>NC_091437.1:119192284-119792284 GCF_964237555.1 Oryctolagus cuniculus
TCTGTGGGCTTTTGGGGGTGAAGTAGCAGGTGGAAGATATATCTCTGTTCCTTTCCCTCTGCTATTCTGCCTTTCAGATAAGTTTTTCAAAAATATGAATGATAAAGTATTTCAGACTCTACATATTACTTTCATAATTATGAATCAAACTACTGTGTGTGCTATACTACAAAGACTCCTATAGCTACTGTTTCTACTTAATGGCTCCTTAGAGAATGCTTTTCTTTCTTATCTAATAAGAAAATAGTGCTCGTCTTATAATTTTTGCTGTCTGTACAGTGGGAAATAGTAATTTATTTGAATTAAGGTAACTTTACAAATAAAATGCTGGTTAAGTAAATTTGAATTCATTAAATATATGTGTATGGTTTAGAAACAAGAAATGTGAAATTTCCCACAGCAGTTAAATAGTCGAATAATTCAGTAGTTTAATTAGACTTGCACTTAACATGGTAGCAATACAGTGCTAACTGTGTGCTGTAGACTCTTCTCAGATCTTTTCATATGATTACTCATACTAACCCTAGAAGGTAGCTACTGCTGTTTTCTCCATTTAACTGAAGAGGAATGCAAGGCACAGAGACACTCGGTAACTTGCCCAAGTTTACTCAGTTAAGTAGAACTCAGGTTGGAATCTGAGGAATATGTTTCTGGATTTGAACCCACGCAGTACTGATTTTGGTGTCTTGCCATTAACCACTATGCTACTTCTGCAAATCTTAAGAATTGTTAAAATTTTCCTGTCTTTGAGCTTAATTTTCAGTTGTTAGTGACAAAATTGGTTCTTTTCCCTTTAGGTACTTCATGTGTGTGTCTACCAGGATTTCAGATGATCTCTAATAATGGAGGATCTGCTGTTATTTGTAAAAAGTGCCCGGAGAACATGGTATGGGGAATTTATTTTAAAATAACTTTACTGTAAAAGTAATAAATTCAGTGCTTTTATTTTTCATACTACAATTTAATGTTTAATGCTTACTCACAAACTTTAAAATTACTGTACTAAATTTACTTTTACCAGAGAAAATTTTGGGAGATCAATGAAATTTCATGTAAACACAGAAAAAGAGAAAAGTAGTTCTTTTTAATCTGAAATACAAAAAACCACAAAGCCATAAAAATTTGCTTCTTTTATTTTGCCTCATAGAATAGTTTGATAATAAATTAAAATTGATTACTAATACACATATGAAGATGCTGCCAAAAGTTCATGGAAGCCGGCACCGCGGCTCACTAGGCTAATCCTCCACCTAGCGGCGCCGGCACACGGGTTCTAATCCCGGTTGGGGCGCCGGATTCTGTCCCGGTTGCCCCTCTTCCAGGCCAGCTCTCTGCTGTGGCCAGGGAGTGCAGTGGAGGATGGCTCAAGTGCTTGGGCCCTGCACCCCATGGGAGACCAGGAAAAGCACCTGGCTCCTGGCTCCTGCCATTGGATCAGCGCGGTGCGCCGGCCGCAGCGCACTGGCTGCGGCGGCCGTTGGTGGGTGAACCAACGGCAAAGGAAGACCTTTCTCTCTGTCTCTCTCTCTCATTGTCCACTCTGCCTGTCAAAAAAAAAAAAAAAAAAAAGTTCATGGAAAATGGAATTAAAAGTTAATTTTATCTTGGGGCAATAAATCTGATATCCCTCTATAGTTTTTTTTTATTTCCTTGAACTTTTATATAGTATGACTGGTACAGATTGAGTTCAGTGTCTTCTCTGGGCCAGCAGTTTTATGTAATGACTTATGTTCATAAGGATATCTAAAGTAAGAAGTTCATGAAGCATCAGTTGCATCAGTAAATAGGTTAATTAATATTTGTTGCTATTAGTCATTATATAAACATTTTTGGAAAATTAACAAATTAATAGTTACTATATATGTTATTTCTTGACTAATAGAAATATATTTCTCAGCCATTTTGGATAATTTCTGTGTGACTTTTCTGACTTTTATAATAGTATTTCTTCTCATTGTCATATAAAAACTGTTAAATCTGGGAATTTATAAAGTTACCAGTTACTCTAATTTATGGCTATTACTTATAGTCCGATTACAGTTTTGATATTATGTTTTTGTATGTATTGATCCTAGCTGAATTGCCAAGAATAAAAAGTAAAAAAAAAATGGGCCGGCGCCGCAGCTCACTAGGCTAATCCTAAATAAATAAATCCTAAATAATCCTAAATAAATAAATCTTTTTTTTTTTTTAAAGAAAGATTTATCTTCCAGTTGCTGGTTTATTACCCAAAGGGCTGCCACAAGCACTTGAGCCAACTTCAGTTGCTTTCCCAGGGACATTAGCAGGGAGCTAGATCACAAGTGGATCAGCTGGAACTAGAATCAGGATGTCAGCTATTAAGTTTAGTTATATACATGCTATTGCTATGTTTTTTGCCTAGGTTTCTCCTAAATTATATAATAACCTCTATTTTGCGTGATATTCTTTATCCAAATCCTTTGATAGTACAAATTTTTTGATTCATTTTAGAGGCCGGCGTTGGGGTACAATAGGTTAAGCCACTGCCTGTGATGCTGGTATCCCATATGGACACCAGTTCATGTCCTGGCTGCTCTACTTCTAGTCCAGCTCCTTTATAATGCACCTGGGAAAGCATTGGAAGCTGGCCCAAGTACTTAGGCTACAGCTCCTGGATCCTGGCTTCAGTCTGGCCCAGCCCTGTCTGTTGTGGCTTGTTGGGGAGTAAACCAGCAGATGGAAGATCTCTGTCTCTTCCTCTCTCTCTAATTCTGCCTTTTTTTTTTTTTTTTTTTTTTGACAGGCAGAGTGGACAGTGAGAGAGAGAGACAGAGAGAAAGGTCTTCCTTTGCCGTTGGTTCACCCTCCAATGACCGCCGCTGCCGGCGCGCTGCGGCCGGTGCACCGCGCTGATCCGATGGCAGGAGCCAGGAGCCAGGTGCTTTTCCTGGTCTCCCATGGGGTGCAGGGCCCAAGCACCTGGGCCATCCTCCACTGCACTCCCTGGCCACAGCAGAGGGCTGGCCTGGAAGAGGGGCAACTGGGACAGAATCCGGCGCCCCGACCGGGACAAGAACCCGGTGTGCCGGCGCCGCTAGGTGGAGGATTAGCCTAGTGAGCCGCGGCGCCGGCCTAATTCTGCCTTTCAAATAAATAAAATATTTATTGACTCATTTGAAAGAGTTACAGAAACAGCGGGTGAGGCAAAGGGAGATCTTCCATTACCTGGTTCACTCCCCATTGGCCGTTGCAAGGGCCCCACCAGGCTGAAGCCAAAATTCTGGAACTCCATCCAGATCTCTCACATGGAGGGCAGGAGCCCAAGCACTTAGGCCATCTTCCACAGCTTTCCCAGGGACGCTAGCAAGGAGCTGGATCAGAAGTGGGACTGCTGGTGTCTCAGGCGTTGGCTTAACTATGCTACAACATTGGCCTCAATATTATGTATCTACATACCATAATATTCAAAAATTAAATTTTAAAAGTTAATGTATTTGGATTTTTTAAAAAGTAATTTTGGAACAGGTAAGACTAACTTATTAAACTGGCCTTCCATTTACTAAATTCTGTTAATATTTGTTGTATCCTAAGGTATTAATATTTGAAGTATCCAAAGGTACTTCAAAAAGTTCATGGAAAAATGTAATTAAAAGGTGTTTATTTTGCTGCAAAAAAATTTGGACTGCATACATATTTTTACCATAAAACACATTTTTCATGAACTTTTTGAAGATCTCTGTGTGGCTTTCAAAATTGTTTGGACCAAAATAAACATCCTTTAGTTCAGTTTTCTACAAACTTTTTAAGAATCTTCGTATTTGTAAATGGAAAAATTAAATGACAAAATTAATTATGAAAGAATCCTTTTGATTCTTTAGATCATGAAGAAGAACTATTACCAAAAATTGATCTCTTAATAGTATCTACATATATTAATATATAAATTAATTTTAGAAAATAAGTATGAATTAGCTATTCAGGGAATTTTTTTAAAGATTTATTTATTTATTTATTTATTTGAAACTCAGAGTTACACAGAGAGAGAAGGAGAGGCAGAAAGAGAGAGAGGTCTTCCATCCGCTGGTTCACTCCCCAATTGGCTGCAATGGCCAGAGCTGTGCCGATCCAAATTCAGGAGCCAGAGCTTCCTCCAGGTCTTCTCACGTCGATGCAGGGGCCCTAGGACTTGTGCCATCTTCTACTGCTTTCCCAGGCCATAGCAGAGAGCTGGATTGGAAGTGGAGCAGCCGGGTCTCGAACCAGCGCTTCAGGCCAGGGCTTTAACCCACTGCGCCATAGCACTGGCCTCAAGGAATTTTTTTTGAAGATTTATTTATCTATTTGAAAGGTAGAGATAGAGAAAGGGAGAGAGATCAAGAGATCTTCCATCTGCTGGTTCACTCCCCAAATGGCTTCACCCACCAGGGCTGGGCCAGGCTGAAGCCAGAAGCCAGGAGCTTTTTCCTTGTCTCCCACATGGATGCAGGGGCCCAAGCACTTATGCCATCTTCTACTGCTTTCTTAAGCACATTAGCAGGAAGCTGAATTGCAAGTGGTGGAACAGCAGGAACTTGAACCAGTGCCGATATGGGATGCCATCACCACAGGTGGAGGCTTAACACATCTATACCACCTCGCTGTCCCAGGGAATTCTTACACATCTCACACATGTATGGTGTTGAATATTCACTAAAAGTTACACTGTTGTGGCTTTTTGAACCTATATGATTAAGAAGAGGCAGTTCAGCTTAAAAGTGGAATAAAGTTCTTTTTTTTTTTTTTTTTTTTTTTTAAATTTAGAAAGGTGTTACTGAAGATGGCTGGAACTGCATTTCTTGTCCTAGTGGCTTAACTGCAGAAGGAAAATGCCACTGTCCCACTGGCCATATTTTAGGTAAGAATTAGATTGTTTATGAAATGGTAACAATGAATCTTCATATGTGTTTGTGTTTTTTGGTCTTTTTAACTTTATAAAGGAAAGGAATTTGTTTCAATTTTTAAAAAATTATTTTAATACAAAGAATCAATTGAAAGTAGTTCACACATACAATTCTAAGAATACAGTGATACTTTTCCTCCTTCTCTCATTCTTTCTAATTTTTGAGATAACATTTTTAATTTACATTACAGCTGTGTGTTTTTTAAGTATCAATTCATAATTTCTTGGATACTTTCTATTTTATTTATTTTTTTCAGGACTTATTTATTTATTTGAAAGGCAGAGTTACACAGAGAGAAAGATAAAGAGACAGCCAGAACTTCCATCCACTGATTCAGTCCCCAAATACCCAGATGTCCACAACAACCACGACTGGTCCAGGCCAAAGCCAGGAGCCAGAAACTCCAAACTGGTCTCCCTTATGGGTGGCAGAGGCCCAAATACTTGAGCCATCTTCTGCTTCCTTCCCAGGCACATTAGCAAGGAACTGGAATGGAATCAGAAGTATTCAATCAGGCATTATGATATGGCATACTGGCATCATAAGCAGCAGCCTAGCCACAACACTAGCCCCATGTTTGCTTTTTGAAAAGGACTTTAGGGCCGGCGCCGCAGCTCACTAGGCTAATCCTCCGCCTAGCGGCGCCGGCACACCGGGTTCTAGTCCCGGTTGGGGCGCCGGATTCTGTCCCGGTTGCCCCTCTTCCAGGCCAGCTCTCTGCTGTGGCCCGGGAGTGCAGTGGAGGATGGCCCAGGTGCTTGGGCCCTGCACCCCATGGGAGATCAGGAAAAGCACCTGGCTCCTGGCTCCTGCCATCGGATCAGCGCGGTGCGCTGGCCGCGGCGGCCATTGGAGGGTGAACCAACGGCAAAAGGAAGACCTTTCTCTCTGTCTCTCTCTCTCACTGTCCACTCTGCCTGTCAAAAAAAAAAAAAAAAAAAAAAGAAAAAAGAAAAGGACTTTAATTTAAATAGCTTGGTAATTAAAAGTATCTTGAGAAATTATTTTTGTACAAAATTTAATGTCAGTTAAGATGTTAACAGGCTTTTTAAAAAAATCTTTATAGGGGCCAGTGTTGTGGTGTAGCAGGTAAAGCTGCTGCCTGCAATGCCAGCATCCCATATGGGTGGCAGTTTGTGACTTTCTGATCCAGCTCCCTAGAAGATTGCCCAAGTCCTTGGGCCTCTGCACCCACATGGGAGACTGGGAAAAAACTCCTGATTCTTGGCATTGGATCAGCCCAGCTGTAGCCATTGCAGCCATTTGGGGAGTGAACCAGTGGATGGAAGACCTTTCTCTCTGCCTCTGCCTCTCTGTAACTCTGCCTTTCAGATAAATCAATCTTGATAAAAATATCTTTATGAAGTAGGATTGGATGGCTACTTCTTTATAAGATAAAATATATGCCTCAACTACTTAATCATGTTGGGGAAATTATAAGCATTCCTATGAATGACAGGACCTGGCAAAAATTGTAAACTATGTACTTAAGTAAGACAGAAAAAAAATCATCAGAAAGGAAAAAATGAAAAATCATTATTTGCAGATGATTTTATTTTATTTTATAGAAAACCCAAGGGAGTCACCAAACATTATTATGGTTTTAAAGATCCCAGATATAAAATTAATATGCAAAGAGTAGTAATCTTTCTATATAAAACTAACAGTCCTTTAGAAAATGTGATAAGCAAGCTAGCCATTGGGGCTCAGCAGGTTAAGACTCTACCTGCAGTGCCCGCATTCCATATGGTACCAGTTCTAGTCCTAGCTGTTCTACTTCCTGTCCAGCTCCCTGCTAACTTACCTGGGAAAGCAGTGGAAAATGGCCCAGGTACTTGGGCCCCTGCCACCCATGTGGCAGATTCAGATGGAGTTCCTAGTTCTTGGTTCAGCCTGGCCCAGTCCCAGCTGTTGCAACCTTTTGGGAAGTAAACCAACGGATGAAAGATCTCTTTCTCTGTCTCTCCTTCTGGCTCTCCTCCTCTCTATAACTCTGATTTTCAAATAAATAAATAATTTTTTAAAAATTTATTTTATTTATTTGAAAGAGTTACAGAGAGAAAGGAAGAGACACAGAGAGAGGTCTTCCGTCCACTGGTTCACTCCCCAAATGACCGCAACAGCTGGGGCTGACCCAGGCTGAAGGCAGAAACCAGGAGCTTCTTCTAGGTTTCCCACGTGGATGGAAGGGCCCAAGCCCTGGGGCCATCTTCTACTGCTTTCCCAGGTTCTTTAACAGGGAGCTGGAAGCTGGATTGGGAATGGAGAAGCTGGGACTCAAACCGGCACCCATATGGGATGCTGGCGCTACAGGCAGCAGCTTAACCCACTATGCCACAGCACTGGTCCAAAATAAATCTTTTTTTTTTTTTTTTTTGATTTTTTCTTTTTCTTTTTTTTTTTTTTTTTTTTTTTGACAGGCAGAGTGGACAGTGAGAGAGAGAGACAGAGAGAAAGGTCTTCCTTTTGCCGTTGGTTCACCCTCCAATGGCCGCCGCGGCCAGCGCACCGCGCTGATCCGGTGGCAGGAGCCAGGAGCCAGGTGCTTTTCCTGGTCTCCCATGGGGTGCAGGGCCCAACCACTTGGGCCATCCTCCACTGCACTCCCGGGCCACAGCAGAGAGCTGGCCTGGAAGAGGGGCAACCGGGACAGAATCCGGCGCCCCAACCGGGACTAGAACCCGGTGTGCCGGCGCCGCTAGGCGGAGGATTAGCCTAGTGAGCTGCGGCGCCGGCCCAAAATAAATCTTTTAAAAAAAGAAAATATATTGGGAGAAAGCATCCCATTTTCCAACCAAAAAAAAAGAAAAAATACTTAGGCATAAACTTCAGAAGAAATCTGCAAGATTGATACCTTAAGAAATTTTTGAACGCTTCTGAAAAGCACAAAAGCAAGCTTTAATAAATGAAAATAGATTTTTCATTTTTGGATTGGAAGATTAAATAAAAAGATGTTACCTCTCCCACTACTCTATACATTTAAACATGCCTTATAAATTTGACCAGGCCCTAAAGTTTGTCAGGAATAATATATGAAAAGCCAAGAAATTCTGTTAAAGAAAAGAAGTATGCTATGGTTCAGAGAGGATTTGGCTCTGGAACTCATGTAGGCGTTTAATTCAAAGTTGGGGGCTGGTGGTACTAGGAGAGAGGAGAGTATAGACTTTATCCAATTAAGATGCTTAATACATGGTAGAGGGTAAGAAGAAGCATGACATGATCATACTCAGGTTTTAAACGGTTTACCAGATTGTGCAGTTTACCCTAGGATTGGGCGTTGTGGCACAGTGGGTTATGCTGCTGCTTGGGACTCCTACATCCCTTATCAGAGTGCCAGGTTTGAGTCTCAGCTCCTCTGCTTCCTATCCAGCTTCCTGCTAATGCATCCTGAGGTGATGGCCCAAGTACTTGTGCTTCTGCTACCCATGTGGACACCCAGATGGAGTTCCAGGTTCCTGGCTTTGGCCTGGCTTAACCCTGCTTATTGTGGGCATTTGAGGAATGAAGCAGCAGATGGAAGATAGATAGGATAGATAATTAGATAGATAGATAGGTAGGTAATCACTTGTTCTATTTTCAAGTAAATAAAAAAGAATTAAACAGTAAAAGGCTTACTCTGTCTTTTGCATTGAGCATGAAAACAGCACTCTACGAAGGAAGCTGTTAGGAAAGCCCAAGTAATAGCTGGTGGTATTTGTGCCAATGATTTATTGTAGAGGTAGAGAAAATAATTCCATTTCTGAATATATTTTGAAGAGACACTTGAAAGGATTTGCAGATTTGTTTATTTGTTTTAATGTGAAACATGAGAAGAGAAGACACTGAGGACTGAGACTTAGGTAAATACATGGTTAAATGCAGTTACCATTTATTGAAGTAGGGACAACTGTAGGAGGAGAGAGTGTTTCCCCTTTATTTTTGTTAGTTATTTTTTTGTCACCATCCAAAAACTTAGTCATGGATAAGACTAAAGTCCTCTCTAACTGTTTTTTCCAATACTAATTCTTCTCAGCCCCAAAGTAATCCTTATCATTTTGGAGTGTGTATGTGTGTGTCCTTCCAGAATCTTCTTCTTTAAAAAAAGAATCTTACTTATTTGAAAGTCAGAGTTACAGATAGAGATAGGGACAGAGAGAGAGATCTTCTATCCGTAATTCACTCCCCAAATGGCCACAATGGCCGGTACTGTGCCAGGCTGATGCTAGAAGCCAGGAACTTCTTCCTGATCTCCCACGTGGGTGGCAGAAGCCCAAGCACTTAGATTATCCTCTGTTGCTTTCCCAGGCACATCAGTTAGGGAGCTGAATCAGAAGTGGACAGCTGGGACTTGAACTGGCACTTACATGGGAGGCTGGCACTGTGGGTGGTGACTTATGCTGCTGTTCCACAACGCCGACCCCCATTTTCTTCCTCTTTTATCATAAAGATCTACATTATAGTCACAGGAAATATAAGTGGTATTTTTACATAAATGTTTCGTACCCCCAGTATTGCTCTGTAGCATACTTTTTTCAGTTAACAACATAATCCTTTAGATTTACCTCTTGCAGTAAATTCTTTTCAGTCTGTTTACAGTATTTCACATTATGCATGTACCACTATTTTGCTGTTTTAGATATGTATTTAGGTTGTTTACTAACAAATCATGCTTCAGAGAATATATTCAAGAGCAAAGCCTTTCCTATTTACCCTAAAAAATATAGAAAGTAGTTTCAAGTCACCATAACAATAAATCAGTAATATTTTTTCCTCAGAGATTTTATTCCCTACCTATATAGTCCTGTCACACTGTGCTTCTATAACTTGGAGGATTTTTGGTAGTATCTATTAAAGTTTTAAATTCTCATACCCTACAATAATACAGTTTCACTTTTTGTATCTAAAGGCTTTGCTCTTCCATACTTTTTTTAAAGATTTACTTATTTATTTGAAAAACAGAGTGACAAAGAGGAAGAGTCAGAGAGAGAGATCTTCCATCCACTAGTACATTCCCCAAATGGCCATAATGACTGGAATTGGGCTGATCCAGAGCTAGGAGCCAGGAGTTTCTTCCAGGTCTCCCACACGGGTGCAGGGGCCCAAGCACTAGGGCCATCTTGTACTGCTTTTCCAGGCCATAGCAGAGAGCTGGATCAAAAGTGAAGCAGGCCGGCGCCGCGGCTCAATAGGCTAATCCTCCGCCTGCAGCGCCAGCACACCGGGTTCTAGTCCCTGTCGGTCGGAGTGCTGGATTCTGTCCCAGTCGCTCCTCTTCCTGTCCAGCTCTCTGCTATGGCCCAGGAGTGCAGTGGAGGATGGCCCAAAGTCCTTGGGCCCTGTACCTGCATGGGAGACCAGATGCACCTGGCTCCTGGCTTCGGATCAACGCGGTGCGCTGGCCGTAGCGCAGCGGCCATTGCAGGGTGAACCAATGGAAAAAGGAAGACCTTCCTCTCTGTCTCTCTCTCTCTCTCACTGTCTACTCTGCATGTCCAAAAAAAAAAAAAGTGAAGCAGCCGGGACTCGAACCAGCGCCCATATGGGATGCTGGCACTGCAGGCCATGGCTTTATCCACTAACACCACAGTGCTGGCCCCTCTTCCATACTTTATTATGAAGATGTGTGACATACCTTTGTGCAAAGAAAGTGTTTTGAGAATTTTTGGAATAATAATTACAAGTGGATTTTATTAAGTATTTTCTTAGTATATAGAAACTTGTATGTTCATTATGTCTTAACTTTGCTTCTAAATTGTTTAGTGGAAAGAGATGCTAATGGGACCTTGTTGTCTCAAGCAACTTGTGAGCGCTGTGATGAAAAGGAAGACTCCTTTATGGTTGCAAATGCTTTAGGAAACAGGTAAGTAGTACACTGGGAGTTGGCTTTGTTAATATTATCATATATTTACTTATAATTTGTAATTTTAGAAAGTATTTTCCTCTCACATTACTTGTTGCTCACAGTAACCTGACAGAGGTTAGAAGTAGACATTGGGCCGGCGCCGCGGCTCAATAGGCTAATCCTCCGCCTAGCGGTGCCGGCACACCGGGTTCTAGTCCCGGTCGGGGCACCAAATTCTGTCCCGGTTGCCCCTCTTCCAGGCCAGCTCTCTGCTGTGGCCCGGGAAGGCAGTGGAGGATGGTCCAAGTGCTTGGGCCCTGCACCCCATGGGAGACCAGAAGAAGCACCTGGCTCCTGCCTTCAGAGGTCGCAGCGCACCAGCCGTGGCGGCCATTGGAAGGTGAACCAATGGCAAAAAGGAAGACCTTTCTCTCTCTCTCTCTCTCTCTAACTATCCACTCTGTCTGTCAAAAACAACAACAACAAAAAAAGTAGACATTGACAGGTGAAGAAGCGAGGCCTGGAGCATGAGACAGAATACAGATCAAATCTTGGCTCAGTCTATTGGTTGTTTACCTTTGGATAGTTCAATAAGTCACAGTCCCATGTCTTTAGAATATACCACCTATTTACAGGCTGTGATGGCTCAGAAATCACATGCAAATTTCTTAGCTTAGTGCTATGTATTAATGGCTCCATAAAAGGTAGCTATGTTTTGTTGCTATGTAATTTGTACATAATTATGTGCCAAGTACTGTGCTAAAGTATGTATTTTAATGTTATACCAGAAAACATGTTAGTAACTGTTTACTAATTATAATACAGATACAGTGATTTATTTTTTTTAATAGATTTATTTATTTATTTGAAAGTCAGAGTTACACGGAGAGAGAAGGAGAGGCAGAGACAGAGAGAGACGTCCTCCATCCGCTGGTTCACTCCCCAGCTGGCCGCAACGGCGGGAGCTGTGTCAAACCCAAGCCAGGAGCCAGGAGTCCTCGGGTCTCCCACATGGGTACAGGGGACTTAGGCCATCCTCTGCTGCTCTCCCAGGCCACAGAGGGGAGCTGGATTGGAAGAAGAACAGCCGGGTCTCGAACCAGCGCCCATATGGGATGCTGGCACCCTAGGGGGCAGCTTTACCTACTACACCACAGCGCCAGCCCCAGATATAGTGATTTATAACACTATATTTTATGGCTTCCTGTTCCTCCTTTATGTATGTTTTTGTGCACTCCACACACATACTTCTACCTACACACTCCCTCTAATGTAAACACATTATACCTATTTTAGTTTCAATTTTTTTAGAAGCCTATGTGATAAATTTCTTCTAAGCACAGTTCTAAGTTTCCAAGTTTAATACAAAAAGTAGTTGAGAAGCTAATTCTGGGGATAGTTACTGTTGGGTCATCTTAGGTTGACCTGAGTTGCAAAATCCAGATATTGACTACTGGGCTCATCCCCAAGCTTACCCCTCTAATACTTCTCCAAGCCTAGTCTGAGTTTTATGCTATGCCCAGGCCCATTTCCTACATGTTCTCTCTTGCAAGTAATGAATACCCATATATACTCATCAGTGTCTCTGCTAATCCAATACCTTCCTTCCCTCTATCTCATTCATTAATGCAAAAAATGAAGTATTTTCATAAAATAAAGATGATAGCTCTATTTTTAAAATATCAGCTAAGGAGCCGGCGCCGCGGCTCACTAGGCTAATCCTCCGCCTTGCGGCGCCGGCACACCTGGTTCTAGTCCCGGTTGAGGCGCCGGTTCTGCCCCTCTTCCAGGCCAGCTCTCTGCTGTGGCCAGGGAGTGCAGTGGAGGATGGCCCAAGTGCTTGGGCCCTGCACCCCATGGGAGACCAGGAGAAGCACCTGGCTCCTGCCATCGGATCAGCGCGGTGCTCCGGCCGCGGCGGCCATTGGAGGGTGAACCAACGGCAAAGGAAGACCTTTCTCTCTGTCTCTCTCTCTCTCACTGTCCACTCTGCCTGTCAAAAATAAATAAAAAAATTAAAAAAAAATTATTAAAAAAAAAATATCAGCTAAGGGGCTGTGGTTGTGGTGTGGCAGGTTAAGCTGCCGCCTACAGTGCTGACATCCCATATAGGTGCCCAGTATGAGTCCCACCTGTTCACTCCCCATCCAGCTTCCTGCTAATGCTCCTGGGAATGCAGCAAAGGATGGCCCAAGTGCCTGGGCCTCTGCACCCATGTGGGAGACCTGGAAGAAGCTCTTAGCTCCTGGCTTTGGCCTGGCCTAGCCCTGACCATTGCGGCCATTTGGGGAGTGAACCCATGGATGGAAGACCTCTCTGTCTCTGTCTCTGTCTCTCTTTCTCTCTCTCTCTCTCTCTCTCTCTCTAATACTGCCTTTCAAATAAATAACTATGTCTTTTAAAAAACAAAATACTAGCTATAAGTTTGATGAGAAGATAATATTTTTCAGCCTGTGCTACTTTTTTGTTTTGTGACAGATAAAATAAAGCATATTTGATATAACTACTTGTAAATATTGACTTAGTTTCATATTTATGAATTTTGGCCTCTTTTTTGAGTGACTTATATATTCAGTATTATTTATTCTCTATATTCTGTGTAACTCAAAAATAGTCATCAGTGGTTGATTATCTTGATTACTTTGTCTTACATTTCCAAGAGTGATATAAATATATTCAGATGAGCATTATATTTTAATTTTATTTAAGTAATTGTTTAAATGAATGCATCTATTCTAATACAACAGTTAGGAAAACAAGTTCTTAATTAAATTAGTACAGCTTGCTATGCGCTGTGCTTAATTAAATCAGTAAAGTATAATCCTTTAACATTTTAAAAATTATTTCTGTTATATTGAACAGGTGTGTTCGATGTGAACCAACATTCATTAATACCAGCCGGTCCTGTGCATGTTCAGAACCTAACATTCTAGTAAGGCTAATCTAATCAATTAAGTTTATATTTTTTAATTCAATTGCATATTCATGTCCATAAACTAGATTTTTTTCTCCCCTGTCTATTTGTGAAGACAGGGGGATTGTGTTTCAGCAACACAAGGAATTTTCCTCCACGTATGATTTCAACTGCGCGTTATACAGAGCTCGTGAGTATGTTTTGATTTTTTTTTCATTATTAAAGAACTTTCTGTGTTTCTTCCTCTGGTAATTAATTTTGAACTAAAATGAGAAACATTTATGTGTAACTCACTGTAAAATAGAAATTACTGGGGCTGGCGTTGTGATGCAATGGGTTAAGCAACTGCTTGCAACCAGCACTGCTTATCAGAGTGCTGATTCTGATCCAGTTCCCTGCTAATATGCCTGGGAAGGCAGTGGAAGATGGCCCAAGTACTTGGGCCCCTACCACTCAATGTAGGAGACTAGGGCAAAATTACTGGCTCATGACTTTGGCCTGATCCAGTACTGGCTGTTGCAGGCATTTTGGGAGTGAATAGCCAATGGAAGATCTCTCTGTCTCTGTCTCTCCCTCTTTTTCTATCATTCTGCCTCTCAAATAAATAAGTCTTTTTATTTATTTATTTGAAAGAGTTACAGAGAGAGAGAGAGAGAGAGAGAGGTCTTCCATCCACTGATTCACCCCCTAAATGACCGCAACAGCCAGAGCTGTGCTGATTCAAAGCCAGGAGCTTCTTCCGGGTCTCCCACACAGGTGCAGGGGCCCAAGAACTTGGGCCATCCTCTACTGCTTTCCCAGGCCACAGCAGAGAGCAAGATTGGAAGTGGAACAGCCAGGACTTGAACCAGTACCCATATGTGATGCCGACACTGCAGGCTGCGGCTTTACTCGCTATGCCACAGCGCCGGCCCCATACACTCTCTTGTTTTCAATCCCAACCTTTTATTCTTAAATCTGTTCTATAAGTTAGTGTTTTTCCATTCCCTTTCCTAAAAGATGATCATAGTGAACTAGCATCTTGGCTTATTGTTTTTCACAACTTTTATTTTGAAAAATTTTGAAATTGCAGAAAAGTTCAAAGAAGAAGACAGTGACTATACATGTGTCTTTTACTTAGGTTATTCAATTTTTGTTTTGCCACATTTGCTTTATCTTTTTAAATACATACACACACATAGATGTTTTTCCTCCTGAGCTATTTCAAAACAAGTTACAGACATGACATTTCATTTCACATACTTTAGTGTATACTTAAGAGCAAGACATTTACCTAACATCACAGCCAAGAAGTTAAAATTAGTATAATAGAATGGTCTGTTATATGTTCATATCTAAATATCCCCAATCGTTTCAATAGTATCCTTTATTCCACTTCCCCTATTTGGAGGGGAAGGAATTCAAGATCCAATCAAGGATCCTACATTGCAGTTAGTCCTTTTAAGTCTCTTCTCCCGTAATGTAAAGGTCATACCTGTTCCATTTTGCTTTTGTGGGTTTGGTTTATTTCTTTTCTGGATTTTTCTGACTGTCTTCGCATGATGAGACTCAGTGAAACATCCTTTTACAAGAATCTTACACAAATATATCTCACTGTTGTCCAGTTATTGGTGGTACTTGGTCACAGTTGTATCTGCCACTCTGTGGCAGATTAAGTAAATTAATGAATTAGTCTGAGACTGTGTAATTGGAGAATTGGAGACTATGTAAATAACCATTGATGAACTTTGCCTTAATTATTAAACGTGTCATTTCTAATGATTCCATAATTCTGTTATTTCCTCTACATTGACTGGTAAACCTTCTTTCTGTGCTTTTTCTTTTTAGGATTTACTGTGATCTCATGGAATCTTTAATGTGTTATAAACAGTTACTGGTATTCTTTTCAAAGCTAACACGTACCAAATTTAAACTTCCCTGTAAGATCGCTCCTGTGTTGTTATGACATAGCTCCATAGGCTTTAGGCACTTCCATGTTTTTTTAATACCGTATTTGAGGCTTACCTTGTATAATTGATAATTTTTTAAAAGATTACAGAGAGAGATAGAGACAGAGTGTGAAAGACGTCTTCCATCTGCTGGTTCACTCCTTAAATGGCCACAATGGCCAGAGCTGAGCTTATCAGGAACCAGGAGCTGCTTCTGGGTCTCCCATGTCAGTGCAGGGGCCCAAGGACTTGGGCCATCCTCCACTGCTTGCCCAGGCGCATTAGCAGGGAGCTGGATTGGAAATGGAGCAGCCAGGACTTGAACCGGCGCCCATAAGAGACGCTGGTGCTGTGGGCTTGTTTTCTTTTTCTTTTTTTTTTTTTTTTTTTGCCAGCAGGGAGTGGTTTTAACATGCTGCGCCACAGAGCCAGCCCTGATAACTTTTTGTTGTTGTTTAAGATTTATTTATTTATCTGAAAGGCAGAGTTACAGAGAGACAGAGGCAGAGAGAGAGAGAGGTCTTCCATCCACTGGTTCACTCCCCAGATAGTCGCAACAGCTGGAGCTGCACTGATCCGAAGCCAGGAACCAGGAGCTTCTTCCAGGTCTCCCACATGGGTGCAGGAGCCCAAGGACTTGGGCCATCTTTTACTGCTTTCCCAGGCCATAGCAGAGAGCTAGATCGGAAGTGGAGCAGCCAGGTCTCAAACCGGTGCCCATATGGGATGCCTGCACTGCAGGTGGAGGCTTTACCCTCCATGCCACAGCCCAGGCCCCTGCTCTGATAATTTTAATAGTTATGTGTTAATCTAGTTTATGCACTGAAATTTATATAATTGTACTTCCTGTGAATATTTAAGTTTTTAATTGTTAATAACATGGTTGCCAACGATCTTGTGCATAAGAATGTATTTTACTATATGTAGGAATTATTGCATTAAGATAAATTTCCTAAATGTTTCTAAAGTCCTGGGTTAGAGTATGTGGGTATTACTTTGTGAAAGGATCATGCAGCTCCTGTGCTATCACTGGCACTGTATGTGGCTCCATTTTACATGCATTTGCTGGTATTGTTGTCTCTGCTTCCCAGTTTTCGCTTTCCCAGTTGTATGTGTGTGTGTGTGTGTCCTTCAATCTTTCTCTAAGATTTATTTTTATTTATTTGAAAGAGAGACGGAAAGAGAGAGAGAGAGACAGAAACAGAGAGAGAGAGAGAGAGAGAGAGAGAGAGATCTTCCGTCCTCTGGTTCAGTCCCCACATGCCTGCAACAACCAGGTCTAGACCAGGCAGAAGCCAGGAGCCAGGAACTCCATCCTGGTCTCCCAGGCATGTTAGCAGGAAGGTGAGTCATAAGCGCAGTAGAGTAGCCAGGGCTCAAACTGGCCCTCATATGAGATGGGGTATCCCAGGCAGCAACTTCCCCACTGTGCCACAGTGCATGCCCCCTTCAACCTTTTTCTATGTGTATATTTTTTTTTACAAATGAGAGGTTTTGCTCATTGAAGAGATGAAAATAGTACCTCATCATTTTGCTTTAGATTTCTTTGTTAGCTGTGGTGCCATGCACCATGTAGTTTGGTAATATGGTAATGTCTACTCTGTCTTTGTACAGTCAGCTTAGTCTGAATGATGCTTCTCAGTGTCTCGTTTTTTTAACAAGACATATAGATAAGCTTTAAAACAGTGGTTCTTAGGAGAGGTTTGTATATATAGCTTTCAAAACTCATGTACGCTTTGATCTCATCTAGAGATTCTGAGTTACTTTCACTTGGAATGAAGCCAGTTATTTTCTATGTTTAGAAAATTCCACAAGAGATTCTATGCACTGCTTTGGAGATTTCAAATCATTCTTCAAATTTCTGTTTATTGTCAATTTAATGCCATATTCATAATATTCTAAATCAGCAAATGCTAACATCTCAGTACACTGTCAAAATCTACTACTTTTCTTTTTTTTTTTTTTTTTTTTGCCACTGCATTTCTTGTATTAGTGAAATGAGCATAGGTTTTTTGGATAATGGATACATTCTAATTTTTGACTACATGTCATTATTTTTAATACAGTGTATTTGCAATAAATGATATTAGATACAAGTACTTTTTATATTCTCATTAGAATCTATTTTTCCACTAACTTTGAGAAAGTGACATTAGTCATTTCCCATTCAACAACATATATATTTATATATAATGGTGTGGTGTTTAGGAATCTTCATTTGAACTTAAAATTCATCTCTTTGTTTATAGGGCATTTCTTTAACTTCAGAGTGGTTTGCAAAGTACTTGCAATCATCAGCAGCTGCATGTTGTGTAAGTTAAATTTTTTAAAAATATTTTATTTTGAAGAATTAAGTTTGTCTTCTGAATAGATATGTCTTCATGGCCATAGTCTGCAAGAACAAATCTTTTCTAGTGGATTGAAAGAGACTACATAAAGAAAATATCATTCCGTATATTAAATTGAATTTATACAGGCTTATTCTACTGGGATTGATTGGGAGGGGAAACTGTTTGTCATTTAATAAATGTTTATTGATGACCTCCTGTGGATCAGGGCCTGTTCTCAGACAAGGTTAAATATTTCAGAAAAAGAAAAAAATCGCTCTTGAAGTTTTAGTCTTTGTGAATGTCAGGTTATACTAAGTGCTATGAAGGTAATAATTCAGGGTAAGTAATACAGAGAGTAGGGGGTACTATGTCGTGTAGGATGGTCAGGACAGGCACTTCTCAAAGGGGGATATTTGAGCAAAGAAGTGGGAGTGAACCATGTGCATATGTAGGGGAAGAGTATTCTAAACAGAGAGCACAGCAAGAATAGAGACCCCAAAGCACTTCACTAAAGAAGCAGAGTAGGCAGGGAAAGTGGAAGGGAAATGAGATCAGAATGTAGGAAGTGATTGTTAAGCCGGCGCCGCAGCTCAACAGGCTAATCCTCCGCCTAGCAGCACCAGCACACCGGGTTCTAGTCCAGGTCGGGGTGCCGGATTCTGTTCCAGTTGCCCCTCTTCCAGGCCAGCTCTCTGCTATGGCCCAGGAATCCAGTGGAGGATGGCCCAAGTGCTTGGGCCCTGCACCCGACAGGAGACCAGGATAAGCACCTGGCTCCTGCCTTTGGATCAGCGCGGTGCACCGGCTGCAGCTTGCCGGCCACGGCGGCCATTGGAGGGTGAACCAACGGTAAAGAAAGACCTTTCTCTCTGTCTCTCTCTCTCACTGTCCACTCTGCCTGTAAAAAAAAAAAAAAAAAAAAAAAAAAAGGAAGTGATTGTTGCAAGGACCTGGGGTTTGCTCAAAGGGAAATAGAAGAATTCTGTGCAAAGACATGATCTTATTTTGGGTTTTGAAAGGATCACCATAGCCTAGAATACAGAGTTTGTTGGAGCAAGGACAGAATAAAGGAAAATTGTTTAGGGGAATAGTACAGTAATCCAAGTGATAGATACTAGGTGTGCAGACAAGACTGCTACCCTAGAAATAGAAATGGGAGGCTGGCCTTGTAGTACAATGGGCTAAGCCACCACTTGTGATGCTAACATCTCAAATTGAAGCGCTAGTTCGTGTCCTAGTTGCTCCCCTTCTGATCTAGCCCCTGCTAATACAGCTGGGAAGGCAGCTGAGGATAGCTCAAGTACTTGCATCCCTGCCAACCATATGGGAGACCACTATAGAGTTCCTGGCTCAGCACTGGTATTGTGACCATATAGGGAGTGAACCACAGCTGGAAGATAGCATGTGTACTCACTGGCTCTCTTTCTTTCTCTCTTTCCTATCTTGTCGCTTCCTCTCCCTGTCCTTGGAGACAAATTACTTAAAATGGGTTAGATGTATAAGATCTAATATATAAGCATTGTTCTTTCAAATGTTAATATTTTGTTTAATAATTTATTTTTTTTTTATTTTTTTTTTTTTTTATTTTTTGACAGGCAGAGTGGACAGTGAGAGAGAGAGACAGAGAGAAAGCTCTTCCTTTTGCCGTTGGTTCACCCTCCAATGGCCGCCGCGGCTGGCGCGCTGCGGCCGGCGCACCGCGCTGATCCGATGGCAGGAGCCAGGTGCTTCTCCTGGTCTCCCATGGGGTGCAGGGCCCAAGCACTTGGGCCATCCTCCACTGCACTCCCTGGCCACAGCAGAGAGCTGGCCTGGAAGAGGGGCAACCGGGACAGAATCCGGCGCCCCGACCGTGACTAGAACCCGGTATGCCGGCACTGCTAGGCAGAGGATTAGCCTAGTGAGCCGCGGCGCCGGCCCTTGTTTAGTAATTTTTAAAAATATCATGCTATAAGTTTTTTACTTAGTTCTTTCGTCTTTGTATTTTAGCCTAAATTTTATAATTATGACGTACATATTATTTGTTTTCCCATATGGAAAGTTTCTTTTCTGTTAAAGCTAGAGGAAAGATATTAAAGAACAAAAGAATTTTAATTTAAAAGAATTAGAATGAATCATATTCAAATGATGCATAATTTTTTTTATTTCAAATTTGCTTAGTCTGTTAAGGTCATATTACATTTCTTTGCTATTGTTTAATAGGTGTATGCCAATCTAACATCTTGCCAAACTCTTGGAAATATGTGTGTAATGAACATGAATTCTTACGACTCTGCTACATTTGATGCATGTCGACTGTTTCAGTTTGTTTTTGAAAATACTGCAGCACTCGGCACTGTTCATTCTATTTCATTTTGGTAAGGAAATGATTTTTACTGATGAAATGTCATTTTGATTGATAAAATGCCATATTAACCCAACTCAGTGCATTATTTTCAAAAATGCTAATAAATGACTCTTCAAAGTTATTAAAACAATTGTAATTATTTATAGGAGACAGAACCTTCCATGGCTGTTTTATGGAGATCAGCTAGGATTAGCACCTCAAGTACTCACTACTACACCACTTCCTACAAATTTCAGTTTTAAAGGACAAAACCAGGTACAACTTATTATATCTTTAGAGAATTAACTACATTTTAATTTACAATTTTAAAAGGTAATGATGTTATTAGTCACAGTTGTTGGTAGGTTATTCTTAAAAATTTAGTTACTAAACTAGATAAAGATTTCAGCTACACATAGGAACTAGAGTTCAGCTGTCCTAAGTACATGGATACCTCAGGATGAAATAAATGCAATAAGTGGTACTTGTGGGATTAGGAAAAACAGTTTTCCTCATCGAGTGCAAAACAATCTCTGCCCTTCTGCACTTCCACATTTTGAAGAAGTGCCTCCAAGATGGATTGGGGCTCTGTGTCATTTCCCAGCACTCACAGGTCCAAATTTCCACCTCTACCTTGTGGCCTTCCAGAGGAAAGAATGAAAGTATTCTCCTGCCCACGCCTCCATTTAACAATTTTAAACAATTATCTATCACTAGTGCTCCCTTTCAGTTTCTACGATATCATTTGCATGCAAAAAACCAGTTCAATTCTCTTATGTATCTACATTTAATCATATAATTGATTAGAATAATTTAAACTCAAACTAGCAGTGAGTGAATTTTTCAGCAAAAGAGATCAGTCAAAAATGAGACAGGCTCAGTCAACAATGAACATTCATTTATCGCCTTATTGTTTTCAGAATATTTGACATTTAATTCTTGTTTTTCCTTTAATCAGGATACAAAACTGAAGTTTGTTGCTGCTTCCTATGATATAAGAGGAAATTTTCTCCAGTGGCAATCTTTAGAAGGAGGTGTTTTACAGGTGAGCTAGATTCTAGTTCAAGTATAACTGATGTTCCTTATTTCTGCCTGTGGCAAAGACAAAAGGAGAAGACTGGATTATTGCTTGAAGAAAGCATCAGTTACATACTGCAGTTGCTTTCTTTCTAGTGCTTTAAATTGGTATTCTTAAACTGCTATAAATTATTACCTTAATTTATAAGAAAGATGATCCCTTAACTTTTCATACCTTTGATAACATTAAATGGGCTTTATATACAGCATATATCCTTGTTGGGGCGTGAAACCTTTTGACTATGTTCAAAGAAAAGGTCTGAGAGATATTTACTAGTTGTATTATTTTGCTGTAGCTTTGTCCAGATACAGAGGCAAGACTAAATGCCGCCTATTCTTTTGGAACAACCTATCAACAAAATGTAAGTTTGAATTTTATCAGGCAGTCTATATTTTAGCTTTGTTTTCATCAAAATCCTACATCAGCAATAATTGTAATAAAATTTGAATTTTTGAAATTAAAGATAATTTTGATAGTAGTGAATAATTTTAATACAGCTTTCACAATCTAAGCACAAAAATTTTAATGCAATCAGCATGAAAGTATCAAACTTCCTTGAATGTTAAATTTTCTTTCTTTTTTTTTTAAAAGATTTATTTATTGATTTGAAACTCAGAATTACACAGAGAGAGGAGAGAGAGAGAGAGAGATCTTTCATCCGATGGTTCACTCCCCAGTTGGCCACAATGGCCAGAGCTGTGCTGATCCGAAGCCAGGAGCCAGGAGCTTCTTCCAGGTCTCCCATGCGGGTGCAAGGGCCCAAGGATTTGGGCCATCTTCTATTGCTTTCCCAGGCCATAGCCGAGAGCTGGAAGGGAAGAGGAGCAGCCAGGACTAGAATTGGCGCCCATATGGGATGCCTGCACTTCAGGCCAGGGCATTAACCCACTATGCCACAGCGCCGGCCCCATGAATGTTAAATTTTCATAAATAACTGTGTGTTTGCTTCCACCTTTATTAGTTTTATTTGCTTTATTTTACATTTTTTCATGATTTATCTATTTACTTGAAAGAGTTACAGAAAAGGAGGGAGAAACAGAGAAATCTTCCATCTGCTGGTTTACTTCCCAAATGTTTGCAACAACTGGGGCTGGGCCAGTCTGAAGCCAGAAACCTGAAACTCCATCCTAGTCTTCCACATGGGTGGCAAGGGCACAGGTAGTTGGACCATCTTCCTCTGCCTTCCTGGACACCATGGGCAGGGAGCTGGATCAGAAGTGGAGCAGCCAGGACTTGAACCAGTGTTCTTTTGATTGCTGGTATCGCAGGCTGTAGCTTAACTCACTGTGCCACAGGGCCAGTCCCTGGACTTACAGGTTTTAAAATATAATACCCAGGGCTGGTGCTGTGGTATAGCAGGTAAAGCCACCACTTGCAGTGCCGGCATCCCGTATGGGCATCGATTTCAGCCCCAGCTGTTCTGTTTCTGATCAGCTGTCTGCCAGTGTTTGGGGAAAGCAGTAGAAGATGGTCCAAGTGCTTGGGCCACATCCACTTGGGAGAATTAGAAGCTCCAGGCTCCTGGCTTTGGGTCAGCCCACCTTCCACTGTTGTGGCAGTTTGGAGAGTGAACACGTAAATAGAAGACCTCTCTCTCTCTCTTTCTTTCTCTCTTTCTCTCTCTCTCTCTCTGCTTCTGCCTCTCTATAACTCTGCCTCTCAAATAAATTTAAAAGAAAAAACAAACATAATACCTACTTCTGAGCATTTGGAATAAAGTAAAATACTGCTTTATTTTTAGTATCTAATAAAAATTAGTTATCCTACCTCCCACTAGCAAATAAAAATGCTTCCTTGTCTCTCCATACTTTGCCCTCTCTATATAGACTTTTCTCCTCTCTTCCTGCCCTGTTGGTCCTTCTTTTGGTAACTATTTTGAAATTAAAATATGCACAAAAGAATAATCCTGTTAAATATAAGAGTGGGAATAAGAGAGGGAGGAGATGTGCAGTTCGGCACGTCAGACTTAACCCCTAATGGTAGAGTTAGAAACGTGCCAGGGGATTCCAATTCAATCCCATCAAGGTGGCATGTACCAATGCCATCTCACTAGTCCAAATGATCAGTTTCAGTTCACAATTGATCATAATGATAGGATTAAGAGTCAAAGGGATCACATAAACAAGACTAGTGACTGCTAATAATAACTGATAGAATTAAAAAGAGGAGAGAATGATCCAACATGGGAAGCGGGATACACAGCAAACTCATAGAATGGCAAATGTCCTAAACAGCACTCTGGCCTCAGATTCAGCCCTTAAGGCATGCGGATCTGGCTAAAAAGCCCATGAGAGTATTTCAGGCATGGAAAGCCAAGACTGGCAAAAACAAATAAACAAACCAACCAATCTAAATGAAAGATCTCTGCGAGTGATCCCAGCAGAAAGAACGGGCCATCAAAGAAGGAGGTACCTTTTTCTGAAGGGAGGAGAGAACTTCCACTTTGACTATGACCTTGTCTAAATAAGAGTGGAGTTAGCGAACTAAAGAGGCTTCCATAGCTTAGGCAACGCATGACAAGAGCCTTGGGTGATTACTGACGCCATAAATAATAGTGTCAATTGTTAAATCAACAACAGCAGTCACTGTACACTTACTCCCCATGTAGGATCTCTGTCCTTAATGTGTTGTAGTATGTGAATTAACAGTATAACTAATACTCAAACAGTACTTTATACTTTGTGTTTCTGTGTGGGTGCAAACTATTGAAATCCTTACTTAGTATATACTAAATTGATCTTCTGTATATAAAGATAATTGAAAATGAATCTCTCAGAAAGGGATGGGAGGGTTGCAGGTGGGAGGGAGGTTATGGGGGGAAAAAGCCGATATAATCCAAAAGTTGTACTTTTGAAATTTATATTTATTAAATAAAAGTTTAAAAAAGAATAATCCATTAAACATTTATTTTTTAAAAGATTTATGTATTTATTTGAGAGGCAGAGTTATAGATAGAGAGGGAAAGAGAGAAGTCTTCCATCCACTGGTTCACTTCCCAAATGGCCACAGTAGCCAAACTGGGCCCATTTGAAGCCAGGAGCCAGGAGCTTCTTCCAGGTCTCCCACATGGGTACAAGGGCCCAAGCACTTGGGCCATCCTCTATTGCTTTCCCAGGCATGTTAGCAGGGAGCTGGATCAGAAATGGAGCAGGCAGAACTCAAACCAGCGCCTATATGGGATGTCGGCATTGCAGGCGAAGGCTTAACCTACTACGCTGCAGTGCTGGCCCCAGCATTGAACATTTAAGAATGAGGCTGGCGCTGTGGCGCAGCAGGTTAAAGCCCTGGCCTGAAGCCCCAGCATCCCATATGGGCACCAGTTTGAGTCCCAGCTGTTCCTCTTCCAATCCAACTCTCTGCTGTGGCCTGGGAAAGCAGTAGAAGATGGCCCAAGTCCTTGGGCCCCTGCATCTGCATGGGAGACCCGGAGGAAGCTTCTGGCTCCTGGCTTCAGATCAGCACAGCTCTGGCTGTTGCGGCCAACTGGGGAGTAAACCAGTGGATGGAAAACATCTCTCTCTGTCTCTACCTCTCTCTGTAATTCTGTCTTTCAAATAAATAAAAATAATTCTAAAAAAAAAAAGAATGCTGTTTGATAAAATGTTTTTACATATATCAAGCAACAAAACCACAATGAAAAATACCATCATGGAAAACAGATTGGAAGAAAATAAACATTTTTAATGGTGGTCATCTCTGGATGGTGAGATTAGTTTTTTTCTTTTTCATATTTTCTAAATTTTTTACCATGAATATGAATTTATTGTCAAAATGATTTATATATTATTAATATTTACCTTGAAATGTTATTTTGTGTTTATAATAGGCTGGAAGAATCAATACCTGTTAAATACCTGCTGCTGTGTGCTCAGCATGTTTTCATTGTTAACCCACTTGATACTTAAATTAAATATGACAAATTTGTATTACCTAGGCTTCACAGATGAGGAAATGGTACTCAGGACGATTAAGTGGTTTTTCTCAGTCTTGCTTCAGGTAAACTGTGGAGCTCGAGAGTTCTGTTAGGTTTAAAACTGATACTTCATTCAACTTGGCTACAACTTTTTAAGTAGTTCACTGATGAGAAGGCAAAATAGTTACATAGAGAATTACAAGGAATGTGATAATTATTGTTCTGTAGATGTGTATATGTACCAGTTCCTGGGAAATATTGAAAAGCTTCACAGAATGAGTGATACTTGGACTTTTACAGTGAATCAAAGTTTGCCAGCAGAACCCTAAGAGGAAGAGACTGTCAGGCAGAAACCACGTGTACAACATTAGAGAGACATAGAGTAAGCATGACAGAGTAGGCAAGTAGATTTGAACGGATGACTACAGACCAGCAGGGAGCTATGAGAAGTAAGCCTGGCTCTGTTAAGGGGAGCCAAATCAAAGACGTCATTACATATCATGAAAAAACTTGAGACTTCATCCCATAGATCAGTAGTTTTTAAACCTTTTCACTGATGTACGTTTAGTGTTAAAATAGGGACAGTCATTTGTCGCAACAGTTAAAACACTGCTTAGAATGCTTGCATCCCATATCAGAATCCTGGCTCCACTTCCCATCCAGCTTTCTGTTAATGCACACCCTAGGGAGACAAAGATGATGACTCAAGTTGTTCAGTTCCTGCTACCCACATGGGAGACCTGTTGTAAGTTCCTGGCTCCTGGCTTCAGCCCAGCCCCGGAAATTACAGGCATCTGGGGAATGCACCAGTGGATGGAAGCTATCTCTGCCTCTCTGTCTGTCTCTCTGTCTCTGTCTCTCTCTCTTATTCTGCCTTTCAAATAAAATGAGAATTAAAAAATAAAAAAATGAAAGCATAGATAGCTTCTCTGAGTTATATAGGTCAAGAACACAGTGGGGCTTTTTGCTGTTAGTTTTTGTTTGTTTGTTTGTTTGTTTGTTTTTAGATTTATCTACCTATGTGAAAGTCAGGGTTACAGAGGGAGAGAGGGACAGATAGAGAAAGAGAGAGAGAGAGATCTTCCATCCGCTGGTTCACTCCCCAAATGGCCGCAACAGCCAGGGCTGAGCCAGGCCAAAACCAGGAGCCAGGAGCTTCTTCCAGGTTTCCCAGGTGAGTGCAGAGGCCCAAGCACTTAGGCCATCCTCCACTTGCTTTCCCAGGCACACCAGCAGGGAGCTGGATTGGAAGTGGAGCAGCCGGGACTTAAACTGGCATCCATATAGGATGCTGGTGCTGCAACCTGCTGTGCCACAGATTTGGCCCCTGCTATTAGATTTTTGGGCCCTTATAAAAGAACCACAATATAATATTCATGTGGAAAAGACACATGAAAACACACATATACAAGAGAATTTAATGACTTTATTTTGCAAAACTAAAAAAAAAAAAATTCTTAAAGATAATAAGCATGGCTTCAAATTTTCAGTTGCAATGCATTTACTTTTAATTTTGTTTTTCAGTGTGAGATCCCTATCTCTAAGATCTTGAATGATTTCCCCAGTCCTATATTTTATGATGTGTACCTTGAATATACTGACGAAAATCAACAGCAATATATTTGGGCTGTGCCTGTGTTAAACCTAAATCTTCAACACAATAAAATATTTGTGAACCAAGGTGAGACATGCGTATATACCACTTGTTCTCTTAGCTGGAAAAAAAAATCAGTAAATAACTCAGTCAACATAATAATTTAATATAGATCACTATAAGAAGGATTATGGATTCTTATATGAATTTATACAGTATGTTAAAAAGTAAAACAATATGTTCTTAGACATTTTTTACTAATTAGATTGTCTGGTATATTGTTAAGAAATTATAATATAGCTAAGACGATATCTTGAGAAAAATATTTAGAACTACAAATTGGGACTTTTTGTTTCAGCTGTTAGTGATCAATTTTTTGGCTAAATTAATATTTTTGTTGTTGCTTATGTTTTCAAATCCTGTTTTTTAAAATAATTTTCAGAGAAATGCCTTCCAAATTGATGGAAATTCTAGTCAACAGACATTCAAGTGAGGTGGAGATTGCCATTGCCAGGAATGTCTTAGAGCAGTGGCTCTTTGCAGCCCTCTTATCTAAAATAAAATTTTAACTCTATATTTTTAAATTTGTTCAGTAAACTACTTGAGACCCATCATGAACTATGAGGATTTTTTTTAATTCCCTGTTTTGTTTCTATAATAAAAGATAGTAACTCGGGCAAGTGGCTTCTTACTCGACGCATTTTCTTAGTGGACGCAGTAAGTGGACGAGAAAATGACTTGGGAAGTCTACCAAGAGTAATTCGAATTGCTACTCAGATATCACTGAGGTAAACAAACATCTAATGACTAAATTCGGCTAAGAAAATATGGGCAAATGTTATAAAGAAAAGTGTTTACTAGTAATTATCACATGAAACAAGATACAAGATTTTTGAGATAATCTATGTGGATTGATATAGACCAGTAAAGTTGAAGAGCCGGGAGAAAGGGTAATTTGTGGCCTAAGAGTCTGAGGAGTTTGGTCAGAATTCATCCTCAAGTCTCCATTCTAGACCTGTTTAATTAGAGGGATTGAAAAGGTAGGGAAGGAGAATACTAGTGACTGAAATGGGCATTTTAGAAACAGCCTGCCAGGTGATTGTTGATAGTTCAGCCTTCCCATCCTCATTTCCTTTAATGACTGTTGTAGCTTGGCCCAGATTTACCTAGGATAACCTAAATGTGAATCCTACCTTACAGTTGTATCATACAAGCCAAATTCCTCTGTCTTTTTCCTGTGTGAGACTCCTATATCTAAGATCTTAACTGACTTCCACCCTAATATTCTATGATGTGCAGTAGGTTGACACTTGAAAGCACTGCAAATACATGTTATTTTTTCCACTGTTACTTCATTTTGATTCTCGTAACAGTCTTATAAATTAGGCATTATGGAAGCTTGGTCATGTCTTGCTGCAATCTAAATGTACTGTGTTTTTAGTATTCTTTCAAGATGCCAAGGTGTAGCCCTAGTAAAAATGAGATTGAGCCTATTTAGGTGTTACTTGTTCTTAATAAAACCACACTGGCCCCTAGTGATTGACACTTCCCCTTTTGAGTTTACAAACTATACAGTACTAACACATTGAATTTGGCAAAATGTTCACCTGTATGTGCATAAACAGTTCTAGATTTGATACATTTTGTTAAGAATTCATCTTTCTGTTTTTAAAATCAGGATCCTGTCTACCTTTTTTTCAGCATCATGTAGCATTATCTTGAATATTCCTCAAAGATGATTCATAGTACTTCAGTGATTTCACTTGTAAACTACGTAAGACTTGGATTAAAAAGAGTTTTTGTTTCAGTATATTTTAATATTAAAATTTTCCAGCTAAGGTTAACTTGTGTTGCTACCATTTATTTAATCTTCTCTGGTTCTTATTAACTGATTGGTTCTGAGATCATTAAGACAATCTATATTAAATTCAAAAGAAACTACCAATTAAATATATGCCTAAGATCTTAGACGTATCTATCACTGTGTTTCTAAACATTTTCCTTAAATAGCATCCACCTGGTACCCAATACAAAAAGTGGAAACATCTACCCTCCTTTAATCACCATTTTGTACAATGACGTTGATGTGAAGGATCCCAACAGCCAGTCTGTGAAGGTGAGTTCTTTACTAATCAGTGTCCTTATTTGTGTAAATGTAAAAATGATACAGTTTACATTATAGCCAAAAGACAGTCTTTTTCTCAAGTTTTCAAGAAGCCCTTCTTTTTATATCATCAAGTCTTAATTATTTTTTTACTAGTAACGATAAAAGGTGATTTCTTATAGATCTTGAATATTAAAAAAGGGGGACTGAGTTAAGTTTTTCAGTAAAAGATTCACCAGCATTCGAGTGTCACTGTTAGGGATCCTGGGATGTGCTGTGACAAGCAACATATGTTCCTGTTCACCTTGCTTCTCTTCAGATTTTGTCTCCTTGTCTAATTAATCCAGGAACTCAGACTTTACAGTGGGTGTTGTGCCTCGGTGGGTTAAGCCACCACCACTTAGGACTCCCGCATCAAATAGGCATGCCAGTTTAGTTCCTGCTGTTCCTCTCTTCTAACCCAGCTTCCTGATGGTGTGCCTAGGAAGAAGTGTATGACAGTGCAAGTATGTGGGTTCCTATCAACCGCGTGGGACACCTAGATAGAGTTCATGGCTCTTGGCTTTGCCTGTCCCACCACTGGCTGTTGGCAGTCATCTGCGGGAGTGAAACAGCAATGGGAGCTCTTTCTGTCTGTACCTCTATGTGCCTTTCAAAAAAATAAATAACTTTTAAAAATTCTGCATCAGTTTTAATCACCATCTAGGTCTTTGCTCTTATCACAACAAATAACCTTGCTTTCTAGTTTACTAAACAGATCAGTGCCATCTAATATAAATTCCCTCAGATTTCCTGTTGATACTTCAGAATCTCTGTTTTGTTATCCCTCTCATTTCTTGTTGCTTTTTCTAGGAAACAAAGTCCCCTCCTCTCCTTATCTAATCTTATGCCTGTACTTGCAGTACTTTCTCCAACATCCCATTTCTCTGCTAACCCCTGTTTAGCCTGCCTTTCTGCTAGTCTGTTTCCTTTGCTTATAAAAACTCCCAGGATGGGGCCAGCATTGTGGCACAGCCCATTAAGCTACCACCTGTGGTGCCAACATCTCATGTGAGCACTGGTTTGAATCTTGGCTGCCATCCACGTTGGAGACCTGGATGAAGTTCCAGGCTCCTGGCTTTGGTTTTAGGCTCCTGGCTTCCACATGGCCCAACCTTGGCCATTGAGGCCATTTGGGTAGTAAACCAGTACATGGAGAATCTTTCTCTGTAACTGCCTTTCAAATAAATAAGTAAATCTTTAAAAAGATAAAAATAAAAAACCCCTCAGGTTGTTTTATCTTAAAGATAAGCTAAAACAACAGACCAAACAATAAAATCTTTCCTCAGTTCTGCCAGCTCTTCACCTTGTCATCAGATTTCATTATTCTACTTCATTATTCTCCATCTGGATCTTGCCATTTTCTTTCTTTGAAAACCTTTTTAAGAAGGGCAGCAATGAATTCCATGTATAATGGCTTCATTTCTTCTTATTTTATTATTTTTAATGATTTATTTCTTTATTTGAAAGGCAGAGTTAGGGAGAGATTGAAAGAGACAAAGAGAGATCTTCCATCTGCTGGTTCACTCCCCATTGGCTGCAATGGCCAGGGCAGAGCCAATGTGAAGCCAGGAATCTGGAACTCCACTCAGGTCTCCCATGTGGATGGTAGGGATCCACTTACTTGGGCCATCTCCACTGCTTTCCCATGCACATTAGCAGGGAGCTGGATCAGAAGGGGAGCAGCCAGGACTGAAACCAGTGCTCGTAGGGGATGCCAAGCATTGCATGCGGCAGCTTAACCAACAGTGCCACAGTGCTGGCCCCAGGGCTTCAGTTTTTGAACTTAACATTTGTGCAGCATTTGACACTGTACTCTTGACCTCTTCCTTTTTCTAGAAACCCCTTATTCTATGGTCCTGGTAGTATTTAGGTATCTTGTGTGTCCTTCCTTTCATAGTCCTGCTTTTTCACCCTTCCCTGGTTGTTCTTTCTCTTGTCTCAGTATAGTGGTATCCTTAAGAGTCTTGTTCAGATTTTTTATTAATCTGCCAATTTAGAATATGTCTGTTAGCAGTTGCCAGATTCATTTTTTTTTTGAGTTAGAGATACTGTTTAATGTTTTCATTATAATGATTCTTTGACACAGGCATTATTCCCCTCTTTAAGAAAAAAAAAATATTGACCAGTAGACACTAGACCTCGCAGTGAAGATAATGGTTAAAACATCTGCATCTCATATCAGAGTGCCTTGCTTCAGTTCTGGGTTCTGGACCCCAATTGCAGCTCGTGAAAGGAGCAATGATGGGTCAATTCTTTGGGTCCCTGTCATTCAATGGGAGACCTGGATTGAGTTGGCAACTCTTGCCTTCAGCCTGGCCTCACCTTGGCTGTTACAGTCATCGGAGGAGTGAATCAGAAGATGGAAACTCTCTGCTGCCTCTTTCTCTGCTTCTCAAATTTAAAAAGAACCAGAGCCCTTCTTTCTAGGCCAAATTCTTTTTTTTTTTTTTTTGAAGATTTATTTATTTATTTGAAAGTCAGAGTTACACAGAGAGAGAAGAGGCAGAGAGAGGTCTTCTATCTGCTGGTTCACTCCCCAGTTGGCGCCCATATGGGATGCTGGCACTGCAGGAGGTGGCTTTACCCACCACACCACAGTGCTGGCCCCAAGCCAGGCCAAATTCTTGATACACAGTTCCTCCATTACAGAAGTCTGTCAGAAAATATGATTAGTTTAGCTTGAACTACTGTTAACGAGGCTAACTTATCTCCAAGTGAACCTTTCCTTTTTTTAATGTGTGTTTTCAGGGGATATTTAAAGCAGCACAAAAATTTCTTAACAGCAAATCTCATTTATGTGTAAACACGGGTCAACTCTAGTAATACGGAGAAGTTAAGAATCTAGCATTTATGGTAGAATCCAGCAACACGTGTTTAATAATAAAAGTAGATTTGTGAGACACAATTTTAGCATGGCTAATTTGTTTTGTTTTAATATCAGGTTTCTTTCTCAGTCACATATGAAATGAATCAAGGAGAAGCACATGTCCAGACAGATGTGAGTTTATTTTAACCTCTTAAAATATCTACAGTCTATTTTTAATAAAAAATTAATATCAGTTATAAAATGTTCTTTTTGTTTTTTAGATTGCTTTGGGTGTGTTGGGTGGGCTAGCTGTTTTATCATCTCTTTTGAAGACAGCAGGGTGGAAGAGGCGCATTGGGAGTCCCATGATTGATTTACAGGTATGCTATCAGGGATTTTCTAAGTGTATAAGATGTCATCAGAAAGTTTATAGAAAATGCATATTAATGAAAAAAAAGCTATGTATAAATTTACATATTTTTGCATCCAAGTGAACTTTTAATTATAATTTTCCACAAACCTTTTAAGTTCCTTCATAGTTGTGTCTGGATTCTTCTCAGAAGACACAGCTAGAGAATAAATAAGAAAGTTGCCTTGAGTTTTTCTAGAACACATAGAATAGGTATCACTGCATCACAGAGTATGTGGTACTGCTCATTTTCTTCCCACCAATCTATACTTATATCAGCTGTAATTTTTTTAAGATGTATTTATTTATTTGAAAGGCAGAGTTACAGAGAAGCAGAGATACAGAGAGAGACAGGTCTTCCATCCACTGGTTTACTCCCCAAATGTCCACAATGGCCAGAGCAGCAGTAATGTTCATGTTTCTGCACATCCTTTCTAACACTAGATGTGACACTTCTTTGATTATTCTTTATATAATTTTTAGTTGTTATGGTTTTTTCTTCTATTAATTGTCTGTTTATATCCTTTACCTGTTTTCCTTTTTTTTTTTTTTTTGACAGGCAGAGTGGACAGTGAGAGAGAGAGAGACAGAGAGAAAGGTCTTCCTTTTTTTGCCGTTGGTTCACCCTCCAATGGCCGCCGCGGCTGGCGCGCTGCAGCCGGCGCAACGCGCTGATCCGATGGCAGGAGCCAGGTACTTATCCTGGTCTCCCATGGGGTGCAGGGCCCAAGTACTTGGGCCATCCTCCACTGCACTCCCTGGCCACAGCAGAGAGCTGGCCTGGAAGAGGGGCAACCGGGACAGAATCCGGCGCCCCGACCGTGACTAGAACCCGGTGTGCCGGCGCCACAAGGCAGAGGATTAGCCTAGTGAGCCGCGGCACCAGCCCCTGTTTTCCATTTTTAAAATTTATTTTATTTATTTGATAGACAGAGGAAGACAGATACAGGGAGATTTTTTACCCACTTGCCCACTTCCCAAAGCCCAGAAGAGCCAGGGCTGAGCCAGGCCAGAGCCAGGAACCAGGAACTCAGTCTGTATCTCCTGTGTGGGTGGCAGGAACCCAACTACTTGAGCTATCACCTGCTGCCTCCCAGGGTGCATTTTAGCAGGAAACTGGATCTGAAGTGGAGTTCCTGGAACTTGAATCAGCCACTCTGGTATGGGATGTGGTTGTCCCAAGTGGCTACTTAAATGCTTTGCCAAATGCCTGTCCCTGTTTGAATGAGTTCTGTTGTATTTTCTAAATATTAATCCTACTTTGATTTTTGCCAAATATATGATGCCTGTTTTATTTTTCATTCCTGTGGTCTTTTGTTTAACAGAAACTTAATTTCCCTATTGTCACATGTGAATATTTTTTCATGTAAAGATATGTACCATTAGGATTTTGTTTAGGAAAACCTTCCCTATCTCAGCATCACAAAAATATGCTTACACATTTTATTTTTTCTATTATTTTTTAAATGTTTAGTCATTTATTTTAAAGACAGAGTTATAGAGAGGCAGAGGCAGAGAGAGAGAGGTCTTCCATCCACTGGTTCACTCCCCAGGTGGCCGGAGATATGCTGATCCGGAGCCAGGAGCCAGGAGCTTCTTCCCAGTCTCCCACACGGGTGCAGGGGACCAGGGACTTGGACCATTTTCTACTGCTTTCCCAAGCCATAGAACAAAGCTGGATCAAAGTGGAGCAGCCAGGACTCGAACCTGCAGCTCTATGGGTTGCCGGCACTGCAGGCAGTGGCTTTACCTGTTAAGCCACAGCACTAGCCCCTTTCCCATATTTTCTTTATTTGGCTTTATAGTTTTACTTCTCATTTGTTTTTTAAAATTTTTACTTATCTAACATTTTAAAAATATTTACCATGTACCAGATATTTTTTAAAGCTTTTCGTGTTATTTTAATCCTCACAATAGCTCAGTGAAGTTAAGTATTACTATTGTTATTTCCATTTTACATATGATGAAATTGAGACAGAGATTAAATTTTCTACTCAGTTTTTACTACAACTTAGTAATAGCTATTTTGATTTTACTGTGAAGAACATGAGAAAGGCTGTATAGTAACTATTTAAACCATAGCCGCTTCCTGACTCCAAAGCCAAAGTGCTAAGGAATCAGAGCAGGGGGCATGACTTACTGTTTGAGATGATCAAGTAAGGCTTCCCAGAAAAGTGAGGTTTAATTTAGGTTATTGATTCTTTCCACTGTAGTTGCAGAGGGCCCATGCTAGGCATGTCTTAAGTGCCCAGCACTCTACCAGACACTGGGAGATGTAAGTCCCTAGACAGAGGTGTTTTGAATCTTCAGAGCTCAGGAGACTTTGCCAGAGAGGAAGGGAAGACTATTTTGTGTAATAGTGTCCATTTTGGGGGCCTGCGCTGTGGCACAACAGGTTAAGCCACAGCCTGCAGCACTGGCATCCCGATTCACCACTTTCCATCCAGCTCCCTGCTGATGAGCATGGGAAACTGGCAGAGGATGGCTCAAGTGCTTGGGTCCCTGCACCCATATGGGAGACCTGGAAGGAGCTCCTGGCTTCAGACCAGCCCAGGTCCAGGTCTAGCTATTTTGGCCATCTGAGGAGTGACCCAGTGGATGGAAGATTTTCTCCCTCTCTCTCTCTCTCTCTCTCTCTCTCTCTCTCTCTCTCTGTAACTCTGCCTTTCAAATAAATAAATAAATCTTTTAAAAAAGAAGATGACCATATTTCTCTCCTTCCCTGTCTCCCTCTCTCAATCCCTCTCTTTCTTTTTTTAAAAAAAAAAGGTTGATTTTGGTTCATGTTTTAAAGGACATTGTAGGTTATGAATTTTTAACTTAGTGAGTAGTCATTGTACCTTTTTAAATTTTTTAAATATTTTATTTATTTATTTGAGAAGTAGAGTTGCAGACAAGAGAGGGAGAGTCAGAGAGAGAGGTTTTACATCTACTGGTTCACTCCCAAAATGACTACACCGGCCAGAGCTGGGCTGATCTGAAGTCAGGATTCCAGGAGCTTCTTCCAGGCCTCCCACGTGGGTGCAGGGGCCCAAGCACTCAGGCCATCTTCTGCTGCCCTCCCAGGTCATAGCAGAGAGCTGGATTGAAAGAGGAGCAGCAGGGACATAAGCTGGTGCCCATATGGGATGCCGGCACCCCAGACAGAAGCTTATCCTGTGCCACAGCGTTTACCCAGTAATTGTACATTTTTAAGAAGGGGAGCAACACAACCTGATTAATGTTTTAGGAAACTAATTCTAGGGCCAGTGTTGTGGTATATCAGATAACGCCAGTGCATACAATACCAGCATCCCATGTGGGTGCTGTTTCATGTCCTGGCTCCTCCACTCCCAATCCAGCTCTCTGCTAATGGCCTGGGAAAAGCAGCAGAAGATGGTCCAAATGCTTAGGCCCCTGCCACTCATGTGGAAGACCTGGAGGAGGCTGCTGGCTCCTGGCTTCGGCCTGACCCAATCCAGGCTGTTGCAGCCATCTGGGGAGTGAACCAAAAGGTGGGAGACCTATCAATCTGTCTCTCTTTTTCTGTAGCTCTTTCAAATAAATAAATAAATCTTAAAAAAAAGAAGAGAAGAAACATCAAGAAAGCAAGAAAAGGGAGGGGAGGGGAGGGGAGGGAGGGAGAGGGAAGGAAGGAAGGAAGGAAGGAACGAACGAACGAACGAACTCTGGTGATAGTGAAGAGGGTAGTTTAGGGTCGAGGGTTCCCCTCTGAGGGAAATGAGGAAGCAGGTTCAACTTTCTTAGGCAGTGAAATAAGAAGGGTTAAAAAATGACAGAGGAGCCGGCGCCGTGGCTCAATAGGCTAATCCTCCACCTAGCGGCGCCGGCACACCGGGTTCTAGTCCCGGTCGGGGCGCCGGATTCTGTCCCGGTTGCCCCTCTTCCAGGCCAGCTCTCTGCTATGGCCAGGGAGTGCAGTGGAGGATGGCCCAGGTGCTTGGGCCCTGCACCCCATGGGAGACCAGGAAAAAGCACCTGGATCCTGGCTCCTGCCATCGGATCAGCGTGGTGCGCCGGCTGCAGCGGCGGCCATTGGAGGGTGAACCAACGGCAAGGGAAGACCTTTCTCTCTCTGTCTCTCTCTCTCACTGTCCACTCTGCCTATCAAAAATAAAAAAAAAAAATAAAAAAAAAATAAAAAAATGACAGAGGATTTTTTGAAAGGTAAGGAACCAAAAGGTATCTAGGAAGGGGCTTCAGTTGCTCTGAAATTTGTAGCTAGTCATACACAAATATATGAAACAAGGCTTCAGGCTTGAAACTGGGTGAATGATGTGTTACTAAAAGTGGTAGTGCTGGAACTGGCACTGCGGCGTAGCAGGTAAAGCAGCTGTCTGCAGTGCCGGCATCCCATATGGATGCCGGTTCAAGTCCCGGCTGCTCCACTTCTGATCCAGCTCTCTGCTATGGCCTGGGAAAGCAGTAGAACATGGCCCAGGTCCTTGGGCCTCTGCACCCATGTGGGAGACCCAGAGAAAGCACCAGGCTCCTGACTTTGGATCGGCCCAGCTCTGACCATTGCAGCCATTTTGGGAGTGGACCAGTGGATGAAAGGCCTCTCTCTCTCTGCTTCTGCTTCTGCCTCTCAGTAACTCTGCCTTTCAAATAAATAAAGTAAATCTTAAAAAAAAAAAAAAAAAAAAAGTGGTAGTGATACTGAAAGTGGTAAACAGATTGAGTCTTTAATAGCTGTCTTTTTTTAATTGCAGACGGTTATGAAATTCTTGGTGTACTATGCTGGCGATCTGGCCAATGTTTTCTTTACCATCACAGTGGGAACAGGTCTTTATTGGCTTATTTTCTTCAAAGTGAGTGAGTTTCTGAATTTTACCTGAATGCCAGTATGTGAATGACTGGAAAAAACTGTTTTTATAAAGGAAATGTTTTTATTTGAGGTCATTTCTGATCGACAGTATTAAAATCGTGCTAAACTTACCATTCCCTGGGTATGCTGAGTTTATGGAGTGCATGATTATCTCTTTGTATGCTTGTTTCTCTTTTAGGGAGTTATAAATTGTATGCAGTAAAAACCTTGGGTGATCATATTTAATCAAGTCATTTTTATTATAGGCACAGAAGTCTGTCTCTGTTTTGCTACCAACACCAGTCCAGGAAGAAGACTTTGTAATTTATGTGGGATGTGCTTTTGCTCTGAAGGTAAGTTTCAAAGGAGAGCTTTCCCAATTTAAAAGAATTGCTAATAGATTAATGAGCCTTTAAAATTAAAATGCTTTGAAAATCATGGGTGTAAAATTTACCTTGGTTTTGAAAGAGAGCATGTATTACTTTGTTTTACATAGGAAGTTACTTTTAAAGTCTGGTGATGATTTCACAATGGAACAAAATGCCCTCAGGCATGAATTTTTGTTTCTGATAATCAGAAAAATCAGAAAGGTACCACTCTAGATGGATAAAATGCTGAAATATCAAAGTTACTTTCTCTGTCTCTGTATTCCTTTCCTCTTCTTCCTGCGGCCATGTTCCCCTGGCTCTACTGTCCTCTCTCAGTGTGTGTGCCTCTTTGATAGCTTTCATCCCATTGTGATGTGATTATTAGGTATCTGCTTTTCCCAAGGAACTGGGAGCTCCTAGGTGAGAGGTTTCATCCCGTACTCACACTGTTGTCTTTTGTTTGATCAGGAATGCATCTATTAGGAAGGATGCCTCTGTATAAACATGCTGCTTCTATATGTGAGAAAAAGTTACAACTTAGTTTTTAATAAATTTTAATACCAAAGATAGTAAAAAAAATAAAGTGAGAGCATACTAAAACTTTAAATAGGATAAGCAAATTACAAATGAAAAATATCTTTACATATAAGGAAGTCAGATGCATTATGAAACAGAGTATGCTTCTAGAAACCTTGGGAATGAAACTCAAGTATGTAAGTCCCCTCTGTAAGGAGAAGATAGGAAGTCTCCTTGTTTTATGTCCATGTTTTAAAGAAAGAAAGAAAAGAAAGTGAATCTGGTGATTCTACTTTGAAAAGCTTCTAATGGTCCCCTAATAGTATATATAATTCCATATGAAGTCAATCTAAAAAATTGTATGTTCTCATGTTTATAGTATGTTTCTTAAAGAATCAATTGCAGACTTAATTTTGATGCTTTTCAGATGTTTTATTGTATGTCATTTTCAGGCTGTGCAATTTTTGCATAAACTCATGTCCCAGATTACCATAGATATATTCTTTATTGATTGGGAGCGACCTAAAGGGAAGGTTCTGAAAGCTGTTGAAGGTAACTAAAATCACTGTTTTTGCCACAGTTCTTCAGCTATCCTTGCAGAGCAGAGAAGATGAAACTATTTTACTCATTTTGTCTCCCTGACCAGGTGAAGGTGGTGTACGCAGCGCCACTGTTCCAGTAAGCATATGGAGAACATATTTTGTAGCAAATGAATGGAATGAAATTCAGACTGTGAGAAAAATTAATCCACTCTTTCAGATACTTACTGTTCTCTTCTTTTTGGAGGTATAAACTGTTGGATGTAATTGTATACAACTTATAGGTACTTCATAAATGTGAGGATAATTCAACTAAATTTTCATGACAGAGTGTTTGTTTGTTTGTTTGTTTATTTTTGACAGGCAGAGTGGACAGTGAGAGAGAGAGACAGAGAGAAAGGTCTTCCTTTTCCCGTTGGTTCACCCTCCAATGGCCGCCGCGCTGCAGCCGGCGCACCGAGCTGATCCGATGGCAGGAGCCAGGTGCTTATCCTGGTTTCCCATGGGGTGCAGGGCCCAAGCACTTGGGCCATCCTCCACTGCACTCCCTGGCCACAGCAGAGAGCTGGCCTGGAAGAGGGGCAACCGGGACAGAATCCGGCGCCCCGACCCGGACTAGAACCCGGTGTGCCAGCGCCGCTAGGCGGAGGATTAGCCTAGTCAGCCGCGGCGCCAGCCTGACAGAGTGTTTTAAAAGTTGAAATATTGTTATCACACCATTTAACAGCAAAGACTCTGGGCCGGCATGGGGTGCAGTGAGTTATACCACTGCTTCCAATGCCAACATCCTGCTGGAGTGCCAGTGTGAGTCCTAGCTGGTCAACTTCCCATGCAGCTCCCTGCTAATGCGCCTGGGAAGACAGTGGGTGATTACCCAAGTGCTTAGGCCCCTGCCCACCCACTGTGAGACCTGAATGGAGTTCCAGACACTTGACTTCAGCCTGGACCAGTGCCAGCCTCTGCAGCCATTGGGGGAATAAGTCACCAGACAGAAGATCTCTTTCTCTATCTCTCTGTCACTCTGCCTTTCAAATACATCTCAAAAAAATAATAAAAATAAAAGACTTTAAAATTATGATGAAATACAAAAGTTTGCTATCTTAACCAATTTTTTAAAAAATCTATTAATTCCATTTGTCTTATGAATTTTTAAAAGATTATTTGTTTGTTTGTTTTAAAGTCAGAGCAGAGCTAGCACTGTGGCACAGTGGGTTAAAGCCCCAGCCTGCAGCACCAGCATCGCATATGGGCACCAGTTCAAGTCCCGGATGTTCCACTTCCAATCCAGCTCTCTGCTAATGGCCTGGGAAAGCAGTAAAAGGTGGCTCAAGTGCTTGGGCCCCTGTACCTATGTGGGAGACCCAGAAAAAGCTCCTGGATCATGGCTTCAGATTGGTTCAAGCTCTGGCTGTTGCAGCCATTTGGGGAGTGAACCAGTGGATGGAAGACCTCTCTGTCATTACCTCTCTCTGTAAGAAAAAAAAATTCAAAAACATAAAATAAATATTTTTTTTAAAAAAAAAGACAGAGCAACAGAGTGAAAGGAAGAGACAGAGAGAGACAGATTTTCCATCTACTACTTTACTGGCCAGGTCTGAGTCTGGCTGAAGCCAGGAACCAGGAACTCCATTGTGGTCTCCTAAATGGGTGTTGGGGATCCAGGTACTTGGGCTGCTTCTCCTACCTTCTCAGGCACATTTGCAGGAAGCTGAATCAGAAACATATAGTAGCCAGGATTCAGACCTGCACTTTGATATGGGATGCTGGTGTCGCAAGCCTTAGCTTAACCCAATGTGCAACATTACCACCCACCCTTCCTTTTTTTTCCCTCGACAGGCAGAATGAGAGCTCCAATCTGCTCGTTCACTATCCGAATAGCTGCAGTGGCCAGGGCTGGGCTGGAGTGCAAGCCACGAGCTAGGAACTTAATCCAAGTCTCCCACAGGGGTGATGGGAATTTAGTCTCTTGAACCACCATATTCCTTCCCGGGACCCATGTCAGTAAGAGCTGGAGTGAGGAGTGAAGCCAGATATCATACCCAGTTCTTGCAATATGGGACGTAGGTGTCTCAACTGGCATTTTAACACCTAGGCCAAACACTCACCTTAAAAGAGTATCTGGGCCGGCGCCACGCCTCAATAGGCTAATCCTCCACCTGGCGGCGCCAGCACACCGGGTTCTAGTCCTGATCGGGGCACCGGATTCTTTCCCGGTTGCCCCTCTTCCAGGCCAGCTCTCTGCTGTGGCCCGGGAGTGCAGTGGAGGATGGCCCAGGTGCTTGGGCCCTGCACCCCATGGGAGACCAGGAAAAGCACCTGGATCCTGGCTCCTGCCTTCGGATCAGTGCGGTGCGCCGGCCACAGCGCGCAGGCCGCGGTGGCCATTGGAGGGTGAACCAACGGCAAAAGGAAGACCTTTCTCTCTGTCTCGCTCTCTCACTATCCACTCTGCCTGTCAAAAAAAAAAAAAAAAAAAGAGTGTCTGATCAACTTTACAAGGTGTATTATTAAAAAGTTTACAGTCAGGGGCCGGTGCCGTGGCTCTCTTGGCTGATCCTCCGCCTGAGGTGCTGGCATCCCATATGGGTGGCTGGTTCTAGTCCCAGCTGCTCCTCTTCCTGTCCAGCTCTCTGCTGTGGCCCGGGAAGGCAGTGGAGACCAGAAGGAAGCATCTGGCTCCTGGCTTCAGATCAGTGCAGCGCCGGCCGTGGTGGCCATTTGAGGGGTGAACCAATGAAAGAAGACCTTTCTCTCTCTCTCTCTCTCTCTCTCACTGTCTAACTCTACCTGTCAAATAAGTAAAAAAAAAAAAAAAAAGTTTACTGTCAAGTTTGAAAAATACTAGATCAAATAAAATGTAAAACTTCCCAGAGCCTTTATTCTGCATTGATGGGAGGCATGAATGTGAGTGTAAATGTGCAGACCAAGCTTATTTAACAATGGCTTCCTTTTATTAAAGAAAGTATTTTCTTTAGAAGACATTTGGGCTACCTCGTTGAGTATAAGAAGTATGAGGTATAGGCCGGCACCGCAGCTCACTAGGCTAATCCTCCGCCTAGCGGCGCCGGCACACCGGGTTCTAGTCCCGGTCGGGGCGCCGGATTCTGTCCCAGCTGCCCCTCTTCCAGGCCAGCCCTCTGCTGTGGCTAGGGAGTGCAGTGGAGGATGGCCCAGGTGCTTGGGCCCTGCACCCCATGGGAGACCAGGAAAAGCACCTGGATCCTGGCTCCTGCCATCGGATCAGCGCGGTGCGCCGGCCGCAGCGCGCCGGCCGCGGCGGCCATTGGAGGGTGAACCAACGGCAAAGGAAGACCTTTCTCTCTGTCTCTCTCTCTCACTGTCCACTCTGCCTGTAAAAAAAAAAAAAAAAAAAAAAAAAAAAAAAAAAAGAAGTATGAGGTATAAAGCCTTGCATATGTGAAGTAAGCATGAAGTATTTGTTTAACTCATTGGTAGTTTACTGAAGAAAGTTTTTATTCTTTTAACAGAAATATTTGCGTTTTGTCAATATGTATGACAATAAGGTTATATTTGGCTCTTAATGGTACTAATAAGGACAATCCAAATGAAGTAACTAAATATTTGTAATAAATGCTTTGTAGTTAAAATGTTAGATGTTAATTATTTATATGTTTTGCTGTTGGTATGAACTTGGATATTATAGTTTTTTAAGGTGAAGGGTAGAGAGGAGTATTCCATTTTCGTTATAGAGAGGAGTTTTCTTTGTCCACACCTGTTTTAATTTTTTTTCCTTTTTTACTCTAGGTTGTGGGATTCAAGAACTTAGCATTAATGGACTCGTCCTCTACTCTTTCCAGTAGCCCGCCTGGCTACATAGCTCCTTATAGCCGCATTTTGAGATATGCAGTGTCCACTGCTCTTTGGCTAGTCATTGGAGTTATACAGGTAATCACAGATTATACTTTTAAAACATTGCCTTTCTGTATTTATACTTCTGCTTACATAGTGATTACCCACAGATATTGACCACATCCTAGTTTCTGTAGCAGAAAGGCGACAAAAGCAGTAACAGTAATGGCCAGTTCTTATAGTGCATTAGTATGCAGGCACTGTGCAAAGTAATTAATTGCTTTACACATTCTAACTGCTTAATCTTTATAGTAATCCTCAGAGATGTGTTCTATTAGTATTTCCATTTTTCAGATGAGGAAACTGAAGGACAAGAAAGTTAAATACTTGCCTAACATCACTGCAACTAATAGTGGCAGAACTTGGAATTTGAACCCAGGTGGCTTGATGTGAACTGAAGAGTATTTCAGAATCTTTAGCTTTCTGGTCATAGGACAGACTTCTTTTTTAGTTATATTTATCTATATAAACAGCTAAGCTACTCTAAATATTTTCTTTTCGTTTAAAATATAACTTATTGTTTGCATTTATTCATGTATCATTAAATGTCACTCTAATTGCTAGTACTCCTTGGGGATTTCCTTTGAAATATTGACATGACTGAAACTAAAAGTAACCCTCAGCCTCATGTCCCATGGCTCTAGCAGAGGTTCTTGTCTGTGCTTACTTCCTTGATCTTATTAAAGTCAAAAAATGAAAATAAGAAAAGGAAAAGCAGCAGCCAGTAAAGAATTCAATTCTGATATCTGCACTTCTTTCTCTTGCTTCCAGATACTCCCATGAATAGAAAAAGCTTTTGTTTGATTAAACATTTTTTTAACTTTTATATACATATTTTTTTATTTGTTAAGATTTATTTATTTGAAAGTCAAGAGTTATCGAGAGGAAGGGAGAGATAGAGAAAGAGAGATCTTCCATCCACTGGTTCACTCCACAAATGTCTGCAATGACCAACATTGGGCCAAGCTGAAGCCATGAGCCTGGAGCTTCTTCCCAGTCTCCTACGTGGGTACAGGGACTCAAACTTAGGCCATCCTCCTCTGCTTTCCCAAGCATGTTAGCAGGAAAGTGGAGCAGCCAGGATTCTAACTGGCACCCATACGAGATGGTGGCATAGCAGGCGGCAGTCTAACCCACTACGCCACAACACCGGCTCCTTCTTTAACTTTTATAATCAGCTAATGAAGCTAGGACCTCTAAGAGAACAGGTTTAATTTCCTGTAGCCTGATAAATAAATATGAGTGTATTTACCTTACCTAACACAGCTTATTTTTAAAGATCTTTTGGGATTAAAATCCCTTTAACAGAGCTTTTACCTACAGAAGTGGACCTAGGTGGTAGGTGTTCTGTAACCTGAGCCTTTTTTAGTTGACATATTTATTGATGAGACTTGTTCAAACTTGAAGCTACATGCATAGAGCTAGTGAGAGTTTAGTTAACAACCAGAAAAGGAAGACAAACTGAAATTAGAATACAAAATAAGATGGGATAAAAGGAGTGTGGGGTTTGATGTTTATCATCAACATAGTAAGGAAATACTTTGTGCTTAGGCCAGTATGTAGAGAATTTAAAGGAACATCCCCTGAAGTTTTTCATATTTGATTGACCATAACAAGAGAACAGAATAAAATAAGAGTGACTGAAATCAGAGAACTTTGTCTCTGATGAATAGGGAGAGCAGAGGTCAGCAGTGTACAGCTAGAATATGAATTGTTATTGCTGTTGGGACTCAGAAGCCTGTCACCGTGCTCTTCCACTTGGAACTTCCATCTCCAAGGTCACCTCATGGTCCCCGATGGCTGATGCAGTTGCAGGAGATCGTCAGGGAAGATGAGGCTCACTTCCTCTTTACAGCCTTTTTCAAAGTGCCTACCATTCACCATCTCCTCGGCCAGCACCTGCTTGCATGGCAACACCTAGCTGTGCTGACTTCCTGAGCTAGTCAGCTGTGTGCTCTGCTCAAAGGAAGGGAGAAAGCGGAAAGGATTGTTGGGAGAGCAACTCGCAATCTTGGACAGCAACATCTAGCCTTGTTCTCACTTCACTGTCTGACAGGAAGGTGTTTTCTCTCCATGGTAGTGGTCTAAGATTATCAATGTTTTGTTCTTCAGATAAGCATATGAGTTCCTTTAACATCTTGTTAAAGTTATATATTTGTCTAAACTCTTTTTGATTCCAGTAATGTCAAGCTTTCTCATTTATTTCTTTTATGTCCCTAAATCTAGCTTCTTTTACTTTCATGTTATATTCTGTAATTTTTGAACTTTAAATATAGCTGTTTTTTCATGTCCTTTAAAGGGATTTAAAAAATATGTATGTAGAGTAGTTTGGAAACTATTCTCCATAGTCAATAGTTGTGTATTGTTTGGGGGCGCTGTGCTGAGCTCACAAATGTGCTGTAACAAGTACAGGTTACAAATTGTGGCAACTTCTGTGAAGCGAATCAGCAGTCCGGTGGAGGTGAGGGAGGTGGAAGTTGGGGTAGGTGACAGCGGGAGCAGCTTTCAAAGAAGGGAGTAGGAAATGTTACCCTTCTCTGAAAGATACGTAGAAAGGTCTATGAAAGGAAATTTCCCTTCCAGTAATGTTATTAGCATGTCTAAGAAGGCACTTAAAGAAATCCATTTGAATATTTAGCACTGTCTTAGTCAAAATAGAATACTAGAAATATGATTTTGTGTGTTCCTCTGTCAGAGGAGATTAATTTGAAAAGCACAGTCTTCTACTCATTTGGAATTTAGGAAATGAGCAAAATTGCTGAACCAGACATAATCTGGCCATTAATACCTGGGTTTGTCCTAAATTTTTAAAGACTTTTTCTTCCTTCTGACACATTTGTCTTATCTTATTTTAATGACTCAGAAAAGTATGTAAAAGTCAAAGTGTGGTCCCTCAGTGATTCTTAACACAAGCCCAAAACCCTCCTTCCTCTGACAGAGGAGTCAGAAATGACAAGTAGGATATTATCCTCGGGGAACTGTTAAGATGCCACTGTGTTCTTACTGGGAACTTCTCTTTTCTTAAAATACTATACTATGACTGTAAAAGAAAATTGAAATCTTAAAAGTTGATAAGTATGAACTTGGCTTAATCTTTCAGATCGTGTTCTTTGCTGTCTTTTATGAGAGATTTGTAGAGGATAAAATTCGACAGTTCGTTGATTTATGCTCTATGAGTAATGTAAGTATTTTATGACTTTTCTTGCAAATGCTATTTTTCCCTTTTTAAAGGACATAAGTACATTAACAGAGGCTTTAAAAGTGATTTGGTGTGATTGCATTTTAAACTAATTTTTCTGATTGTTAATTCCAGAGGAGGTTATAATGAGCTATAAGTTTTAGTACTTACTGCCTAATTTTTTATCTTTATTTGCATTTATTTAATAAGAATTTCCTGCACTACCAAATAATGCATTCAGATGATGGCCCCTGAAAATGTTTTCATATATCAAATTGTCTCCTTTCTTAGGAAGTAGCTTTGTTCTCCTTTCCGTCTGCTACTTTGTTATCATTTATTACCTTTCTATCCTCCACATATATTTCTTAGGAATTTGTTCTTCATTATTTTGGGAGAAAGGAAGCAATTTTAAGAAAAGTTTAATGTTTCATTGTTCTGCAAATTAGCTGCTAATTGGTCCTCTTTTCTTTTTGTAGATATCAGTGTTTGTGTTATCCCATAAATGTTTTGGATATTACATTCATGGTAGATCAGTACATGGGCATGCAGATACTAACATGGAAGAAATGAATATGAATCTTAAAAGAGAAGCGGTATGAATGTATTCTATGTCTTTATTTAAGAGATGAGTTCTCTTTTCTTAATGTTTGATATTTTATGTGTGTGTGTGTGTATTTTTTAAATCCTTGTTGGTCACTTTTTTTTTCTGATTTATTTATTTATTTATTTGAAAGAATTACACAGAGAGAGGAGAGGCAGAGAGAGAGAGAGAGAGAAAGAGAGAGGTCTTCCATCCAATGGTTCACTCCACAATTGGCTGCAACGGCCAGAGCTATGCCGATCCGAAACTAGGAGCCAGGAGCTTCTTCCAGATCTCCCAGGTAGTGCAGGGACTGAAGGACCTGAGCCATCCTCGGCTGCTTTCCCAGGAACATGAGCAAAGAGCTGGATCATAAGTGGAGTAGCCAGGTCTTGAACCAGTTCCCATATAGGATGCCAGCCTTGCAGGCTGCGGCTTTACCAACTGTGCCACAACAGCGGACCCACAAACCAATTCTTTTTTTTTTTTTTTTTGACAGGCAGAGTGGATAGTGAGAGAGAGAGAGAGACAGAGAGAAAGGTCTTCCTTTTCCCATTGGTTCACCCTCCAGTGGCCGCCACGGCTGGCGAGCTGTGGCCGGCGCACCGCGCTGATCCAAAGGCAGGAGCCAGGTGCTTCTCCTGGTCTCCCATGGGGTGAAGGGCCCAAGCACTTGGGCCATCCTCCACTGCCTTCCCGGGCCACAGCAGAGAGCTGGCCTGGAAGAGGGGCAACCGGGACAGAATCCGGCGCCCCGACCGGGACTAGAACCCGGTGTGCCGGTGCCGCTAGGTGGAGGATTAGCCTATTGAGCCGCGGCGCCGGCCATACCAGTTCTTAAAAAAGAAAAAAAAACTTTAGAAAAAATCTGAAGATTTAATGACTAAATGTTAAATTACATCGGTGAATGATTAATTTTGTTAACTATGTTTGTATCCTGATTATTTTTAAATCATTAGCAGAGATAAATACAGAAGTATGAGGAATCTTCAGAAAGTTCATGGAAAGTGCATATGATAAAAACTATGCATGGGGGCTGGTATCTTAGCACTCTGAGTTAAGCAACAGCCTATGATGCCAGTGTCCCATATGAGTGCCTGTTCAAGTCCTGGCTACTCCACTTCCAATCTAAAGTGCCTAGGAATGCAGTGGGTATCCCAAGTGCTTGGCCCCCTTCCACACATGTGGGAGACCTGGATGGAGTTCCAGGCTCCTGGGTTTGGCCTGGCCCAGTCCCAGTTGTTAAGACCATTTGGGGAGTGAACCAGCAGGTGGAAGATTTCCCTCTCTGAGACTCTACTTTTCAAATAAATAAATCTTTTTTAAAAAATTGTTCATGGGTTTCAGAACTTTCTGCACCAAAATTATTTCTTTTTTCTTTCTTTTTTTTTTTTTTTTTTTTACAGGCAGAGTGGACAGTGAGAGAGAGAGACAGAGAGAAAGGTCTTCCTTTTCCCGTTGGTTCACCCTCCAATGGCCGCCGCGGCCAGCGCACTGCACTGATCCGAAAGCAGGAGCCAGGTGCTTCTCCTGGTCTCCCATGGGGTGCAGGGCCCAAGCACTTGGACCATCCTCCCCTGCACTCCCTGGCCACAGCAGAGAGCTGGCCTGGAAGAGGGGCAACCAGGAAAGAATCCGGCGCCCCGACCGGGACTAGAACCTGGTGTGCCGGCGCCGCTAGGTGGAGGATTAGACTATTGAGCCACGGCGCCGGCACCAAAATTATTTCTTAATTCTATTTTCCTATGAGCTTTTGGAAATATTCTTATATTTACATATAAAATGACGTGATCTGTAGTTTATTTTGAAATACTCTAAGAAGAGTGGGTGTTTATAACAGCAGTTAAAATGCCATTTGTGATGCCCACACCGTATATCAGAATGCCTGGTTTGAATCCTAACTACTCCACTTCCAGTCCAGGTTCCTGTTTCTGTGCACCCTAGGAGGCAGCAGATAATGGCTCAAGTTGGGTCCTCACCATCTACATGAGATACCCAGATTCAATTCCAGGCTTCTGGCTTTAGAATGACACAGCCCTACCTACTGTGGGTGTTTAGAGAGTGAGCCCATGTGTGGATAGAAGATCTTTTCTCTGTCTCTTTGCCTTTCGAATAAAAATAAATAAGTAAAGTTTTTAAAAAAGAAACCTAGGAAGATAGATGAAACAAAATTGCTAAAAACTTGGTAATATTTGAAACTGGGTGTGATGAGTGCTTATTATTCTTTCTAGAGTGCACATTAGAACTTCCAGGATAAAATTTTTAAAAGAATAAAATACATGGAAAAACCAAGAGGATTTAGTGCTTAAGGGGCCATAACTCTGACTTATGAATTTTTTAAAAAGATTTTATTTATTTGTTTGAAAGATAGAGTTAGACAGTGAGAGGGAGAGACAGAGAGAAAGGTTTTCCTTCCATTGGTTCACTCCCCAGATGGCCACAACAGCTGGAGCTGTGCTGATCTGAAACTAGGAGCCAGGTACTTCTTCCTGGTCTCCCACATGGGTGCAGGGGCCCAAGCACTTGAGCCCTCTTGTACTGCTTTCCCAGGCCACAGAAGAGAGCTGGATTGGAAGTGGAGCAGCCGGGACTAGAATCGGCGCCCATATGGGATGCTAGTGCCGTATGCGGAAGATTAACCTACTGCACCACAGAGCCGCCCAACTTATGAATTTGATACATGGTATGTATCAGTGAAGAAATACTGGGATTGTGCTTTGTTGTACAGCAGGATGAGCCACCACTTGGAACACCAGTATCCCATATTGGAGTACCATCTCAAGTCCTGGCTGTTCCACTTCTGATCCAGCTCCCTGATAATGTGCCTGGGAAAGCAGCAGCAGATGTTCACAGTGCTTGGGCCCCTGCCATCCACACAGGAGACCCAGATGGAGTTCCTGGCTCCAGGCTTGGCATGGCCCAGCCCCAGCCTTTACAGCCAGTTGAAGAGTAACTGTCTTTCAAACAAAGAAATAAATCTTTTTAAAAAGAAGAAATACCAAAAATAGTATCTCAGAGAATTTGTTTAGTACACTGAATTGAATCACTTGGTTAGCTGTTAGAAATTACTCTGAGATTAAAAACTTAAGTGTAAAAAAATGAAATCATAAACCCCTAGAAAAGAGTAGGGAGTACATTCTAAGCAGTAAAGAGTAGAAAGCATCAAAAATAGAATATTAATTGGTATTGCCTTATTAATATAGTACATTTACATGTCAGTTAAATAAATATAGCAAATTAGGGTAAAATGACAAAAGAAGTAGAAGAGAGATGTTAATAATATCAAAAGTTATGAATCAATAATAAAAACCCTAAATTAAAATCACAATGGTAAAATGACTAGAATATTTTTAAATAAACTATAAAAATAATGAAAGAAAAGAAAGTAGGAGACCTCTAATATAATTTTAACTTGTAATCAAATAACTGAATATAAAATAGTTTTCTCCTTCAAATTAACAAACTTTAAAAGTTAATATTTAACAGCATCAAGTGAAAATGGGCAGCCACAAAACTATTGTTGTCAGGATAAATCTGCAAACCTTCTGGAACGCATTTGAGCAGTATATACCATAATCATTTATAATTGTTTTACAATTACTTTATGAAAGTTTATTTAAAAGATTTGTTTATTTATTTTAAAGGCAGCGTTACAGAGACAGAGGCACAGAGAGAGAGAGATCTTGTATCTGCTGGTTCACTCCCCAAATGACTGCAACAGCCAGAGCTGGGCTGATCCAAAGCCAGGATCCTGGAGTTTCTTTTTGGTCTCCCATGCAGGTGCAGGGGTCCAGGGACTTGGGCCATCTTCTGCCACTTTCCCAGGCTACAGCAGAGAGCTGGAACAGAAGTAGAGCAGCCAGGACTCGAACCAGCACCCATATGGGATACTGGCACTGCATATGGCAACTTTACCCACTGTGTCACAGCACTGGCCCCAACTTTATGAATTTAATTCAAGGAAAAGTTGGCAGTATGAACAGCTAATTAGATTAACAGTCTTTATTATAGGTTATTTGTCAGAGAAGAAAATATGCAAAAATTGGAGAATATTAAATAAGTTTACTTTTATAATGAATTCTTAAGTATATTTAAAAATCATATTTTAGAATATTAAATAACATGGGAAGTTACCAAGGATATAATAAGTGAAAGAGAAATTAATGTGATACCAATTTTATGCCTGGAAATGAAATTTCTTAAAAGATTTCAATCTCGGGGGCAGCGCTATGGCACTGCAGGTTAAGGCCCTGGCCTGCAGTGCCGGCATCCCATATGGGTGCCAGTTCTAGTCTGGCTGCTCCTCTTCCAATCCTACTCTCTGCTATGGCCTGGGATAGCAGTGGAAGATGGCCCAGGTCCTTGGGCCCCTGCACCCGTGTGGGAGACCTGGAAGAAGCTCCTGGCTCCTGGCTTCAGATCGGCGCAGCTCAAGATGTTGCAGCCATCTGGGGAGTGAACCAGTGGGTGGAAGACTTCTCTCTCTCTGTCTCTACCTCTCTCTATAACTCTGTCTTTCATATAAATAAAATAAATCTTTAAAAAAATATTTCAGTCTCTCCATGTTGAGATTATAGGTGACTTTTGTTTCTTTTCTTTTTTTGTACTTCATCTTTTATAAATTTTCCACAGTAGAATGGAGTGTTTTTAATCAAGAAAAAATATTTGAGATTTTTATTTCAGAGACAGAGAGAAAGACAGATAGAGAAAGAGGTCCCATCTGCTGGTTCATTCCCCAAGTGGCCACAGCAGCTGGGACTGGGCTATGCCAAAGGCAGGAGCCAGGAACTCAATCCAGTTCTCCTGCATGGGCAACAGGGATGCAGTTACACTTGAGCCATCAGTACTGCTTCCCAAGATCTGCATTAGCAGGAAGCTAGAGCCGGGAACTAGAGCTGGCTATCAAACTCCGGTACTCCAAATATGGGACACAAGTTCTTAACCATTGTCTTAATTACTGGGTTAAACATCTTTTCCCCCATCTTGTCACTTTTTTTAATAGAAAAATTTATTATGTATGTTCTTCCTTTTAAGTATATAGAAAATCAACTGCTATATTGTGTTTGCAGGTTAGATTTAGACAAAAGAGAATATTAAGCCCTAGTGTAGGTGAATTGGCTTTATGGAGATAAGAAAACTATACTGAACCATGATGCCTCAGTGATAATTGACTAGATGATCAGGTGGGGAATTGTGCATGTTTGTTGTTAGGATTTTTGCCTTGTCAGGGAGGCCTGAAATGGATATCTGATCTATAACTTGAACTCTGGTCTTACCATCATTACCTTTTGTTGAAATAAAGGAAGTATTTTAAAAATGTTTGAGAAACAACAAAAATTTTACAGTTATAAGACTAGTTAATTCTAAGACTAGGCTTTTTGGCAAATATTTAAGAGCAATAAGGTTAATTGTAAGGAAAGCTAAGAATATCTATTTATAATACATTTAGCTTTTAATTTTTTAATTTATTTTAAGTAAAGTAGGGTAGTATGATTTAGAATAAAATAGAAATGAATAAAATTTGAAGGGGAATGGTAAACTTGGATAAAGTTAGACTCTTTCAAGTATAATTTTAGTCAATTTCACTAGGTTTCTGTAATGCATGTAATGTGATGTATGATGCCAACTAAAAGGAAGGTGCATTTTCTCCTTGAGATAGGTAATTGTAACTTTGGTCTTAATATAAATCTTTTAACTTTTCAGGAAAATTTGTGTAGCCAAAGAGGTTTGGTACCCAACACTGATGGTCAGACTTTTCAGATTGCAATTTCTAGCCAGATGAGACAACATTATGACAGGATTCATGAAACACTGACAAGGGTTTGTATAAAGTACAGTTCAGATAAATTTTGCCAATATTTAATGCTATTTAAAAAACAAAATGTGTCACATTTATTCATTTCTCTTTTTACATTAGAAAAATGGCCCTGCTAGACTACTGAGTTCATCAGCTAGTACTTTTGAGCAGAGTATAAAAGCATATCATACCATGAATAAGTTTCTTGGCTCTTTCATTGATCATGTAAGTATGTCAACATTTATATTTAAGCTGTGATTAAATGCAGTTTAAAAAGTGAGATTGGAATGTCAGTTAATCAATGTGTAGATTTAGATCCCTCATTTTTTTTATCTTGTCAGATTTAATACGTAGAAACATATTTCTAACCATTAACAGTTATGGCTTAGGAATATAATTGGGTTATGTAGAAGTAAAATGAGATTGTATATTGTCTTTTAATATGATAACTTGCTTAAAATATGCCTATATTGAAATTTTGTTAGCAGGTTACCAAAGTACTATGGTATTATTCATTATTGAAATCCTTATGTTATGCTAGGATTATATTCCTAAAAAGCTTGTTTTGATTTTCAGTCCGTCCAGACCTAAACACAACTAAGGGCATTTGAAATTTAAAACACTGCTGAATTTTGTTATAAATCTCAGTGTGGTAAATTCATCTTTTTGAAGAACAATCTTTGTGTGTGATTCATTTTTCATTTTTCCTCCTTTTGATTTTACATTAATTAGCATATATTTCACTGTTTTTGAAATTATTCTCTTTTTATGTTAGGTTCATAAAGAAATGGATTACTTTATAAAAGATAAGTTGCTTCTTGAAAGAATTCTTGGAATGGAATTCATGGAACCAATGGAAAAAAGCATCTTTTACAATGGTATCCTTTAAAACCCTTGCTGAATTTCATTACTGTTTTCAAAGTTGAAAAAAACAGTCTTGTAGTTATTATCATTTGATTTACAATTTTATATTGAAACAAAGTAAACATAATGAACTCAGCTCACCTAATGGAATTGTAGTTTCCTGTATTTTATCTTATTATGCCAAGTAGCAGAAAATAAATATATAAAAGATTCTGTAAGAAAGCAAAACGCTGAATTTCAGAATCAACAATATCCATGGATGAGATAGTAAAATAAGTAACACAAAATTCAAAATTTTATTGGAAGATTTATTCAGTGGAAAACTTATGAAACATTTATTTTTTAAAAAGATTTATTTTATTTATTTGAAAGATAGACGGAGAGGGGTAGAGACAGAGAAGGGGTCTTCCATCTGCTGGTTCATCCCCAGATGGCCGCAATGGCTGGAGCTGAGCCAATCCAAAGTCAGGAGCCAGGAGCGTTTTCTGGGTCTCCCGCATGGGTGCAGGGACCCAAGGACTTGGGCTGTCTTCTATTGCTTTCCCAGACCATACCATAGACCTGGATTAGAAGAGGAGCCAGGTCTAGAACCGGCGCTAATATGGGATGCCGGTGCTTCAGGCCAGGGCTTTAACCTGCTCCGCCACAGCGCCGGCCCCTATGAAACATTTAAAGAATAGTAACATTTGTGATTATTCTTTAACATCTAATTTTTATTGTATCTGATTTCTTAAAAATCACTGATACTGTAAGAGAAATAGTAATTAAACTTGGTTTATTATCTTTAAAACGTCAATATATATGTGACTTGTGTGATAATTAGTTGTGTGTGTTGGTAAGAATGGAGATGATATAACGACTGTTCTGGCCTAGATATCATTTATCCATTGTGTTATTGTATGCCTGATGTGATGCCAACGCCAGCCCTAGGGTACCTAGCCCATGGCCGTCCATTGGGCATTTGGTTTAGTAGACTATGAAAGATAGGCATGTGAATAAGTAAATGGAGTGATGCCTGGATAGAAGTGTGTGCTAGCACAGGTTATGCCAAGGACAGAAAAAGTGTGCAGCGTGCATTATGCTATGAACTTTATGATTAAATCTGGTATTAGGTGGGACAGAGAGTATGAAAGAAAAAAAGGCAGAAACCAAATCCCAAAGGTCTTGTCTAACACCCTAAAGAGTTTCTCTATTCTGTAGTCCAGTTGTTAAAAAAAAAAAAAGTTTTATACCACAAAATATGCATATGTGCATATGTTGGTCCATGAAAATATGAGAAGAAAATATTTAAATGTCTATTTGTAATAAATAGAAAAGTAATTAATAAAATACATCTATTTTAGTATATACTCAACACTTTTTCTGATAGGAATACATAATCAGAAAATTTGGAAACTTATTAATGAACGTGGATATCATTGAAAAGTGCTAAATAGATTTGACTTGTATGTTGAAAGAATTACTCTGGCTATAGGGTAGATTGAATTAAAGGTTTCCAAGATTTTAAGACTATATCTTAGTCAAAGTCATTAAGAATATAACTTTCAGAGGCTTTTATTCTTGAATTCAAACCCTGACTCTACTTAATTTACTTGCTTTGTAAACTTGAAAAAGTTGCTGATCTTTCTGAACCTTACTGGCCTCTTTGTAAAATTAGGTATTACCCTCTAAAGATTTTTGTAGGGTTATCTTGTGTTAAGAGCCTAATACATTACCTGTTTTCAGATAAGTACCCAGAAATGGGGTGTTGTTGCTATTTCTAATATAGCCATCTCCTTCTTTTCTACCTTGTTTCTTTTCATCTTCCTGTGTTCTTTTTCTTCCCATCTTCCTTCTTCTCCTTCTAACAGTTTTTTTTTCCCCTCTGTCTTCATCACAAGATGATGAGAATATAAACTAAGGTATTTGCAATTGGAATATAGAAGAAAGGTTTACTAGAGAGATTAAGGGGGAAAATATAGTAGAAAGAGAATAGTCAGAAATTATCCAGATTTCCAGCTCATGTGACTAAATTGGTGACTAAGTGGCACCATTCACTAAAACAGGGAATGCCAATGGAGGAACAGTTTTGAGGGAAAGGGGATGAATTTAGTTTTGAATATGTTAGATCTTAAGGTACCTTTGGGACATCCAGGGAGAGGTGTCCAGTAAGGCATCAAATATAAAGAACTAGATCTTAGGACAAAGTGAAGGCATACAATAAACTGGGGAAGTCACCATTATAGAAAGTTATTACTGGAGCAGTGTTAGAAGATCACCCAGGGAAAGCATATAAGGAAGATTTATATTTTGAATTTTAATACACACACACATACAAATACACATACAGAAGTATATATTTTGTAAGGATAGAGCTTACAGATCAGTAACTTTTCACAAACTGAATGTACCCCTCGTGCCTAGCACCCTGATCAAGAAAGAGCATTATGAGTACCCCAGACATCCCCTTGTATAAAACAGGTTCAACTAAGTATTCATGAGCAGCTCCAGTGGTTCTCTGGGCCCCCCTGAAATTGTTTGCAGGATTTGGATATGTTTTTTCTTTGTTTTCTAGTGAAATAATCTATAGCTTTCATGATAATTTTTTAATAAAGATTCATTTATTATTTACTTGAAAGAGTTACACACAGAGAGAAGCAAAGGCAGAGAGAGAGATAGGTCTTCCATCCGCTGGATCACTCCCCAATTGGCTGCAATGGCCGGAGCTGCGCCAATCAGGAGCCAGGAGCTACCTCCGGGTTTCCTACGCAGGTGCAGGGGCGGCTTTCCCAGGCCATAGCAGTGAGCTGGATTGGAAGCAGAGCAGCCGGGGCTCAAACTGGTGCCCATATGGGATGCTGGCACTGCAGGCAGTGGCTTTACCCGCTACGCCACAGCGCCGGCCCCCACATCTTAATTTTTTTAAAATGGTCTTTGTATCCCAGAAGCAACAAATCCATTTTGAAGTTAGAAGAGATCTTAGAGAAAAATCTTTGGGTACTACCAAAGACAGAAATTCTAGAACACTGTGCACTATTCTTCACCTTGCTGGTTTTGATCTGTTTTGTTTTATTTTTAACTTACTCTATCTTAGACAAGTTTTCTAAGGGTAATGGATCTGTTGTTCTATAAAAAAATAGAGAAAGGATATTCATTAACTGGTCTTTGAAAAACATTGACTATACACCACACACACACACACACACACACACACACACACCCCTCTCTGAAATCTTAGCAATTACTAACCCTTGGTCCAAATGTTAAAACTACTTTTTATGAGTTGTGTGACTAACCTTTTAGATTAGCGAGTCTTAACACCTTTTGTTTATTTTTAGGTGAACCATATTTCTAATATGTTGTTTTTAAATACACAAATTTTATCACCAGAAATTTATCACAGATTCATGATACTTTTAAATTTATATCTTAAAAATTGTGTTTTTTTTAATAGATGAAGGTTATTCTTTCAGCAGTGTTCTGTACTATGGAAATGAAGCCACTCTTCTTATTTTTGATCTGCTGTTCTTCTGTATTGTGGACTTGGCTTGCCAAAATTTTGTTTTAGCAGCCTTCCTTACATACCTACAACAAGAGGTAAATTTTTAAGATTTTTCTGGTTTTCTTTAAAAGGGAATAATTTGGAAATAAATAATTATTTTTGTAAGAGAATGACTCTACTCTCACTAGGAATTTGTAAAGCTAACAAAGAAGTTCAACCAACTGCATTCCATACCTTGTCCTTGAGGGCAAATGAAATAGGGGTATAGTGGAGGGCCTGAGTTGCTTAAACAAATGTGAAAGGAATCTAGAAGAAGAACTCTGAACTACTACTCTGCTAAATGCCAAAAATGAACAATATTTACAGTCCCATTCACCTTCTAGTTCAGCTCAATATGCAAAAAAAGCCCCTTTAGCTCTCATACATCCCCAGCCTGTGTGGATAACAAACAACCTCATGGATAAAATCTCTGAAATGGAGGCTTTAAGAAATGGTAAATCCATGATTGTTAAAATGTTCTTAATTATAACCCAAATTTTCCCTACTTTATCAAGGAAGTATATGAATCAGTAAAATGTAATTTATTAGTCCTTAATAGAGGTCTAGAATTATGAACAAAATCTGCCTGTAGCAAGTAAATTCTTTTGATATTCCCATACCTTTTGGAGTTATAAAAGTTGCCTTTCAGAAGATTTATAAGTATATTCCTGTGAACATGAAGGCCTTGTTTTATTAATTGATAAAACATATTCTAAATAAGAACATGCACTACCTTGATATTATAAAAGATCATAATAGCCTTCAAATAATTTTGTGTATCACCATGAAATTGAGATGTCTAATACATGAAAATAGTTGAGAGAATTATCTAGCTTAATTTAGATATGTTAATTGATGCTCTTATTTAATTGACTTCATATGTTTATTTTCATTCTGAATTTTTAATTTTCCAGATATTTAGATTTATCCGTAATACAATAGGACAAAAGAATTTGGCAGCTAAAACACTGGTGGATCAAAGATTTCTGATTTAATTTATTGAACAGATAAAGACATCGTAATCATGGCAAAAAAAAAAAAATGTCATGGTATCAGGTTAGTTTGCCATGTTTTTTAACACTTGTAATATAGATTATTTTGTTTTTATTCATTTTTATCTGCACATTTATTTTTATAACATAAATATATAATATGATGGAAAATATCATTTTCTCAGTAGTTTTGGAATATAATTCTCTAATAAATAAGCACTGACAATAAAGCCAAAAAACATTGTGTTCTGTATAACATTTTTTAATAATAATCAAAACAATCCCCATCATTTGTCTCTAGGTCATTTTGTAAACTATGGCTTGCCTGTATTTTGTCTCATTGGCAAAATTATTTGATTCCACGTTCAAGACTAGTTTTCAGTTTAGTATTTTATGTTTTATAAATTTTTGGTTAAATATTGAAAGATATTTTCAAGTTTCCATAGATTTCAATTATATTACTGCTAATTCAGTTGTTTCCCCTGCTTGACAGTGAACTAATGCATTATTGGGTTAGCATGCATCTCATGTAATGGTAACTGTTCATTGCTTTGTATGCCTATATGATTAGCATAATTTTTCCACAAGGTATATTTACATCTCTAATGTAGTTTATATTTATTAAGCTATAATGTAGGATATTTTTCCCAATGTGGTTTTATATGCATTTTTTAATTACTTAATCTTTTAAAGGTACTGCTCCAAAGATTTGTTCTTCAATTATGTTAAAAATTATAAATAACAAACTAAATTTATCATGTCAAGTTGACAAGGTGATTTATTGAAAGCAAACTTAGGCTCTGCAGGTGAGCATGCTTGTATTCTGAGGGACGTAGCTAATGTTCCATATTTCTTCATTATACTTTTTAATGTTTTTTTCATTATATACCAGGTACTTTAAAGGTCCTCATATTTGAAGTGTAATGGCCATCAATCCCTAAACTAACATTTCTTATTGCTTTCTATGTTAATTATGTGTAAATACTTAAATGCCATCCTATGTAAGTATTATTTTTACTTTTAAATTGTAAATATGTAATAAACCATTTGGTGTTTCAGTTTCCAGTTTGATGAATATATAAATCATGAACAAGCATTTAGGAATATAGTTCTATTAGTCTCCAGCTGTTGCCAACATTGAATCTTCCACTTTTCCCTGAATCTTAAGAATGACTAAGGAAAAAGAGAGAGGGCTAATAAGTCTTTGAAATTTGATTTTGTAAAGGAATAACTTTATAAAAGCTACAGAGAAGGGCCAGCACTGTGGTGCAGCAGGTTAAAATCCCAGTCTGCAGTGCTGGCATCCCATTCCCATATGGGCACTGCTCAAGTCCCAGCTGCGCTACTTCCGCTCTAGCTCTCTGCTATGGCCTGGGAAAGCAGTAAAGGATGGCCCAAGTCTTTGGACCAATGCACCTGTGTGGGAGAACTGAAAGAAGCTCCTGGCTCCCGGCTTCGATTGACACAGCTCCAGCTGTTGTGACCATTTGGGTAGTGAACCAGCGGATTCAAGACCTCTCTCTCTCTGTGCCTCTGCCTCTCTGTAACTCTGCCTTTCAAATAAATAAATAAATAAAGCTACAGAGATAAGTAGATGTACTGGCGTAGATTTTTAAAACACCCCCCCCCCTTGGAAGCATATGAAAGAAATTCAACCCTCATTCCACATATGAGAAGTTAATATTAGTGCAAATGTTTTCAAATGGTAAATTTCAAAATATAGGATCAATTGGCTCACTTGCTGATAAATTGAAACAAAATACTTGAAACATCATCCTAGATAAGTATGTACAATACTACTTTTATTATTATTCAGATAAACACATTCAGATTTTCATACAGTATTGGCTTTTTTTTGGTTCACTTTGCCACAATTTTTTTGAAGATTTATTTTGTTTATTTGAGAGAATGACAGAGAGTAGGGGAGGCAGAGAGAAAGACATCTTCCATCTGCTCTATCACTCCTCAGATGGCTGCAATGGCTAGGCCTCGGCCAGGAAAGAGCCATGAGCCTGGAACTCAATCCGGATTGCGCACGTGGGTGATAGGGGCCCAAGTATTTGAACCATCTTTAACTGCCCTCCCAGGCACGTTGTAGGAATCTCGATCAGAAGCAGAGCAGCTAGGTCTCAAACCAGCACTCTGATAAAGGATGTCAGCATTGCAAGCAGCAGTTTAACAACATCAACCCCACAAATAGCCACAATTTAAATTTTATGACCAGGTACATAATTTTCCAGTAGGTCCATTATCCTCTGTATATTTCTTTTCTACCTAGTTCCTTCCTTTTGCATGTTAGGTTCCTTAATTTTACTGATTCTCTAGAAACATTTGATCTGTCTCTTCTTCATTTCATAATGAAACAAACCCTAGAGAGCTTGCTTTTAAGCTGCTGTGTACTTTGCTTCTACCTCTTCCCACTCCCCAGCCCCTCAGAAGGGTCTTCAGTTTAGTAAAAGAAACAGGGATATTAACCAATAAAAATGACTGCTGTGATGGAGAGGAGGATCTTAACTGCATCTGTGTCATCAGGGCTTTGATCTCAGAGACCTTAGACCTTATTCTAAGAGTTAAAGATAAAACAAGTGCTGCCGAAGCAAGGAATAATATGTGCTCAGAGATGAGGATGCATTTAGCATTTTGGGGTAGTTTGAATTCATACTACATGTGTTGTTTATATATATATTTTTTAAGATTTATTTTGTTTATTTGAAAGAGTTACAGAGAGAGGTAGAGACAGAGAGAGGTCTTCCATCCGCTGGTTCACTCCCCAGGTGGCCACAACAGCTGGAGCTGGAGCTGGAGCCAAAGCCAGGAGCCAGGAGCTTCCTCCAGGTCTCCCACATGGGTGCAGGGGCCCAAGGGCTTGGGCCATCTTCTACTGCTATCCCAGGCCATAGCAGAGAACTGGATCAGAAGAGGAGCAGCCAGGATTAGAGCCAGCGCCCATATAGGATGCCGGCGCTTCAGGCCAGTGCTTTAACCTGCTGCACCACAGCGCTGGCTCCATGTTGTTTATATTTTAAATTTTCTGCATATTATGTTTTGGCATCTTAACTGTCCTGATTGAAGTGAGAATGCCCCTCCTGAGGTTAGCCAGTTCTTGGAAATGGCAAAAGGGTCAGGTGGGAGCATGCCTTTGATGTATAAATTAATCAACCCTTGTTCATCCCTCCCCTATCTGTCATGCACACCCTACAAAGCAATATTGCTCTGCTTTAATCGTCCCAGGGCCAGGTACTCAGCAACTAGGGGCCAACCACATAGGTCAGAACTCAGTTATCATTTCAGGCAGTCCTTAACTGTTCACTTCACCCTGCCTTGCCTTTTCCTGAGAAACTCCAATAATAGGGGGTGGACATTTGGCGTAGTGGTTAAGATGTTGCTTGGGACACCCACATCCCATATCAAAGTGCCTGAGTTTGAGTCCCAGGTCCACTCCAGATTCCAGCTTCCTGCTAATGCACATTGCGGGAAGTAACTGATGGCTTAGGTGGCTGGATCCCAACCACTTACATGGGAGACCTGGATTGAGTTCCCAGCTCCCAGTTTTGGCCTAGCCCAGCCTTGGCTCTTGAAGGCATTTGGGGAGTGAACCAGCAGATGGGAGATATTTCTCTCTCTCAGTCTTTCTCTCCTTCTTCCACCCTTTCAAACAAATTTTAGAAGATAATTTGTAAAACAGAAAGACACTCCAATAAAGGCCTGATCTTTCCCCTTACCCCTAACCCATACGGCTTCCTCCTGACTGGTGCTTTCCAATGTAGCCGTACATGGTGCACTGTGCTTCTTGCTTCTCAGACCTGTGAGTATAAAAAAGTGTTTTCCTGTGTCTTCCCTTGTGGTAGCACCTGACTGATCATAAAAGAATGCACAACAGTATAGTTGAGGGAGATGAGAATTGAAAGGAAAACAGGAGTCACATCATTTAAGGTTTTTATATCAAGCCACATTTATATCATGTGTAAGCTTAATCTAGCCAAATTTGCCAGGTTACTTTTAAATCAGCTCTTCTGTACCCCAGAGAGGATGAATGGGCAGAAGGGCAAGAGATCTTCCACAGTCCTTGGCCTGGAATAGTTGATGGTCCATGTATCAGGAGATGGTACTCCTGCTCCCTGTTGCCTAACTGCATTATATGGTTTGGAGATAAATGCATTACCCATAAGAGAGATACCAGTGATACTGGTTATGCACAAATTTTGAGCCAGACTGGCCTGGTTATACCTCTTAGCAGGTTGATTTAGTAAGATTGTGATTAAATTTCCCTGTTTTATAAGAGGGATTAATTGTTTGGTAACAATATAATTAAATTATTGCTTCTATTGTAATTATTATTCTGAAGAAATACATGGCTATTACCCAGGGATAAACAAGTGATCCTTAGAATGGAGCCTAGGGAACAGAGAGGTGTGTAATGTGGTGAGGAAAGGGTGTTTTGAGAATAGTTGATTGAACATCCCAGTGGGAAAAAAATGAATCATTACCCCTGTGTCACACACAAAAATCAATTTTGGGTAGTTGGTGGATCTAAATGTGAAAGGTTAAATGATAAAACTTCTAAAAGATAGAGGCTGGTGCCATGGCTCACTTGCTTAATCCTCCGCCTGTGGCACCAGCATCCCACATGAGCATGGGGTTCTAGTCCCGGCTGCTCCTCTTCTGGTCCAGCTCTCTGCTGTGGCCTGGGAAGGCAGTGGAGGATGGCCCAAGTGCTTGGGCCCCTGCACCCACATAGGAGACCAGGAAGAAACACCTGGTTCCTGGCTTCGAATCGGCGTAGCTCCGGCCGTGGCGACCATTTTGGGGGTGAACCAATGGAAGGAAGACCTTTCTCTCTGTTTCTCTATCTGCTAACTCTGTTTAAAAAAAAAAAAAAAAAAAAAAAAAAAAAAAGATAAGGCAATATATTATGACTTTAGGCTAGGCTTCTTAAGACTCAAAAAAGCTGAACCATAAGGGAAAAGTTTGGTAGATTGGTCTTTACATTTACAGTTTTTGACAAAGCATTCCTATCAAGAACAAAGAACTCATCAAATCAATATGGAGAAGAAAGACCGCCCAATAGAAAAAATGAACAAAAGCTTAAGGAGCTATCCCTCAAAAGAAGTTTCCAAATGACCATTAAGCATGTATGAGGCCGGCGCCGTGGCTCAATAGGCTAATCCTCCGCCTTGTGGCGCCAGCACACCGGGTTCTAGTCCTGGTCGGGGTGCCGAATTCTGTACTGGTTGCCCCTCTTCCAGGCCAGCTCTCTGCTGTGGCCCGGGAGTGCAGTGGAGGATGGCCCAAGTGCTTGGGCCCTGCACCCCATGGGAGACCAGGAGAAGCACCTGGCTCCTGGCTTCGGATCAGTGCGATGCGCCGGCCGCCGCGGCCATTGGAGGGTGAACCAACGGCAAAGGAAGACCTTTCTCTCTGTCTCTCTCACTGTCCACTCTGCCTGTCAAAAAAAAAAAAAAAAAGCATGTATGAAAAGCGTTCGATTTTGTCATCATGAGAAGGCAAAACAAAAAAATGGCCAACATTTAAAAACTTACTTGTAGGCACCGGGTTCTCATCCCGGTTGCTCCTCTTCCAATCCAGCTCTCTGCTGTGGCCCAGGAGGGCAGTGGAGGATGGCCCAAGTGCTTGGGCCCCTGCACCTGCATGGGAGACCACGAAGAAGCACCTGGCTCCTGGCTTTAGATTGGTGCAGCATCAGCCCTGGCAGCCATTTGGGGAGTGAACCAACAGAAGGAAGACCTTTCTCTCTGTCTCTCTCACTGTCTATAGGTCTACCTTTCAAATAAATAAAAAAAAGCTTACTTGTTGGTAAGTATAAGTGAAGCGAATAAATTTTCATGCTATATTTACTATGTAAAACGAAGGAATTAATCTGTAACTTTCCACTAAGACGATTCTGTATTTGAAGACCTGAAATCTTTGCAGTTTGTGTTTGGACCGCCAGGTGGCAGTAGAGCACACACTAAGCTTTCAGGACCAGGCTGGGCTGTTCGGACTGTGTCAAAGGAAGGCAACCTCACAGGAGGACTGCAGAGCCAAGAAAAACACTGTCCGCATCCCCCCCCCCCCCCCAACTACCTTGCTGCCACTACCAGCTTGTTTCGCCTCCCTTTATGGCACCTTTTACACGTACAGTCTTCCTCAAGTGGAGTCCTTTTAAAATTTCCCTTATATACTATTTAATGCATCGTAATATATATAGCATACTACATTATGTGTTAATGTTATCATAGACGTTTATATTGTAATGGCACAACTTTATGTCTTCACCAAAAGGCAATATAGTTTAAAGACCTGAAGCCCACTTTATTTTCTTAGATTATCTTTTATTTTAAGAATGAGGCCTCCACATTCCGCAAGATTACAAGAACTATATTTTTCCACATGTCTGTATACAAATGTGTATGCCTCCTATTTTTTGTTTACAAAGTACACTTATACTTTTTAATACTATTACACTTACTTTTCCAGCCTATATATCTTTTAGTCATTCTTTTTATTTAACAGAAATAAAAAAGGAAAAATAATGATGTAAAGTTTTGACCTGAGAGAACTTAGAACAAACCTGTTACTGGATCTGGTCTCTACCAGTTTGATACCCCTAACTTGTACCTGTTTCTTTTCCTTTCTGAGAAAATAGTAGAATTTATGTATAATAGTCAAAAGTGTTTTTGAGAGATTGGCATTGTGAGAGAGTGGGTAAAGCCACTACCTGGATGTCAGCATCCCACGTGAGTGCTGGTTCGTGTCCCAGCTGCTCCACTTCTGATCCAGCTCCCACCTAATGTGCCTAGGAGGATGTACTCCTCTCTGAAAGGAGGAGAGAACATCCACTTTGCTTATGGCCATGTCCAAATACCAGTGGAGTCTGTGGTCACAGAAGGCATCCATAGCCTCAGCAGCCCATGGCAAGAGCCTCAGGTGATCACTGACAACACAAATAAGAGAGTTAATTGTTAAAGGAACAAAAGAAGTCACTGTGCACTCACTCCCCGTATAGGACCTCCATCCCTAATGAGTTGTCCTGAGAATCAGCTGCAAATTTTGTTTCCAAACTGTACTCTATATGTTGTGTGTGTGCGTGGATGCAAGTTGTTGAAGTCTATGCTTAGCATGGAATTGGTCCTCTGTATATAAAGTCAAACTAAAAATGAACCATAATGAAGAAGGAGATGGGAGAGGGAGGTGGGATGGGAGTGGGGGGGGGTATGGGGGAAAGAAACAGATATTCCTAAAGTTGTATCTATGAAAAAATGCATTCATTAAATAAAAAAAGTAAAAAATAATTGTTTTGATCTGTTGCTTATCCAGGTAACTTCCCAGTAACTTTTTGAAATTAGAACCTTCTCTTATTTATTTGTTTGCTTATTTATTTATTTGAAAGGCAGATTGGCAGAGAGAGGGAGAGATAGAATGAGATCTTGCATCATCTGGTTCATCCTCTAAATGGTTACAACCAGCAGCCAGGAGGTTCATCTGGGTCTCCCACGTGGGTGACAGCGTCTCAAGCACTTCATCCTCTGCCTTGCCAGGCACAGGAGCAGGGAGCTGGTTCAGAAGTGAAGTAGCCAAGACTGGAACTGGCAATATGATAGAGGATGCCAGTGTCAGAAGCAGCAGCTTAACCTGCTGCACAACAACACAGCCCAAACAGCTTTCTTATGTACATCTTTAAATCCACTTTTTGTTTTTGCAAATGATATAACAAATATAAATGAGATTTTTCATCAAAGATTTATATCCATCACCCTACCTCCTGATCGTTTTGGACACCTGAGCACAGCCATGTGACAGAAATGGATGCTCCGAGATTGCTGGTGGTGCTACCTACACTCTTCCTCAAGGGAAAAGGCAGGCCCATTTTGTTCACTGTCTTATCCCGTTGTCTGGTGTTGCACCTGGAATATAGTAGAAACACTCAGTAAATATTTGAAGGAAGAAATATGTGTTTTGTTTGGGGTTACTGTGTATCGTAATGAGCCCCTGAGTAAGGTTTCGGGATTAGGGCATAAGCAATTTGTAGTTAGGTATCCAGTGCTTACAAGTGCCAGGTACTGCACCATGTGCTCAGGATATGGAGGTAGGACAGGGCTGGCACTTCATAGAGCTTACAGTTGAACAGGAAGAAAGAGAACAACAGATACAGGGGTAAGTGGTGTGTGGGTTTCCTCTTGCTTTGTAACAAATTATTACGATTTTGTGGCTTAAAGCAACACAAAATTGTCTCAGAATTCTGAACAACAGAAACCTGAAATGAGTTTCACTGCTCTGAAATCAGACTGTCAATGGGATAGCATGTCTTCTGGAAGCTATAAGGACAATTCCATTTTCTTGTCTTCCAGCTCCTAGAGGCCACCTGCATTTCTTGGCTCTTGCCCCTCCATCTGAAAGCCAGAGCACAGCATCTTCAGATCCTTCACTGTGACTTTCCTGCCCTGTCCCTGCTCCTTTTATTCACTGACAGGGACATCAGTGATTACATTAAGCCATCTGTATAATTCCAGATAATTTTCTCATCTCATGTGCTTAGCTTAATCAAGCCCTTAAAGTCTGGATTAGGGCATAGGCATCTCAGGAATGGGGAGGAGCTCTATCCTGCCTGTAAGAAGCACCATAATATAACTGTAGGATACAAGGAGAACTTCAAACCAGCATGCTTGCAGTGGTTTGAGTAGTCTGGAAAGGCATGTGAGAGATACTTTAACTGAAAGATAAGTGACGAGCAGAAGCCAGCCAGGACTGTAAGATGGATATAAGAGTGAAGATTTCCAGATCGAATGGCATGTGCAGAGGCCGTGAGGTGGGACCATTCCTCTGGTGGGAACATCCAGAGGTTCTGGATTGGCCATTTGGCCGAACTGACCAACATTAGAAAAGATTTGATCGGAGGCAAGCTTATAGCTTCAAGGCAAGGAAAACCAAAGTGCGTTATTCCATCTAATTCATGTTTCCAGTCTTCCCCCTTATGACACAGATTTTTGTTTTAGTTGTTTTTTTTGTTTGGTTGGTTGGTTTTGCTAATTCGAGTGCAATCCACTGAATAGTTCCCATCTTCTGGAGCCTCTCCTAAAGCTGTTACTGCAGAGTTTCAAAGGATCATTATCTAGAAATTGGAGAGACTAAGCTCAGAACACAAAGCCAGACCATGACCTAATCCTCTTTGGGAAAGATCTGATCCTTCCCAGAGTCAGCTGTTATTCTGATCCTGTTTTCATGTTGTCAGTTTTCTGTAGCAGCCGTTCTCATGAGGAGCTGGTGGACAGAACTGACAGCAGGGGGAAAACAGCTGGTAGCAGACCTGGGCATCTAAAAAATAGTTGGAAACTGAATCATGGAGTTCTTTTTCCTCTTACGTCACTTCTTAAGCTTTAAAGCTCAAGCCAGCTCTTATTGGAAATCTGTGGAACCAGTGTTTGCATGACACTGTGATTCCCAATTTCTTAAGAAATATTTGGGCACTGTTTATGTGTCCTTTTTCATTATCTTATACAAGTACAGCTATGCCGGCTGCAGGGAAACTCATTAAATTGATATTTTAACTGTTTGTTTGACCACTTCAGCTATTACCCTTAGAGAGTAAAAGGTTATGAGATTTTATGTATGTGAGTTTCAGTCCTAGACAGTAACCAAAATAAAACTTTAAACCCACTCCTATTATTCTGTCTGCTCTCCTGGGGTATTATAAATATGCAGAAGAATCCTCAATGTTTTTGTTTGTTTTGGTTTTTAGTTTTCTGTATACTTAGGATAAAGAGTCAAAATAGCTTTTTAGCTAAAAACAAAACACTGAATTCTGATAGGCCTGACTGAACGCTCTTCTCCTGCATTTTCTTTGTGTGTGATCACGTGCAAACTCTTCACCTCCATAAACCTGTTCATCTGTAAAACTGGCTATGTTTGTATCAAGAGGGTAATTGTAAAGATTGAAGGAGGTGAGAGAAGTAAAGTTGCTAGCATAATGCCTGGAAGAAGTTAACACACAATGAATGTAGTATGGATGATTGTGACAATCATAAAATAATGTGACATGCTTGCTTATTTGAACATGTCTTGGTACTCCTGGGGTAAATGTAGATATGGCTTTCCAGGGGAGGTGATCTGGCCCAGCAGCAGTGCCCCTGAAAAAAAAAGAGTAGTCTCAATATGGAACAAGCTCAATGCGGAACAACATGAGAATGAGACCATGATGTAATCGAAGGCCACATTCATGGGAATCCAAAAATAAGGAAATGACTCTATTATGTGCTGTTCACACCTTATCCGTGGTAATGTGTTTAGTTCTGGACATAATCTGGTTCTAACCTTGATAAGTTGGGTTTTATTTAGAGATGATCAGAGATGCCACAGGGAGAATAATAGAAGCAGCCAAGAAGATGTTAAACAGGTTAAAATGATGGCTGTTTCCAGATCCTTGTTCCATGGAAGGTGGAGTTAACCATCCAGAAAGCTCCTGAGTACCTAACTGAGATCAATAAATGGAGGCTACGAAATGGTGGATTTCAGTTCAGGAGAAGGGAGAATGTTCAGATAATTTAAAGCTGTTCTAATAATAGTGGCTACTTGTCAATCAGGTAGCCTTCTAGCAGTGAATCTGGAATGCTGAGAAGGGTTTCCTACATCGAGGGAAGGACTGGCATGTACATGAAGCCTTCCCAAATAACATCACAAAATCAAGCAAGGCTCTTTGGCATCCTAGGCTGATTAGCCTGAGAACCAAAGTTCTGAAGACCTCTTAAAGCAAATTGCTTTGCAGATGGAATAAACTCAAGGGTCAGAGACTTACTGGATCCTAACAGACTTTATATATATATATATACACACACACACACACACACACACACACACACACATATATATACACAGTTATTTTTTAAGAAATGGAACTGGGTCCTAACAGATTCTTTTTTATATGTATAGTTATTCTTTTTTAAGAAATGTAACTCATCCCATGCTGTATACGTCTATATGTATAAAGTAACAAGCCTTGTTAGAATTGTCCTGAGGGAGCCTGTAAATAAGTGGGTTAGTACTAAGAATCTGAAATGAAGAGGGGATAAAGTGAAAGCTCTCTGACTCATTTATTCCTCGCAAAAGAAATGGGCTGAAAGTTAAGACATACATTTACAAGACAGAATTGGATAATGTGAAGTCCACTAAGAACAGAGGTCAAAAGGTTTCAGTGTCAGTGCTGTTGCTGTTGATAATTAGGCCTAGGCTAAATCAGCTATACGTTTTGGGCCTTGGTTTCCCCATTTATAGTGTCAGTGATCTCTGAGGGCTTTTCTGTTTCTAAATCAATGATCCATGATCAATAACTTTTTACATCTTAAATTCCTGATGAAGATAGAATTCATTTGAGCCCATTTGTCCTTGGACAAGTCATTTAACTTAAAATTTTATTACAAATGTTTTTAAGTGTCTGACAATCTTGAGAAGGTGGGCAGAGCAAGATTTACAAAAAGTACATTGATGTAAATTCAGCTAACATGTGAAAAATTGTAGTTACCTTGCCATTTGAACATTACCTATAATATGGAATATACTTCCGCAAAACCCTGAATTATTTCTAAATATATCAACCTAAAGAAAACTGCCTCTCATTACCTGTGGGATATCCATTCTCCTTTTTTATTACAGAACACTGATTTCATTTGGAATGGAATATGCTCAACTCTTGTGGCTACATGGCCCTGTTTCATAGTGACCAATGAGAGGTAAGCAAAAAATCTGCCAACTGAGGCTTCTGAAGCTGTTGAATTCCTCATAAAAAATAATTAGCAAACCCACAGTTTTTGCCTTCCCCATCTTCCTGCTTGGGATGTGGTCGTGATTCATGGAGATGTGGGAACACAAAGATACAGAGAAGAGAGTAGAGAAGCCAAGTCCTTGATGACTCTTCCTAAAGAGTACACACTGGTGTTAAATCTGTTTACTGTACCCTTGAACCACTCACGATGATCTTTGAGAGGTCACTCAAGGTCAAGCCCAAGCTCTCCTGTACAGGGATTTGTGATCTTCCTCTTCCCATTGCTATATCCATGCTCAAACTCTAAGTGCCACAGACACCAGGATCAATTCCTGGACTAACTCAGTGGATCGCTTTGCCAGTCTCTCTGCTTTCCCTCCATCCCTCCACCCCTCCCTCCTCAAGGTCTTCAAACCTGCTAGGATCTCTTTCTGGAAAGCTCCTATTTCAGCTAACTCCTAACATATCTTTTAGCTGTTAGCTTGGGCTTCCTTCTTCAGGAGGACCTTGCCTGATCCCTTTTGCCAGGTCAGGGGTCCCCTTCATATGTTCCTAGGGCATCCTCATGTCCCTTTTGAAAATATTTATTGTAAGGGCCGGCACTGTGGCGAAGTAGGTTAATCCTCCACCTGCGGCACAAGCATCCCATATGGGCGCCAGTCCTAGTCCTGGCTGCTCCTCTTCCAATCCAGTTCTCAACTGTGGCCTGGGAAAGCAGTAGAAGATGGCCCAAGTTCTTGGGCCCCTGCACCCACGTGGGAGACCGGGAAGAAGCACCTGGCTCCTGGCTTCGGATTGGCTCAGCTCCAGCCATTGCAGCCATTTGGGGAGTGAACCAATGGAAGGAGGACCTTTCTCTCTGTCTCTCCCTCTCACTGTCTGTAACTCTACCTCTCAAATAAGTAAATAAAATCTTTTTTTTAAAAAAAGGGTATTTATTGTAGTATCAGACTTAACTGATTCTCTTGTCTGCCTCCACAAAAGGATTGAGATCTCTGTCAGGCAGAGTCTTTATCTGTCTACCTTGTTCACAAAATTATACAGCATCAAGAACAACATGTGGTACATGTTTTATATTTATTTATTAGCTTTTTTTAATGTTATGCATTTCTCTCACAAGAATGAATTCTCCATGAGTGAAGACCTTCTCTTTTTTTGTTACTATATCTAACCCCAGTGTTTAGAATTCTGTTAACATCATAAAGTTTACCATTTTTTTTCTGTTTGTGTCTGTATATACAGAAGAAAACTTCAGAAAGTTGATGGTAAATTCTCATTATCTATAAATTCCATTTTCTTGAACTTTCTGAAGCCCTCTTTTTGCTTACTGCTTTTTACAGAAATGAAATGAAATGACTAGGGGCTGATCTGTTGTCTAGTGGGTAAAGCTGCCGCCTGCAGTGCTGGCATCTCATATGGGTGTCGGTTCGAGTCCCAGCAGCTCCTCTTCTGATCCAGCTCTCTGCTATGGCCTGGAAAAGCAGTAGAAGATGGCCCAAGTCCTTGGGCCCCTGCACCAATGTGGGAGACCCAGAAGGAGCTCCAGACTCCTGGCTTCAGATCGGCCCAGCTCTGGCCATTGCACCCATTTGGGGAGTGAACCAGTGGCTGGAAGACTTTCCTTTTTTTTTTAAACTTTTATTTAATGAATATAAATTTCCAAAGTACAGCTTATGGATTACAATGGCTTCCCCCACATAACGTCCCTCCCACCCGCAACCCTCCCCTTTCCCACTCCCTCTCCCCTTCCATTCACATCAAGATTCATTTTCAATTCTCTTTATATACAGAAGATCAGTTTATCATACAAACACAAAGTGAAAAATACTGTACTAGTTATAGCATTAAATCACAATGTACAGCTCAATAAGGACAAAGATCCTACATGAGGAGTAAGTGCACAGTGACTCCTGTTGTTGACTTAACAAATTGACACTCTTGTTTATGGCATCAGTAATCACCCTAGGCTCTTGTCATGAGCTGCCAAGGCTATGGAAGCCCCCTGAGTTCACTGACTCTGATAATTTTTAGACAAGGCCATGGTCAAAGTGGAAGTTCTCTCCTCCCTTCAGAGAAAGGTACCTCCTTCTTTGATGACCCGTTCTTTCCACTGGGATCTCACTCGTGGAGATCTTTCATTTAGGTTTTTTTTTTTTTCCCCAGAGTGTCTTGGCTTTCCATGCCTGAAATACTCTCATGGGCTTTTCAGCCAGATCCACATGCCTTAAGGGCTGATTCTGAGGCCAGAGTGCTGTTTAGGACATCTGCCATTCTATGGGTCTGCTGTGTATCTCGCTTCCCATGTTGGATCGTTCTCTCCCTTTTTTATTCTATCAGCTAGTATTTGCAGACACTAGTCTTGTTTATGTGATCCCTTTGGCTCTTAGTCCTATCATTATGATCAATTGTGAACAGAAATTGATCACTGGGACTAGTGAGATGGCATTGGTACATGCCACCTTGATGGGATTGAATTGGAATCCCCTGGTATGTTTCTAACTCTACTGTTTGAGGTAAGTCAGCTTGAGCATGTCCCGAATTGCACATCTCTTCCCTCTCTTATTCCCACTCTTATATTTAACAGTGATCACTTTTCAGTTAAGTTTCAGCACTTAAGAAGAATTGTGTATTGATTACAGTATTCAACCAAAAGTATTAAGTAGAATAAACAAAAAAAATACTAAGAGGGATAACATATCAAGTTGCTCATCAACAGTCAGGGTGAGGGCTGATCAAGTCACCGTTTCTCATAGTGTTCATTTCACTTTAACAGGTTTCCTTTTTGGTGCTCAGTTAGTTGTCACCTATCAAGGAGAACAAGTGGTATTTGTCCCTTTGGGATTGGTTTATTTCACTCAGCATAATGTTTTCCAAATTCCTAACAGGGATCACTTTTCAGTTAAAATTTAAACACCTAAGAGTAATTGTGTGTTAATTACAGAGTTCAACCAATGGTACTAGAACAAAAAAATACTAAAATGGATAAAGTATTACATTGTACATCAACCGTCAGGACAAGAGCTGATCAAGTCACTGTTTCTCATAGTGTCCATTTCACTTCCACAAGTTTCCCCTTTGGTGCTCAGTTAGTTGTCGCCGATCAGGGAGAACATATGATATTTGTCCCTTTGGGACTGGCTTAATTCACTCGGCATGATGTTTTCCATATTCCTCCATCTTGTTGCAAATGACCGGGTTTCGTTGTTTTTGACTGCTGTATAGTATTCTACAGAGTACATGTCCCATAATTTCTTTATCCAGTCTACTGTTGATGGGCATTTGGGTTGGTTCCAGGTCTTAGCTATTGTGAATTGAGCTGCAATAAACATTAAGGTGCAGACAGCTTGTTTGTTTGCCAATTTAATTTCCTTTGGGTAAATTCCAAGGAGTGGGGTGGCTGGGTTGAATGGTAGGGTATTTATATTCAGGTTTCTGAGGAATCTCCAGACTGACTGCTGGAAGACTTTCTCCCTCTCCTTCTCTCTCTCTTTCTCTCTTTCTGTCTCTCTGTAACTCTGCCTTTCAAATAAATAAATAAATCTTAAAAAAAAAGAAAGGAAATGACTATAAACACTTTTTTGCTAGCCTACTTTCTTTCACTCAACTCGCTATTGTGAATATCATTTAATGTTGGTAAGTAATCTTCCCTAAATATTTTCTCAGCCCATCTTCTGTTCTCGGACCTTTTAATTATCATCTGTTGTAAACTGTTAACTGTATCCCAGCCATTCAGAAGAGGCACAAGATACAGTCTGAGCAGAAGGAAACATCTGGAGCACATGCACATGTGTATCAGAAGGTGGAGCAAGAGAGCTCCTCTTTCCTCCGGGCTTGGGATTCTGGAACCTCTGGTACCTGTCCAGGTACTATATAGAAACAGCTCTGCACAGGCCTCCTCTTCTGTTTTCCAGCTTTTTACTTCTCTACATCCATTCCAACCTCCTCCGCAATCCAGGTTCTTCTCAGGCCTCAGGCCCAGCTTGTAATACACTCATTTTCACCCATGGTTTATCCCATAATGGAGCTAAAGAGGGCATGAAGGAAAGGAGTCCTGATCCAGCCCACCCTCATTCGCAGTGATTCAACCACGAGACCCAAGCCTCAGAAAGGACTGATTAGGTGTTTCTTCCCTATTGTATGCCCAGCCACACAATTTTTACAGAACAATAGCCCCAAATGTCTGTCGTTGCTTGTTTAGAACGTGCCACTTACTTCATTTAATCCACAAACATTGGATGCATTTGCTTTTTTTTCTAATGTAATTTCTGGGAAGGTGCACCATTTAACTAAAGCTTTGCATCTACTGTCAATTATACCTTCTGAAGAAATTTTAGGGGCCAGCGATGTGTTAGAGCAGGTTAAAGCACCGCTTCTGAGGCTGGCTTCCCGTATCTGAGTGTCAGTTAGAGGCCTGGCCACTCCTCTTCTGATGTTCCTCGGAGGCAGCAGAAGATGGCCCAAGTATTTAGGCCGCTGCCTCGCATGCGGGAGAGCTGAATGGAGCTCCTGGCTCCTGGCTTCGGCCCGGTCCAGATCTGGCTGTTGTGGGCATGTGGAAAATGAACTAGCAGATGGAAGAGTCCTCTCTCTGCCATTCTGCCTTTCACATAAGTAAATCTTTCTTAAAAATGTATGTTATATTTATTTGAGAGACAGAAAGAGACAGAGAGCTGCATCCTAGGGTATACATTAACAGGAAGCTGGAATAGGAAATGAAGCCAGGACCCTAGACATTCTGATATGAAATGCTGATTATCCCAAGCTACATCTTAACTGCTGCACTACCACCCACCCTTCAATTATATTTTTAGAAGAATATTCTAGAAAATAAATTCTGGATCAATTTAGTTTATTAAATTGTATTTGAAAGTCAAAGAGGCACACAGAAAGAGATAGGCAGAAAGAGCAAGATGTAGCAGTTAGTTCACTTCCCAAATGCCCACAACAGCTGGGGCTGGGCCAGCCCAAAGCCAGGAGCCTAGAACTGAATCTAAGTCTCCCATGTGTCAAAGACCCGACTACTTGTGCTACCACATGATGCTTCCCAGTATGTGCAGTATCAGGAAACCAGATCTGAAGTGGAACCGAGATTTGAGCGCACACACTCTGATATGGCATGCAAACACCCCAATAGTATCTTAATCATGATATCAAACACCCCGAAATAATCACATTTAAATCTGATGATACATACGGTCAAATTATCTTTCAAAGAGGTTATTCCAAATTACATTTCTACCAGTGGTATCCAAAACTGCCTCCCAGGACTAGGGCTAATAATTTTTTTTGATAGGCAATTTGTTATATCTCATTGTCACATTAATGCATATTTCCCTAATGTGTAGATTTTTAGGTAACAGGGAAAAGGTGATCATTTTATTGTTGCATTAATTTGCATTTCTCTAAAGTATTAAACAATGAAATTTAATTAATTTGCATTTCTCTCAAATATTAATTAAACATTAATTTTTTTTTGACAGGCAGAGTTAGAGAGACAGAGAGAGACAGAGAGAAAGGCATTCCTTCCATTGGTTCACCCCCCAAATGGCCAGTGCGCTGTGCTGATCCGAAGCCAGGAGCCAGGTGCTTCCTCCTGGTCTCCCATGTGGGTGCAGGGCCCAAGCACTTGGGCCATCCTCCACTGCCTTCCCGGGACACAGCAAGAGCTGGACTGGAAGAGGAGCAACCGGGACAGAATCCGGCACCCCAACCGGGACTAGAACCCGGGGTGCCAGCACCACAGGTGGAGGATTAGCCAAGTGAGCCGTGGTGCCGGCCTAAACAGTAATTTCGAAGGGAATATTTTTGGGGCCAGCGCTGTAGCGTAGTGGGTAAAGCCACCACCTGCAGTGCCAGCTTCTCATATGGGCGCCCGTTCAAGTCCTGGCTGCTCCAGCTCTCTGCTATGGCCTGAGAAAGCAGTAGAAGATGGCCGAAGTCCTTGGGCCCCTTCACCCATGTGGGAGACCTGGAAGAAGCTCCTGGCTCCTGGCTTCAGATCGGCACAGCTCTGACCGTTGTGGCCATCTGGGGAGTGAACCAGCAGGTGGAAGACCTCCCCCTCTTCTCTCTGCCTCTCCTTCTCTCTCTGTGTAACTCTGACTTTCAAGTAAATAAATAAAAAAAAATCTTAAAAATAGTGAATTTTTCTTTTTAGTGAAACAATAGAATTTTAGGATTTTGTGTATTAATTGTGAGAGCATTTGAAGACAAGAAGACCCCAGGATTTTTAATCACCTGTCAGAACTAACCACTACAGACTATTGAAGTTGAAAAAATTAAGAGCAATAATTAAAAATGTACTCAATGGAAACCATGATACCTGAATACTTGAATTAAGCACAAAATGAGATTATTTTGTAGGTACAAGCACTTCTATATATTTCAATATAGGGAATATTTTGTAGTATATACTTTGCAAAAGGTTACTCCACAAGGTGCCACAAAAAGCAGAAAGATAAAGACTTCTTTCAGGGAATTTATATAAAAGAATGAAGAATTATTATCAACAAAATACTCAGTAAAAGACAGAATTAATCTTTTTTTTTTTTTTTTTTTTTTTTGACAGGCAGAGTAGACAGTGAGAGAGAAAGACAGAGAGAAAAGTCTTCCTTTGCTGTTGGTTCACCCTCCAATGGCTGCTGCGGCTGGCGCACTGCGGGCGGCGCAACGTGCTGATCCGAAGGCATGAGCCAGGTACTTATCCTGGTCTCCCATGGGGTGCAGGGCCCAAGCACTTGGGCCATCCTCCACTGCACTCCCTGGCCACAGCAGAGAGCTGGCCTGGAAGAGGGGCAACTGGGACAGAATCTGGTGCCCCGACTGCGACTAGAACCCGGTGTGCCGGCGCCACAAGGCGGAGGATTAGCCTATTGAGCTGCGGCGCCAGCAGACAGAGTTAATCTTTAAAATGTATAGGATTTGAATATAACCCTACCATTCAACCCAGCCATCCCGCTCCTTTGAATTTACCCAAAGGAAATTAAATTGGGAAACAAAAAAATGGTCTGCACCTTAATGTTTATTGCAGCTCAATTCACAATAGCTAAGACCTGGAATCAACCTAAATGCCCACCAACAGTAGACTGGATAAAGACATTATGGGATATGTACTCTATAGAATACTATACAGCAGTCAAAAACAATGAAATCTGGTCATTTGCAACACAATGGAGGAATCTGGAACACATCATGCTGAGTGAAATAAGCCAGTCCCAAAGGGACAAATATCATATGTTCTCCCTGATTGGTGACAACTAACCGAGCACCAAAAAGGAAACCTGCTAAAGTGAAATGAACACTATGAGAAATGGTGACTTGATCAGCCCTTGCCCTGACTGTTGATGAACAACTTAATATGTTATCCCTCTTAGTATTTTTTTTGTTTGTTCTACTTAATACTATTGGTTGAATTCTGTAATTAATACACAATTCTTCTTAAGTGTTGAAACTTAACTGAAAAGTGATCCCTGTTAAATATAAGAGTGGGAATAAGAGAGGGAAGAGATGTGCAATTTGGGACATGCTCAAGTTGACTTGCCCCAAACGGTAGAGTTAGAAACATACCAGGGGATTCCGATTCAATCCCATCAAGGTGGCATGTACCAATGCCATCTCACTAGTCCCAGTGATCAATTTCTGTTCACAATTGATCATAATGATAGGACTAAGAGCCAAAGGGATCACATAAACAAGACTAGTGTCTGCAAATACTAACCGATAGAATAAAAAAGGGAGAGAACGATCCAACATGGGAAGCGAGATACACAGCAGACCCATAGAATGGCGGATGTCCTAAACAGCACTCTGGCCTCAGAATCAGCCCTTAAGGCATGCGGATCTGGCTGAAAAGCCCATGAGAGTATTTCAGGCATGGAAAGCCAAGACACTCTGGGAAAAAAAAAAAAAAAAACACTAAATGAAAGATCTCCACGAGTGAGATCCCAGTGGAAAGATCAGGTCATCAAAGAAGGAGGTACCTTTCTCTGAAGGGAGGAGAGAACTTCCACTCTGACTATGACCTTGTCTAAATATGATCAGAGTCGGTGAACTCAAAAGGCTTCCATAGCCTTGGCAACTCATGACAAGAGCCTAGGGTGATTACTGATGCCATAAACAAGAGTGTCAATTTGTTAAGTCAACAACAGGAGTCACTGTGCACTTACTCCTCATGTAGAATCTCTGTCCTTAATGTGCTGTACATTGTGATTTAATGCTATAACTGGTACTCAAACAGTATTTTTCACTTTGTGTTTGTATGTGGTGCAAACTGTTGAAATCTTTACTTAATATATGCTAATCTGATCTTCTGTATATAAAGAGAATCGAAAATGAATCTTGATGTGAATGGAAAGGAAGAGGGAGTGGGAAAGGGGAGGGTTGCGGGTGGGAGGGAAGTTACAGGGTGGGGGGGAACCATTGTAATCCATAAGCTGTACTTTGGAAATTTATATTCATTAAATAAAGTTTTAAAAATGTACAGGATTGGCCAGTGCCGTGGCTCACTAGGCTAATCCTCCACCTGCAGCGCTGGCCAGGTTCTAGTCCTGGTTGGGGCACCGGATTCTGTCCCGGTTGCTCCTCTTCCAGTCCCGCTCTTGCTGTGTACCAGGAAGGCAGTGGAGGATGGCCCAAGTGCTTGGGCCCTGCACCCACATGGGAGACCAGGAGGAAGTACCTGGTTCCTGACTTCGGATCGGCACAGCGTGCTGGCCATAGTGGCCATTTGGGGGGTGAACCAATGGAAGGAAGACCTTTCTCTCTGTCTCTCTCTCACTATCTAACTCTGCCTGTCAAATAAATAAATAAATAAAATGTATAGGATTAAGCTAAATGAATAAAGACTATTGATGACATAGTCATAGAAAAATATCAGCACATAATGGAACAAAATAAGAAAAAAGTATATGTGAGATTTCTCCAAATATATAAGCATTTTATATTTTGTAGCAGAAGAGGGAGACTCCACATCTAACTGTAGTTTATATATATACTTCCCAATGATATGAATCTGGCTGCAAATCAGAAGTTTCAAAAGATTTTGGGTGTGGATTCTTGTCATCAGCCTTCATCTGGATCTTCACAAAGGACTCCAGATTGCTGCTCTCAGTTCACCCTGCCCCAGGGCTGCCTTGATGATTTTTATGGAATACAACAGAAATAATAATATTTGAAAATATTAATTTTAAATTATGTAGTTAACAAATTGCTTTCATGTAGGTTGTCATACTTAAGTCTCACAACAGAAGACATTGTTATTATTCTTAATTTAGACTAGGAATCTGAGGCCTAAGAGATTTACTTTGACCAAGGAGTCACATAAAATCATAGAGCTGGGGCAGGCACTGTGGCGGAGTTGCCATATGGGCGCCAGTTCAATATCCTAGCTGTTCCACTTCCAACCCAGCATCCCTGCTTGTGTCCCTGGGAAGATGGCCCAAGTCCTTGGGCTCCTGCACTCACATGGGAGACTCAGATGAAGCTCCTGACTCCTGGCTTTGGCCTGGCCCAGCCCTGGCTGTTGCTGCCATCTGGGGAGTGAACCAGCAGATGGAAGATCTCTCTCTCTCTCTCTCTCTCTCTCTCAGCCTCTCCTTCTCTGTAGCTCTTTCAAATAAATAAATATTAGAAAAAAATTCATAGAGCTGGGATTTGAACCCACATCCAAAGATTCTAAAGTCTAGGCTGCTGACATTGAATAATAGTACCAAACATGCAGCATTACTGCCTGCAAGAGAAAGTTGAGATGTTTTGGTTGAAAAGTCTCTTTATAATAATGTGCCACAGAGATTATTTAACAGTCAATAGTATAGCTCTGGAGTTAGAACTCATGTTCTAGTTTGAGGTCCTGGATAAACTCTGCAAGCTCTCCAAACCTGAGTTTGGTTAACAATAGAGATTTTTCCCCAAGGTTGTTGTGGATTTTTTTTTTTAATGTGACAGATAGAGTTAGACAGTGAGAAAGAGAGAGACAGAGAGAAAGGTCTTCCTTCTGTTGGTTCACCCCGCAAATGGCCACTAAGGCCGGAGCTACGCCGATCCAGAGCAAGGGCATGTGGGTCCTGGAGTTAGGACATTCTACAAACAGGGCCAAGTGACTGACTGGATTTGAGGAAGGAAATAGAAGGGGGTCAGATGACTCAGAGTTTTATGTTGAGTGATCAGGCGGGTGGTGATATCACTGAGGAGGAAGAGTAGGCAGGATAACGGATTCGGGAATATTCTGAGGAGGTGTCGATCTATGAGACATCCAGTGAGTAGAGGAGGAATGTGAGTAGGACTGAGGGAGGGCTTGGAAAGGAGGCCTGCTTCAGATTCAGATGTGGACATCGCTGGGTATTTGTGAGGCAGAACTCTTGAGATTGGATGTAATGCCAGTTAAAATATAAAGCAATGGTTTAATAACCTTTCAAAGCCAAGGAACCTTCCCCACCCACACACAAAAACAAATACTTATGCCAAAATCCATTTTGTAAAATAGATCAAAATGCAGTTTTCTGATTAAATCCAGAGTGAATTTCTTGGGACCCTTCTTTTTTGAGGCAGCCTCAGAATGGGTTTCACTGAGCCCAGTTTGAGAAACACCAACATGGAGCAAGAAGGGAGGAAGAGAATAGTTAATTGGAGAACTAAATCTGAGAGAAAGCAGCTCATACAAGATCTGATTAAAATTTTAATTTTAGATTTTTTTTAAAGCTATTTTGAAACCCCCTTGCCCAATCATGCAGTGCTAATGCTCTTTCTGGTCTACTCTTAGAGATGCCAGACACTGTGTGACAGTGTCCATGTGTGCCCATCAGAAGCCATGGGGACACTCAAATAAAGAACGTTGGCAGAGTACTTAGGCTAATATCTGTATTCAAGTTCTTGTTCATTGGTTTTTCCCCTTATCAAGGAGAGTTTCCACATGCACATCTGCTGCGCCATTAGTGTTGAGATAGCCACATTTGTCACAATTACCAGAAGATTCATATGTGGTCTCCAAATTAGATTAATGTTGCCCATCCACTCAAACAGTTGTTAAAATTGTTAAATATTTAACTTGTAAGCTATTCAGTGAGTTGAGTTGGTTAATCTTTTTCTCCTAATTAATTGAGTCTGCTTATTATTTCAACACTGTCAACATTATTTGGGCTTTAATCCCAAATCCACTATCAGCAGTTTGACTTGGCTATTTAATCAGAAAAACATAATCAGATGATAAAGACAATACAAGCAAGAAAGAGGCAAGTAGAAGAAGGCCGAAAGAAAGAACAAAAAGCAATGTATGATATATATATATATATATTTTTTTTTTTGACAGGCAGAGTGGACAGTGAGAGAGAGAGACAGAAAGAAAGGTCTTCCTTTGCTGTTGGTTCACCCTCCAATGGCCGCCGTGGCCGGCGCGCTGCGGCCAGCACTCCTCGCTGATCCAAAGCCAGGAGCCAGGTGCTTATCCTGGTCTCCCATGGGGTGCAGGACCCAAGTACTTGGGCCATCCTCCACTACACTCCCTGGCCACAGCAGAGAGCTGGCCTGGAAGAGGGGCAACCAGGACAGAATCTGGCGCCCCGACCGGGACTAGAACCCAGTGTGCCGGCACCGCAAGGTGGATGATTAGCCTAATGAGCCGCGGCACCGGCCGCAATGTATGATATATTAAGAAACACATTCATAGTGTTAAAAAATAAAAACACTCAAATCTCAGTGATTTAACACAATGAAAATTTTTTTTCTAATTTACTCCAAGTTCAGTGTTGAGGATGTTTATGATCAGCATGTGACTGTTCATTTTGTAACTTGGGCATCCTTTGAGGATTTCTGTGCCCTTGTCTGGATCCCCTGCCATTCAGCATGCAGGCTGGCAATGAGGGAGAGAGAAGTTTCTATGGGCCAGGCTGAAGGTGAGCATATCATTCTGTACATGTCTTGCTGGCCAGAATGAGTCATAGGCCATACTAATCTACAAGGGCATTAGGGAATGTGGTCTAACTGTGTGCCCAGGAGAAGGTGGAAGTAGATGAACAGAGCCAGTCTCTGCTACAGATGAAATAAAAGTACCTATGCAAGGTTTATTTTTTAAATTAAGAAAAATGAATCATCTATATATAAAAAGTCAACCTGCTCCTTTATATATATATTTTTTCAATAATGAAATAAAATTTATGTTTGATACAGTTCCTGCATTCTTATATAAACTTTTCCTCTACAAACTTCTCATCAAAACTTCTTCACATTCTTACCTAAAAAGGTTTTTAAAAAACCAGACACATACCCACTGAGTCATAGAATAATTGGAATTCTGACAGGAAGATAGCTGTAAAGCAGTTCTTTAAAAAGGAACACCACTCTGCTTTATTTAAACTCCGTAAAGTAGGTAAGCACTTTATGGGTCATGGATTTTTTAATACAAGGTGTTATGTAATATGCAGCTCAGCTTTGAATGGCTTTCTCCTTTGTTCTTCTTGCACACCACGCACATGCCATTTGGTGACATCCTGAGGTCTGGGAGGCTATTGGATTAGACCTTCTGAAAAGGAAAGGTTATTCTACACCTTGTATAAGAGAATGCTTTGATGAGTCACAGAATTAAAGCCTTTTAGTTCCTGGCAGGGGAGATTTTCCAGCCAATATATTGAAAGGAAAGTGGTTGTATTATAACCTATTCCCTGATAGAACCACGGATGCCGGCTGGCTTTTTTTTGTAAGAAGGACAGAATATTAGGGCCAAAGTTGATTAGATGACTTTTAAACAGCACAGCGTAGACAACAATAGCTTTAGCCTCCAACGAAGACATGAAAAGAGTAAAAATAAGTCTATATTTTATAGGAAGTATAAGGATTGCTCCAGTAAACGTTTACTCTCTGAAGACCAGTGCTTGAGAAACTGCATCCGTCTTATGCACCTCATAATTTGTCCTTTGTCACTGGTTCGTGCCATTGAGGTATGTGTCACAAGAAAACTTTTATCTCTTTTTTTGTCTCCCTTAGAAACATGGCCCAATGTATTTTTTAAAAGACCCATTTATTTGAAAGGAAAGTTAGACAGAAGGATCTTCCATCCATTGAGTTAATCCTCAAATGGCTGCAATGACTGAGCCTGGGCCAGGCCAAAGGCAGGAGCTTGGAACTCCATCCAGGTCTCCCACGTGAGTGGCAAGGGCCCAAGCACTTGGACCATCTTCCACTGCCTTCCTAGGCATACTAACAGGAAGCTGGATCAGAAGCAGAGCCTCCTGGGCTTGGACCAGTATTCCAATATGGTATCATGACCTGCAGGCCACAGCTTAACCTACTGTGCTACTGTGCTACAATGGCAGCTCTTTAAGGTGTTTTTGTTGTTGTTGTTGTTGTTTTTTACAGAGTTATAGACAATGAATGAGAGTGAGAGAGAGAGAGAGACAAGAAAAAGGTCTTCTTTCCATTGGTTCACTCCCCAAATGGCCGCTAGGGCCAGTGCTGTGCCGATCTGAAGCCAGGAGCCAGGAGTTTCTTCCTGGTCTCCCATGTGGGTGCAGGGACCCAAGCACTTGGGCCATCTTCCACTGCCCTCCTGGGCCACAGCAGAGAGCTGGACTGGAAGAGGAGCAAGCAGGACTGGAACCTGGTGCCCATATGGGATGCCGGCGCTGCAGGTCGAAGATTAACCAAGTAAAAGCCATGGCGCGGCCCCTAAGTTTTTATTGTTCCAACTTACTTGAAAGGCAGGGAGAGAGAGAGACCTTCCATTCATTGGCTCACTCCTCAAATCCCTACAACAGCCAGTGGTGGGCCAGGCCAAAGCCAGGACCCTGGACTCAGTTTGAGTCTCCCCTATGGATGGGTGGCAGGCACTCAAATACTTGAGCCATCACCTGTTGCCTCCCAGGGACAGGAAGCAGGACTTGGATATGAAGCCTGGACTCAAACTGGAGCACTACAGTACAGGATGCAGGCATCCCAAGTGGTACCAAATGCTACACCCGAGATTCACTCCGTGAATTGAATTTGATTTAGCTGAGAGACACAATAGGATCTTTTAGTCCCTTCTTTGTTTCTATATTTTTTGTTCCTGGAGAAAGCAGTTAAATTGTTATGTATTGGTTTTTAATCATCAGAATTGGTTACTTAATTTGAAAGAGATTTAAGCTCAATAAAAGAAATTCTTAGTAGATTTTACCCTTTTTTTGGAGTATTTTAAAAGAAAGTTACTGTTTCTTTTCTTCCTCATATAAACAAATCTTATGCCATAATGCATTTTTGTCTCTAATCATTCTTATTAGATGCCCATTGCAAAGATACCCATGAGATATGGGTATCTAATTAAGCATGCAATATGGCATTTTACAGAATATGGGATGTGGACCACCACCATGGCACAGGTGCTGTGTGAGTGCAGAATGTTCTAATTAATACAAAATTGATTAATTCTTGCAGAATTTATTATTTGACTCATGTAGGGTGAAAAATGTCACTCAATTTCAATGGTGTCAACCTCTTTGTCAAGGAGAAAGCCCCAACTGAATAATAGTTACATATTCTTTTTTTTTTTTTTTTTTTTTTTTGACTGGCAGAGTTAGACAGTGAGAGAGAGAGAGAGTGAGAAAGGTCTTCCTTTTTCCATCAGTTCACTCCCCAAATGGCTGCTACGGCCAGCGCGCTGCGCCGATCCGAAGGCAGGAGCCAGGTGCTTCTCCTGGTCTCCCATGGGGTGCAGGGCCCAAGCACTTGGGCCATCCTCCACTGCACTCCCTGGCCACAGCAGAGAGCTGGCCTGGAAGAGGGGCAACCGGGACAGAATCCGGCGCCCCGACCGGGACTAGAACCCGGTGTGCCGGCGCCGGAAGGCAGAGGATTAGCCTAGTGAGCCACGGCACCGGCCTACATATTCATTCATATCACTTGCTATTCATTTTTTAATGATGAATAAACAAATATTTAGAAGTAGTCACCACACTCAGTTGAGATGATCCCAATTTTGTTGGTAACACCCTAAGCATCAGGAACCAGTTGAACATGTGCCTTCTCCCCATCAGTCCCGATAAGAGCATCAGCCTTGGCCACATCAATGTCATAGAATTTCTTCAGAACATGTTTTAAGCTGAGAGTCTTCAGCAGGCAATTTTATGAGGCTAGAACTTAGTAACATTGCTATGTCTTCTCTTTATTTTTGGTTTTCTTCCATGTATTACAGGTGAAACCTTTTCGAGTTGTCAAATGAAATAAAGCTTTCCTCTAAAAAGATTTGATAAAACTGGAGTCAACTTTAAGGAAAATATTGAATGAAAAGAGCAAGTGATTTGTAGAATTTGATAGGGAAGCCATGAGGTCCAATGCTTTTTGCCATGAGAAGCTTTTTATTACTGTTTCTTCTCTTTATTGGTTATAGGCTCATTCATGTTTTCCCTTTCTTCATGATCTATTCTTCGTAGGTTGTATATGTCCATGAACGTATCCACTTCTTCCAAGTTTTTGTATTTAATTATTCATGACAATCTCTCATGATCATTTGTATTTATATGGTGTCAATTGTAATGTCTCCTCTTTAATTTCTGGTTTTATTTATTTGAATCTTCTCTACTTTTTTTTTAATCTAGCTAAGTATTTGACCTTTTTTATTTTCAAAAACCTAACTTCTGGTTTTTTTTTTTTTTAAAGAACTCATAATAATCTTCTCAACTCTTCCAAAAAATTGAAGAAGAGAGAATACTTCCAAAATCATTTTATAAGACCAGACACCCGATACCAAAGCCAAACAAGGACACTATAAGAATATTACAGGTTTGTATCCCTGATGAGCATAAATATAAAAGTCCTCAACAAGTACTAGCAAACTAAACAGTGTTTTAAAAGGGTCATTTACCATGATCAGGTTAAGTTTTATTCCAGAAATGCAAGAATGGCTCATCGTACACAAATATATACATTTGACACACCACATTAGCAGTATCAAAGACACGAACACTATGATCCCTCCATAAATGGAGGGAAAAGCATTTGACAAAATTCAGTATCTTTTCATGGTTAAAACTTTTGACAGATTATGAATGGAAGGAATATGCCTCAACAGAATAAAGGCCACATGTGAGAGACTCACAGCTAATATCATACTCAGTGATAATATGGTGAAAGCATTCTGATCCTCTAAGATCAGAAACAAGATAAGGATATTCTCTCTCACCACTGTTACTCTATATAGTTTAGGAAGTCCTAGCCACAGCAATTAGGCAAGGAAACAAACAAACAAAAGGCATTCAGATTGGAAAGGAAGAAGTTAAAATGTCCCCATTTTCAGATTATGATGTTCCACTGAAAAATAGAACTAGGGGCCAGCATTGTGGCGTAGAGGATTAAGCAGCCACCTGCAGTGCCAGTATCCCATATGGATGCTGGTTCAATTCCTCAATGCTCCACTTCCAATACTATTGTGCCTGGGAATCAGTAGAGGATGGCCCAAGTGCTTGCACCTGTGTGAGAGACCCAAATGGAGTTTCAGTTTCCTGGCTTCGACCTGGCCCAGCCTCAGCTATTGCCACCATTTGGGGGAGTGAACCAGCAGATGGAAGATCTGTCTCGGTGTCTTTCCCCTTTCTGTAACTCTGCCCTTCAAATAAATAATAAATCTTTGAAAATGGATTAAGGCTTACATTTAAGACCCAAAGCTATAAAATTAAACAAGGGAAAATAGGGAGAAATCTCCATGACATTTGGCTAACAATGACTTTTTTTAAAAGCACAGACAATGGAGGCAAAAACAGATAATTGGGGTTACATTACATTAAAAAGCATTTGCACAGCCAAGAAAACATCAATATAGTGAAATGATATCCTATTTAATGAGAGTAAATATTTGTAAACTGTTTATCTGAAAAGGGGTTAAAATACAAAATATGTAAAGGACTCAATAATAAAGAAAAGAACCCTCTTAAAGGATCTGAATAGACATTTCTTAAAATAAGGCATACAAATGGCTAAAAAGTATGTGAGAAAATACTGATCTGGAGGCTGGCATTGTGGCATAGTGGGTTAAGCTGCTGCCTGTGATCCCAACATGCCCTATTGGTGCCAATTCCAGTCCTAACTGCTCCATTTCTGATCCAGCTCCCTGCTAATGCCACTGAGAAAGCAACTGAAGATGGCCCAAGTACTTGGGCCCTTGCCACCCACTTAGGAGACCTGGATGGAGTTCCAGACTCCTGGCTTCAGACTGGCCCAAACCTGACTATTACAGCCATTTTGGAAGTGAACCAGTAGATGAAAGATTCTCTCTCTCTCTCTCTCTCTCTCTCTCTCTCTCTCTCTTTCTCTCTCACCCCTTTCTTTTGGTGTGTATGTCACTCTGCCTTTCAAATAAGGTATCTTTTAAAAAAATTTAAAACCTTTTTAAAAGAAAAAATACTGATCAATCACTATTCAGAGAAATGCAAATTCAAGTCACAGGAGATAGTGCCTTGTACCTGTTAGAATGTGTTGGCAAGGATGTGAAGAATTAGGATCACTTGCACACTATTATTAGGAATACAAATTAGTACAACCATTATGGGAAGTAGCATGGAAGGTCCTCAAAAACTTGAAAATAGATCTATGATATGATACAGCAATCTCACTACTGAGTATATATATCCAAAAGAAATCAAATCCTTATAGTGAAGTCAAATATTCATAGCAGCGCTATATTCACAATAGCCAAGATATGAAATCAACCTAGGTATACATCAGTGAATGACTGGATAAAGAAAATGTGATATTTACACACAATGGAATACTATTTTGACTTTTAAAATAAGGAAATCCTGTCACTTGCAATAACATGAAAGAAGCTGGAGGGCATGATGTTAAGTAAAAATAGGCACAGAAAGACAGATACTACATGTTCTCACTTACACGTGCAGCCTCAAAAAATTGAACTCATAGAAGTAGAGAGAAGAATGTTACCAGGGCCATGGGATGGGGTTGTGGGGCAGAGATGTTGACTCATGAGGAATTATTTCAAGAAACCAATTGTGCACCATGCTGACTATAGTTAATATCTATGTATTGTATTCCTGAAAAATTATGAGTAGATTATGTGTTTTCATATCAAAAAATGATTAAATATGTGAGGTGATGTTAATTATGTAGGTTAATGTTTATGAGCTCAATTAGCCACTCTACAGTGTATATTTCAAAATAACATGTTGTACATGGCAAACAGATACTCAATAAGTGCTTTGTGAATGAGTCAAGATTGAGAAACAAAAGTATAGGGAAAAGAATACTGGTCTGAGAGCCAGAATGCCTGGGTTTCTGTTATGCCATTAACTAGCTGTGTGATATACAGTGGGTTTCTTAAACTCTCTGGGACTCGACTTCCTTATCTACAAAAGGAAAAGGTTGCAATATATTTATACATCTCAACTTTAGCTGTACATTATAATCACGTGGGGAGCTTTTTAAGACCCAGTGTATAGGATACCTCCCAGACCAATTGCATTAAAATCTCCAGGGGTGGGATTCAGGCATCAGTATTTTGCATAACTCCTAGATGATTTCAGTGTGCATCTGAAGTGCCTTTTTTTAAATTATTTATTTGACAGAGTTACACAGAGAGAGAAGGAGAGGCAGAGAAAGAGAGAGAGGTCTTCCATCCGCTGGTTCATTCCCCAATTGGCCGCAACAGCCAGAGCTGCGCCAATCCAAAGCCAGGAGCCAGGAGCTTCCTCCGGGTCTCCCACGTAGATGCAGGGGCCCAAGGACTTGGGCCATCTTCCACTGCTTTCCCAGGCCATAGCAGAGAGCTGGATCAGAAGAGGAGCAGCGGAACATGAACCGGCATCCATATGGGACACCAGCAGGCAGTGGCTTTACCTGCTGTGTCACTGCACCGGCCCCATGTACTAAGTGTCTTAAAATCTATATTATTTCTAAGTTTCTATGATTCTAAGATTAAAAAATAATGTAAAAGATTGTGTTGATATCTTGAAGAAATATATTTTGGCATTCTGTTTAACTAGTCGAATGAACTAGGATATTAAATGCTTTCATTCAGAGATTTAGATTTTCAAATATGTATTACATATATGTTAAAATTTGATACAGGAACTATACTGAGGATTGGGTGGTAACACAGATGTGGTCTCTTTCTCATAGAACTGACAATTTAATAGGAGAAGAGCTAATTGAACACACTCAGTGTTTCTGTTAGAGTCGGGTGAGATAAAATGGGACCACATGAACATATGGAAGGGGCAGCATAAGGAAAGTTTAAATTTTATTGTTCAAATTCTATAAAAATAATTCCTCCATAGTCTTGAAATTCTACCACCTCATGATAATGCAGCATGGAACAAATGAAAGAGTCAATGATATGAAAATTTCAGGTATGAGTTTGCTGTTTGTTTGCAACTTCCAGAAGTCAGGTTGGCTTTGTGCATCTTGGTAGCCTTGAAACAAGAACAAGAATAACTCCAAATAGCAAAAAGATAGAACCTACATCAACAATTCAACTAATGATACATGTCATTCCATGCAAATAATAAGTGGAACAAATTCTGTTAAGTGAAACAACACTGAATTACATAGGAATAATCAACATGATTCAAAATCAAGAAAATCTTCACTCCATGAATAACTCTTATACTAGGTAATTTTTGCTGGAATAAGATTTGTTCTAAAAACCCATGGAAGATAAAAATATTTGACCATTGTTAAATAAATTCCATTAAAATTTTTTAAAAGATTCATTTATTGGGGCCAGCACTGTGGCATAGTGGGTTAAGTTGCCATCTGTGGTGCCAGCTTCCCATATGGACACCGGTTCGAGTCCCGGCTGCTCCACTTCCGATCCAGCTCTCTGCTATGGCATGAGAAAGCAGTAGAAAATGGCCCAAGTCCTTGGGCCCTGCACCCACATGAGAGACCCAGAAGAAGCTCCTGGCTCCTGGCTCCTGGCTTCAGATCGGTGCAGCTCTGGCCGTTGCAGCCAGTTGGGGGTGAACCAGCAGATGGAAGACCTCTCTCTCTCTCTCTCCCTCTCTCTGCCTCTCTCTGCCTCTCTCTGCCTCTCTCTGCCTCTCCTTCTCTCTGAAAGGCAGAGCTGCAGAGGTAGAGAGAGATGTCGTCCATCTGCTGGTTCACCCCCAAAATGGCCACAATGGCCAGAGCTGGGCTGATCTGAAGCCATCAGCCAGGAGCCTCCCCCAAGTCTCCAATGTGGGTGCAGGGGCCCAAGGACTTGGGCCATCTTCCACCACTTTTCCAGGCCATAGCAGAGGGCTGGATTGGAAGTGGAGCTGCTGGGACTCAAACCAGTGCCCATAGGTGATGCCTGCACTGCAGGAGGAGGCTTTGCCCACTATGCCATAGCACCGCCTCCCGCCCCGGGTTAAAATTTTTTAAACTAATGAGTCACAGTTAAAGTATTGGGGAAGTCCTTTTTAACACTCAAGAAATATAAATAAACTGCAGTGACCTTAGGTAATATCCTAGCAACCTGGAATATTCAGGAAATTTCCAGTGGAAAATACATTGTATGCCTGCATCTTAGTGTGGGGTTCAGGTATGTTGCCTTAGCTTTTTTTTTTTTTTTTTTTTTTTGTATTAACTGACAAGTGGAATATAGATACACAAAAGATCAGAATTCCCCAGCAATGGAAAATGCAGCTCTCCATAACACTGCTTTTCCTCCTTTAGGTACAAGCAAAGACCATTTGGTACAATGATATCCATAGGCTAGGTAAGCAAAAGAGAACCATGCAGGATCTCATGGTGTCTCGATGTCTGTGGCTTCCTCTTCAGTAAAACAAGTGCTGTGTTTTTCTGCCACATTGACTGACAAACATTCAGACAATGAGAATGTTTTGTATGAAGAATACTGTAGTCAATTCATTCAACTCAAATCCACTTTTGCTGTCCTCACTCAGGTCCTCTGAAGTTTTCCCGCATTGTCTGGTTTCAATTCCAGCTCACCACATATATGGTAATAAGATGCTTTTTTTTATTTGTTTTTCAAACTTTAATATTTTATCATCATCTCAAACTCAACTGCTTGAACCATCACCTACTGCCTCCCAGGGTACACATTATCAGGAAGTTGGAATCAGGAACTGAGCCAGGACTTGAACCCAGGCACTCTGACATGGAATACAGATGTCTTAACCACTGGGCCGAACACCTGCCCCAACTATCACCAATTCTTACAGATTCTTATAGCAGCCATGGTATTATCATCCCTGTTTCACATGTAAGGAAATGGGACCAGCATGTTCCAATGACTTGCCCAAGATTTCACAAGTTAGAATGAGGCAGAAATTCAGCCTAATCTCACACTCTACCTGGCAGGCCATGCCGGACTTGGAGTTCTGTTCTAATGTGCATGGAACCTTCTGATATGACTCCGCTGACTCAGAGGGTCTAGTCCACGCGCCTCACTTAATCCACACTAACTGCCTCCACCCCATCTTTGCTTTGATAAAGTCCTCACCCCAGGAACACTCTTCTGACTGCAGCTTTTCTAAAGGTGACTTAGTCTTTAACGTCCCTATTAAGTTCCATCTTGAACATAGTCCACTTTCAGATCAGTAGAGCACACACTGGTATTCCCTTTCCTGAGATTTAACATGTGGCTAATGCTCTGTGGTTTACAGTTTTGTCTCTCCAGTTAGACACAAAACTGGAGCAGGATGAAAAGATTATGGAGCTGCTTCGTGGACCAGCAGGCCTTGGTCAGAGTTTCATTTCCTGACTGCAGGACCTCAGACACATCAGTTGTCTTCGCTGAAGCTGGGTCTTCTCAGCTGTAAAGGAAGATAAGAATCCTCACTTGGCTGGGCTGCCCCACACTTTTAATGGGATAAGCTCTGGAAAGCCTTTGAGGGCAGGGCTGTGACTCAATCTTAAAGAATTATCACAGACAGATAGCAGTAACAGTTCATGCGTTGTCAGTTGTATGACAGGATATTGAATCGCTTGTTTTAACTAAGGCTTTGAGATACAAAGAAAAACAAAATGCAGTATCCAGGACCAATTTCGGGGCATAAAACTCCCCTTAAGTATAGCGAGTAGAACATGAAAGTGTACTTGTAATGAGGATTTGTGACAAGAAATTCCCTCTAGTGAAAGTTGGGACTCGAACCGATACTTGAACACCAACATCCATAGCAGCATGATTCCCAAAAGCCGAGAGGTGGAAGCAGCCCAGGAGTCATTGTCGATGAGCGGATAAGCTGAATGAGCAATACATATGCGATGGGAAATCATTCAGCCTTAGGAAGAAAGGAAATTCTAACAAGCTCCAACACTGATGAACCTTGAATATATGACCGCTTCATGAAGGAAGCACTCACAAAAGGACAAATATTGTATATTTCACTACGATAAGGTACTAGAACAGTCAAATTCCCAGAGACAAAAAGTTGGGTGGCAATTACCAGGGGCTAGAGAAGGAGGCAATGGGAAGTTGTTTAATGGGTGAAGAGTTTCTCTCAGGACAGTGAGAAAGTTCTGGAGAGATGGATGCTGGGGATTATTGTACAACATTGTGAACTTACTAACACCACTGAACTGTGCACTTAAAAGATAGTTAAAATGATAAGTTTTATGTTGTGTATACTTTACCACATTAAATACAATTTTAAAATGAAGAAGAAAAAGAAGGGATGGAAAAGTTATGGGCCCTCCTAAGTTTTCACTCAGTGACAAGAGCATAGCCCACTCGGAGCAGGTTCCCAGAGACCGTGAGGGACACAAATGTGTCCTTATTCCACTTGAGTCCTGCTCTTCTATGCGCAGGTGAAACGGAACAGAAAGCCCACATCCAGTTGGCTGACGCAGCAAAGCAGTTTTATTAGCTGAAGTAACTGTGCCAGTAGAGTCTCAGGATTTCATGAGCATCAGATTTACTTGCAGATTAAAGCTCAAACGGTCAGACGCCTCCTTGCAGTTTAGACTCAGTAGGGCTAAGGTGAGACCCACGAATTTGTATTTCTTGCTGTTGCCAGGTGGTTAGAGTGGAACTATGGTTGTCAAATGCTCATGTGTCATCCATGTCATCAGGGCCTGGCTCTGGCTCTCTCCAGGAAGTCTCTTGATTCTAGCATCCATCTTCCAACTTGTCACCAGGTGGATTTTCCCTACACGGGCTAAAATGTCTATCCCAGTTCCAAGTCTTACATCTGCACCCCACGTGGTTCAGAGCAGGAGACATGCCCTGTGTCTAGCATCCCAGGCATGTATTTAATAGGATCTCTCTCTCTCTCTCTTTTTTTTTTTTTTTTTTTTTTTTTTTTTGACAGGCAGAGTGGACAGTGAGAGAGACAGAGAGAAAGGTCTTCCTTTGCCCTTGGTTCACCCTCCAATGGCCGCCACGGCTGGCACGCTGCAGCCAGCACACCGCGCTGATCCGAAGGCAGGAGCCAGGTGCTTCTCCTGGTCTCCCATGGGGGGCAGGGCCCAAGCACTTGGGCCATCCTCCACTGTACTCCCTGGCCATAGCAGAGAGCTGGCCTGGAAGAGGAGCAACCGGGACAGAATCCAGCGCCCCGACCGGGACTAGAACCCGGTGTGCCGGCGCCGCAAGGCGGAGGATTAGCCTACTGAGCCGCGGCGCCAGCCAATAGGATCTCTTTAGATCTCATGCCTCCCCCAAAAACAGTTACTCTGGCCACGATGTGGATTGGCTTCCTCTGGTGCTGGGATAGCTCCAACTTCCCTGGAATGACCTGGTTCCAGAGAGGAAGCAGGAAGGAGCAAACAGACAATAGAGAGGCAGTCAATAAGCACCCACAACCCTAGAGAAAGGGAAGCTGGAGGTGGGCAGAGGTGAGGCCACGTATGCTGTGACAAGGCATGCAGAGCTGAGCCAGAAGGCAGGATGATTGTAATGGAGCAGTGACATGGTTCATCTCAGGAAGATCAGTCGGGCAGAAGTTTGTAAGATGGACTGGGAAGAACAACTTGGAAAATGAAGGAGAGAGGCAGCTCTGAGTGGTCCCCATCCCACTCCTCCTCTTGCATCCCACCCTTTGGAAGTGTTTAACTACCCTGGGCATCTTCCATCCCCTAATTTTCTTTCTTTATCTTTGACACACTTCTCACCTTCTAATATGTTGCAATCTTGACTTATGTTTATTATTTCTGGCTTGTCTGCTCTGCTAGAATGTCAGCTCCATGAAGGCAGGAATCTTTTGTCTGTTGGGTCCGGGACTATATCCTCAGCCCCTGGCACAAATTAGATGTTCAGTAAATACTGCTGAATGATTCAATTTCGCATGAGGACTCACCATATTTGCCTTTGTGCTTTGGCCTAAGCAGTATTTTGTTTTGTTTTGCCTGCATTCTCTTCTATCTCACCTCTCAAACTTTCCAGATTTCATCCAAGATTTAGCTCCCTGGAATCCTTCCTGCATTACCAACCATGAGCTGCCCCTTATCTGTATTACTGTGGCATCCACTTGTCACGGTGCATTATAGTAGCTGTGTGCGCACCTGTATTTTCCCCAGAAACAGCTCCTACATGGCAGAACAGGGTATAATTGGCTTCTATATTACAAACATTCTGCATAGTGCCTGACGTACTGAAGCATCCGGGAAAGGTTGTTGAATTAATGAACTGATGAACAGTTACATAAATGAATAGAACCAAAAGGGAAATGCAAAAGCCTCCTACAAATGGTTCCCAGTGTAACCATCCTCATTTCTAGTCGCAACAAATAGAAAGATGACGCGGCTTGCCTGCGTCCTGCCTGTCCTGTCACTGTTGTGCTCACAGGAGTTCGCTCTCCTGACCCATTAGCAACAACGTTTTCCCCCAGAAGCCATCATTTGAGTCTCTGTTGAGGTCTTGGGTTTAGCAGCAGAGATGGATTTGACCAAAGGACAAAACCAAATCAATTCTCCCTGCAGCTGCAGGTCTGCCATTGCTGCGGAGCCAGGTGGCAACCAGGCCTGAGTTAGCCAGGACAAGACTGCCAACTGCCTCAGCGGGGGCACCAGCCTGCAGACACCTGCAGCACGGCAGGGCGAGTGGGGCCCCACAGGGTCACTGGCAGCTCTACAGTTCCCTCCCCCACTGGTGTCTTCATCTACATAGCCCCAAGGCTTGGTTTCTCTTTGCAGGCTCTACCTAGACAGACCATCTGGTGTGGCATGTTCCCTGGATCTGTCTCTCTCAGGAAATCATTTTTTTTTTCTCATGAAATTGCAGATTTTAATAGCTGGAAGGAATTGTCAACATCTTCTCAGCCACAATATGCCACATTTACAGATACAAAACATTGAGTTCGGGGTCTTTATCATGGCAGCAGACAAAAGCTATTGTTGATCATTCTGATGATAAAGAAGCACTCTGGTTTTTGGCCCAGATTTTAACCAGTATCCTGACAAGGAAGGTCTGGGATGGATCACAAAGAGGGCTGACCCCTCACAGGGATGCCGTTCTCACCACCTAACAAGGCCAACAGGGCTTCAAAGCCCTTCTCAAGGCCAACCTTCGCTATCACTGACACACAAGAAACCTCTTGTCCCTGAAGTTGGAGCCAATTCACACTGTTGTAATATCTGGTATTTCAGCGTTTCCTGTGTCATAAGTGTCCTTTCCTCTTTGTCTCCTGAAATGATTTCTGTGGCTGTTTGAGAATGGAAATCCCATTAATATTTAACAGTATAATTTTCATAGTGCAGAACATGGTTCCTCACGTAACTTCTCTGTATGCACATGTGGATTGATTATCATTGAGACAGTAAAACTCCATGCAGTGTCATGATTTATTTGTGTTGGGGCTGTGGGGAGCAACCCGGACTGGACTGAGTTACTGGAATTAAGACTTATTCTATGCATCTGCTCTCCCACAATATGGCGCTGGGAGAGGAGAAAACAGCTTCTACACAGCTGCCTCCAGTTCAGCCAATAAACTGTAGGACTTGCTCCTGATTGGAGGAGAGCAGCGTACTCGGCGTGTGGGCAGCCGAGTTAGGATTGGCGGAGGAGGACTATAAAGGAGGAGAGAGACGGCATGCACCAGGAACATCTAAGGGGAACATCCGAAGGAACACCTGTGCAGCCCCCGAGAGAGCCGGCCGGCGGTGTGCCGCTCCCCTGCGGAAGTGGGGAAAGTGGCCAGGGGGAACCGCCCTTCCACGGAGGTGGAAGGGACGGTAGCCAACCCGGGAAGAACCAGCAGCAAACCCGGGGAGGGCCGAGCAGACGAAAGAACAGCGCAGGGTCCTGTGTCATTCCTCCATGAAGACGGGGAGTGACATAATGGTGCCATGACTCGGATGTGAAGCCTAGGCAGGGTTTAGTGTCGTTCCTCCGCGAAGAGGGGGAGCGACATAATGGTGCCGTGACTCGGATAGGAAACCTAGGAGGGAAGAAGTGGAAAATACCGGAGAGAGAGACTAGAAGAGCCTAGGGGAAAGCCGGACGGAAAAGGTGCCGGAAGAAGCTATTGAAAGCCTAGGCATAGACTCGGATACGGACTGTGGGAAAGAAGTTAGGATTTAAAGTGAAAGCAAGAAGAAACTTAGACTCAGATACGGACTGTAGGTTGAAAGTGAAGTGAAACCTATAAGAAACTTAGACTTGGATACGGACTGTGGGGAGAGGCCAGGAGAAATGAGGGAGGAATATTGTTGGAAGAAAACTTAGGGAAATATACCGGGTAGAGAAAAATGTTAGGGAGGATGAAGCCGCAAGTGCAGGCCGAGGCGGAGACGTAAGCCAGCTTGGAATTCGTCAAGTCAGCCCGGGGAGCAAGAGGCGAAGATCTGGAACCAGAGGCAGAGACTTGGGCCGCCAGGTTGGAATTCGCCAGGTTAGTCCGGGGAACTTGGATTGAATGCTAGTGGCGGAGACGTAAGCTACGCTGTGTGACTCGCGGAAGCCGCCGCGTGCAGAGAGAGCACGGGGCGTGAATAGATCGGGAATGCGGGGCTGGCGCGAGGCCGTGGTGCGGACGCGAAGGGGCGTGGAGACCGCGGAGTGTGCACTCGAAGCCGAGCTACGCAGAGCCGGGAGCCCGCCGGCGGGGCGAGGCGCCGGGAAGCCGCGCAGAGCCGTGAAGCTGCCGCAGGGCGAGGTGCCGAGAAGCAGCCTCGGGGCGGGCGCCAGGAAGCCGCAGGGATAAGAGAAACAGAAGTTTAGAAGTAAAATGAGAGAAATAGGAATGCTGGAAGATAGAAGTAAAATGGGAGAAATAGGAATGCCCGGAGATAGAGAAATAGAGAAATAGAAAGGCCTCCCCACAACATGGCAATGAGAGAGCTTGGATTCGGTCTGCCTGATTAGTGAGGCGATGAGCACCTGCAGGCGGCTAGCAGTTTATGCGCCGCAGGTCACCGAAGACAGGCACAAATTAACATCAATAAGGCCTCCCCACAATACCGCAATGAGAAGGCTTGGATTCGGTCTGCCTGATTAGTAAGGCGGTAAGCACCAGCAGGCAGCTCGACCAGAGTATGAGCTGCAGGTCACCGAAGATAGGCACGAATCAACACCAATAAGCCTCCCCACAATATGGCAATGAGAAGGCTTGGATTCGGTTTGCCTGATAGGGCTTGTAAGCACCTGCAGGCAGAGCAGAGCATGCGCTGCAGGGCACCGAACACAGGCACGCATCAGCACCTAAAAACCTCCTCACAACATGGCGAAGAGAGGACCCGGATTCGGTTTGCCTGATTGATAGGACTTGTAAGAACCTGTGGCAACTCTAGCAAGCAGAGCAGAGTGTGTGCCGCGGGGCACCAAAGACAGGCGCGTATCAACGCCAAAAAATAAAAAGAAAGGGGGATCTGTGGGGAGCAACCCGGACTGGACTGAGTTACTGGAATTAAGACTTATTCTATGCATCTGCTCTCCCACAATATGGCGCTGGGAGAGGAGAAAACAGCTTCTACACAGCTGCCTCCAGTTCAGCCAATAAACTGTAGGACTTGCTCCTGATTGGAGGAGAGCAGCGTACTCGGCGTGTGGGCAGCCGAGTTAGGATTGGCGGAGGAGGACTATAAAGGAGGAGAGAGACGGCATGCACCAGGAACATCTAAGGGGAACATCCGAAGGAACACCTGTGCAGCCCCCGAGAGAGCCGGCCGGCGGTGTGCCGCTCCCCTGCGGAAGTGGGGAAAGTGGCCAGGGGGAACCGCCCTTCCACGGAGGTGGAAGGGACGGTAGCCAACCCGGGAAGAACCAGCAGCAAACCCGGGGAGGGCCGAGCAGACGAAAGAACAGCGCAGGGTCCTGTGTCATTCCTCCATGAAGACGGGGAGTGACATAATGGTGCCATGACTCGGATATGAAGCCTAGGCAGGGTTTAGTGTCGTTCCTCCGCGAAGAGGGGGAGCGACAGGGGCCATCTGTCATCTTTGCACAAGGACAACATGCTAATAAATGGTGGCACAGGCCAGCGCCACGGCTCACCAGGCTAATCCTCCACCTGCACCTGTGGCACCGGTACTTGGGGTTCTAGTCCCGGTTGGGGTGCCAGTTCTGTCCCAGTTGCTCCTCTTCCAGTCCAGCTCTCTTCTGTGGCCCTGGAAGGCAGTGGAGGATGGCCCAGGTCCTTGGGCCCTGCAACTGTATGGGATACCAGGAGGAAGCACCTGGCTCCTGGCTTCAGATCGGTGCAGCGCGCCGGCAGTAGCAGCCATTTGGGGGGTGAACCAACGGAAGGAAGACCTTTCTCTCTGTCTCTCTCTCTCACTGTCTAACTCTGCCTGTCAAAATAAATAAATAAATAAATAAATGGTGGCATACAACACCAAAAATAATTTGAGGAGGTCGAGTATCAACAGCTTCCCTCCCTAGGTTTCTTCACTATTTGCCATATCATTTTATTCGCCAGGTATTCAGACAATGCTTTTTTCTCTATTAAAAATAATATTCTAGAATCGAAACCGACAGGCATTTATGGAAAGACTCCAATGTGCAAAATAGGGTTTCAGATTATTTGGGGATACAGAGAAATACAAAGTAAGTTCTGGCATCAAAAATTTCGTCTATCAGAAGAGATAAACGCATATATAAGTCAATATAATGAAAGGCAAAATGAGATAAATTCTGTTAAAGAAGTTGAACAAAATATATTGGAAACACAAAAGAATTGTGGAAATATGGAATTTAGGGTTGCAAGGCCTTTAAAAGGCATTTAGTCTCATTCTCCAAAGGTTACTTGAATCTATGTATCCTATGTTCAAACAACTCCAGTGATAGGGAACTCCAAGACTAATCTGGAAGTGTTTTTTCCTTCTTTCAATGAATGCATGCAAGACCACATGTGTGATGAATGGAATAATCCATTACCCTGTCCTATGTAGGCTGGGATGACTGATCAGTTGTCCATTCCAGGTTCATAGGCAGGTATGCTTCTTTGTAAATTTTTTAAAAATTTTTTTATTTATTTGAGAAGGAAAGAGTGAGCGAGCAAGAGATCTTCCATCCACTGGGTCTCTCCCCAGATGTCTACCACAGCCCCAGGCCAGACCAAAGCTTGGAGCTGAGAACTCAATGCAGGTTCTCACTTGGGTTGCAGGGACTCAAGTACTTGAGCTAAAACCTGCTGGGCATTAGCAGGAAGCTGGAATCAGGAACAGAACCAGGACTTAGACTCAGGTACTCTGACTTAGGATGCAGGGAACCAAAGTAGCATTTTAACTGCTATGCCAAATGCCTGTCCCTGCAGGTACTCTTCATTACACAGAAATGTCTACACTTCTATACAGCACTATTAAAATATGCACCAAACGGTTTTAAAAGATGACTGAAAAATGAAACATATACTTTTGAGGTGATATTACCTTACTAATGTTATCTAGATTCTTTGCCCTCATTCTAATTACACAATTAAATCTTGATGTCTTCATACTATCATAGGCAAATATCTCAAGATGTAATATTCTCTTGTAACCTAATTTATTGTTCATGATGGTAGAAGTAAATTTCTATTTCAAATAGTCTTCTTGATAATTGCAACTGTATTTGGCAAGCTTCTAGGCAGATTTGATTTTTATCTCCTAAGATTGCTGGCAAGGAGCTCATTCTCAGAGTTGGAAAAGTGCCAGCACTGTCATTTCTTGGTGTTCTCTTGTGCTTACATGTGTTTGCAATAATCATTTTAAGCCCCTTATCCATTTTGTTGAGGCTAATTTAATTAAGTCAAGATAATGAAGGTACTTCAAAAAGTTTGTGGAAAATCCAATTACTGATAAGTTAATTTGGTGCAAAAAATTTTTTTGGAAATACATGCTTTCCAAAAGTTTATCGAAAATGTGTCCTATGAAAAAATATGTATATATTTCAAAAATGTTTTGCATAAAAATTAAAGTGTAGCTCTTAACTTCATTTTTCCATGAACTTTTGGAAGTATCTTTGTGCTCTCGCTGGCTACACTTAACCTATTACACTTCCCTCTGTGACTTCAAAGCCTACCAAGCAGTGAGGCTGACTTCTTAGCCCTTCCTTGCTTTGGAGCCCCTGCTGTTTCTCGTGGTGTCAGGAACTCAAGACCCATCTGTTTCCTGTGGCCCAGTGGATCACCATGTGTACCCTTACTCATTTTGAGATCCCTGTTCACTGTGTGGCCTGTTCAGTTTTCTGAAAGATTGAAGAGTGAAGAACTTCTTCCTCCTGTTGAGTTACAACGCAGTTGTGTCATAGACAGCCAGCCTGCTAGCTCTTTCAGGCCCTGCGCTCTTTCTGCCCTGACTTCTCCAAATTGTTCCTTGTGGGTCTGGTGTCAGCTAAATGCCTACAGCCCTCTCTGCTCCTTAGCATCTTTTTATGCTAAATACACATTTTCTCCCAGGAGCTCCAGCCTTAACCCCTACCACTCAGTTCTATGTCACTGGTATTCCAGCCTGCCAAAGGTAAAACATCTAGATAGACAGGTGGATAAGCAGACAGATATTAGATGGTAACACATTCTTATTTCCTGCAGAAAATCTGAAACATCGAAAATAAAAATTAAACATTGGTATCACCCCTGATTTCACATCTCAGGGGTAAAGATCGAAACGTCTTGATGAAAACCCTTCCAAGTTCATTAATTTGTTCTTTCTTAAAGATTTATTTATTTATTTGGAAGTCGGAGTTACAGAGAGAGAGAGAGAGAGTTCACTCCCTAGATGGCCACAACAGCTAGCACTGGGCCAGGTCAAGCCAGGACCCAGGACCCAGGAGCTTCATCCGGGTCTCCCATGTGGATTGTGGGGGCCTAAGCACTTGGGCCATCTGCTGCTTTCCCAGGTGCATTAGCGGAGCTGGATCAGAAGGGGAGCAGCCAAGACTTGAACCAGCACCCATATGAGATGCCAGCACAACAGCAGCCACCCTTCCAGGTTCTTTCTATGCACGTACATATAGATTTCATTCTAGTCTTTTTTTTTTTTTTTCCATCATTAGCTTTTCCAATGTAGAAACACACCTATATGACATTGGCTAAACTAGAAACTAGAAGTAGCCTGGCTAGCACCAACAAAGCTGAAATTTCAAAGTGATACAGATTTTGCCTAACCTAGATATTTCTCCCTTCTGCAGAGCAGTTTTGTAAGTCTGAGTTTGTGTGCATTTGCTAAGGCTTACTGGAGACAAAAGCTTTGTTTTGAAAGGAAGGTTGCAGATTATGTCATCCAAACTCCACTCATTGCTAGAATTCCTGCCCTACCATCTCCTGAGGGCCCCCAGGCTTCACATGGGCACTTTCAGAGTGGGAAGCTCAAAGCCCATTCCATTGTGCCCCACCCTCAGATTCCTTGGTTAGGAAGTCTGTTGAAAATAAGAGGCTGATGCTCAGGAGGCACAGTGAAGACAGGATCAGGGAAAGCTTAAAGGAGAAAATAGAATTAGGAATGGGCTGTGAAGGGGAGTAAAAGATTTTTTACAAAGTGATTGAAAAATCTTGAGAATCTAGCTACTGTGGTAAGTAGAGGAATGAAGAATTAGGAAGGGCCTGTTCTACTGGCTAGGAAGCAAATTGCAAAACAATAAATGGCAGAGGGTGGTCTGCCAGGTTTTAATATTATTTATGTCTTTGCATTTTTGAGTATTCGCTGCATGCTTTCCTAATCACATCAGGCGTGGCCCAGAAACTCTCCTTTCTATGTCATGACAGCTTCAGTAGCTGGATGCTGAATTATTTTTAAATGCAGCTCATTCAAGATGAAAAAAAAAATACACTTGAGTTTCAATGATTCAAAGAATATAGCTGGAAGCAGAGCCTTGGGTAATGATATTACGTATCCAGTAGAAATCCAGACTCCTATTCCTGTCTCATCTGCGACTTGGCTGGAAGAAAAGGCTTTGAATCTGAGAACTCCAAAGGAACATGGAGGCGCTATCATTTAATGCTCCCAGTTTGCTTCTGTGACCAGTATTGACTCAGCACATTTCCAACAAGAATGTGGACCAGTCACGGGCCCTGACAGAGGGCTTCCCAGAACACAGTGGTTGGAGCCCATGGGTTGGGCACTTATGCTGTCAGTTATAGGAGAGCAGAAAAACCCTACCCAGAGATTAGCTTATCTCAGGCAAGAAGAAACTAAGTAGGAAAGGTTGACCTGTTTTCTTAATTCAACAAGAACATTTCTATAGAGGAATAAAAAAAACAATAAAAATAGAAATTTTAGAAGATAAAACAGTGTTTGTAAAATATATTCGGGCTACATACAGACCACTCCCAGGTTGCACACGGGTCTGAATTTCATGAAAAGCCCAACGCAGAGTCCTAACTATCGAAACACATAGCATATTGGCAAAAGGTTCAAATATGTGCTGAGAAATGGCAAACCACTTTCTTCTAAAATCTCTGTGTACCCCGACAACATAACTTGATTTGATGGTCTTTAGATAAGTTAAAATTATATAAAAATAAAAATATATAACACATGTGAATGCATTTGGGGAGTATACTTTTCAATTTAGTTTAAAATGTTTTATAAATGAAATTGGATCATAGTCTCCCAGAACCTGCAGTATTCACAGGCAGAGCCGATACTGTGATTCTGGGAGAGGAGCAGACTTGCAGGTGCCTTTGAGCAAAGAATGAGCCACCTGCTCACGCGAGGCAGGTGTAGCTCCCACACCTGGGCATGGCCCAGTGATCCATGAGTGGCCAGGATTTCAGATCTCAATACCTCCCCACCACCACGTCTGGGATGCATTTGTGCAGAACATAAACCACACAGCCCATCCAGGTCACACCAGCTGAAGACCACTGGTATCTGTAACAAGATTCAGTGTTTCTCCATTGTAGCAGCAAATGTGCTGCAAGTATCAGAATCCTGGCAGAAAGGAGATGTTGCAAAGTGGGTCAGCTTTTACTGTGTGGTGGCTTTTTAAGGCCAGCCATTCTTTTGTGATCTGTAGGGCCTGAGAGTATTCGAGTAGATTCCCCGGAACTATCTGTTCCGCTAATCTTTCCTGGGCCTGTTCTCTACCTCCTTTTATTTTGGTCTCATCCCTGTTCAACTCCTGGTGCTTGGTGCCAGGATCCCCTTCACTGGTCTCTGCTGCTGGCCCCTTTAAGTGTGATGGATACTTCTTGATATGGACACAGTACTTGGGCATGGGTTTGACACATTTCACTGGGGCGGGAATTTTCCAGCCCAACCTCATCTCCCACAATCCAAACCCAGCTCCGGGTCACTCAGCCAGAGACTGTCCAGCCCACCCTCAGTTGTCCCTCCCACCCCGCTTCTCTCCTCTCCCATTCAGGGTGAATACTGGCTGTGGATCATGTATTCTGAGATGGAGTGATGTGGTGTGGACTCCCAGGAGCTTTGCCTCATGGCCTGGCCTGCTGGAGATGGGCCTGCTCGGTGAAGGCTGTCCAGAGATTCAAACAAGATAAGAAAAGCTCTTCTGTTTTTCAAGTTCTCCCTTGCACAGCAGTGATCTTGTTTTATGTTATCTTTTATATCACATGATTTGACATCTGCTTGCTGACCCAAAATCTTGTACCAGTAATATATATTTTGAAAACTGAAAGGCCTTTCACGTATTTTTTCATCTAATCCTCATGAAATCTCTGGAGGGAGGTATTATTCTTCGTAATTTACAGATGAGAAACTGATACTGGGGGAGGGACTTTATAACTCCCACCTAACCTGAGGCTGCGGGTTGAGTGACTCAGTTGTATGCTGCCTCATTACTTTGGACTAAATGCTGGTCTAATATTGCTGCTAACAACAACAGAAAAACAGAAAATGAAAAAGCACATATATTCCTGGTCGTACAGCTCCAGGCATTTCATTTTAATGGAAACTGTGTATTAAGTTTTATCTTGAGACAAAACTGGCCTTTTTAGATTAGCTCTTTCAGGTTAATCAAGAAGTCGTATCCAAAGCCAATTTCAATTGCTGCTTCTTAATTATAACTATTTGTCATCACATTGATCCTGGAGGACCAAATATAGAGCACATGTTTTCACAGCAAACGTTTGTTTTCGGTAAACAGCTACACAAACGTCCTGGGTATCCTACACTGTGCAGGAGCTCATATCTGTCTGAATAAACGAAGTGAAGGCAACACGAACAGTAAGTTAAGCAGAGAAATATATTTACTCCTTCATCTTTATTGAGTTCCTACTAATTGTCTGCCTCAAATCCGTTTTCCCTCTTCTTCCCTAGTCATGGAAGACTTACTGTTCCGGTACTTAATATTCTGGCCACTCTAGAATAAAGACTACATTTTCCAGCTGCCCTTTGCAGCCTGGGGGGGAGGGGGGGAGGATCATGTGACCAAGTCTGACCAGTGAAATACAAATGAAGGTGGGAGGGACAACTTCCAAAGAGGGTCAGGGTTAAGGTGAACGTGTATGTCCTGCTTTGCCTCTTCCTCCTTAAAGCTGGCTGGAACATAGAAGTGATGGCCATGGTGGGTGACACAAAAGGAACACAAAAGGACCCTGCATCCTTGATAATCATGGCTTGGTCGTATTCGCCTTGACACTTATGTGAACTCTTCAACATACATAAAAAATTATACTTCTGTCTTTCTGAAATTGGTTATTTGTAGATTTTTTTTTAATTTTTATGTATTTATGTGAAAGGCAGAGAGACAGACTGAGTAAGCTCCCATTGTCTAGTTCACTCCCCAAATGCCCAGGACAGTAGGGGTGAGGTAGTGGAAGCCAGGAGCTGGGAACTTCATCCAGGTTTCCCATATGGGTGGCAGGAACCTAAGTACTTGAGCAATTACCTCCTGTCTCCCAGGGTGTGCATTATCAAGAAAGTGGAATCAATTGGAAGCAGAGTAGCTGGGACTTAAGCAAGGTGTTCCCATAAGAGATTCTAGCATCCCAAGTGGTATCTTAACTGCTAGGCCAAATACTTGCCCCATTTTGTTTGTTTTGTACATCCACCTCTATTCCCAGTGCATGATATATCTTAAAAAATACATATAAATTGTATTATTGTTGTGGAATGGGATTCTTTATGTATTATGTCCCCTTAAAAATGTTTATTTTTAACAATCAGTGATGGTTGTCTTACTTAGAAACATCCATCATTCATGACTTATAGTGATCAGATTGAAGTGGATTATACCAATAAAATTTGAGAAATATATTTACTCCTTCGCCCTTATTGAGTTCCTACTCTGAGAGGATCTCTGTACGCGATGCAAGGAAGAAGATAAAGAAGAGACGGGCCCTGCTTTAGAGGTACATATAATCTACTTCTGGAAGCAGAGGTGTAACAATTAAACCGTATGTATAAATAGTGAATGTAATGGAGATGTAGAAAATATGTCAGGACATTAAGAGAATAATTAATTCTGCATGGAAGAATCCAAAATGTTCATGGATGTAGTGCCATTTCTCCTGATTCTGGAAGGCTAAGTATGCTTTTCAGAGGGGAATGAGCAAAGGCATAAAACAAAGAGAGTATATAAATTAAATTAAATAGCCCTAGGTGAGTGGAACACAAGGTACGTGCAAAGGAATGTCAGGAGATAAATTGGGAAAGGGATGGATGTTGTCATCACTGATGCCTTCCGAAGGACATGCAAGTCCTAGAAATCTTTAATCACTGAGGTCACATGTTCAAAGGTGTATTTTAAGACCATAATACTGGCCGGCGCCATGGCTCAAGAGGCTAATCCTCCGCCTGCAGCGCCGGCACACCGGGTTCTAGTCCCGGTCAGGGTGCCGGATTCTGTCCCGGTTGCTCCTCTTCCAGGCCAGCTCTCTGCTGTGGCCCGGGAGTGCAGTGGAGGATGGCCCAAGTACTTGGGCCCTGCACCCGCATAGGAGACCAGGAGAAGCACCTGGCTCCTGGCTTTGGATCAGTGCGGTGCGCTGGCCGCAGCACACCAGCCACAGCGGCCATTGGAGGGTGAAACAACGGTAAAGGAAGACCTTTCTCTCTGTCTCTCTCTCACTGTCCACTCTGCCTGTCCAAAAAAATAAAAAACCACCATAATACTAAATTGAAAGTATGTCATTGTGAAAATTCGAAGAAAAATAAGAAAGGAAGGAGGTGGAATGGAAGAAGTAAGGGAAGGAAGGTAGGGGTGAGTTATGCTTATGTTCTTAAAACTGGATATATGGGGGCCTGTGCTGTGGCGCAGCAGGATAAAGCCCTAGCCTGAAGCGCTGGCATCCCATATGTGCGCCAGTTCTATTCCCAGCTGCTGCTCTTCCGATCCAGCTCTCTGCTATGGCCTGGGAAAGCAGTAGAAGATGGCTGGGCCCCTGCACCCACGCGGGAGACCCGGAAGAAACTCCTGGCTCCTGGCTTCGGATTGGCGCAGTTCCGGCCCTTGCGGCCATCTGGGGGAGTGAACCATTGGATGCAAGATCTCTCTCTCTGTCTCTACCTCTACCTCTCTGTAAATCTTTCAAATAAATAAAAATAAATATTTTTAAAAAAGAAAATAAAACTGGATGTATGAAGTACATGATATTTGCTCCCTTTATATAAATAAAAGAAACAAAAAATAATAAAATAGAACCGTAATACAGTTTTGACACAGTTTGACACAGTCCTTGAATCAGGGTAGAGAGTGAATGTCTGATTCACTTTTGTGCTCCTCCAAGCATCTGCAGCGTCACTGGATCTTTATTCACCCATGGTGGATGCTCCTTAGATGTTTATGAAAATGAATGAATGAATGTAAGCATGAAGGTAACAGTATTGGACTTTTAAGCATCTGGTGTTCTATCTTAGTTCACCAGAGCGGCCATAATGGGATATCACAGACGGGGTGACTTAAACAACAGATGTTTGTTGCTCACAGTTCTGGAGGCGAGAAGTCCAGCGTCAAGATGCTGTCAGGTAAGTTTCATTCTGTCTTCTTCTCTCAGTTTGTAGACACCCACCATCTGCATGCTCACTTGGCCTCTTTGTGCATGGAGAAAGGAGAGAGGTTTTGGGTGTCCCTTCCTCTTGTAAAGACAACAGTCCAGTGAGATTAAGGCTCAACACCTCCAACTTCATTTAACCTTAATTAGTTTCTTAAAGCTCCTTTCTCCAAATACAGTCACCCCGTTAGTGTTAGTTAGTTAACTAGTTAGAGCTTTCACACATGAATTGAGGGGTTAGGGCGAATCCCAATTCAGTCCATATAGATGTGCTATGTTATATAATCTACAGATAATTCATATTAGCTTTCTCAAACAAGCTTTCTTAGAGCCTACATTTTTAAATTGAGGACACATAAACAACAAATACATGAATATAAAATGAGCAAACAATTTTGGACTGGTGAGAGCATCATAGACGATAGGAGTTGGTTCTTCCAGTGCCGCTCCATGTAACCTCCCCCGCAGAGCCAGGACTAGAGGGAGCTGAGTGGGTTGCTAGAGGGAGCTGAGTGGGTTGCCTGGGCTTCATATATAAAGAGGAAAACACCCATTCTCAGGGCCATGAAAATTCTGGCATGAGACTTGTGTGACCCTGAGGTCAAATCCTTCCTTTAAGAGTGTGCTGTGGCTGCCTTACTCATTTCTTCCTTGTCCTGACCTTGCCCCCAGTCTCGACCACTGGAGGGGAGCGGCAAAGTCAGAGAGAAGGGAAGGTAACCGCCAATGCATGGATGCATGGGTTATTAAACCAGCTACCACAGTAGAGACCCTAGCCCAAGTGGAGTCCATGAGGAGTAAAGCCCACTCTTCAGAACCATACCGCTGAAGGGTGAGGGAGCTGGGGTACTTACACACCACCTAATCTTTACTGAGCTACTCTAGGGGCAGTAGCCCTTCTGAGCAAAGCAGAGAGGCAAAGCCATTAGGTGCAGAGATGCAGATCCTGAAATCAGAGCTCAAGGGACTTGGAGGGGGGATGTGAAGGCATTGCTACTGGCTGCTATAGAAAGAGAACTTAGATGTGGAAACCTCTCCACCTCCCCCGAAGCCTGGGCTCTTGGCCCAACCTAGCTGTGACCCTTGGAGCAAGACTTCAGTTGCTTCAGTTGGCTTGTCCAGTGCTGAGGGGCTGATTTGAAGATACTGCTTGAAGACAAGCTAAATGAAAGCCAGAGAGTGAGAAGAATCCGGATCACCAGAGTTGAGGCATGGAAGTCCTGGACAAGAGAGGGTTTGGAGCAGGTGGAGGGTGAGAAATGAAGCCCGAGGCAAGTCCTGTTCTGAAAGAGGAACAGCACGGCCACAGTGGCTTTGTATGAATCCCTTGTGTCCCTACGCATGGGCAGGGAGGGAGTGTAATGAGGACAAGGAGCAAATGAGTGGCTGTGGGGGCAGAAGGGAACACAGAGATCTTAGAGTTTGCAAGATCAGGGCCCAGAGGATCTGAAAAGCCATATGCTCAAATCTCATAAGAAAACAAAGCCCCAACTTCTCCTGCTTGTTCTCACAAATAAGTAAGCTCCCAGGCTCTTCCCTAGCCCTCCTCACGTCTTTGCTTCTGTGCCCAGTGGAGAGACTGTAGAAGGCCTTTTAGAGAGAGCAGTAGTGCTGAGCCAGCCAGCCTGCCTCTCCAAGGCCTTCTGCATGCCCGTGAATTTACCTGCCCCAGGACAGTGGTTCTTGTTGTGCCTTGAACTTGCACTTGGGGAAACCCTAGTCCTTGTCCAGGCTCTGAGCCTGCCTTGTAGATGCAGACCATGGATCTTATCAAAACTCACACCCTCAGCAGTTCCTTCTGGGGAAGGAACATTCAGATGTTTCTATTTCAAGTTGTACACACTAAATCTGTGACGGCTAAACTCATTTTTTAAAGGGAGCAAAGATCCTTTCCTGTATGTTTGAATGGAGTAGGATGGAACTAGCCTAGGTGATTGTTGGCTTGAGACAGATGAACACAATGCGCACCAACATACATCTTTATTAGGGCAATTCAGCAGGGAGTCACATGGTGACAGCACCTGTTGTGGCTCAGACACTGTGCGAGGTGCCTGATACACTGCCTTTTAATTATGACAAATGCTTTTCAAGGTGATTTCCAAAGTTGAACGTGTCCCTCAGTTCTTCCTGGCTCCATATTAGTGTATAGCTCATCTTGCCAGACAACAAAAGTGAAGTTCATGAACCCTGGCCCAGGACCCTGGAGACTCAGGGCCCAGATGTGACTCAGCTGCCACTCAGGAGCTGTTTGGTCCTAGGGTCACTTACCTGTCCTTTCTGGACTTCAGGTTCCTCATGAGGGTTGTATTTACTTTAAAAGATTTTTTGTTTATTTATTTATAAGACAAAGTGGCAGGGAGAGTGTCGCTCCCCCTCTTCACGGAGGAACGACACTAGACCCTGCGTTGTTCTTTTGTCTGCTCGGCCCTTCCTGGGTTTGCTGCTGGTCCTTCCCAGGTTGGCTGCTGATCCCTCCACCTCCATGGAGGGGAGGCTCCCCCTGCCACTTTCCCCACTTCCGCGGGGGAGCGGCACACCGCCGGCCGGCTCTCTCGGGGGCTGCTCAGATGTTATCCGGATGTTCCCTGGTGCATGTTGTCTCTCTCCTCCTTTATAGTCCTCTTCCACCAGTCCCAACTCTGCTACCCACACGCCAAGCATGCTGCTCTCCTCCAATCAGGAGCAGGATCAGCTCCTGCAGGTTACTGGTCGAACTGGAGGCAGCTGCGTAGAAGCTGTTCACTCCTCTCCCAGCGCCATATTGTGGGAGAGCAGATGCATAGAATAGGTCTTAATTTCAGTAACTTAGTCTAGTCCGAGTTGCTCCCCACAGAGAGGGAGAAGAAGGAGAGAGAGAGAGAGAAAGAGAGAGATCTGGGGCCAGCACTATGATGCATCAGGTTAAAGCCCCAGCTTGCAGCACGCTGGTTCTAGTCCCGGCTGCTCCTTTTCTGATCCAGCTCTCTGCTCTGGCCTGGGAAAGCAGTAGAAGATGGCCCAAGTCCTTGGACCCCTGCACACATGTGGGAGACCCAGAAGAAGCTCCTGGCTCCTAGCTTCAGATCAACTCAGCTCTGGCCATTGCCGTCATTTGGGGAGTGAACCAGTGGATGGAAGACCTCTCTCTCTCTGGCTCTACCTTTCTATAACTCAGTCTTTCAAATAAATAAATCTTTAAAAAGAGAGAGAGAGAAAGATCTTCCATCCTGGTTCACTCCTCAAAAAGCCTCAACAACCAAGGCTGACAGGTCAAAGCCAGAAGCCAGGAACTTCATCCAGGACTCCCACATGGGTGGCAGGGACTCAAGTACTTGTATATCATTTGCTGGTTCATGGGCACGTTAGCAGAGAGTTGTATCAGAAATGGAGTAGCTGGGATTTGAACCAGCACTCTGCTATCTGCTGTGAGTATCCCAAGTGGTGATTCAACCCACTGTATCCCAACACCTACCCCACTGTGTGGGGCTTTAAATGAACTCTTCTCTAGCACCCCTTGGTTTTCTCATGTTCCATGCAGCCTGTCTGATCACATTACTTAGCACATTCCAGACTTGACCTTTGAAGCAGCTTCTACGTGAGAAAAATGGGCTGATTAGACTAGGGCGATTTTACTTCATTCATTTATGCAGTCATCAATATGTATTTATGAACTAGTTTCCAAATGGGAAGTTCCAGGGCATACATCCCTTGGGAACTACTGTAAGGTGAAAATCTGAGCTTAAGAATGTGCATATAATCCTCAATGCTGACTCCTGTTACTCAGGGTCCTTGCTTGACCGTGTCTCCTTATGTGAGCTCTGGACACCTGCCCCCGATCTGCACATACACACACGCACGCACGCACGCACGCACGCATATACATACACCAATCTTCCCTCAAATTTGACTATTTTTCTAGCCTTCACCCTGTTGGGTATTTTTCTCTCTTCCTCCTCACTTAGCCAAAGGAAGACTCTGCCATCACTCAGCCCATTTTCTCACCTGCCTTTCACTCCCTGGCTCTGCCACTCATTCATTCATTTCCATCCATCCAACAGACTATTTTTCCAAGAATTGTGTTCAGAGAAGAAGCATTCCCATCCTTATAACTGACATGTTTGGGAGAAAGAAACTCAAGCTGAATCCTGGCCTAGGACTTACTAGTTGTGACCTTGGGCAAGTTACTTTTCCTCTCTGAGCTGTAAGTTTCTCATGAACATAATGAGATTCCATGGAATCCAAAGATTGTTAGATGGATTGTAGGAGGTAACACAAAGTATTTGGCACAGAGCCTGGAAGATAGTGAATATTACATGATATGAAGCAGCTTTTATTGCTACTTCAATAGAGAGACAAAAGCCAAACATGGAGGTGCCAAAGAATGCACAGGTTTTTTTTAAATTTTTATTAATATAAAGTGAACAGATGTTATACATTCCATAGGTACAGTTCCAAAAAGACAACTACCTTTCCCTCACTGCCTTCTTCCTCCCCAATACCCCTCCTCCTCTCCCCCTCTCTTTTTGCAAAGACATAATTTTAATCCACTTTATATTCACAGGCTTAATTTGCCACTAATCATGATATTCAGCAAGTAAAAAGGAGGAAGGCCACAGTTCGAAAGGAAAATAAACAGGGGCTAAAAATGACAATCATATTCCAAAGTGACCATTTCATTCCTATACATTTTTTTGTGTTTTGTATTAGCTGCCACACATCAGAGAAAACATATGATATTTGTCTGCTTGAGTCTGGCTTATTTCACTAAGCATAATGATTTCCTAGTTGGAATGCACAGTTCTTAACCTAGGCCAAGAGATAGGTGATGTCAGGGAAGGTTTCCAAAAACAGAAGAATGGCCCAGAATGAGTCTTGAAGATGAATTGGGACTTGTGTAGGGCGCAGGGAAGAGAGAGGAAGGCAAGGCTAACAGTGTTTCAGGTAAGGGCTCTGCCAAGGGAAAGAAAGGAAAGAACTCACAGCTCCTTCCAGAGTCATCAGGGCAGTGCAGCCAGGATGCAGGGGGCGGGGAAATGCACCTGCAGACACTGCGCACCAGTGGGGTGTGAGCCTGACAAACCACTCACTCTCCTTACGTCTTGAAGGCAGCAGGAGCCTCTGAAGCACTTTGTGCAGTAGCATATGCAGACTGTTTTTTGGGAGCATCTTCTGGAAGCTGACAGATGTAGAGGGGCCAGGAAACCAGTGAGTGGAGGTGTTCATATCTGGGAGTGGTGGTTAATTTTCTATGTCAATTTGGGGCCGGGGAGTGCTCAGAGAGTTGGTTAAGCATTGTTCTGGGTGTGTCTGGGTAGGCGTTTCTGGATGAGGTTAACATTTGAATCAGCAGACTGAGCAAAGCCAGCTGCCTTTCTCAGTGTGTGTGTTTGGGGCGGGGGAGGGGGGTGGCTCATGCCATCAGTGACTAGAATGGAAAGGTAGAGTACGTACGGATTCTTTCTCTTGGTCTATTTTCAAGCTAGGACATTGGTCTTCCCCTTGTTAGACTTGGACTTGAACTTACACTATTGCCTCTTCCGGATGAGGATCTGGACTTTTCAGCCTTCATAATCACGTGAGCCAATTCTGTTTTCTCTCTCTCTCTCTCTCTCTCACTCTCCCTGTCTCCCTCCCCTCCACCTCCCACCCCCCCCCACATTGATCTGTTTCTCTGGAGAACTCCAAAACACTGACATAGCCCTGTAATGCTATAACCTGGAATCTCCACTGGTCTCTCCTTCCAGGCTTCCCTCCTTCCACTTGTCCTTAATGTTTCTAGCCAGGTTATCTTACCCTTGAGTCCCCGCTCCAATTCTCAGTTACCTGTAATTCCCTATTCCTATCCTAGAGTGAAATCTGGCCACAGACGACAGCCTGCCTTTCTCTTTTTCCTTTGCCCCGATATCACTCATCCTGACTTTGATGTGTTTGTGCTTCTTGTGCCCACTGTGCACCTTTTCTGGAGTGCCTCTTCCCCTCTCTCTCCTGGATGACCACTAGACAGCATGCATCACTTTAAGTGTCACCTCTCCAGCGAATCCATCCCTGAGGCCAAAACGTTAGACAGCCTGAGCCCCACTCCATTCTGTACATGGTGGCAAGTATTACATTTTATTGCAGTGATTCATGTACTGTATTTTTTTCCATGAAAAGACAGAGAGCTTGTCATGGGCATAGACCTTTGCAGTTTCAGTTTTGGATTCCAAGGGCCTACCATGTAATAGACCCTCAAGTCCTAAGAGCTGAAATGCTGGGTGTGGACATGAATGGAAGGATGGATTAGACAAGGAAAGGAGGAGTGGTGGTGTGGACCCCACTAATTGCAGCTTGCTTCCCTCTTTAAATGTCCTCCTTCCCAGTAACCTTATACATATCGTTCCAGCAACAGCCAATCAGCAACTGTGGAATTGTTTCATACATTTTTTTCCCCTTATATTTTTGTCAGTTTCATCCAGAGTCTATCTGGGCTTGAAAAGCCTTGGTTGATTTCAGAGACTGCTGTCCTCTCTCCTTTATTCTGTCCTGGAGAAATTTTAGGAACTTATTCTGGTACTTTGGGGACATTTGTTCATAGCAGTGTTTAAGGTAAAGTTAATATTTTCAGGATGATCAAATTTCTGGAAAATGTTCTTTGATCTTTTGAATTGTAATTAAATACATGTTCAGCATTTTGAAATTCAAGCTCTGTAACTTGTTCCAGACTATGGAAAGACTTTTCAGAGGAGTTACGCTTTTTAATGAAAGTTGGCAAAATGTGATGTTGAGATTAAAGAACAGGCAAATTCATGGTGACGGCTGACGATCTTAGGCCTGTGAGTTTCTCGTCCTAACTCTGATTAAGAAAGAGGAGAAAAGGGCTGGTGCTGTGGTGTAGTAGGCTATGTCTCTGCCTGTGGTGCCGGCATCCCATATGGGCACTAGATCAAGTGCTGGCTGCTCTTCTTCTGATCCGGCTCTCTGCTATGGCCTGGGAAAGCAGTAGAAGAAGGCCCAAGCCCTTGGGCCCCTGAACCCATGTGAGAGATCCAGAAGAAGCTCCTGGCTCCTGGCTTCAGATTGGCCCATCTGCAGCTGTTGCAACCTTTTGGGGACTGAACCAGCAGATGGAAGACCTTTCTCTGTCTCTCCCTCTCTCTGTCTGTAACTCTATCAAATAAGTAAATAAATAATTTTTTTAAAAAAGAAAGAGGCCGGCGCTGTGGCTCACTAGGCTAATCCTCTGTCCAGTTGCCCCTCTTCCAGGCCAGCTCTCTGCTGTGGCCCGGAAGTGCAGTGGAGGATGGCCCAAGTGCTTGGGCCCTGCACCCCATGGGAGACCAGGAGAAGTACCTGGCTCCTGCCATCGGATCAGCACGATGCGCCCGTCACAGCACGCTGGCCGTGGTGGCCGTTGGAGGGTGAACCAATGGCAAAAAGGAAGACCTTTCTCTCTGTCTCTCTCTCTCACTGTGCACTCTGCCTGTCAAAAAAAAAAAAAAAAAAAAAAAAAAAAAAAAAAAAAGAAGGAAGGAAGGAAGGAAGGAAGGAAGAGCCAGAATACAAGCTCTTTGGAATGAAACCATAGCAGGGCTAGCAGAGATTGATTTAATTATGTTGAGCGCAACACTAAGACCAACAATTGCTTTTAATATTCCTAGCAGATCAGAGTCCTTGTTCTCAACATTTTGCTGCTGAGCAGTTGGGGAAATGAGCGTATCTATTGTGGCCAAAAGCCTGCAGATTTCTGTTATGACTCATCTCACATCTGAATTCTAAACGCTTGGCATGCGGAAGGGCGTGGAAGCCTCACATCCTCCTTTCCAGTTAACCCCTGTGGACCTGCAGTCAGGCTGCACTTGAGGGTGACTTGGGTGACAGTTCAACTCCGAGTGTATTTTCTAGGACCTTTGAAAGTTTCTAGGGGTAATGAGTGATTTTTCATTTCTAAATTAAAAAAAAAAAGAGCAGATGCAATGTTGTATGTAAACACCAGCAGCAACCACAACACGTGCACGCCTTCTTACTCGCTCTGCTGTAGACTGATAGAAACATCAGCACCTTGAACTTGGGATGCAGTTAATACTCCTGAGCTCCATTTTCCTCATCTGTAAAATAAGAATATTTGTCTGGCTGATTTGTTGCGAGAGTTCAGTGAGTGAATACATGTAAAGAGCTTAGCACAATGTCTGATACAGACTCGTTGTTGACCCAGCAGTAGCTGGCTGTTTGGCCTAGCAGTTAAGACACCTGTGTCCCATATAGGAGGGCCTGAGTTCAATACCTGAGTCTACTCCTGACTCCAGCTTCTTGCTCATGCAATCCCTGGGAGGCAGTGGTAATGGCCCAAGTGATTAGGTTCTTGCCACCCATGTGGAAGACCTCTGTTGAGTTTCAGCTCCTGGCTTCATCCCAGCCCATTCTTGGCCATTTTGAGCATTTGAGGGCTGAACTGGTAGATGGGAGCTGCCTCTGTCTTTTTCTCTGCTTCTCTTTCTCTCATATAAAAATAAAATAAACAAGCTGTTGTTGGGGATGTTGCTATTGTTAGTATTATTAATAATGTAATGCAAAAGTATTGATTTAAACATCAGGAAAGTTCAGGTTCTCAACAGTAACTCCTTGACTGATTTTAAGCCATAATTGTCTGATCTCATCTTTTTTCCCCCCCCACAGGCAGAGTAGACAGTGAGAGAGAGAGAGAGAGACAGAGAGAAAGGTCTTCATTTGCTGTTGGTTCACCCTCCAATGGCCGCCACGGCCAGCGTGCTACGGCCGGCGCGCCCCGCTGATCTAAAGGCAGGAGCCAGGTGCTTCTCCTGGTCTCCCATGGGGTGCAGGGCCCAAGCACTTGGGCCATCCTCCACTGCACTCCCTGGCCACAGCAGAGAGCTGGCCTGGAAGAGGGGCAACCGGGACAGAATCCGGCACCCTGACTGGGACTAGAACCCGGTGTGCCTGTGCCGCGGGCGGAGGATTAGCCTATTGAGCCGTGACACCGGCCTGATCTCATCTTAAAATGAAGAGTTTGGGCCAGAAGATGGTCTAACTGTCATGTTTGTGATTCTATGAATAAAATGAGCAGTATATTGAAGTCCTCTCTGCTGCATCTTCTCAAGTCCCCGTGTCTTTCCTGAAATAACCTCTAACCACAGGCAAATCCTGTGTGAGTGGAGAATAGCTCTGCAGAATTGTGGAGGAAAAGACTTTTTTGGGTGATGATTCTAAATCCAAGGACATAATTCTAAAAGTGTCTTTTATACTAGTAGGTACACAGATAAAATGCAGTCTTACCTTCAAGAAACAGTGTTCTATTGTGAGCAGGAATGGAAAATCGATGGCATTGTCCCCTAGCCCTGGATGGGACTGAACCATTTCAACGTGGAAACAAAGAAGTTTTCTACCAGGGAAATAGAATTCTCCAGCCTAGCTCCATTTAAAGGACACAGCCACAGTAGCCTGATAATTCCCCTTTATCTGTATGACCTGTGCCTCCCCTGCAAGGCCTTTGCTGTACATTATAGCGTTTTAGTCCCCACACCGACCATCTAAGGTAGGTAGGGTAGTTATGAATACCCTCATTGCATGAAGAAGGAAGCTGATCTCCAGAGAGATTGGGTGATTTGCCTGGGTCACACAGTTCATAAGAGAACGTGCCACACCAGCGACTTCAGGACTGCTGACTTCAGGGGACACTGACATATTTCCTCACACTGCATCTGCAAAGCAGCCACTCTGCCTTCTCCACTGGTCTCCTTGGAAACATTGCAGCCACCTGATCAGATAAAACTAAGCAAAGGAGAGTTGTCGAAGAAGGGTCCATAAGGGCAGCTCTTCAGGTAGGACTGCTGGATCAGAGCAAGGGGAGAGCAGAGTGGAGACTTCGCCTTCCTTCCCCAGGCGCTTCCATAATAATCCTTACTAACACTTTCAGAGGGGTTGTTAAACTATAGATATTTCTTTTTTTAAAAAACAATGGGGGCTGGCACTGTGGCCTGGTAGGTTAAACCTCCACCTGAAGTTCCGGCATCCCATGTGGGCACCGGTTCTAGTCCCGGCTGCTCCTCTTCCGATCCAGCTCTCTGCTATGGCCTGGGAAGGCAGTAGAAGATGGCCCAAGTCCTTGGGCCCCTGCACCCACTTGGGGGACTTGGAAGAAGCTCCTGGTTCCTGGCTTCGGATCGGCGCAGCTCTGGCCGTTGCAGCCATCTGGGAAGTGAACCAGCAGATGGAAGACCTCTCTGTCTCTGTCTCTACCTCTCTCTTTAACTCTGTCTTTCAAATAAATAAAATAAAACTTAAAAAAACCCAAAGATTTATTTTTTTATTTGAAAGACAGGGTTACAGAGAGAGAGAGAAAAGGAGAGAGAGAGAGAGCGCCTCCATCCACTGGTTCACTCCCCAAATGGCCACAATGGCCAGAGCTGGGCCAATCCAAAGCCAGGATCCAGGAGCTTCTTCCAAGTCTCCTAAGTGGGTATAGGGGCCCAAGGACTTGGGCCATCCTCCACTGCTTTCCCAGGTGCACCAGGAGGGAGCTGGATCAGAAGTGAAGCTGCCGGGACTTGAACTGTTGTGCATTTGGGATGCCGGTGCCACAGGCAGTGGCTTTACCATCTACACCACAGTGCCAGATATTTCAGTATGCCTAGAAGTCATCTAAAATGAGTCATAGTTAATTTAAAAGTACTGTCTTTTAGGACATTTTATGGAGGAATTTATGTGCCTATTATAAAGGAAAATCAGAACATGTGAGCATTTTATTAATTGAGTAAATCAGATGCTACAAGAACAAATTCAGGTGCATGAATCAGGAGAAAGATGACTCCTGGACTGTTTATAATTGCCTAGTAAGTTGTGCAGCTACAGGTAATGGCATATGACTTGCCTCTCTCTGATAGTCCTAGTTGGGGTTGGAAAAAGGAAGAACCCACTTGTGGCTTTTCTGTCCCACACCACCCTGTTCACACAGGACTTTGTCCTGGCTGAGGGGGCCCGAGGTGTTGAACAGGCTCATCCAGCCCTTCCTGGGCCTGCGGGAGCCTGCACAGGAGGCCCCAGGAGGCCCTCCTGCTGGAAGACCAGGGATAATTCTTTCTCCCTCCCAGTAAGCAGCCAGCTCAAAGTACCAGATCCATCCTGCTGCTTCAGCAGGCTTGTGTAAGCTCCCAAATAAGCAAGAAGAAAGAACTCTAGAGACCTCCTCTTAGACCCCCCCCACCCCCACTCCACACACTGTCCTAGGTGGGCCTATGGCCGTGCACATTTTAGAAGACAGTGTAAGTCATATCAGGCCCCGGAGGCTCTCTGGGCTGTGAGATTTGGGAATGGCAGAATCACCACCATGCTTCACTGCCATAGAACCCTCGTGTGAGGGCCTCCCTTACAGTGCTGGGCCTGAAAGTGCTCCCAAAGCGCATAGAAGAGTGGCGCTAAAGTCTGGCACATCTCTGAACCCCTTCACCAGCTTCCCAAATACTGAGGGGGTCACTTTAGTTCTAGAAGAGAGCCCTCAAACTGGCTTTTTTTTTTTTTTTTTTTTTTCACTGTGGATTTCAGTTTGTCAATCTGTGCAAAGTCGAGTTCATCAAAACTCGAAGGTGTCTGGACAAGAAGCCTTCAGACACATAGTAAGTGCTCTGTCAGCTTCTGGGCGATTCAAACGGAATAGTATCTCCTCTTACTAAGCACCCACTTCTCCCAGGAGCAGCCCTTTTGGGTCTCATCTTTCCCACACTCCACAAGGTGGGTGTCTGGCTATTCCCACAGATGAGGGAACGGATTCTGGTTTGGAGCAGTAATGAAGTTCTCATAGGTGGTGAATGGAGAGCCGTACACAAAACCAGGCTCCTGCCTATGAGCAACATTGCCTCTAGAAGGAGCAGAGCTCTGGGCTGGAGAGACATCCAGAACTTGGGAATGGCTCCTCAGTGTGGCCAAGTGTGACTTCTTTCAATTGCTTATTCGCTGCCTTCCCCTCCACTCTGATTCATACTCCCATGTGGTATCCGTACAATATCCCTGTGACTTGTCTTCGAGACATTAGAAAATATATAGGTAAAACTCAGCAATGAAGAAAGTTACAAAGATCCTCGGCTGCTCCGCTTCCCATCCAGCTCCCTGCTGATACACCTGGGAAAGCAGTGGATGATAGTCCAAGTGCTTGTGCCCCTGCTATACATGAAGAAGGCCCGCATGGAGTTCCTGGTTCCTGGCTTCAACCTGGCCCAGCCCTGTCAGTTGTGACCATTTGGGGAATGAACTAGCACATAGAAAACTCTCTCTTTCTTTCTCTCTCTCTCTCTCTCTCTGTCAAAAAAAAGAAAAGGAAGAAAAAAGAAAAGAAGAAGAAGGATCTCTGAGGGTTTCTTGGGACTTCGTATTAAATTGAGTGTGCACATTTGTGAATCACACACACACACAGCAGACATAGGAGCACGCCATGGAGCCTCTGATGTGGTCTCACCTCTGTGACCATGAAAAATGGATCAGGACCTCTCTGAATGTCAACAGCTCCAGGGAGTGCTGCCCAGAATAGCTTTGTCCTCCCGTCGCCTCATCACTTTACAGACAGCAACTGGGTCCCTGTCCCACTCAGCCTGCTGCTTGTCGCCCTGTAGCTCTGCTGTCTCGTTCTCTGCTGACCTGGCTCTCCTCCTGGGGAATTAGCTCCCTGTGGCTCGCTCATTTGTACTTCCACGAACTCAGTCCATCCCTTCTCTCCTGCTCCCTGCCAGCTCTTCTGGACATCTGCTTTGGTTTCCTCCTCTGGTCTTTTCAGTACCCATTGTGCCTGCTCTCATCCAGGTTATGGAGCGTTAGTGTCAAGTGAGGACAGCTGGGACCACGTCTACTACGGCACACCTCCGCAGAGCCAATACAGCTCTCCTGTGAGGCAGGCACAGAAACACCAGCTCTTGGCCTCTAAGGCTTGCCCTGCAACCCAGTTTTGCCCCTTGGATTAGTACGTATGTCGCTTCCTGAGTCCCAGTTTTGTTATTTGTGTGCTAAGTACAGTAATCTCTTCCTCAAACGTTGAGGCAAGTTAGGAAGATAATGGTATAAAACACTCAGAAGGTGACAGCTGTGGAAGGTCCCAGCTGTTACTGCTGTCATCATTACTGTGTGAGGTGCATTTTCCCTCATCCACGTCCCCCGCTACTTAGTTTTTGTAAAAACACGCATCGCTTCACTAGCCTTTACAGTGAATATTATTACTCCGATTTCTAAGGCTGCAATATCACAGACAGGTTCTATACCTTTCCCAAGTCCCCACAGTCTGCAAGAAAAGCCGCTGAGATTGATTGACTCAAGCCCTGACTTCCTCAGGAGAGATAGGGCGCTCCCAGCACCATGACTTCTGCCAGGGGCTGAGGAGACCAAGGGGAATGGACGCAGGCCTGAAGGTGGGGCACAAATGGAGAGATTACAGGATGGTGAGATAAAGGTCTTCAAATAGGCAGCCAGGGTCCTGGTCGGGGGCAGGGGTGGGCAACAGCCCCAGACAGCAGGCATCCAGAGCCAAAGGATTTTACACCGCCTTTGAGCTAAATATAACCCACGCTGGACTGTGTCCTACTCCCTGGTACTAAAGGACACATTGGAGGAGAGAAGGAGTAATATGACGCGGAGAGAGAGCAATCCAGGAGCCCACGTACGCACAGGTAGCCTGTTTAGTGACACATTCAGAATGACAGGCGGAGGTAGAGATAGGAGGAAAATGCACCCTAGGTGGCAGGATTCTCAGGACTGGGGCTGAGGGACTTGGGATCCCTGGCAGGCAAGAGCATCGATAAAGGTGGGACCCCGTTATGAAGGGCCAAGGAGGCCACACTAGAGAGCTTGGGCTTCATTTTGAAGTCAGAAGTGCTCCCTCTAAAGAGTAGGTCAAGTCTGGAACTATTTTGGAAGGCAGCATATGTGTGGAGGCCTGACAGCCCAGGGGAGAGTTTTCAGTAAGAAGATCCAGCAGGTGTGTCATTCTCATCTGGGTCAGGCTCACATACTCGGACAGAGGTGATGATGGAGGAGTAAAGTTCTCAGGAGTTAGATTAGGTATGAGAAGGGGTGAGAACAGGAATCATGATTGATAAGAGCTGTGGTACTGTGACTGATAAGCCAGCACCTAGCAGAAAAGTATGGAAAACCATAGGCAACTTCAACAGAAAAATGTTCCTAGGTCCAAAACAGGAAGGGCCAGAACATGAGTGGGATAATATTATGTTGTTAAAAAAAGGAAGTGTATCTATCAGTGGAAGGAGGGCTGCCAGTCCAGAAACAATGAAAATGAAAATAAACACAGGCACAGAGAGGCAAGGGTTGGCAGCCCCAGAGAAAGGGGCTCCATGACTCTCAAATTCAATTGTGTCTTTACTGCAGCGGGAGTATTTTGACCCCATTGTGGGTCTTTAATTTAATTTAATTTAATTTAATTTTGACAGGCAGAGTTAGACAGAGAGAGAGAGAGAGAGAGAGAGAGAGAAAGGTCTTCCTTCTGTTGGTTCACCCCGCGAATGGCCACCACAGCCGGTGCGCTGTGGCCCTCACGCTGCACTGATCTGAAGCCAGGAGCCAGGTGCTTTTCCTGGTCTCCCATGGGGTGCAGGGCCCAAGCACTTGGGCCATCCTCCACTGCACTCCCGGGCAATAGCAGAGGGCTGGCCTGGAAGAGGGGCAACTGGGACAGAATACAGCGCCCCGACCGGGACTAGAACCTGGTGTGCCGGCGCCACAAGGCGGAGGATTAGCCTAGTGAGCCGCGGCGCCGGCCCCCATTGTGGGTCTTGAGGCCATCTGTCTTTAATTTACATCACTGACTCTCCTTGCTCTGACTTGGTACTCCACAAGCCAACTCCTGACTATAATCCTCCTTTTTATGTAGCTCCTCCTACAGAGGAACGGAAACCCCTGAGTGGCGACATGAAAGTCCAGCACATTTTACATGAGGCAGTGGAGTGTAGCAGTTAAGACTAGGGGCCAAAGAGGTTGAGTTTGAAGCTTTGCAGCTGCGTGACCTTGAACAAGTTATTCCAGAACTCTGCAACTTAATGTGTCATCTGTACAATGAACCATCTCCGGGAGCCATTGTAAGGAGGAAGTGACGTAATGTGTGTTGTTACCTAGAATAGTGCCCTCAAGCAGTAGGTGGTCTGTAATTGATAGTTGTTATTATTACAGGTCTCTGTGTGAACTGCTAAGTGGTGGCATTGTATTTTTGTTTTGTTTTGTTTTTGATTCATTTATCTGACAGGCAGAGTTACAAGGAGAGAGGAAGAAACAGGGGCTGCGCCATGGCTCACTTGGTTAATCCTCCACCTGCGGCGCCAGCATCTCATATGGGCGCTGGGTTCTAGTCCCAGTTGCTCCTCTTCCAGGCCAGCTCTCTGCTGTGGCCTGGGAGTGCAGTGGAGGATGGCCCAAGTGCTTGGGCCCTGCACCTGCATGGGAGACCAGGAAGAAGTACCTGGCTCCTGGCTTCAGATCAGCGTAGCTCTGGCCGTGGTGGCCATTTGGGGGGTGAACCAACGGAAGGAAGACCTTTCTCTCTGTCTGTCTCTCTCACTGTCTAACTCTATCTGTCAAATAAATTAAAAAAAAAAAAAAAAAGAAAGAAACAGAGAGACATATTCCACCTGTTGGTTCACTCCCCAAATGGCTGCAACAGCCAGAAGTGGGCCATTCTGAAGCCAGGAGCCAGGAGTTTCCTTTGAGTTTCCCACGTGGGTATAGGAGCCCAAGCACTTGGGCCATCTTCAGCTGCTTTCCCAGGCACATTAGCAGGGAGCTGGATTGGAAATGGAGCAACCAAGAATTGAACTAGCGCCCATATGGGATACCAGCATTACAGGCAGCAGTTTTACCCGCTACACCACAGCGCTGCCCCGGCACTGTGTTTTACACATCAGTCTCTCATGAGGTTGGTAAGCATGAGCCAATCCTCCAGGATGCATTTCCCTTTGGAATTAATAAGGTTGAGTTTCTAGATATCTGAGAACAAGATCTTCCACCACAGTGAATTTGTTTGCTTGTCTGTTTCCCACAAGATATAGGTAACTCCTTGAAAGGAGATTTTATGCTTCCTTATCTCAAATCCCCAGTACCTTGAATAGTACCTAAAACATAGTAAGAGCTTAATACACTTTATAGAATTTATAGCATTGTTCCAAAATTTCCACTGACCTATTTTAGTCCTATCCAATAAAAAGTAATGTGAGCTATATGCATAATTTTCAATTTTCTAGCAACCACATAAAAAGGAAAAGGATTAGATGAAAGGAATTTGGGAAATATTTTTATATTGGACTCCTACCTTACTGCATATAAAAAATAACTCAAAATAGTTCAAAGATTTAAATGTAAAACTTACTACTCTAAAACTCTTAATAGGAAACATGAGTATAAATTTTCATGACCTTGGATTAGGTAATAGTTTGTTAGATAAGATACCAAAGTATAAGTCATAAAAGAAAATTAACAAATTGGACATGATAGAAATTAAAAATTTTTTTTTTGCATCAAAGAGCATCAGAAAGAATGGACCAGTGCTGTGGCTTAGTGGGTAGAGCTGTCACCTGTGACACCGACCTCTCACATGGGCACTGATTGGAGTCCTGGCTGCTCCACTTCCCATCCAGCTCCCTGCTAATGCTCCTAGTAAAGCAGTGGACGATGGCCAAAGTGATTGAACCTTTGCACCTATGTGTGAGAGCCAGATGAAGCTCCTGGCTTCTGGCTTCAGCCACCTCCAGGTCCACCTCCAGCCCTTGTGACCATTTGGGGAAGTGAACCAGCAGATGGAAGGCCTCTCTCTCTCCCCCTCTATTTCTCTGTAACTCTGCCTTTCAAATAAAAAACAAACAAACAAACAAAAAAGAGCACCATAAAGAAAGTGAAAAGATAACCTACAGATACTCTCTGGCAATAATTCACCAACACCATTGCTAAAATAATTTGATTTCCATAGTGGTTCTGAATATTAAGATTCTAAGAGCATGTGGGAGTAGTCTCCCCTCTCATTTTCCTCTGATCCTGTAATTTCTCTCGTGTCAACCACAGTGATGTAAGGTAGAGTAGCTTTTAATAAAACATGAGGTTTTAATAAAAGATCAGACTTCTCAGGGAGCTATTAATCATGGATATCCCTCCTGGCTACTCCTTTGATTACTCTGGGGTTTCCTCCATCTTCATCCTCATCTTTCTGAGTACTTCCATGTTTTCAGGTCCACCTTCTGTCCTCTCTCTTTCTGGCAGTCTGTCTCTAATCTAGGTCTCCTCCTCCAACACGTGTTTCTTATCTATCAGTTATTGCTAACGCCTTGTCACATAGGTGCTGGATTGAGGACAGAAACTATCACTCATACTTGACTGGATTCTGTCATTTTGATCAGTAAGAATTGATTGATCTCATTAAGCAATAGTTAGTGAAATAAAAAAGTTTCTGAAACAATTTTGTTTGATTTTAATGTTTTAGAATCCAATAGCTTATTCTTTTGGGATTATAAACTTCCAGTTAATTACCCTGAACCCATTCTTAGTTTGCCTTATAGAAACAGCCGTCACCAAAAATTCTATTTCTTTTGTTATCTTCATGGCAATATTATTTTTAGAAATGAAAACCTTTACATACCAGCCTTTATTTTCATTGGCTAAAACATTCCATCTGCTATTCTACCTCCATAACATCTAACTTTTTTTTTTTTGACAGGCAGAGTGGACAGTGAGAGAGAGAGACAGAGAGAAAGGTCTTCCTTTGCCGTTGGTTCACCCTCCAATGGCCGCTGAGGCCGGCGCACTGCTCACTAACATCTAACTTTTTAATTATTCAGACCGTACACTGAGATTGAGTATTAAAAAGCATTTATGGCCGGCGCCGCGGCTCACTAGGCTAATCCTCCGCCTTGCGGCGCTGCCACACCGGGTTCTAGTCCTGGTCGGGGCACCGGATTCTGTCCCGGTTGCCCCTCTTCCAGGCCAGCTCTCTTTTGTGGCCCCGGGAGTGCAGTGGAGGATGGCCCAAGTGCTTGGGCCTGCACCCCATGGGAGACCAGGAGAAGCACCTGGCTCCTGCCATCGGATCAGCGCGGTGCGCCAGCCGCAGCGCGCCAGCCGAGGCGGCCATTGGAGGGTGAACCAACGGCAAAAAGGAAGACCTTTCTCTCTGTCTCTCTCTCTCACTGTCCACTCTACCTGTCCAAAAAAAAAAAAAGCATTTATAAGTGGTCAGGTGATTGGTGCAACAGTTGACGCTTGGGATACCTGCATCCCATGTCAGAGAGCCCACACTGAGTTCCAGCTGCTCTGCTTCAGATCCAGCTTCCTGGCAGCACACATCCTAGGAGGCAGCAAGTGATGCCTCTAGTACTTTGCCCTGCCACTCACACGGGAGACCCAGACCAGGTTCTGGGCTTCTGGCTTTGGCTTGGCCCCGTTCTGGCTGCTGCAGGCACTTGGGGAGTGAACCAGTGAATGGAAGATCTCTGTCTCTTGGTCTGACTCTGCCTTTAAAATAAAATAAATAAATAAATAATTTATTTAGGGGCCAGTGCTGTGGTGCAGCAGTTTAAGCTGCCGCCTATGACACTAGGATCCCATGTGTGTGCTGGTTGGAGTTCCGGCTGCTCTGCTTCCAATCCCAGCTCCCTGCTAATGCACTTTGGAAAGCAGCAGAAGATGACCCAAGTACTTGGGCCCCTGCTACCCACATAGGAGACCTGGATGGAGTTCCAGGCTCCTGGTTTTGGCCTGGTCCAGTTCCAGCCATTGTAGCCATTTGGTGAGTAAAGCAGCGGATCAAAGATTCTCCCCCCACCCCATATATATAATCTGCCTTTCAAATAAGTAAATAATAAATATTAACTAATTTTTTTTTAAATCAAGCTATGAAAAACATGTCAGTGGAGTTGCAACTTTAGAACAAGGTCTAGCAGTTTCTTGTAAAAATTAAACATATACTTTCTCTAAAATTCAATAATTCTACTCCTGGGTATTGCCATGAAAATAAAAACATATATGCACAAAAAAACTCGTACAATAATGTTCATGGCACTTTATATGTAATAGCCAAAGAGCAGAGACAGATAGGTAGCCATCAGTAGAAGAATGCACACACAAACTGGGGCAGAGTTACACGAAACACTCTTGAGAAACAAGGAGAAAACCAGTGGTACAAGCAGCAACACAGAGGACTCTCAGACTTGTGCTGTGAAAGAAGCCTTCCATAATGCAGTTTGCAGCGCAAACTGACATTCTAGAACAGGCAAAACTAATCTATGCTTTAAAAAAAAAAAAAAAAAAAAACAACCAGAAAGTGACCATCTCTTGGGATGGTTAAGGATTGATACTGACTGAAGAGGCATGAGGCAGTTTTGGAGTGAGAGTAATGTTATTTTGATACAGAACTCAGTTATACTGGTATGGGTGTTTGTCAAAACTCAGAGAATATTGGATTAAAATATGTGCATATCTAAAAGACAACTGTAAGTAAAATTAAACAGTTAATGAAATGCACGCTGAAATATTTAGGGGGAATTGATGCCTGCAACTCACTTTAAAATGTATCAAAAATAGGCCAGCGCTGTGGTGCAGTAGGTTAATCCACCTGTGGCACTGGCATCCCATATGGGCGCTGGTTCGAATCCCGGCTGCTCCTCTTCCAGTTCAGCTCTCTGCTGTGGCCTGAGAAAGCAGTAGAAGATGACCCAGACGCTTGGGCCCCTGCACCCATGTGGGAGACCTGGAAGAGGCACCTGGCTCCTGGCTTCGGATCAGCTCAGCTCCAGCCGTTGCAGCCATTTGGGAAGTGAACCACTAGATGGAAGGTCTTTCTCTCTCTCCCTCTCACTGTAACTCTTATCTCTCAAATAAATAATAAAATATTTTTATTTTTTTAAATATTTTTAAAAGATAAATAAATAAACTAAAAAAGAAAATGTATGAAAACTTATATGGATTGATGGACGGATAGGGATGATAGATGACAGCTTTGTGATACAGCTACTACCACATTATGATAGAATCCAGGTGGTGGGTACATGCATGCTTAGTGTTCTTTTTTTTTTTTTTTTTTTTTTTTTTTTTTGACAGGCAGAGTGGACAGTGAGAGAGAGAGAGAAAAAGGTCTTCCCTTTTGCCGTTGGTTCACCCTCCAATGGCTGCGCTGATCCGATGGCAGGAGCCAGGTGCTTCTCCTGGTCTCCCACGGGGTGCAGGGCCCAAGCACTTGGGCCATCCTCCACTGCACTCCTGGGCCACAGCAGAGAGCTGGACTGGAAGAGGAGCAACCGGACAGAATCCGGTGCCCTGACCAGGACTAGAACCCGGTGTGCCGGTGCTGCTAGGTGGAGGATTAGCCTAGTGAGCCGCGGCACCGGCCATAGTGCTAAATTCTTCCAAATTTTCTGTATATTTGAACTTTCATAATGAAACACTGAATAAAAGTTTATTATCTTCTCTTCCAGCATCAGTGAATCCTCCTCTTCACATTCCTTTGTTCCTCCCAGTTCCTGGAGGCAGAGACAGCCATGCCCTACTGCTACCCATGGAGTGCTCTTGGTGGACTCTGCTCAGAGCATGACTCTCCTGCTCTTTCTGCATCTCCCATCTGAAGTTTCTTGTAGGGATTTATTCCTTTCGATCTAGAGTGCGTTTGAGTCATCAGAAGTCTCCTTTCAAAATGCAGATATTCCTAGGTCAGGGAAATAAATTAAGCCTGGAGGGATTTACTAGTCAAATAATGGAAATTTTTAATGGTAAATAAAATAAAGAAGATAAGAACAAGAAAGAAAAACAGAGAATCTATGTGGGAGGTTGGCGCACATCAAAACTGAACTACCATGGACAATTTTTGCCTGGAACTGAGTTAAAATGGCAGGGTTCGTTTGTAGGGAACTTGTCCAACCTGTGGTCCTCAAGTCCTAACAGCCAGAAGCTAGAAATAGGTTCAAGATAACAGTCAGCAGCAACAAAACATTTCTCCAGCTCCAACCTCGCTTGTCCATTAAGCTTCAGTTCTCTCACTTTTCTACTTTCCATTGTGGGAGGCCTGAGAGGGTGTCTCACGTCCACTTGAGAATGAACCCTGTCCCTGCCTTGGCCTGTTAAGGCTGCAAGTTCCTCTTGGACATTCCATCAAGGTCTGGGTTAGAGGCCTGGGTGGTCTCTCCCACATCATTTATGATTCCAAAGTAGAGTCAACCCATACCCCTGCTCAGCCACTCTTCCCTTCTGAATTCCAAGAGCAGACCCTAATGAGGAAAGTTCCTATTGACCTCTAAAGCCCTGTGTGTCTTCCCTAGAAACATCATTGAAACCCTGTTTTGTTCTAACTGTAGCCATTTCTCCTCAGGTTTTGGGTGTAGATCATGGAGGCAGGACTGGGACCATCTGTAGGGTGGTCAAAGTTTCTGTAGACATAAGAAAAATCAAAAGACTATGCAGACAGAGGTACTGCAAACACCTTAGGCCAGAGGACACGGGGATCCGGCTGAAATCACACACAGCTCAGGGAAACATACACTTCCCAGCACATGCAGAGCCTCGCTGATCCAGAATTCTCTACATCCTGTGATTTATGTACTGAAAATTACATAAAGTGGAATATCCCATCAGGGTTGTCTGGCCTCTCAGACCTTCCTTTCCCAGAGATTTCTTGTCTTTTCTTCCTTCCCTTTCTGAGAGTGCACTCCTTAGTTATTCAATGCCCTGTTTCCGAGACAGTGTGCTATCCTTGCACCAATCTAAATTCTTAGCAAACAATTCACGTACTGTGCCTCCCTACTTTCAGGCTTTGCCTTCAAGACCTGTTTAAAATCTGTTAAGACCTCAGAGCACAAATTCAAGATTGCTTGGGTTTTTACCTTCCTGGATTGCAGCACTAAATAAGCCCAAATAAACTTTTCATTTTCTAATTGAGTTGTGCCTCAGTTTCTTTGTTGTTCCCTTTTTTTTTTTAATTTATTTGATAAACAGGATTACAGAGAGAAGGAGAGACAGAGAGAAAGGTCTTCCATCTGCTTGTTCACTCCTCAGATGGCTAGAACAGTTGGAGCTGAGCCAATCCGAAGCATGGATCTTCCTCTGGGTCTCCCACACAGGTGCAGGGGCCCAAGCACCTGGACCATCTTCTCCAGCTTTCCCAGGCCATAGCAGAGAGCTAGATTGGAAGAGGAGCAGATGGGACTCTAGCCAGGGCCCATATAGGATTCTGGCATCGCAGGTAGAGGCTTAGCTCACTAAGCCACAGCACTAGCCCCACCTCAGTTTCTTTTAAAGGTGAAAAGTTGTGCTGAGATTATTCCATCCCTTATCACTGGCTCACTAACATGGGCAATCTTTTGATTCTCCTTTAGTATGAATTCTCACTTCCCTCAAGAGGTTTTTTTGTTCCTTCATGCTTATCGGCCTGTAATTGTCTCCCCTTCTATTTGTTTTCAGTCAAGATTGAATACTAGGAAGATCCCACATGAAATGATTGGGATGGGAACCCAATCTCAGAATAAAAACAAATGAATATGAGCATGGTCATGTGACTTGCTTTAGTCAAAGATGCATTATCAAGCATGACTCAAACAAAGGCTTGGACATAGTGTGTGCATTGGATGCTGCCCTCTTTGACTGATTTTGGAACCCAGAACCCAATAAAAAGTTGAGATAGCATGCTAGATGGTGCAGACACATGGGCCAGTTGCCGCTGCACCATAGCCAACCACCAGTCATGTGCGTGGGGCTATCCATGATCAACTGATTTCTGGCTGACCCATTGGCTCTTTGTAGTCTCATAAGTAACAGAAGAACCACCTAGCTGAGCCCAGTTCACAGTGCAAAAACCTAGAGTCGCAAGCTACTCATTACTGTTGTTTTAAGTGCCTAGGTTTTATGTTAATTCATTATGTAGCAAAAAATAACTGATACACTGTTGGAAGGGCAGAAAAAGGAATGTGGTATTGGTGGAATAAGCATCTGAAGGGAATGTGGGATCGATGGCACAAGCATCCATAATTGATTGAGGAGATAAGACCTAAAGTCCTTTTCAGACACTGAAAAGGCTGTGATTTGGTAAGAAGATTCCAATGTCTATAGACAGTGTAATACATACAATTTATTTAGTTTTCTTTTTTTAAAAAAAGATTTATTTATTTATTTATTTATTTATTTGAAAGGCAGAGTTCCAGAGGCAGAGAGAGAGAGAGAGAGAGGTCTTCCATCTGTTGGTTCACTCCCCAGATGGCTGCAACAGCTGGAGCTGTACTGATCCAAAGCCAGAAGCCTGGAGCTTCTTCTGGGTCTCCCACATGGGTGCAGTAATCCAAGCACTTGGGCCATTTTCTACTGCCTTCGTAGGCCATAGCAGAGAGCTGGATTGGAAGTGAAGCAGCTGGGACTCGAACTGGCACCCAAATGGGATGCCAGCAACTGCAGGTGGCAGCTTCACCCAGCATGCCACAGTGCCTGCCCCTTTTTTAGTTTTCAAATTCAAAGTTTATTTGAGAGAGAAAGGGAAAAAGATCCCACTCACTGGTTTACTTCCCAAATGCCTGCAATGGGTGAAACTGGGCAGAAGCCAAAACTGGAAGCCAGGAATGCAATCCAGCTCTCCCATATGGATGACAGAAACCCAATCATTTGGGTCCGGTGTTGTGGTGTAACAGGTGGAGCCACCAATCCCATATGGATGCCAGTTCAAGTCCAGTTCCAATCCAACTCTGCTGTTGTCTGGGAAAGCAGTAGAAGATGGCTCAAGTCCTTGGATCCCTGCACCCATGTGGGAGATCTCTAGAAGGCTCCTGGCTCCTGGCTTTGGATCGGCTCAGCTCTGGCTGTTGCGGCCTTTTGGAGAGTGAATCAGCAGATGGAAGACCCTTTCTCTCTCTCTCTCTCTCTCTCTGTCTCTGCCTCCCAGGGTCTGCACTAAGAGGAAGCTGGAATTCGAAGCTGAAGCTGGATATTGAACCCAGGTACTCCAGTGCGAGACATAGGCACCTTAACCACTAAGCTAAATGCCCACCCCATACATATAATTAAATTTATAATCTAAGACCATGTCTTCTCTTACCCTCTTTTACACTGTAAATCTCAGAGGTGTACAATGTGAGACCATGAGAAACTACTACTGATTATCACACACACTGCTCTTGTTACTTCTTGGCCATGTCTTGTCGTATTGCCACAAAGGCAGTACCTTGCTTGAGTTGTATACTGCTCATAACTTTTGCTTTGCAAGATTCACATTCCAATCCTGAATTGGAGCTGTAGGCATTAAAAAAGAGTTGAGACTTATGCATGAATTAATTTTTTAATAAAAAGATATTTAAATCACTTGCGAAGTCACAGACAACCATAAAAGAATGCAGATGCTATAATGTTAAAGGAAATTACCTCTAGGCTTCCATCCAATACAAGGCAATTTTCAGTGACTAAGACAGAGGTCTTGAGGATAAGAGGCAATAATGGAAATGCTGACAAACCCATAACTCCCACTGCTGAAGCAATGGCAAAGACCAGAATAACAATGACACACTGTGATTTCCCAGTGTTCTTACCTAGCGGTGGCAGCAAATGACAAAACAGGCTTTCGTAAGGACATTATAATTAAATCACAAACTGTTTACCTAAATCATTTTTGAAGGGAAAAACAGCACTATTGAATTTTAGGTAAGATTTCATTTCACTGAAGTTTTTGCTTCCTGCTCCCAAGTCTCAGATTTCCCAGATGGGCCACCACCTTATCCTGATTTGCATACCTGGGGTCCACCTGAGGCCACAGGGAAGGCAATGCAGGAGGGGGCCGCCATGTCTGTGTACGTAACATGTGCACTAAGAACTGCAGATGGCAGTTCTGGGAAAATGTCCTTTTTCAGTTCCCCCTCCCCTGCTGATGACACAGTTTGCTTTTTGAAGTCTGGGGCCATCAGCAAAGAGTGTGGACAGAGTCTCATCTCCATTTATACTCCCTGCTGCCTCCTTGGCTTGCAAGTCCCCCAAGGGCCTCAAAGGTTCTCCTCCTTCTGATACCCAGAGCTGACCCAGCAGGAGGGGCCTGGGATGAGTTGGAAAGCACAGCTGCCCTTGTTCATCACAGAACGTCCTCTCTTCTTATCTTGCCTTTTTTAGCCTCAAGGACAAAGACACAGAGATGATTCTTGATTTTCCTCATTAATCTGCTCCAGCTGGCAGTCTGCCCAACATCTGAAATCATGTGTGATGTAACAATTATCTTTTTCTAATGCTAACATCTCATTTTCTGTAGTTTTATGGAATAACAGGGTGGGAATTCAGCTTAGAATGTTTTGACCCATAATCATTCAAACAAATAAAAATGAGGACAAAGAGAATTATTGTGACAAACAAAATAAAAGTTTTACATGAATCACGATTTCCAGAGGCCACATGGCTTATCTGTTTCATAATGACCCGGAACCTTCTCCTCACAGAGTCCCTCTTGGCAACTTAGTTGCCCAAGGCTGACTAATGCATGGACCTAGAACAAGTGGATACTCAGACTGCAGACTCCCAGAGCTGAAGGGACCTCAGAGTCCATTTGTGTTCAGTAGCTCTGAGCATCCTCCAAGCCTGTTTAGGAACGTGAGACAAAAATGGAGAGTGTTATGTCTTGAAATGAGTCCCTTGAAGATATGTTCAAGTGCTAACACCAGATCCTGTGAATGTACTGTTATTTGGAAATAAGGTCTTTGCAGATGTAATCAAGTTAAAGACGTAGTCTCCAGGGTGGATCCTAATCCGATATGACTGGTATCCCTATCAGAGGAAGAGATACTGAGACAAAGACACCCGAGGGGGAGAACACCATGGAATGACAGGCAGAGACAGCAGTCGCTTGTCGAGAACTGCTGGCAACGCTGGAAGGTAGGAAGAAGCAAGGAAAGCTCCCCCCTTATAGGTTTCAGAGGATGGTAGTCATCTGATTCTTTGATTTTGGACTTCCAGCTTCTGGAACTGTGAGACAATCAGTCTATTTTATTTTTATTTTACATTTATTTATGTACTTGAAAGGCAGAGTTACAGACAGGTGGAGGGAGGGAAGGAGGGAGGGAGGGAGGGAGGGAGAGAGAGAGAGAGAGAGAGAGAGAGAGAACTTTTCTTCTGCTGGTTCATTCCCCTGATGGCTGCAATGGCTGGAGCTGGACCAAACTGCAACCACGCACCTTCTCCAGATCCCCGACATGGGTGCAGGGGCCTAAGGAACCGGACTGTCTTCCACTGCTTTCCCAGGGGCATTTAGCAGGGAGCTGGACTGGAAGTGGAGCAGCCAGTATTCAAACTGGTGCCCACATGGGATGCTGACACTGCAGGTGGTGGCTTTATCTGCCACACCACAGCGCTGGCCCATCTTTGTTTTAAACCACTGTGTTTGTGGTACTTAGGATAACAGCCCTAAGAAAACATTTATAGAGAGGTGGGGTCAACGGAGCCGGCGATGATTGATGCCACAGGAGAGCACGCCCTGAGGCTCCCCATCCCAGGTGTCTGTCCATTCTTCTGGGCTTATTCCCCTGTAATTATTTCCTTAAAACATTCTTGTCTCCTCTCACCTTTTGATATTTAAAAATTTGAGACCTATGGATAAGTTGGAAGAATAATTCAATGAGAACACTATCCCCTCCTCTTGTTTCACCAACTAACAAGTTGCTATGTTGGTTCTTCTCCTCTTTCCATATGTTTAATTTATTCTTGAACCATGTAAATGTTCCAAATCTCTTGACATTTCACATCTACAACACTCAGTGGGTGACTCCCAAAAACACAGCACTCTAATTCTTAACAATCAGATTCCAAGATCTTAAAGTCATACAAAAGTGATATCTAATTAAATAACGAAGTTCCATTTTCTCCAATGGTCACTTAAATGCCTTTGCATATATTTTCTTCCTTCTTCCCATCCCTTCTCTATTTATGTTATGAGGTTTTATTTCATGTTTTGTGTTTTACAACACTGACATTTTTGAAGATTCCAAGCCAGTTGCCCTCCTTAATGCTTCACAATCAATTCACATCTACTTGCTTCCTCATGATTACATTCAGGTTAGACATTCTTTGGTGAGAATTTTACCACTATGCTGCTGTGTATTTCTCATTGCATCTCACCAGGAAGAATATGATGAAAGTCCATAATCGTCATTATTGATGGTGTCAGCTTCATTGCTTATGGTAGTATCTGCCAGATCTTCCCATTGTAAGGGCACCCCTTGCCTCACTGTAATTAGTGAACTCTCTCTCTCTCTCTCTCTCTCTCTCTCTGCGTGTGTGTGTGTGTGTGTGTGTGTGTAGGGAGTAATATGAGAAAATATCTGTTCTTAACTACTTAATACTACTTAATATCTAGAATTAAAACAAATGTCTTTAGATATCACTCCACAGCTGAAATGTAACACCTAGCATGTCCTGCTTGATTTACCACATTTTTTAAAAAAGGGGTGGAAGTGAGGTTAAGGTTAACACTAGCCCTCTTTCTGTACAAACCATTGGCCTGCAGATATCGGAAGGTCATTCTCCTGGCTTTACTGGCTTGCATAGTATTACGGAGGTTTTGGCCTCACCCAAGTTTGCTGAGCCTTACTAAAATGTGTTGAAACTTAAGAAGCCACACCAAAAGTTAAGTATATTAAAGAGCCAGCACGCAATGACATTAGGTAAACCAGGTTGCTTCTTGGCAGGTCAAGGCTGAAGTGTCACAGACGACACAGAGCTATTCTATTACGCTTGTGGCAGGGTGGCATTTTCCTTGCTGGCTATCAGAGAGAACATGAACTTGAGAAAGCCGGACAAAAATAGATCTCAAAAGCCATGACAGTCATTTTTAAGAGGTCAAAATTACTCTCTTCTTTAACTGGAAGCACTGAAAACACACACCTAAGTCATGGGGTGAAAATTAAACACAGCCCCAAGACCACCCTCAGGGCATTCCTAGGCCACAAGAGAACTGGGTGTGCAGTGGGATTCCTGCGGAATCTTTTCTGTGTCATTTGCCCTACCAGGTTACAAGTTCCATGAGAACTGGGTCTTTGTCCTGCTTAATCTCCCCTGTGCAGAACAGGCTCTGGGTGTTCAGTAATTATTGGGTGAATGGATTATCGACTAAAAGTAGTGCTCTTAGATGTTAGGTCAATTCCACTCTCCCTAGACTTCTCAACAAGAGATGTAACCTCATGACTCTTCTACCCCCTTTTAATTTAATTACAAATTAGATTCTCTGGAGTTACTGATAACATTTGTCTAGAAATACTGTGATATAAAATTTTCATTAATTTGCTTGCATATATAACTAACCAAAATAAATGAACTGCCTTATAAACATTAGTACTTTTTTTTTTTAAATTGCTCATGAACAGGTGCTTTAGTTTCAAGGAACCTGAAAGAAACAACTAGAACACATCAATCAAGACTCTCCAGACTCGAAGTTGGTAGAAGTAAGCAGGAGAAGAGAGGTGGCAGGAGAGAGGCACTTTTCCAACAGGAAATAGGAATAATACAAATTGTAATGCAAGATGACAAGTAGCTGGTGCTTATTGCAGGTGTATCACCTCTGTTCACAAGAGCCCTGTGAAGTAAGGACTATTGTCTCCATTGTAGAGAACAGGAAACAGGTTTAGCAAGGTTGTGACTTGACAAGTTTTTCTTTTTTTGCTTTTTTAAAGATTTATTTATTTATTTGAAAGACAGAGCTACAGAGAGAGAAGGAGAGAGGCAGAGAGAGGGAGAGAGAGAGAGAGAGAGAGAGAGTGTTCTTCTGTCTGCTGGTTCACTCCCCAAATGGCCACAACAGCTGGAGCTGGGCTGACCTGAAGCCAGGAGTCAGGAGCTTCTTCCAGTTCCCCCACGTGGGTGAGGGGCCCAAGGACTTGGGCCATCTTTCCCAGGTGCATTAGCAGGGAGCTGCATTGGAAGTAGTGCAATAAAGCCTGTTATTTATAATTCATGTCTGGCAAGTTTTCAAGGAAATCATTGATCATTTCTTAAAGTACTTATCTTGGGAGGAAAGTCAGCACAGATAAGTTGCTATAAGATCACTGCCCCAGAGTTGAGAGAGGAATCCCTATGTTCTTAAACATCTTTTTCTTTTTTTAAAAGATTTATTTATTTATTTGAAAGGTAGAGTTACAGAAAGGCAGAGAGAGAGAGAGAGAGAGAGAGAGAGAGAGAGACAGGCCAGTGCTGTGGCACAGCAGGTTAATGCCCTGGCCTGAAGCACCGGCAAAGACCTGGCTGCTCCTCTTCCGATCCAGCTCTCTGCTGTGGCCTGGGAAAGCAGTAGAAGATGGCCCAGGTCCTTGGGCCCCTGCACCCATGTGGGAGACCTGGAAGAAGCTCCTGGCTCCTGGCTTCAGATGGGCACAGCTCCGACCACTGTGGCCAACTGGGGAGTGAACCATCGGATGGAAGACCTCTCTCTCTCTCTCTCTGTAACTCTTTCAAATAAATAAATAAATCTTAAAAAAAAAATTGCCACATTAAATGTGCAGATGTGGGAAAAAAAAAAAAAAGAGAGAGAGAGAGAGAGTTCCTAAACCAGTTTCCATGTTTGCAACAGCCATTTTTCATACCCACACCTGACATCCTCTACCGCTGCAGCCACTGGTTTCCCCTCTTCCCCGTGAGCCCCAGGAAACATGAAGAAACATATTCCATGCCAGTTTTAAAAAATCAAGTGCATATTGTTTTTCTTTCTTATAATTTCCCCTTAATGCACGTGTGGTTAAACAAAGAGCAGGGACTCTTTTATAAAGTAAAATGTCTCTTTTCCAACTCCAACCCATATGTAATTATCGGTAACGAGGCTTCTTATCTATAGGATTATAAGAACCAATAAATGAATGAATAGATGAAAATGTAGACTGTTACAATGTTGCCAAGTTTCATTCTGTAATGAAAGGAAACACATTATAAATCATATCACCATCAGAACCTTGCAAAACAAAGGAAAATCTAGGAAAACAAAGAAAATATAACAGGAAATGAGGAAACAACAATTTCAGGGTAAATGATTCTTTTTAAATCACAAAGTTAATTTATTTACAGAAACAAATCAGTCCTTTTTTTTTCTCCCCTTACCCTGCCACTACTCAGTGAAAATTCCATTATTATCCTAGGACCCGCATTTGGAGGCCACTGTTCTAAGGGTCTTTCCCAACATCTGCAGGGAGAAAAGTCCCCCTCCCTCCTGGCATCTTAAGTGAGCACCTCTGTTATGTCATACAGTTTCATAATTATTTCTGCTCATATTCATCTAAAAGCTACACCACAAATTTCCAAAGACACAAACACTTATCTTCTTGTTGAACATAGCACAAAGCTGAGCACACAGTACACTTAGAGTGTTTATCGAATTAGTTCTCATAAGTCAGTCAAAAGAGAAGATCCTCTCCCTAGATACATCTGATCACCTTATGCAAACTGGCATACAACAACAGGCCCTGGAGGGAAGTCCCAGGTGTAAAGAACGTTATAAGAACAGTCAAATGCCCCAGGTAGGGCAGGCATTTGGCAAAGTGATTAAGATGCCTTTTGCATCCCATATCAGAGTGCAGGGTTCAAGACCTGGCTCTGCTCCTGATTCCAGCTTCCTGCTAACACACACCCTGTGAGGCAGCAGGTGATCACTCAAATGGTTGGGTTCCTGAAACCCTTATGGGAGACCTGGATTGAGTTAGTTCCTGCCTTCAATCTGACCCAGTGCTGGCCGTTATAAGCATTTGAGCAAGTCAACAGATGAAATCTCTCTCTCTTTCTCCATTTCTCTGCCAATGAATTAAATTTATTTTTAAGTTTTTAAAGGCCGAAGACACATAGCAATGGCTTGCAGATTTAAATTAAATGTGAAATAATAAATACCATTGTTCAGAAAAGCAAACAAATTTATTTGGTGTTGTGTTTAAACATTGACAGTAACATCAACCTATATGCATTTCAAATGAAAATAGAATTTCCAGATGCAGAATAGAATAAGAATCCTCCAAAGGTAGGGTGATAGCCAGCAGCAAACAAGCTCCTCAGTGCAGGCCATTTATTGGTGAGTCATGAATTTGTGTCTGAAAACTGAACACTGAGCCAGCAGTTCCCTGCAACCAGGAAAACAACACTTTATAATTTATTTCCCTGACAAAATCTGGCTATAGTTCAGCAATGCAGTAAAATATGTTCCATAAAAATATCTTTATGAGTTTTCACTTTACATCGAAAATTTCTCCTTATGAGATGTGGAATTGCAAAAGTTTTATGTTTTATACATACAAATTTCCCATGACCATAAAAGTACGAGAAATTAAAATTACAATCAATTTTTTCTTTCACTACCAAATTCAGAGAATGGAGGCCTAATGTTGTATTAAGTTAACTTTATTGGCCGGCGCCCCGGCTCATTAGGCTAATCCTCCACCTAGCGGCGCCGGCACACCGGGTTCTAGTCCCGGTCGGTGCGCCGGATTCTGTCCCAGTTGCCCCTCTTCCAGTCCAGCTCTCTGCTGTGGCCAGGGAGTGCAGTGGAGGATGGCCCAAGTGCTTGCGCCCTGCACCCGCACGGGAGACCAGGAGAAGCACCTGGCTCCTGGCTTCGGATCAGCGCAGTGCGCCAGCCGCAGCACGCCACCCGTGGCGGCCATTGGAGGGTGAACCAACGGCGAAAGGAAGACCTTTCTCTTTCTCTCTGTCTCTCTCTCTCACTATCCACTCTGCCTGTCAAAAAAAAAAAAAAAAAAAAAAAAAAAAAAAAAGTTAGCTATTATAACTCCTTAGTGGTATCTAAAAGTTCAACTGTGTTGTGTTGGCTTAAGGTTCAAATCTGGATCTACATTTAGTAGTGATTAAATAGAGCTGAGGTTACACAAAGCAGTATGAGTGAAATTGCCTCAGCACTGGCAACTGCAGGCAGGATCAGAGGAAAATAATTGGAAATCCAGAATGTCAAATTTGCTGATGTTCATTGCTCTTGTCTTCAAGACCACAGGAGTGGAAACAACTCTGGGGGTCCAACCGGAGCGTGTCTGGATCCAGTGCTGCTTTCAGCAAAGTGCACGCTCCACTATGCTATACTCATGGTAGGTGGCAGCTTCCAAGATGGCCCCCAGTCCTTGCCACTAGGGTGCGTACCAGTGGGATCCCCTCTCACATTTCACCAGGGTAGTTTTGTGTGATCAGGACACCCAGTACCTCCAAGACTGCTAGAAAAGACACTGCAGCTCCTGTCATGGTCTCTCATCCCCTTTCAGATCACTCATTTTGGAGACAGCCAGCTGCTGTGTTGGAAGCAGCCTCACATGGTTAGGAACAGAAGCATCCTGCCCACAGCCGAGTGAGCTGGGAGCATCTCTCCAGCCCCAATCAAGCCTCCGGATGACTGCAGCCCTGGCTGACAGCTCGAGTGCAATCTCAGGAGACCCCAAACCACCAGGCTAAGCTGATTCTTGACCTTCAGAAATGAATGAGGTAAGAAATGTGTGTTGATTTGTGCTAATTTGGTTGGGGCAATTTATTGCCCAGCAATAGATAAAACATCGTCTTCATCTTGGGCAAGTTAGACAAATGAATTGAGCCCCTGCTTCTTCATCTATAAAATGAGGACTAATCTACATGGAAATTTATTTATATTTACTGTCCTTTGTTCCTGAAAGAATTTATGACTACTTTTAGGGATGCGTAAAATACAAGACACCATAAATTAAAAGGACAGGAAAATGAGGGTGGGGATATAAAACCCAGACAAGAAAACATGGGAAAAAATAACATATTATACCATCCTGCAATTGGGCCACAGTTCTGCATCTGAAACTTTGAATAGCTTTCCCCCTTCTCTCTCTCTCTCTCTCTCTCTCACACACACACACACACACACACACGGTCAGGTATTGATTCAGTTCAGAGTCCAAAAACTAAAAAAAGAACTAAAGAAAAAAAATGCAGCTACTTCAGAGACATACATGATCCTTATTACTAACAGGGATGAGAATTTTCCCGGAGTGCTGTCCTGTGTACCATCCTTTATATTCTTACTGCCATCATTCAGCTCTACATTTTAATTCTTGATTCCCATACCATGGCAGTAGTGCATAGCTATTCCCAACCAAACTATGATACAAAGCATTGTCAGAGCACTGTCTCTCTACCACAATTCAGTCCAGTGTCAAGTTGGGTTTAGACTGTAGAAAGATTGGACATCCTTGAAATTAAGCACTTTCCAGAGTTAAGATCGGGCTGTCTTCCTCATCCCTACATTCTGCATTTCACACTACACAGCTCCACACAGATTTGCTTCCTCTCCTTTCTGGGCCTTTCTATACTGTAGCTCCCATCTGCAGTTCCGAAACCTCCACCACCTCCTTTCTCAATCCCAATCTCATTTTCTAAAAATGGCTGATTCCAGCTCAGAGAATTCAGTCTCAGAGTTGGAGTGTCTCTAACAGTCACTTTGTCCAATTCTCAGCTTCATCCATGCCTCATCCACTCACCCAGCCAACACTCACCTCCTAATCCCAGTTAAAAACAAATGTGATTGGGATCAGCTCAGAAAGAGGTCACAATTTATACAGAGGGCCAGGCATGTAAAATGATCACAGTGACCAAGACATGAACAAAGTGCTTTTGGGAAACATTCTTTGTCCCTCATTGTGTAGATTCTATCTGAATACCTTTAATAACAGAAAATTCATTCTCTTAAGGAAAGGCTGTTCCATTCCATTTCAGAAAGCTATAACCACATAAAATTCCATACTGAGTTGAAGTCTCACTTCCACACATCTAGGCCAGTTTTTTAACTCCTGACTTTTCAAAGACAAATCTAAATTTCTTTTCATATAACTCATTAAAGCATGTGACGACCACACTATGAATATCCCTAAATGTCCCCTATGTCGTGATTTTAGACTCTTTCTCCTGCTGGCAGCCCTTCCTCTGGCTATACTTAAGATTTTTTATGCCCTTCCATCTTTGGTAGCATTTCATCAAGGCAAAATGGAAGGAGACCATCATCTCCTTTGTTCTTATCTTAATGCAACCTAAGATAACATTTACCTTTTGGGGGAGGGAAGGGGATACCTCTGCTACATTGCTGCTAATAGACAATCAAAATTTCTCATGATTCCTCTTTTCTCTCTCACACACCCCTAAGTGATTTCTCCTCTAAAAACCTGCATGTAGCACAGGGTTTGAATGGCTCATACCTGGGCTTGTTGCATTGTTGTCTATTGCTAGTTACCTAGATATTGGGTTTCTTGAGGGTAAAGATACTTTTATTATTCATATTCTCTTTTAATAAGTATATGAATGAATGAATGAACGAGTGTTACAGCGAAAGAAGCACCGTGGGATTCACAGCAGCAGGCCCACAACAGTCTCCAGAACCTGTGAATACGCTGTTTCCTGGCAAACAGGAATTAGGGTATGCCTGGAACTCAGGCTGCTAATCAGATGCCCTGGATTATCCTGGTGGGCACACTGTAACCACAAGGTCATTTTAAAAGGAAGGCAGGGGGCTGGTGTTGTGGCACAGCCTGTAAAGCTGCCACCTGCAGTGCCAGCATCCCATAGGGGCACCAGTTGGTATCCAGCTGCTCCACTTCTCATCAAGCTTCCTACTAATGGCCTGGGAAAACCAAGGGAAAATGATGGAGTATGTGGGCCCCTGCTACCCAGATGGGAGACCCCGATGAAGCTCATGGCTTCGTCCTGGCCCAGCCTCAGCCTTCGCAGTTATGTGGGGAGTGAACAAGCAGACGGAAGACGTGTCCGACTCTTTCTTTGTTTCTCTGTCTCTCTCTCATGTGTATGTGCATACACTCTGTAACTCTTACAAATAAATAAATTAAATTAAATAAATGGAAGGCAGAGGGGGAACTCAGAGTCAGAGAGTGGTTTGCAGATGCAACTCAACAAGCTTTGAGATGAAGAGAGGAGCTGTGAGACGGCATGACAGAGCTTCTCAAAGCTCAAAAAGGCAAATGGGTTCTTTCCTGGAGCTTCCAGAAGGGATGCATTCCTGGTGGTAACTCCATTTTAGCCCAGAGACAGACAGTTCAGACTCTGGATTTGCAGAATTGAAAGACAATGTGTCTGTGTGTATGTATTGTCTGAAATCACTAAATTGGTGGTAACTTGTTACAGTAGCACTAGGATGCTAATTTAAGGGCTAACATTTGTGTTGGCATCTCATTCACTTTGCCCCTTAAAAAGAAATAATAAAGAAGAAAAAAAGTTGAAGTTATTGGGCAAATTTTAAAATGTTACCCAGCTAGTGAGAAGCAGAGCTTGGATTTGAACTCAGGTCTCTGACTCCAACTCAAATTCACTTCACAAAACTACGATGCCTTAAGGAAAAAATTATTCCTGAGTAATTGTCTAAATATTCATATCATGACTAGAGACCCAGAGTCCACTGTTCCTAGCAGAAACTTGATACGTAACAGCTTATTATCAACATTCTCCTTTCATTCACTGTCTTCCTCTCTTTGAACTCCTATCTCCAGTTAATACTGCTTAAAAATAAAAGTAACATCCTTTTTTAATATTTATTTTATTTATTTGAAAGACAGAGTTACAGAGAGAGGTAGAGACAGAGAGAGAGGTCTTCCATCCACTGGTTCACTCCCCAGATGGCCGCAACGGCCAGAGTTGTGCCGATCCGAAGCCAGGAGCCAGGAGCTTCTTTCGGGTCTCCCATGTGGGTGCAGGGGCCCAAAGACTTGGACTATCATCTTCTGCTTTCCCAGGCCATAACAGAGAGCTGGATGAGAAGAAGAGCAACCAGGACTAGAACCAGTGCCCATATGGGATGTGGGCACTTCAGGCCAGGGCTTTAACCCGCTGCACCATAGCGCCAGCCCCAAAAGTAACATCCTTAACTGAACATTAACTTATTGCTTTTGATAAATCAAACTGTTCATATCATGTAATAAACTATAGTTTTATTAGTAGGGTGACAAATGAATATAGATTAATTTACAAATATGTATAATATCTGGCATCCAATTTAAATATGCTTCTACAAATCACATTTGGTTCTGAAAAACCACAAGCAAAGTCTCCAATGCTATAACAAGAGTAGCTATTCAGCAGTGATACTCACTATGAAAACTGTATTGCTTGTTACAACAAGCATGGGTGGGAGTTCTGAAATTATAAGGATAGAATTTTCCTTCAAATTCTTAATGAAAATGTGAAACCCACAAAACTATACTTAATTGAACACACATTCTGACTTTAAGCCCTTTAGAAGCCCAAGGAATAGATGACACATTCATTCATGAAATATTCTCCAAGCATTCATCTGTTGCGACGTGCCACTTTTTTCTTAATTTAAAATGAGCTCATTTATTCATTATTGAGGACCTATTCTGTGTAGTGGTCAATATAACATAGTACGAGTGTACCGGTGGTTCTACTACTTCCTCCTTATGTGACCCTGGGGCAAACTACCCTCACCAAAACTCCACCTCTCTTCTGTGAGATGGATGTAAGGCTAACACCTACCTCATAATCAAACAACACACTTAGAACAGGAGGGGGTATAAGGGAAGACCCACCATCTGTTGGTTCTAACATGCCAGGCTATGGATTTATATTGGAGCATAAAAGAGACATGGTTCTACCCTCTGAGAAGTTCACATTCTAGTAGTTTGAAGCAAAAATTATAGTTTCTAAGAAATGTGCAGATAAGAAGTTATTATTTTTGAGTCCATAGGTTGGGGACCCCCGAAGTCTGAAGATTGGTAGAGCCTGCTAAGAAAGCACCCAGGACCTGGCACTACTGGAAACATACCCCAATCGAGACTCACCCCAATGTTCTAGCTCTCCTGAAGCCCTTCCTCCACCTTCCACCTTCTACATTTTGGTGAGTCCATCTACAGAATTATACTGAATGAAAAATTAGTCTTGTCAGATTGTCTGCTGTCCAGACAAGAATACTAACCCCCAACCCTATCTGCTCACCCATGAACATCATCCTTAGCCAAAGATACTCTCATTGACAGAAACATTAGAAGTACAGACAGTCCCTGACTTATGATGGCTTGATGCATGATTTTTCAACTTTACAATGATGCAGAAGTGATATGCATTCAGTAGAAACTATACTTTGAATTTTGATCTTTTTCTGGGCTGGGCAGTGGCAGCAGCCCTAGCTCTGCCAGCCCTGCCATCACAAGGGCTACAATATACAGTACTGTTAAGCTGTGATGTTCAGGTGGTTAGGTATATTCAATGCTTTCTTTTAAGATTTTATTCGAAAGGCAGAGTTACAGTGCAACATAGAGAGGGAGAGCCAGAAAGAGGTCTTGCATCTGCTGGTTCACTCCCCAAAATTGCCTCAATGGCCAGATGGGGCCAGGCCAAAGCCAGGAGCCAGGAGCTTCACAGGGATCTCCCATAAGCACTTGGGCCATCTTCCACTGCTTTCCCAGGGACATTAGTGGGGAGATGGATCAGAAGCGGAGCAGCCAGGAGTCGAACCAGCATCTATACAGGATGCTGGCATTGCAGCTATCAACTTAATCTGCTTATGCACCAAATGTATTTTTTATGATTTGTTTATTTGACAAGAGTTACAGAGAGAGAGACAGAGACACTCCCCAGATGGCCACAACAGCCAGGGGTGGGCCAGGCTGAAGCCAGGGGGTCTGAAACTCTAACAGGCAGGAGCCCAAGCACGGGCCATCTTTCACTGCTTTTCCCAGGTGCATTAGTAGGAAGCTGGAATGGAAGTGGAGCAACCAGGACATATGGGATGATGGCATCACAGGTAGCAGCTTTACCTGCTCTGCCACTGGCCCCCAAGTCCATTTTGACTTGCAATATTTTTTTTACAGGCAGAGTTAGACAGTGAGAGAGAGAGAGACAGAGAGAAAGGTCTTCCTTCCATTGGTTCACCCCCCCAAATGGCTGCTACGGCCTGGCGCGCTGCGCTGATTCGAAGCCAGAAGCCAGGTGCTTCCTCCTGGTCTCCCATGGGGGTGCAGGGCCCAAGGACTTGGGCCATCCTCCACTGCCTTCCTGGACCACAGCAGAGAGCTGGACTGGAAGAGGAGCAACCAGGACAGAACTGGCACCCCAACCGGGACTAGAACCCAGAGTACTGGCGCCGCAGGCAAAGGATTAGCCTAGTGAGCTGTGGCACCTGCCGACTTGCAATATTTTCAACTTAGGTTGGGACCACTCTTGCCCCATAGTTGATGGGCATCTGTATGTGCCAGCCACACAGGCCCAAAGACATATAACCCTCTTGCTAAAAGCACCTGCACCTCTAAATCAAGCAACCTCAGATACACACTTTTTATGTTGTCACATTCAATGAATGTGCAGAAATTTCCTGCCTGTTGGCTAGGAGAGTTTTATCCCAATTTTGGAGAATGAAACTTTTTCTTCCTCTCAAACGTTCTGTTGCTTCATAAATTCTCAAGAAATTGGTTTCCTTTTCAAATACATGAGACAAGTGTAAAAGCACCCAGAACAACCTCTGGTCCAAAAGAGACGAGCCACTACACAGCTCCAAATAATTCAATCTCAAAGACACAACTCTCAACACTGAAATGGTAGTAAAGAAGGTACCGATGGTTTGGTGACTTGGTGATTATTGCATTTCCAAGCCAAGAGCTGTAGGGAAATGGGAGCTATAGTTTATGGTGAACTAGTTTCTCTCCCCTCTGACTGCTGATCTTGGCAAAGGCCACAGTAAGTCAGCAACCATCAGGCTGACAGCATCTCAGGCCCACATGTTATCTATTTTAAGCCTCTTGGCTGGCCCCACTGAGATTGCTGGACTATCTCCACCTTGTGAAAGCTAACCTTCAACACCCCCAGGGGTCTTTACACCTGCCCACAAGAACACTAGACCAATCTGGTCAAACATCTGCTCATTTCCAGGTTTACTCCAGGGCAAGAGAACAACTACACGTGAGGCACCCTTTTCAGGAATCGGCATTTTTGGTATGACAGCGAGCAGTCAGATAAACAAAAAGCCCCATTTTTATAGAATACTCTATTTGTACCACATTCTTTTGAAGCCCTCTTCTCTCTCCTTGTCTGCCATTCTCTACAACAATCCTGAGTATGTTTCAGTGCTACTTTTCAACACTTCCAGTGTCAAAATATCAACAGGTGTTCTGGAGCTACAACAGTCTGTGGGGTCAGAGCAGCAAACCCAAGGACCTGCCCTAGTTCTGGCCAGCTGGCCCCATGATAAGAAACAGCACTTCTGAAGCAAGCCTGTTGGTTGGCCGAACAGTGCTCCATCTAGAAACAGAAACAACAGGTCAAAGAGGCATCGAGGTTGGCAGTAAAATCCCCATCCAGTGGTATGGGCAGCTGGTATCTCTCGGAGGACTATTTATAATACACACACCACTGAATCATACAGCTCTGCAACTGGAGAACAGAACTTAAACCTCTAAATGAGAGAATTTCAAACCCATCTTTCTGAGGAGGCTTTCTCCTGATTTCAGAAACACATTGGCATTCAATTCTACGGGAATGCTTTAGACTGTATCTAGTGGTGAGAAATATCAGTTTTTTGAGAGAAGGTGTTATTTTCAGAAATAGGTTATCCAGAATAAAGAAGATCAATACTACTTTGGTGTGAAACCCAGGTGTGACATTTCCTTTGCAGCTCTGAAAATGATTTGAAAGAGATTTCAAAACTGCCCTGAAGGGGCCTCAGGGTGCTGGTTCAAGTCCCAGCTGCTTGGCTCCCAATCCAGCTTCCTGCTAATGTGCCTTGGAAAGCAGTGAATGATGGCTTAAGTATCTGGCCTCCTGATACCCACGTGGAAGACCCAGATGGAGTTTCTGGCTCCTGGCTTCAGCCTGGCCCAGGCCCAGCAACCATCTGGGGAGTTAATCAGCAGATGGAGGATCTCTTTCTGTGCCTCTCCCTCTCTGTCACTCTGCTGTTCAAATAAATAAATCTTTTTTGTTGTTGTTGTTAAGTGCTCTGAATAATGGCAATGCCAGTATGGGATAAAAGCATACACTTCCATGGTTAACCACTTTGATCAAGACCTATACATTCCACAGTCTTATTATTCTATTTCACAAACATCAGAAAAAGTGTTAGAGACAGGGAAGTCTACTACAAACTTCTTGTCTGGGTTCTCAGGCATAAACTCTTAAAAAAAAAAACACACACTGACCACGCATGCCTATAATAATAGCTAATACTTACATATACAGTACTTACTATGTGCTGTGTAGTTTTGTTAGTGAATTATCCATCTACTCAAAACAGTCCTGTGAGTTATTACTTTTTAATTCTTATCTTGCCCATGAGACAACTGGGGCATGCAGAGGTTGCCCAAGACCACAAAGTAAGCTGCAGAGTTGGGATTGGAACCAAGGCAGTCTGCTTCCAGCTTTGCTTTTACTAGGTTGCCTCATCCTACTCTGCCTCTGAGACAAGAGAAAAGCAGTTATCAATAGGGAAAAACTTGCAAATTCATGAGCTCATTTGAGAAGCAAAAATCAGAGAAGTCAGGCAGATGGACCCGTGTGATCTAGGAAGAGAGTCACACAGATTAGCTGCAAGTGTCCCATGGCCAGCCCAGTAATGGGCTGGAGGACTCTTCTCTTACAGAGGAGAAAGAAGGCAGCTTGGAAGATCCAGGAGTTATGAGGAACCACTTTGAATATGTCACACTCTTCGTTTAATATAAAAATCAGATAATGTAAGATTAATAAAAACAACTCTAGGGATGCACATTGTAGCGCATGGGGTTAAGCCACCACTTGCGATACCAAAATCCCATGTTGGGATTGCTTCTGCTCTAGCTTCCTGCTGAAGCAGCCTGGGAGGCAGCACAGGATGGCTCCAGGGACTGGGTCCCTGTTACACAGTGGGAGACCCAGGTGGAGGTCTTGGCTTCTGGCTTTGGCCTGGCCCAGCCTTGATTGTTGTGGACATTTGGGGAGTGGAATAGCAGATGAAAGACCTCTTTCTCACTCTCTTCCTCTGTTGCTCTTTCAAGTAGATGTAGATAAGCATTAAAAAAAAAAAAAAAGACAAAACTCTATAGTACTGCAACACAAAATTTTATATCCAGCCCACATCATTTTGTGAACTTTATTGGACAGTAGGCAATCATGTGACTAAATCAAATTCAGCTCATTGGTTAAACAGCAGGCAGGCTAAGGGCAATGATCCACCTGACACCATCTCCAAGGAAGCCCTTGGAACACACTGTGCCATAAAGAAGGGAAACGTGTGGATGGAAGTACGCGTACGACTCAGGTGTCTTCTGTTTAAGCACGTCCAATGCCAATGCCACCCTAAGTCTAATCTCATCTCACAGACGCAGAAACAGAGCTTCACAGAGAGACGGAAAACTCATCACTGGCAGTGACTCAGATGCAGGGCTTCCGACTCCAAGTCCTGTAATCTTCCCACGTCTGCAGGAGGCATTCTAGCCCTCCTCGTCACCACGCAGGGAAAACGAGACAATCTCGATTTCAAAGCCTTTCAGGTAACAGGATCACACACCTGTTTGTACAGGGGGTAGAACTTCCTCTTGTGGCTGCCTGGACCGGGTTCCTCCCCTTACCTGGACCTGAGGGGTGTCCAGAAAACGATTAAAAAAAAAAACAAAAAACAAAAAAAAAAAAACCTGTGAGTTAACGGTCCTAAAATGTGAAGTGCAACGTGGTCGTGCGTGAGTCAATCAACAGGTACCCCAGCGGTCCTCCGTGAACCACAAGGAGTTTAGTTCGCCGTTGCACCGGGAGCCGCTCCCGCAGCCTACCCAGCGAAGCCTGCACTCACAGGTGAAGCGCTGGGGACGCACGGCCGCTCTCCCGCCGAGGTGCCAGAGGTTCGCGGAAGCCCGCCCAGCGGGGAGCAGTCCGTCCCCGTCGTCCCACGCGCGCCGAGACGCTGGGACCGGCCCTGGAGCTTCCCCATCCCCCGGCACGCCTCCAACTACGTCCGGCTACACTGACCGGCGGCCAAAAGCACCGCTCCGCCCCATCTTCCTCCCGCTACGGGCCGCGGCCGCGTGAGGCGGGACTAGGGAGCCAATGGGAGGCGCCATCGAATGGAAGGGATTGTCTGACCCCGTGACGTCACAAAGCTGGAGGGGAGCGCGCTTCTCTTCCGCCCCCGCCCCCCCCAGCCGCGGCCCGCTCTCCGCCTCCCCGCCCACTCGTCACTGTGCAGCCAATCAAGAGGCCGGAAGCGCTCCGGCCCGAACGTACGGGCGGGGCAGGGAGGCGGCCTGGCGGGGCAGGGGCGCAGAGTGGGCCGGCCGGGGGCGAGGTGCGGCGAGCCGCACGGGGTTGCGTGGAAGGAACGCCGAGTGGCGCCACCGCTGCCGCAGCCTCCTTGTGCGGAAGAAGCGTCCGGTCTTCTGCCGTGCCCGGTTCGTATCCCCTGCTCCCGGCTCCTAGCTGCCCCGTCCGGAATCCTCCTCCTCCACTGGTCCAAAGTTGTGAGGGAGGCGTTGTGGCGGGGGTGCTCGGCGCGCCCGGGCGGGGGCGGGCCGAGTGCCAGAGCGCCAGGTGCGCGCGGGGGCGTCGCGGCCGCTGGGCGGGTGTGGCGGTGCCGGGGGCTGCTGCGGGCTCCGAGTGAGGGGGCGGGCCGGCCGCGCTGTCTGCAGGTCCGCGGGGCCGCGCGCGTCCGCTGTCAGGGCACCGGGCGCCGTGGGGGACCCGCGGGAGGGTGAGCTCCGCGGGTGGCTGCGCCGGGGCGTCTGTGCCTGAGGGGATCCGGGGTCCAGGGCGCCGCTGGCCGGCTCCGGGCCTCCTGGGCTGCAGCGGGCGGCGCGTGGGGCCGGGCGCGGGATGCTGTGCGCCCGTGGGCTCCGCGCCCGGGCTGGATGGAGGGGCGGGCCGCCGGGCGCGCCTCTGCTCGCGCTCGGCCCCCGCCGTCTCGGGCTGTAGCTCCCTGCCTCTGCGGCGGGGTGGGTTTGTTTGTTTGGTTTCCTCCTTCTCCACCCCTTTCTCCCTCCTCCATCCTCTACCCCCCTCCCAGCCCATTCACCGGGCTGGAGCGAAACCTCGCCCCTCCTCCGCTCCCGCCTCCCCGCCGCCGCTGCCGTCGCCTCCTCTAATGAGCATCTCTGCCTTGCCTTCAATGGGCCGGTGCTGCTGTCGCTGCTGCTGTCCGCGCGGGTTGTGGATGTTGTCGGCTCCGTGTTGTGATGACAGGAGAATGTGTGTGTGTCCCGGGCCCAGACGAAGTGGTAGGTATTCGCCTAACTACCTGCGTTGGGTACCCAGGTGACCGGTTTTTGTGTGTGGATGGTTTTAGGTGGGTCGGCGTGGAATTAAGGCGTGAGATAGATAGGGAACGGGGACAGAGGCATCCTGGACCAGCAGAGCTCTGACGCCTTAGTGAGTGCAATTTTCTGGAAGGAACAAAGGAAACTGATCAAACAAGTGCCAGCTTGGTGCTTTGTGCCTTCCCAGGCAACCAGTTTCTTCATTCATGTAGAGATCGCAGGAGCTATGCAATGGCCAGGCATTTCCAGAAAATGCTTGAAAAACCGAAAAGAATCTTTGTGCGGGGTATTTAATGCAATCAGATTACATAAACTGGGGTTCTGACACATGTAATGACTAGTATGACAGTTCTTTTTTTTTCATTGATCTTAGAAGCTTTGTAGCGCTAAGGGACTCCGGAGTAGGTGCAGTGCTCGCATTTTATAATTAATCTGGTCCTTGGGTTTATTGACGAAGTGCAGTAATTTCTTGGCATAGGTTCTGCCGAGCACATCAGTAAGAATGGATGTGTTTCCTGTTTCTGGTTACAGCGCATCTTTCTTATTAGTCATTGGCAAAATCGGCCAAATCTTTCTGAGACAAAGATGCTGCAAATAATGTGGGTGCGTGTGCATCATTGAACAGGAACTTTAACGTGAAATTGTGGTCAGGAATGAGTTAAAAATTTGACACTGCTCTAGTTTACCAACAGTGGTCCCGTGTCGCTGCCCTTGTTGCCTAATCAAGAGCTTTCTACAAGTTTATTGGCAAAGTTTTGATTTCAGAGGGTTTTTTTTCTTTTTGATTATTAGTGAATCAATATTCAGAAAGATAGTGAGTTTTTCAGTGCTCATTGTTTTTATCAAAGCATTTGAAAGTACTTTGACTTCTGAGGGAATCTGGTTTGATGGAGAGAATGTATCTCTGGTACTGATGCCCGTAGAACATTCATTAATCACAGAGCGGGGTTTTTATGAATTCTAACCTTCCTAAGTATTTGTCATGTGAAGTCGGGTTGGGAGTTGGGGGACTGGAGTGTAGTCTCTGTCGGTGTGTTAAGCCACTGATAGAACTGATAAAATTCAGTTTCTCCTTTTGTTTTTGTTTTAGCTTTAAGATAACTTTTGTGTTGGAGAAATACCATAGTTGAGTATTTGAGTGCTTGATGTTTGACTATAGGTAGTCTTCAAAGCACCTGCCGTGTAAATCATTATTAGCTCTTTTGCCGCAAGATGTCATTCATGTTGCAGTGAACTACAAAAGCAGAAAAATAATCAACACAAAAGAATTTAAGGAAAGTGTAAATTTCCCGGACTTGCTGTTCCTTCATTAGTTAGAAAATCAAGCCCCGATAGGCATTTATAGCCCTTCCATCTTAAGTTTTAAAATAAGGACAAACCTTGTAAAATTATGAAGAAAATTTAAAAGATTGCATTTGTTTACACTTGACAATAGAAATTTTTAATGAGTTGCTATGTTTCTTGCATGCAAACCTAAAAAGAAATGTGTTTTGTTTCTGGAAGCCAGTGTCATGTGGCCCAACATTTGAGTACATCTTCTGGCTCAGTCCTGTACACTTAACCTTTGGATGACTTTCAGGTATTCAATTGGAAGTGCTGTTATTTATGTGGTTAGTACTGATAGATTCCTGTTCTTCTGGAATTTCTGTTTTTCATTAGTGCATTTTAGGGGTGCTTATTTCGTTGTAGATTCTTTCAAAATGCCAGCCATTACTTTCTATTGCCTGATCTTGTCTTCGTTTTTTTGTACACAAATCCGCTCTTACTAGTGCAGTTAAAATAATGATACTTTCTGCCACTTGCACAAGAGGTTCTGTGTGGCTGGTTTATGTAGTGCTTATTACAGAAGCAAACTTAAGAGTCAGTGATTATTCAGCATTTCATTTTATCCGCTCTCCCACTCCCCACTTATCACTTTTAAAATTATTTCTGAGAAACAGTGCCATGAAATTAGTTTAATATATAGCTAATACTTTGTGGTATTTTAAAGTCTTTCTTGGTGGGTTCTGCCTTGGTAATGAACAGTTCATGCTAAGACTGACATAATTTTATTTTCCTTATTTCTTTTTGTTTACCACAGTTGCTTAAAGCATTTAAAGTATTTCTAAAGTCTTTTTTAATAGTCCAGATTAATACTTTGATGCAAGATTAAGAATTCAGGAAAAATATGTTGAGGAAGAAGAGAGATTTTTTTCATGCATAAATTATCTGGATGACTAATGTTAAGTTTTTTAGATAAAAAGCCAGCAAATTATTTTTCATGTCATAGAGTTTTTTTTTAATTTATTTACTTGAAAGGCAAAGCTATACAGAGAGAAGGAGACAGAGATCGATTGATCTTCCTTCTGCTGGTTCACTCCCCAAATGGCTGCAATGGCCAGGCAAACAGATCTTTTTTTTTTTTTTTTTTTTAATGCAAGACTAAGCATTTTTCTAGGGGCAAATTGTGCTTAGGGTCCATAGTGAATGAAAATAATATTTCTGTAGCTTTCCCTTGTGGCTGTTAAGCAGAGGAAATGGTGGTCAGTAAATTAAGTTCCAAAAGTGAGACTATTCACATTACTAATAAAGTTTTAGAGCTACTAGAATACTAAACTTTTTTTTTTTTTAATCATCACCAGCATAGTGAAAATTAACAGAAGAATCCTGCATTTGATTTCAGTGGCTCCATTCCACAAATGTAAAGGCATGAGTCCTAGGAGAAGCCTCGCAGGGCATGTACTCTGATGTGTTCGTTAACCGTTCAGGTGAGGGAAACCTAATGAGGTAAACCGGCTTTTCCAGGACTGTTGGCAAGTTGCTGGCAGATCCATGCCCTGGAGCTTCCCAGATCGGTACAGTAGTCCAGAGAAGCAGGGTTTGCAAGACCATCCGCTTGAAGTACAGGAAGAAAATATTGGAATTTTTATTTTTATTTCATGATATAGGAACATTTCTGTATATGCTACAGTAAATATTAACACAGTAGTGTCTACATTAGCTTAAATAGTATGTAAATATACTCATGTTGGCAGTGTACCTTAACACTTTCTTTTGCTAATCACATGTAATCAGATACCAGCATTACAGGTCTAGAACAGGATCTTCATTTCGTTGGAAAGGCTCTGTGCAAAGTAGGAGATGCTAGGCCTTTTAAAAAGGGATAGAGAGGGAGAAGGGAGATTGAGCAGGTAGACTGTTCCATAGCCTTCCTCTCCTCAGCTTTCCCCAACCAAGTATATTGTACATTCTGCACAGTTTGTTCTGCATAACGAAATACAAAGAAAAAAGTGAGACTCAAGTAAAGTTCAGTTCTGGCTCCATAAATGTAGGGAGTTGTACTTATCAGAATGTACCAAGTAGAAATAGGATATTATTTTATATACATGGTAATGTATATAAAATGTAGTACCTCCTAGCCTAGAGTTCAGCATATAGATGCACTTCCTAAATATTTTCTATAAAAGCAAATTTAGGTTAAGTCATCTGAAATGTAACTCCTCTTTGTGTACATCTGTCTAATTTGCTGTCTAGGAATCCCCATCAGAAGTTCCAGCCTGCCGCTCTTCTCTGATGCCATGCCAGCACCAACTCAACTGTTCTTTCCTCTGGTCCGTAACTGTGAGCTGAGCAGGATCTATGGCACTGCCTGTTACTGCCACCACAAACATCTCTGCTGTCCGTCACCCTACCTTCCTCAGAGTCGTCTGAGATACATGCCCCATCCAGCATATGCTACCTTTTGTAGGCCAAAGGAGAATTGGTGGCAGTACACCCATGGAAGGAGATATGCTTCCACACCACAGAAATTTTACCTCACACCTCCACAAGTCAACAGCATCCTTAAAGCTAATGAGTACAGTTTCAAAGTCCCAGAATTTGATGGCAAAAACGTCAGTTCCATCCTTGGATTTGACAGCAATCAGCTGCCTGCAAACGCACCCATCGAGGACCGGAGAAGCGCAGCAACCTGCTTGCAGACCAGAGGAATGCTTTTAGGGGTTTTTGATGGCCACGCAGGCTGTGCGTGTTCCCAGGCAGTCAGTGAAAGACTCTTTTATTATATTGCTGTCTCTTTGTTACCCCATGAGACTTTGCTAGAGATTGAGAATGCAGTGGAGAGTGGTCGGGCACTGCTACCCATCCTCCAGTGGCATAAGCACCCCAATGATTACTTCAGCAAGGAGGCATCCAAATTGTATTTCAATAGCCTGAGGACTTACTGGCAAGAGCTCATAGACCTCAACACTGGTGAGTCGACTGATATTGATGTTAAGGAAGCTTTAATTAATGCTTTCAAGAGGCTTGATAATGACATCTCCTTGGAAGCTCAAGTTGGTGATCCTAATTCTTTCCTCAATTACCTGGTGCTTCGAGTGGCATTTTCTGGGGCTACTGCTTGTGTGGCCCATGTGGATGGTGTTGACCTTCATGTGGCCAATACTGGTGATAGCAGAGCCATGCTCGGTGTGCAGGAAGAGGATGGCTCTTGGTCAGCAGTCACACTCTCTAATGACCACAATGCTCAGAATGAAAGAGAACTAGAACGACTCAAATTGGAACACCCAAAGAATGAGGCCAAGAGTGTGGTGAAACAGGATCGACTGCTTGGGTTGCTGATGCCTTTTAGGGCTTTTGGAGATGTAAAGTTCAAATGGAGCATTGACCTTCAAAAAAGAGTAATAGAATCTGGCCCAGACCAATTGAATGACAATGAATATACCAAGTTTATCCCTCCTAATTATCACACACCTCCTTATCTCACTGCTGAGCCAGAGGTAACTTACCACCGATTAAGGCCACAGGATAAGTTTCTAGTGTTGGCCACTGATGGACTGTGGGAGACTATGCATAGGCAGGATGTGGTTAGGATTGTGGGTGAGTACCTGACTGGTATGCATCACCAGCAGCCGATAGCTGTTGGTGGCTACAAGGTGACTCTGGGACAGATGCATGGCCTTTTAACAGAAAGGAGAGCCAAGATGTCCTCGGTATTTGAGGATCAGAATGCAGCAACCCATCTCATTCGTCATGCTGTAGGCAACAACGAGTTTGGAGCTGTTGATCATGAGCGCCTTTCCAAAATGCTTAGTCTTCCTGAAGAGCTCGCTCGGATGTACAGGGATGACATTACAATCATTGTCGTTCAGTTCAATTCTCATGTTGTAGGGGCGTATCAAAACCAGGAATAGTGTATAGATCTTACCCTGGCAGTTCTCAAATGAAATAGATTTAAAGGGCAGATAGAGTTTTTTTAAAAGATGCTAATATAATAAGCATTTCCAGTGGGCCATTCTAAGCACTTACCCATTTGATGCTGTAGTAGTCAGGTATTCCAAATTGATTTTGCACAGGGTGGCAGGATCATGAGAGTGGTTCTTCCTAGCTCAGACCTTGCAGCACCTGCTCATGAGGCAAGTCAGTTCTTACTGCAGGTGTCTTGAGACATCAGATTCTTTTTTACCAGTCTGAGAAAATCAGGATCCTGAAAAGGCCAAAAGCAGGGATTTTGCTGGGTGTATTCTCTTGGTAAAAGGGAAGATGTGTTACTTTACAACCTGCAAACCCTTTCTTCACTGAGATTCCAGTGTACATGAGAACATTTATTTATTGCATGATTTCCTAGATACACAACTATGCATTATTCGTAGACATTTATTTTAATCTGAAGTGGTTTGCAAATCCAATACTTTAAGCCATAAATGACCAAGAACCAAGCAATCTGTATTTCTAAGTTTTTTTTTTTTATTCTGTGACAGAAATGCTTCTTAAATGGAAAAAATCAAACTATGCTTCCTTCCTCACCCGATTTCCTAATGTAATTGGAATGTTTTCTATTTTGCCACACACTTGACGATAATAAAGGTTTTTAGTTTTATCTGTTCTTATACTGATGTTAAAATTCTTTTTTTAGTTTGTATTAATGAAAAGCTTTATTCAGTTTGAAATAAAGAGATCCAAAATAAAAAGAAGAGACAGATATGTTCAATTCTGGTCATGTGTATCCACCAGCACGTCATTCTTATGTAATCCTCACAGGCTTGGCATGCTTTAAGTGTGTGGTGGGTAGACTGCTGCTGGGAAATCATACTTCTTATTTAGTAGTAATAAGAATTTTCATCATTTGTGAATTTAAGGTTAAAATAAGTTTAAGTATCAATTTGAGGAGCAAGGTTTAATATTACCATCTTGTGTTGAGACAGGAGAGAAGTTTTCTGTTTTTTTTCCCACTTAGACATAGGTCAATTAAAATATTTGATTTAAAATTACTAAGTGCTTTAAGAATATTATAGCTTAAGATGTATTTGTTAAAATATATACGTGAGAAATTGTTAAAGGTAACTCTTGTGCATGCCTGATGCTTATTAGAACACTTAGCAGCATCAAGTGTTGTTTGCGGCAGTCTCCATAATTATATGCAGTCCCTTCTAATAATGTATCACAGTAAATTAAAAATAATAAATATATTCAAATTGGTTTTTTGGGAGCTTATTTGATATTCATCAAATGACATTTTGTTCCTGTGTTTAATGGTGACCTGTGTACAACCGTGCATATATTTCCATCACTTATTATGGCATCACTGTTAAATGGCTGTAACTGTGCTGATACTCACATAGATTTTGGTATAAAACACTATTCAGCTTTCCATTGTGTAATTGGGAACATAAGAGTCCTTTCATAATTCTGTAGGGTATAAACTAGATCTCTCTCTGGACTGTGGATACTGAATCAGTATAGTATTGGCTGTAAAATTTGTTCTGATTGAAAATAGACTCAGGAAGATTGCAGCTCAGAACATCTTAATTTTTTTTTTCTGAAATGTTTTTATTTTTGTTTTTAAAAAGTCAGTGTGGAACTTTTTTCCTAGGCAGTATTTGGGGGGTGAAAGCTGTACTGTATATTTATTTCTAAATGTTTTGACAGAGATTTCATTTTTTAATATGTGGACTGCAGTAGCCAAACCATTTTCATCTATTTTTTGAATTGCTCTAAAACACCACCACTGAAGAGTTCCCTGTTGTTATATATTGAATAATTTCTCTATACAAGAGTCAAGTGTAATAGAGGGAATATAAATTTGGTTTCCTGTGGTCATGATCAAAATAGTAATTCCTTTTACCCAAGAAGCTTGATCTGCAGTTGGAAAGCTGGTCTGCTTTGAATAGATGTGAAAATGCAATGTGGACTTGACATTGTGGAAATAATTGTTAGAAATCTGAATGTACAAACATCATCAAAAATCAGTTGTGAATTTATCGTAATGGGTTTCACTGTGATGTGATGTCAAGTATTAAAGGAAATAATATACGTAAACTTTGATGGTATTCAGCCTTTCTTAAATTTTTCAAAATTATTTAAACTTTGTAACATGTATTCAACTTTTGTATTTAATATTTAATTAGTAGTTCATTATATATGTAATACACCTTTAACTATTAATGGAATGCTGGTATTTCATAAGAAAAGCTGTATTGGTGAAGACATGATGCAGTTTATATCCAGTTGGAGACTGGTCAGAAAAACACCCTCAGTGAATTAAAGCTTCATATCTGCTCTCTGAATGGCCTGTTGTTGATTTTTCGTAATGGTAAGATTCATTAGGTGCTTATAGATGGTAGATGATATTTAACTTAAAAATCCAATAAACAAATAGTACTTTAACATTTTTTGATGAGATGTATTTTGCATTCAATAACAGGCACAGATTTTAAATTTACAATGTGAGATTTGGTAACTGCCACCCAACAGAGAATGTTTTTTCATTGCTCAAAAAACTCTCATGCTCCTTTCCAGTTAACCCCTTCCCAAATAACTAGTTTTTCTGATTTCTGTCATCTTAAATTAGTATTGTTTGTTCTAGAAATTCATACAGATGAATTTGACAAGATTAATTTGTTATTGTGTTCACAGTCTTCCTTATTACTAAATAGTATTCCATTGTTTGAATATACCACAGTTTATCCATTCTCTGTTGATGAGCATTGTTAGTCTTCACTCTCCCTTTGTAAGCTAATTTTTAGATTATTAACTCTCAGGAATACTGTTTGGTTAAGATGTAGTCTTAACTTTGCAGATCCATTTGTAGGTGAATATTATGTTCTCTAATAGTAGGCAAGAACATGCTTTTGAAACTGATGATGAAAATTTTTCATGGTGAAGTTTGTTGGGATTAGGGAATGAATGGTTCTTTGCTGTAGACTTCTCTGTAGCTCTCCCACTGAGAATTTTGAGTTCATTAAGCTCATTAAAAGATTGTACTAATGACTATCCTATGAACAAGAGGCAAATTATAGCTTGGATTTTAATGGCCTGGGTTCATCACTGCATCAACCATTGCTGTGATTAGGGATAAAATAGGAAGTGGATGAAATGCTGATTATTAAATTAAGACTGAGATGGGGTGACCGGCTTGAATATTTCAGCTTTTTTAAAACAAGATTAACAGTGCTTAGAATGAGCTTCCCTGTTCACTAGTCAAATATATACCTGAATATTGTTTACTGTTGGTTTGATCTTTGGATATAGCAAGAGGGTCCAGGTAACTGTTATCCTTAGTCTGTAGCCTGACAGACTTAATTCTGACCTTTTTCATAAACAGGAAATCAGTTGTAATTCATGATGGGGTTTTTCAGACCTTCCAGAGCTGAGTCCTATTAAAATTGATACAGTGGTACCATAGTTGTTTCCTGGACAAGCTGAGTAAGAAGATGTCTTAATGGTATTGGAACTGACTTTTTGCAGTGTGAAGGTCATTTCCTTTGTTCCTTTCAGAATTTGCTTTGAAAGCCGAGCTTAATCCTATTATATCCTATCTGCCCAGTTCTTAAAACAATACAGTTCATACCCTGGATTGAATTCTAACAATACATGGTATTGTTTTCTAAATAGCTCTCAATTTACAAGACTTCAGAGTGAATATATTAAGAATGATGAGACTCCCATGTGCACAAAGGACACACAATTTAGGTTCAATTTAGCCAATAATTTTCATAAAATATGCACAAATTTTTGAACCTTATCTTGTTCATCAAGACTTTCAATTCTTACCTGTTTTTAAAAGATGTTATTTATTTATTTGAAAGACAGAGTTAGATTTTTTATTTGCAGTTTCGCTCCCCAAATGGCTGTGTTGTCTGGGGCTGGGCCAGGCCAAAGCCAGGAGCCTGGAACTCTATCTGGGTCTCCCATGTAAGTGGCAGGGGTCCAAGTACTTGGGCCTTTTTTTTTTTTTTTTTTTTTTTTTAATTTATTTATTTGAAAGAGTCAGAGGAGAGGTAGAAGAGTCTTCCATCTGCTGGTTCACTCCGCAGGTGGCTACAATGGCAAGGCCAAAGCCAGGAGCTTCTTCTGGGTCTCCCACTATAGGTGCAAGGGCCCAAGCACCTGGGCCGTCCTCCACTGCTTTCCCAGGCACATTAGCTAGAAGCTGGATCAGAAGTGGAGCAGCTGGGACTCGGAACTGGCAACCATATGGGATGTTGATGTTGCAGGCCATGGCTTAACCCTCTGCATCATAATATCAGCCCTACTTGGGCCATCTTTGGCTGATTTCCCAGGCACATTAGCAGGGAACTGCACTTTTAAGTGGAGCATCCGGGTCTCGAACCAGCACCTATATGTAATACCGGCATTGTGGGTGGTAGCTTAACCCTCTGTGCCACAACACTATCCCAAGAAGGGCAATGCTCATAGGTTATGTTTCTGTCTCTCCTTGAGACAGCACAATATTGAACAGGAAGTGTTCAGCATTCATTTTGTTTCACACTAAAGAAGCAAAACAAATTTTAAGAATACATTATTCTCTCAAAATTTAACATCTCGATCCAGTTGCAGAGAAATAGTTTATTCTGGTAGCTATACTTTGTTTATGGTAAAAATCCATTGTAATTCATAAGCTGTACTTTGGAAATTTATATTTACTAAATAAAAGTTAAAAAAATTTAAAAAGTCAATGATTTATTTTAAGAAAAAGTTTTAAAATCAAAGATTTAATATATAAAGGAAAATTAAAGGGCAAGTATATGAAGTAGGCCCTTTACAGGGGCTTCCAGTGTTCATGGGGAGAAACCCAAAGGACTCAATTAATTGTGAGATGCGAAAAGCCAATTCAGGTCACCCAGTAAATCTTTGCTGAGTGGTCCCCATCCAATCCTCGATTCTCTTAAACTCTATCACGCACAGAGTCAGAAATGTACCTTGAGGGTCCACCAGGAGTTTTAGCTGCTATTTGGAAGTACCTGGTGCTCGGCTCCCAAAGGACTGGATATTTCCTCTTGGTTCACCCTGCCTCTCCCACCCAAAGGTGATGGGAAAAGAGTTTTCCAGCTAAGACTCTGCTCTAGAGTCAGGAGTTCTCTGCTATTCTAAGCCATACCCAGCTCTTTGTGCCTGCAGCACAGGACATGACCAACTGATCACCTTCAGCCTTTCAGAAACCTTAAACCCTAGGCATTGGGCAACAAACAAGCAGCCAAGAAGAGTCAGAGAACCAAAGATGTTATCTCATCTGCGGTGATTAATCAGTTTGTCTTGAAGGACAGGGAGTTGTTTGATTGGCTGACAATGGTGGCTAGAGGCCAACCTTCTGGCATGCAGGAGGAAAAGAATGAGAAATGTGACAGGAGAACTAAACCAGAAAAAAGGAAAAGCTGAGAGGAGGAAGAGAATGGTGTGGGTGATCACGGTGGTGCTTAGAGGTAGTTATGGGGACAGGGAGCCATGAGATCCACTGATAGCTTGAACCAGTGAGTGAGTGGAAAGACAACAGCCAGTGGGAGAGTGGCAAGGTAAAGCTTTTTTTTTTTTTTGACAGAGTTAGACAGAAAGGTCCTCCTTTTCTGTTGGTTTACCCACCAAATGGCCACTACGGCCAGCGTGCTGCGCTGATCCAAAGTCAGGAGCCAGGTGCTTCCTCCTGGTCTCCCATGCGGGTGCAGGGCCCAAGCACTTGGGCCATCCTCCACTGCCTTCCCGGGCCACAGCAGAGAGCTGAACTGGAAAAGGAGCAGCCCGGACAGAATCCGGCGCCCCAACTGGGACTAGAACCTAGGGTGCCAGTGCCACAGGCGGAGGATCAGCCGCGCCGGCATTTTTAAAAACCCTTTTTAAGCACTTAGAAACTTGCAAATATTATGCTAGGGCAGCAGCAACTGGAATGGGAGGCAGTTGTCATTAGCATGGCCATTTTGTCTTGGTCCATTAGAAGAGAAGAGAAAAAGGAAAAGCTTTAAAATTGAGCATATGGGCAGGGATCTGTGGTGCCCAGATGGACAGTTTTCTCAAAAGAACTTTGCTTAGAAATTATTTTTTTCTTGCTCCAGACCTGGAGATAGGTTAAACAGCCTAATTTAGCCTGATGAGAACAGAGACAGGATAATTAGGGGCCTGATGTCAGGAGAAGCAGCTGTGAGACTGAGCAGCCCTGGGAACAAGCAATCCTATAGCAAGGTCCTGCCAGCTGGCTGTGAAGTCGGATCCCTGTGGCAGGTGCTTAGAGTGATGGCAACAGGTATGACCAGAAAGTGCACTCACCTTGCCACCATCGTAATGCTTAGAGCAACCATAGCTACTGTTTGAGCACTTAGTATGTGCCAGCCTTGTTGAAAGTACATCATGTACACTTTCCGTTTAGTCCATATACTGGCTGCGTCCAGCCCTTCAACCCCTTGTGCAGCTCTCTGCTCTTGGTTGCATGCTGGGAAACCAAACCCTGCAAGCTGCACCTCTCAGGGCTCTCCTGACTCCCATTTTGGTTCTATCAAGGAGTAACACCAGCAGGCACTCAGAGGGCGGGAAGAGCCAGAGTCTGGTATATTTCTTCCTTATTGTGTGCTTTAGGCTGCATCTCCAGCTAGAGTCTAATCCCTTACACTGTGGTGCCCTTGGGACCACCCTTCTTCCAGGATTCCAGGTCTCCGAGGGCTCTGGTCACACTTTCCCTCCTTTGTCCTTTCAGCCTCCGGGACATAATGACTTTCTACTGTTGCTAGTCTCTGTTTCCTCCCTTACCCTCGCTCAACCCCTGGCAAGGAATCCAGTCATTGGAACCGTGTGGGGTGAAATCAGTGTTCCCAAGACCTGATCGTTGTAATCCTCAAAGCAAGCTGAAGTATTAAATCCACTGTTTGACACAGAAAGAACTCATCCGGCATCACACACCAAACTGACATCTATACATTTCAAAGCCTGTGTAATCACTACCTACCACTGCCAGACTTCTGCATGTGACCCAAATGGTCCCTTTGGGATCCAGAAGGCCTGGGGACTGGTAACCTAAGAGCAAGCAACTCCTTGAAAAGCAGAGGCAAAAGCACTGGGAAGAAGTAGCAGAGATTGATGTAGCCCAGCAGGGAGTACAGCATAAAGGGAATGGGGTCTGCAGATAGTCTGTGCCAAGTGCAGGACAGAAACAGAATTGTGGCTTTATAGATTAGAACTGATAACGGGAAATGAGGCAGGAAGATTAGGTAAGAATAGGTGAGCTGGAAGATTTTTCTCCTAATTTCTGCCTTTAGCCCTGCATTTTAACTCTGCCCCTCTCTTGTGAATCCAATTCGTCTGCTTTCCCATGAGGCACCTGCTTTCCCTGCACCAGAAAGGAAAAGATGCTATGATAGCCATGGGGGAGTTAAGCTTTTCTTGAAACCTCAGGCACACCAAACTCCACCCTGTTTGTATATTCAACTAGGGCATCACCCCCACCCCATAGAGGGGACTGTCAGGAGCACAGCTGTGTTTTTTGTTTTTCAGCCTTCTGCCCTTGTTTGTCCTTTTCTGGCCTCCTCCCACACACTCTGCAGGGGCAACTCTCTGGCCCACTCATGATGGATATCTCTTGTGCAGGGTTGCCTACATTCACATGTGGTTGTGTATTGACTCCCTCAGCGTAGATAAATCCTGCTCTCCTTTGACTGCCTTACTTATGCCTCTGTTTTGAATTCTTATCTCTAGGAGAAGAAGAACATGGAATGTAATGTTTGAAATATTCATTCCCTTCACAGAGCCAGAGGTATCTGTCCCTTAACAGTACATGACAGTGTACAGGTATGCACTATCTATTTCCCAGGTCACTTTTTGAAATATTTATTGATATCTGTTATAGTCTGGGCACTGAGGAGAGGTGTTGCAAAGGGAGGAGGAGCAGTTGAAAGGTAGGGTCTGTTGACTAGGGAGGGAATCATCCTGTGTTTAAATTCATTATATTTCAGGAATTTACATAAGTGAAGTTGCACTTCTTTTCTTTTGATTATTTTTTAAGAAAGGTGTGTTTATTTATTTGAAAGAATTACAGACAGGCAGAGACAGAGAGAGAGAGAGAGAGAGAGAGAAAGTCTTCCTTCTGCTGGTTCACTCTCCAAATGGCCACAACAGCTGGAGCTGGGCAGATCCGGAGCCAGGAGCCAGGATCTTCTGGGTCTCTCACACAGGTGCAGGGGCCCAAGAACTTGGGCCATCTTTTACTGCTTTCCCAGGCCATAGCAGAGGGCTGGATTGGAAGTGAAGCAGCCGGGACTCAAACTGACGTTCATATGGGATCCTGGCACTGCAGGCGGCAGCTTTACCTGGTACACCACAGCACTGGCCCCTTGATTATTTATAGCCCTTGCCTAATTTCCTACTGAACTGTGGTCTTTTTACTTTTCATTTGTTGACCTTTTTGTTTAGTGGAACCATTAAACCTTTGACTATAATGTAAATTTAAAATGTTATCTGAAAAAAATTAAAAAGAGCTGAGAATGATTCAGAAACTGAAGCAAGTATAAACACCAGTACTAATCCAGAAAAGAGAGTAATAATAAACTGTCCTGGTGTGCCACAGAGGTGGGGTGCGTCCTGAAGAGTCAGGGAAGTTTCATTAGGAGGATGAAGTTTGAGAGACTTGAAAAGGAGATGATTGCAAGGCTGCAAAAGACCTGGGAATGACATCCATGGAAGAAGACCGTACATGTGTCAAGGCACAGAAACATGAAACCGTACTGTGAGTATGAAAGTCTTGTGTAACCAGAACATGCATTGGAATGGGGACCACTGGGGCGGGGGAGGGGGGGAATGAGATAGGAAAGTAGGAGCAGAAGAAGAAAGCTTAAGTAACTATCTAGGGACTCTGTAGCCCTTTTGTTGCCAGAGTGAGAAGGCCTGCAAAGGCTGGCCAAGACACACACGGTTGCAAGAGTTGGAGGAGGAGGCGGGAAAGAACAGAACAAGGCCAGGCAGAGCCGTGCCCGGCTGAGGTCTTGCTTCCGGACACCTAGACAGGAGACTAGGCTAATTCCAAGTGAGGAAGGACTGTTGGTTGAGCAAGAGAACATCTGTGTCACTGGTTATTTCTGTATCCAGAGGCAACATTTAGTAGCCTGGTGTTTAGTTCAAACAACATCGTATTTCCATTCCTCTCAATTCCTTGGTTACTATTGTACAGTTATTGAGCTGTATTGAGGTATTGGGCAACTTGAAAACAACTTGGGTAACCCCGTTGGACCATGATACCTGGATTGAATTTCAACCTACCAGCTGGTTGAGTTCAACATAGCAAGTGTTTGTTGGGTTCTTTGTTGTTTTAGGTACTAGGGATGTATAGCTAAAATGGCTCCCAGTAATCCCTGCCTGCTACCGTTTGCACCATGTGTAATCTGCTCCCAGGGTTGGTTTCTATGGCCAATAGAATATGGCAGATGCCATGGGATAACCCTACTGAAATTAGATGATAAAGACCCGCAGATTTTGCATTGATTACTCATTTTCTCTTGGGTCGCTCATTCTGGGAGGTGCGTTGTGTGAGCAGCCTTACGGTGAGGCACAGGTTTTCAGGGCCTGGAGCCTTCTTCCAACAATAGTGTGAGTGAACCTGGAACCCCAGTAAAGCCTTCAATGGCTACAACTTAATGAGAGCCCTTGAACTACAAAACTTGCTTCCAGATTCCAAGCTCTTAGGAACTGGGTGAAAAATAACTCACTTTTAGATGCTAAGATTTGGAGCAATTTGTTACACCCTTGAGTCTTCTGGTTTGGTCACACAGACATTGATATTTGTTTCCTGAACAGATATCTCCAATTTGAATATTACCTGGTAAACAAGTCACATGTTAAAGTCCACCTGAGTTTAAACAGTATGGCCGGTGCCATGGCTCACTAGGCTAATCCTCTGCCTGCAGCGCCGGCACCCCTGGTTCTAGTCCCGGTCTGTGCGCTGGATTCTGTCCCAGTTGCTCCTCGTCCAGTCCAGCTCTCTGCTGTGGCCCGGGAGTGCAGTGGAGGATGGCCCAAGTGCTTGGGCCCTGCACCCGCATGGGAGACCAGGAGAAGCACCTGGCTCCTGGCTTTAGATCAGCGCAGCGCCGCGCTGGCCCTAGCGGCCACTTGGGGGTTGAACCAACGGAAAAAGGAAGACCTTTCTCTCTGTCTCTCTCTCTCATTAACTGTGCCTGTCAAAAAAATAAACAGTAGAGTTAGATCTGCGTGTACTCTTATGAAATAATTTCTGAGATATATTGAGTGAAAGAAAAACAAGTTGAATAGTCTTATTTATGTTAAGCATAATTTGTGTCAGCGAAAGGGAATTCTATCAAGGGGAGGGGCAGCTGACAGGCAAACTCGTGACCCTCCAAATCACTTTCACTTGGGGTAATTTTCACAAATTTATCATTGCCGATCCTTGAGATTCTGAGCAGGATATTTAAACTTTAACATTTACAAATCACATGCCTGTTTAATGCTGCTCAGAATAATTTTTACATGAAAGGTGCCTGTTGTTATAGGAATTAGTAGTATGATTAGTGAATGAGTGACATATAATGTAAACATAACAGGCCTCGCTGACCTAAGCCTGTAAAATAAGATCTTCTGTCATTACAATTTAAAAAATTGAGATGAAAGTAACGTACAACGAAAAGCACAGATCTTAGATAGTTTAGGTTGATAAGTTTTAACAACTTTCTGAGGTTTAACACCTGTGTAATCACTATCCAAAATAGCATAAGCCATTTTCATCATCCCAGAAAGTTTACCTGTGCCCCTTTCTAGTCAGTTCTCTTCCACTTGAATGCAACCATATGCTGATTTCTTATCACCACAGAAATTAGATTTCAAATAAATGGAATCATGTAGAAGCACAGTGTTTTTTGAAATCTGTATGTATGACATATACTGGTAACTTGTTCTCTTTTTATTGTATTATTCCATTGGATAACTATACTACAATTTGTTTATCCACTTATGCATCTGTCCTTGGATGACATTTAGGTCATTTACAATTGTGGGTTATTATAAAGAAGGCTGCTGTAAATATTCTTGCATAAATACTTCTGTGGGTATATGTTTTCATTTGTCTTGGCGAAATTACTAAGAGAGGAATTGCTGGGTCACAGAGTAGAAATATGTTGAACTTTAGGCCGGCCCCGAGGCTCAATAGGCTAATCCTCTGCTAATCCTCTGCCAGCACCCCGGGTTCTAGTCCCAGTCAGGGCACTGGATTCTGTCCCGGTTGCCCCTCTTCCAGTCCAGCTCTCTGCTGTGGCCAGGGAGTGCAGTGGAGGATGGCCCAAGTACTTGGGCCCTGCACCCCATAGGATACCAGGAGAAGCACCTGGCTCCTGCCTTCGGATCAGCGCGGTGTGCCGGCCGCAGCACGTCAGCCGCAGTGGCCATTGGAGGGTGAACCAATGAAAAAAATGGAAGACCTTTCTCCCTGTCTCTCTCTCTCACTGTCCACTCTGCCTGTTAAAAAAAAAAAAAAAGAAAGAAAGAAAGAAAGAAAGAAATATGTTGAACTTGAAAGAAACTGTGAAACAATTCTTTCAAATGTATAAGTCATTTTATATCCCCATTAGCAATGTAGGAGAGTTGCTATTGCTCCCCATTCCCACTAACATTCTCCAGTATAGGTAAGCATTTCTTTGTTTTAGCCACTCTATTCAGTATAAAATGGTGTCTCGTGACAAATAAAGGTGTTGAGCACATTTTCCGATGTGCCACTTTTTTGTAACTTTTAATTTTTTTTTTTCAAAATTGAAGTAGATGTTGTTTAGACTCTCAAACTCCGCCCACCCCCCGAGATTTATTTTTATTTACTTGAAAGAAAGAATAGAGAGGGAGAGAGACAGAGATGTCTTCCATCCTCTGGTTCATTCCCCAATTAGCTGCAATGACCAGAGCTGAGCTGATCTAAAGCCAGGGCCAGGAACTCCTTTTGGGTCTCCCATAGGTTGCAAGGACCCAAGCACGTGGGCCATTTTCTGCTGTTTCCCAGGCACATTAGCAGAGAGCTTGATTGGAAGTGGAGCAGTCAGGACTTGAACCAGTGCTCATATAGGATGCTGGCATTGCAGGCAGTGGCTTCACCGATTACACCACTCTGCTGGCCCCTCGTGTCATTTTTATATCTGAAATGTGATTTTCTGAGCCTTCATGAACTTGAATGCCAAAAGTTTTTTCTCTTTGTGCCAGTGTCTTCTAGTTATTTCTGGCCATATGCAAATGATACCTCACAGATTCCCTCAAACCATTCACTGAGTGTGAGTCAACCGTTCCTTGCATTGCTCATGCTTCATCTTAGCATGCAAGGCTCCTTAAGTCCCCTCAGATGCCTCCCACGAAGTCTCTGCGCCTATAAATGGGTGGGGTAGGCGGGAGTGGGGGTGGGTGGGGAGTGTGTGCGTCATCTGTCGCCCGGTTACAAACTTCTAGGTTACCTTTCATAACCACCCATTTTATTTTATTTGATCACATTATACCTGAAGATTATTTGGTCCATTAATTTTTTTAAAAAAGATTTATTATTTATTTGAAACACAGAGAGAGCGACAGAGTGAGAGATCTTCCATCCGCTGGTTCACTCCCCAAGTGGCTGCAGTGGCCAGGGCTGGGCCAGGCAGAAGCCAAAGCCAGGAGCCTGTAGCTTCTTCCATGTCTCCCGTGTGGATGCAGGGGCCCACTGAGGCACTACACCACAATGCCAGCCCTATTTGGGCCATTTTTTCACTGCTTTCCCAGATGCATTAGCTGGGAGCTGGATAGGAAGTGGAGCAGCTGGGATTCAAACCAGCACCTGTATGGGAGAGGCGGAGGCTTTACCTGCTACACCACAACACCAGCCCTGGTCCATTAATTTTTCCTTTACTTTTTTAGCAAGGAAAACTAAAATCAGTGATAGGAAGACACTCCCTGAGAATAACAAGTCACTGAGGATGAATGGCCTCCCAAAAAGGGGCATCTATACAGGTTGCAAGAACCTCACTGAGAGGAAGTTTTCCATGAAAGAAATAAAAAGTTTAAATCTTTCTGAATCTAGTTTTCATGACACAATGAGCCTTCTACCACTTCCTGTTATAGAGATACCTAATAACAGAGAGTGGGATTGAAGGTATTAATATGACTTTGAACTATCAACAAATGATATTATAAAGACTAGAAGTGTCTGTGGGCAAGCATCATAGCTTTTTTTTCATTTCTGTATTGCTTGGCACTTAACTCAATGCCTGAGTGGAACTACAGAAAATGCCTATCGAATTGAACTACTTTTCTGTCTTAATTAATGCTTTCTCAAAGGTATTTCCCCTCAATCCTACAATATTTTCACAAATATGATTCCACCATTTTTTCCAGGATATGTAAATAATGACATGTTTAAGTTATAAACATCATCAAGCAGTTGAGATTTTTTTGTGTTAAAAAGATAGGCATACAGCCGGCGCCGCGGCTCACTAGGCTAATCCTCCGCCTTGCGGCGCCGGCACACCGGGTTCTAGTCCCGGTCGGGGCACCAGATTCTGTCCCGGTTGCCCCTCTTCCAGGCCAGCCCTCTGCTGTGGCCAGGGAGTGCAGTGGAGGATGGCCCAGGTGCTTGGGCCCTGCACCCCATGGGAGACCAGGAAAAGCACCTGGCTCCTGGCTCCTGCCATCAGATCAGCGCGGTGCACTGGCCGCAGCGGCCATTGGAGGGTGAACCAACGGCAAAAAGGAAGACCTTTCTCTCTGTCTCTCTCTCTCACTGTCCACTCTGCCTGTCAAAAAAAAAAAAAAAAAAAAAAAGGCATAAGAGTCTATTTTTTTGGTTGGTAAAATTAAATCTGATATGAATATTATTTTTATTCCCATATGGAATGTGTTTGATTATTCTTAAGCCTATTTAAAAAATAAGACTTTATCCTACAGATAGTAAGTGATCATTGTAGAAAAATTTACATAAGCAAAAACATAATTAGTACATAATCAAGACCAACACAGTTATCTTGCTATGCAGTGAGAATTGTTACTGACCCTCTGTATATCAGGAGGCAGTGTTTTATAGTAGAACTAGCACTGCGTACTCATAAATTGCCCTAGACTTCTGTCTCAAGTTGACAACTTTGTAGAAATCTGGTTGCTACAGATTCTTCATCTGAAAATGGACATGACAGTGGTACTTTCTTCATGGGCTTTTTGCAAAGAGTATATGGAATAACGAGTTCTTGGTAATAGAGCCAAATGCCCTGGGAGCTATTTTTATTAATCTTCAGATCATTCGCTATGCACAAACAAAATCAGATTGTGCTGTACACATTGATTTGTAACCTGTTTTTCACTTAAGAATTTGTGAAAAATATCTTTTAAAATATAACCACCTAGCAATCTATTTTTAGACATGTCAAAATGTGTTTAACCAATATTTATTTCATGGTTTTTTCTATTACAGATGACCTAAGCAGATATTTAGTTATTGAATTTCTTTATTACTTTTATTACTGAATTAGTTTCTATCTTCAGAACAGTAATTTGAGTGAATAGCATTTCTTTGTTTTTCATGCTCTTAACTCCACCTTTGACTTAGCAGAGAGAACTTCTGTTGTTGAGTTAAAGTTCACAGAATATGAGTACATGATAGTATTATGAGTATATGTGTATTGTGAGTAGTATATTATGAGTATGTGATACTATTATACTATACTAGTATGTGATACTGATTTTTATTCCAGGTTTTTACCCTCACAGAGATAATGATTCAAAGCAAAGGTGTACATTCCATGCACAAATGAGGGCAGGATTTACTTAAAATGGAGAGAATGAATATACATTCATGTGTGAATGTGGGCAACCCCACATGGAGAGATATTGATTATGAGTGGGCCAGAGCATTGCCTGTGAGGTGAGAGAGAAGGAGATCTGAGAAGGATCCCCAAGCCTAGTCAAGAGCTAAAGGGCCCCTCTCATATTATCAGTCTCTCTTATGAGATGGGGTGGAACCTAGATAGGTATGCGACACTCTCATAGGACCTCCACATCGAGTTTAACTTCTACATGGCCATCATGGTGTCTCCTCCTTCCTGGTCCTGGATAATAAACAGGTGCATCATGCGAAGGTGGGCATATTGACAGATAGGGAGATAGAATTACAATGCAGGGCTGGCAAAAATTTCAGCTCACCTATTTCTAATCTTCTGCCCCATATCATTACTACTGCTTTACAGAGTCTTTGAGTAGGCTGGTGAATATTTTACAAACATTGCCTGCTGGAGACCCAGCCCCTGACTTTTCTCAGTTCACCTCTCCCTCTCTGCTTCCTGACCTGCAGAGTCTCACAATGCACCCCATATTTCCCTTCTCTTGAGCCTGTTTCCTTTCTTGCCTGTGGCCAGGAGAACCACCTGGCTGTAACAGAACGTTCCTCACAGCAGTGCCAGCCTGTCGTACATCACTGCCCACAGCTTTGCTGCTGCTACTTCTGCCAAGAAGTGCCTAACTCCAGAGTGAGCTGGACCACAAGCTCCCCCAGAACTAAGTAACGATGACCAACACATTTTCTTGGGCAGGGAAGTTCTCATTTTTTTTTCTCGTTTCCAACCTGGCTTGAACTGTGATTCTTTTGTGCTAAAAAACCAAATACAAGTATCAGAGATCCAATTCTAGAACAGTGGTGTGAGAAGTTTCTTGGACCTTCCTCTCAGTGAAACAACAGTAACTGGTGAAAATTATTAGCAATAAAAACTACTTAAAGGGATGAGCACTTAGCCTAGCAGTAAAGATACCTGAGCACCTCAGGGTACCTGGGTTTGAGTCCTAGCTTCACTGTTGATCCCAGCTTCCTTCTGATGTACACCCAGGGAGACAGAAGGTTGTGGATCAGGTCGTTGAGTCCCTGCCACCCATGGGGGATACCTGGATCATGTTTCTCTCTTTGCCTCTCAAATAATTTTTTTTAAGGAAACGACACAACTTAAAGTCTCTAGAGATTTCCTGATGGCATAAACAAACATTTACTCAGGATCTACTAAATCTTGAATAGTAAGAGTCTGTGGCACTTGAGGTATGATCTTCTCCCTGCCTCTCTCTACCCCCAACTCAGTGTGTAGGGAGATATACTCCAGGTTGATGTGGCTCCCTCCTGTCCCCCCAGCTTCCAGTCTCTCCGAGAGTGCAGGCTATGAGCATTTCTCATCTCCTCAGCTGCATGGTGAAGTCAGCCAAGAAATTGGGGGCTCCTTTCCTTCCCTCTGCCCCCACTGCTAGGCTTTTCCCTAGGCATGGGGTAGAGAATACAGGACCCCAAATGCTCTTAACCCACCTTGCTTCTGGGGCTGAAGTTGCCTCTGGAACAGGAAAGTCAGGAAGAGGAGAGACTACTGTCCCTATCCAGTGTGCTGCTGATATGCAGATGTTACCGTGAGAGAAGCGTGTTGCTGTCCCTGTCTCCGACTCTGGAGCAGTGGTGCAGAGGTTCTGCATAGCAAGAGCAGGCCATGAGAACAGAGCTCTGCAATCTCAAGGAGAGTGACTTACCTGAAACAGAGTGGGAGGAAGTCCATGCCTAAGGGTGCTTGCAAAATGGAGGTTCTGCTGATACGCATTTAACAAGGAGCCTGGTAGCCCCAGGAGAGCAGAGAGCTAAACCCTAGTTCAGCTAGTATACTAAACAGAACCAGGAAAATAAATAGCTAAGGAGATTCCTCCTAGGATTGAACCAAAACTCAAAGACCAGCCTTAAAAACTGCAAAAGATCCCAGATCTAATCGGATCCAATAGAGCAATTTATGTTCCAGAGCATTATGAAAACAGAGCAATCAAAATGCCATTGAACTTTGGAGACTTCATACTGTGTGAAAACAGACTTCCCTCACATAGTCCAGCCAGGTCACTAAACAGCAAAAACCAGAGATAGGTAGAAGATGGTTAGTATCAAGACTTGCTAAAATGCATTATTAAAATGCAACAATGAAAAATTGAAGCATAAGCAAGGAAACAGGAAAGTTGACCCACACACAGGGAAAGAAAAAAAAAAAAAAACGGTAGGCAACCCAAACTACCTGTGAGAAGGCCCAAATGTAACAGTAAAACTTCAAAGTAGTTATCACAAATATGCTCAAAGAGTAAAGGAAAGTAGATGAGACAGAAAATTGTGTGGGTGGAGGGGATACACACATTACTAGGAGACACACTCACAAACTTGAATATATATAAATAAATATTCTAGAATTGAAATATGTGACAAAGCAAAAGATGCATTAGAGCTCCTTAATAATAGATTTAGGGGCCGGCGCTGTGGGTCAGCGGGTTAACGCCCTGGCTTGAAGCGCTGGCATCCTGTATGAGCTCAGGTTCAAGTCCCGGCTGCTCCACTTCTGATCCAGTTCTCTGCTATGGCCTGGGAAAGCAGTAGAAGATGGCCCAAGTCCTTGGACCCCTGCACCCACATGGGAGACCCGGAAGAAGCTCCTGGCTCCTTGCTTCGGATCGGCACAGCTCCAGCCATTGCGGCCAATTGGGGAGTGAACCAGGAGATGGAAGACCTCTCTCTCTCTCTGCCTCTCCTCTCTCTGTGTAACTCTTTCAAATAAATAAATAAATATTTTAAAAAAAACAATAGATTTAAACTGGCAGAAGAATCAATGGAGATAGTGTGCAGTCTGAGGAATAGAAGAATGATGAATCCAATGAAACCAAACAGATTCTCAGAGAAATGGGAGACACATTTAAATGTACCAGTATATACTTAATTGGAGTACCAGAGTTAGGAAGAGAGAAGGGAACAGAAAAAAACACATCTGAGGAAATTGTCACTGAAAACTTCCTAAATTTGATGAAAATGTTGAAAACAAACATGCTTAGAAAATTCACATCCTGATTTTCAAAACTTATTAACAGTGCTGCAGTAATCAAGACTGAAACTGGCACATGGATACATATAGAGATCAGTGAAATCAAATTGAGAGTCTAGATAAGAAACCTTCACATTTATGCTCAATTGATTTTTAGCAAGGGTGCCAAGATAATATCATGAGGGGGGAGGATGGCGGCATTGTAGCAGAATGGGTTAAGCTGCTGCCTGCAATGCCAGCATGCCATATCAGCGTTGGTTCCACTCCTGGCTGCTCCGCTTCTGATCCAGTTCCCTGTTAATGTGCTTAGGAAAGCCCTGGGAGATGGTCCAAGTCCTTTGGCCCCTGCACCCACATGGGAGACCTGGAAGAAACAGCCCCAGCTGGTGCAGCCATTTGAGGAGTGAACCAGCCAATATAAGAGCTCTCTCCCTCATCCCCTCCCCTCCCCCTCCCCCTTCCTCTCTCTCTCTCTCTCTCTCTCTCTCTCTGTGTCTGTGTAACTCTGTCTTTCAGATAAGTAAAATCTTATAATGAGGGAAGGAGGGAATAGTCTTTTTTAAGATTTATTTTATTTTATTTATTTGAAAGAGTTACAGAGAGAGGTAGAGACAGAGAGGTCTTCCATCCACTGGTTCACTCCCCAGATGGCCGCAATGGTTGGAGCTGTGCAGATCCCAAACCAGGAGCCAGGAGCTTCTTCCAGGTCTCCCATGTGGGTGCAGGGGCCCGAGGACTTGGGCCATCCTTTACTGCTTTCCCAGGTTACAGCAGAGCGCTGGATTGGAGGAGGAGCAGCTGGGACTAGAAGCTGGCGCTTCTGGCCGGGCTTTAACCCTCTGTGCCACAGCGCCAGCACCAGAAGGAATAGTCTTTTTCAACACACGGTGCTGATACAACCAGATAGCCATGTGCTGTAGAATAAAGATAGTTGCCTTCCTTACATAAGACACAAAATTGACTTAACAAGGATTATATATCTTAATCAAAGAGCTAAAACTATAAAGCTCCTAGAAGAAAATGCAAGAGTAAATCTTTATGCTAAGACATATTAGATATGACACTAGAAGCACAAGTGACAAAATAAATTGGGCTTCAATATTAAAAACATTGGGACTTCAGTAGACACCATTAGATAACCCACTGAATGGGGAAATATTTGTAAATCACATATTTGGTAAGAGACTCATGGAATACACAATAGAACTTCTACAACATAATGATAAAAGATAATCAATTGAAAATCTATTTGGGCAGTCCTCAAAAAAAAATACAGGACTGGCACTGTGGTGTAGTGGATAAAGCCACCATCTTCGATGCCAGCATCCCATATAGGCACCAGTTTTAGTCCTGGATGCTCCACTTCTGAACCAGCTCCCTGCTAATGACCTGGGAAAAACAACAGAAGATGGCCTAAATGTTTAAGGCCCTGTACCCATGTGGGAGACCCAAAAGAAGCTCCTGGCTTCATTCTGGTCCAGTGATGGCCATTGCAGCCATCTGGGGAGTGAATCAGAGGATGGAAAATTCCTCTCTCTTTGTCTCTCCCTCTGTCTTTGTAACTCTGATTTTCAAATTGAATATTTTTTTTAAAAGGAATAAACATAAAGTTAACATGCAATCACCTGGTAATTCTACCTTTAGCTATATACTCAGAGAATTGAAAACGTATGTCCACGGCCGGCGCCGCGGCTCAATAGGCTAATCCTCCACCTAGCGGCGCCGGCACACCGGGTTCTAGTCCCGTTCGGGGCGCCGGATTCTGTCCCGGTTGCCCCTCTTCCAGGCCAGCTCTCTGCTGTGGCCCAAGAGTGCAGTGGAGGATGGCCCAAGTGCTTGGGCCCTGCACCCCATGGGAGACCAGGAGAAGCACCTGGCTCCTGCCTTTGGATCAGTGCGGTGCGCCGGCTGCGGCGGCCATTGGAGGGTGAACCAACGGCAATGGAAGACCTTTCTCTCTGTCTCTTTCTCTCACTGTCCACTCTGCCTGTAAAAAAAAAAAAAAGTATATCCACAAATATTCATAGCATTATTTATAATAATCAAAAAGTTAAAATAACCCAAATGTCCATCAGATAAAAAATGTATAAATCAAATATAGTATTTTCAAACAATGGAATACAATTCTGCTTCTGATCCAGCTTCCTGTTTATGTGCCAGCAGTGCCACAAATCATGGCCCAAGGACTTGGGTCCTTGCCACTCATAGGGAGGAGCAGATGGGTCTCCTGGCTCCTGGATTTGAGCTGGCCCAGACCTGTCTGTTGTGAACCAGGAGATGGAAGATCTTGCTTCCCTCTTTCTCTCTGTTTTTCAAATCAATCAATCAATCAACTTAAGTCACAAAATGAAAATTTATTCTCCTCCCCTGCATCCCTGACCTCAAACCACCTGGTGCTATTTATTAAAAGTCCAGAGTATATACAGAAATATTTGGTAAATGGAATGTTCATTTATTTTGCATGGATGTCTTTCCCCACTGTATCTGCCTTGAAAATTACATTTTATTCTCATACTGCTGCTGTGACAAGAAAAACCTGCTGATTAGTTTCTTTGTACTCCTCTCTTGACATACTTGAAAATTCATCCATCCCTTGAAGTCCTTTCAACAAACTATGCTACCTTAGAACAGCTTCCTGCAGACAGATTACAAGATCCTGGGTTGTTTGATATTTTTTACATATTGAATTCAATTATACTAATGTTTGGGAATCAACTCCAGCATTTTTAAGAGATTGTATACATGTGCACATCAGGTTTATTTGCCGTGTGATCTGTTTCTTTTTTTAAAAAAAAGATTTACTTTATTGAAAGGCAGAGTTAGAGAGAGAGAGGGAGATCTCTCATCCACTGGTTCACTCCCCCATAGGCCACAGTGGCCAGGCCTGGGCCAGGCCGAAGCCAAGAGCCAGGAGCTTCTTCTAGGTCTCCTACATGGGTGGCAGGGACCCAAGGACTAGGGCCATCTTCTGCTGCTTTTTCAAGCGCATTAGCGGGGAGCTGGATGTGAAGTGGAGGAATCAGGGCTTGAACCGACACCCACATGTGATGCTGGCATTGTAGGTGGCGACTTAACTCATTATACCACAGAGCCAACACAGTAATCTCTGTCTATTGATTGCCACTTTAAAAACCCTTTAGCATTAAATCTTTATAGTGTAGACATTTATATTCCCCACAGTTATATTCTTGAAAAACTGCCTTACACAAAAATGCTCCATTTCAAATGAGTAATAAAAGTAGCACATACTCTCCCATTATAATTTGTAAATCAGGGAGAAGTCGGCGCATGATTGGTCCTGGATGGCAAAGAAGGTACTTGAAGTGGTCAGCAAGAGTGTTTCCATTTTCCTTCATTTAACTTGCTTACCAGAGGGCAATAGGATCCTCATGATCTTGTTCGGACAATACCTGTAGAGTCACCAATGCATTATGGTTTTCTCTATGACATTCATTTGAATCTTTTTTTGTTCTGAGGAAGAACCTGGTCTTTCACCTCCTACTTCCAGCTCCTCAACTTGGCTCCAGGCAGCAACCAACAGACCCTTCTGGGGGATGTGGGGACAGCTGCTTTCCAACTTTATTTCAGCTCCTCCAGAGCTTGGGGCTCTTTCAAGGTCACTGACCTTGAAATATGGGGCTTCCCTTCTCTATGTGTTGGTCTCTGTGTTAGCTCAGAGTAGAAGTGCAGTCAGGATCATCTGGCTTATTTAAGTGGCTGCTCAGGGGCGAAATTATTGTTGCATCAATAGCTAAAAAGGCATGAAAGGGAACAGGCGAAAGCTGCCCACATCACACAAGCTGGGTTCAAAGTTCCTATGTGGTCATTTTGGGAGACACTTCAAAGCAAGTTCATTGAGTCTGCCATCTCTGTCTTAAATCTGGTCTATTCTCCATTCCAGGTCACCTTGGTCCACGTCCCCAAGAGGAATTCTGCTTTGTTGCCTCAACTAGACACCTTTAGGTAGCACAGAAGTTTACAGAAAAAAGCAGTTTCCTTTCTCTTAAAGCAAACCAAGCTTGACCTTTCTCAACTACCAAGAAATTCAGCCCCAGTTCATGTGAGGAGACAGCCATGGCTAGGAGGTCACTGCCAGATTCTGCCTCCTGCTGCCTTTTTGATTTGATTGTTGTCTAAAACCGGAGGGTGCTCCCTGCTGTCTATCACAGAAGATACCCCAGCATTGCTTCATTAGTGTTGTGACCGCCACACGCACCAACACAGCCAACCACTTGGATGATATCAGCAAGTCCCAGGGTGAACCATCAGCGGAGAGCAATTCAGCACAGCATGTTATTTTAAAATACTGTGCTCTCAAAAACAAATATAGCCACTAAAGGAAAATGGTATTAGGTTTAAATTGTGATATAAAAATACCTGTTATGTAAGGTTCTAGCATTCATGCTCAGTCCTTTTCTCTCTGGACTCCTTTCTTCAGTTCTAAAGGAAATGAAGCGCTGTTTAGGAAAGCGGAAGGTACGTAGGCCTTCAAAAGGGAGCAGACACGGCAGCAGCAGAGACCTCACACTCAGGTCTACACAGGTGGATTCATCACAAGGCAAGGGGATCATTTCTTGGCAAATTTTTCTTCTAAACAAGGGCTTCCGCAGAACATGGATAGTTGCAAAACTCTCAGTTGCTTGTATTTGGCTAATCATTCAATGTTTATTAAGTGCCTGCTAGTCACAACAAACAGAGTTTAATTCTAAAATAACTTTAAAGCAAGTGACTGAAACGTCAGCTCTTGGACAAATGTGACCAGGTTACACAACTTGCTGAATGTTATCTCATTTACCAACTGCACTGTATTTACTCTGAGTGGACAAGATTTAGTAAATAACTGCTTGATCTTTTTCCTTCCTATCCCCCAAGTCCTCCCGTGGGGAGTACAAATAGGGAGCTAGGAAGTGGAGGCTGATCTGGGGCTGAGTGATGTACAAGGCTTAGATCTACCCTTTTGCTTATCATCTACCAAACAAACAAACCAAAACAAAACAGCTTACTAGTTCCTGGTCAGCTTCCAAACCCATTCTGAAACCCGTCACTTTCCCATGCATCCTGGCTATCTTCCTCCCCAACTTACCCACTCCCTCTTGGCAGATGGCTTGTCTTATGCGAAGATTAGCTGAGAAGTTGCTGGTTTCCCTACTTCCCAGCCAACAAACTTAGCTCTTTCTACACTTTCTTCCTTCCTTCTGGCTTTAAGCTCTTCTTTCTGTCAGTTTAATGATCAGATCCCCTTTTGACTTCTCTAGGAGTGAATTGCATTTTAAGGTGGAGATTAGATTCTTCAGTCAGCACATAAGCAAAACTCACAGGCAAAATTACTCTGGGAATAAAATTCTGCAAAGTAATATGTAAGTGCGAGTATATCAAGTAGACAACAATATATAGATTTTTTAAAAATTGATTTATTTAGTTGAAAGAGTTACACAGAGAGAGAAGGAGAGGCAGAGAAGGAGAGAGTGGTCTTCCATCCGCTGGTTCACTCCCCAATTAGCCACAGCGACTGGAGCTGAGCCAATCCGAAACCAGGAGCCAGGAATTCTTCCAGGTCTCCCACATGGGTGTAGGAGCCCAAGGACTTGGGCCATCTTCTGCTGCTTTCCCAGGCCATAGCAGAGAGCTGGATAGGAAGTGGAGCAGCCAGGACTTGAACTGGTGTCCATATGGGATGCCGGCACTGCAGGCAGTGGCTTTACCCACTATGCCACAGCACCAGCCCCAACAATATGTAGATTTAATATATGTGTTGTTACTGGATTTCTACTGTATGCAGAATGTAGTAATATATACTATACAATTTAAAAAAGGGATTATACAGAGAAAATAGATCAAGTAAGGTTTTTGGTGCACTTAAACAAATTTATAAATATTCTGATATCCCATATCTATCATCATCCAAGTTTTTATGGACAACTTTATCAGTTTCTCTGTAGTTTTCAGTTAGTTCATCAGTTTCTTCTCCATGGTTGTGGTAAAACTACTTAACCATTAGCTTGAACAGTGTGTTTCACTGGAAACTCCAAAATTACCCGCACCTTCTTTGGTTGGTGTCACTAAGAGGCTTCCCTGCCTGTTGGCAACCTCACTGAGGGCAATGGGCCACTGAATTTTCAACATTACTTATTTTTCTTTCTCTCTGTCTGCCTCCTTTGGTTTGGTTACATATATGACTGGTGGCTTAAGTAAGAGAAAGGTTTATTTCTCTCTCTTATAGAAGAAGTCCAGAAGTAGGTGGTGCAGGGCTTTTTTCTGGTGGCTCCAGGGTCACCAGGGCTCCAGGTGTCACCAGAGCTGTGGGGTTCTTGTCTTCATGCAAGAAAGAGTCGAGGCGTGAGACAGAGAGCAGAGTGATAAGGCTTTATTGGGGATAGGGCATCCGTCAGAGTGGAAGAGACAGAGAGTCACTCGGACTGGGAGAGAGCGAGGCTACATGGTTGAATGGAGAGAATACACCTGGGCAACATCTGGGCAGGTGGCTCAGCCGAGAGGCAGAAAGTTGAGTGTAGTCTGTTTGGTGTCCCTAGGTCTTTAAGGGAGTCTGTTTGCCCACCTTCCCCTCTCCTCCAGGACAAATGATAAGGAGTCCTGGAGGGGTTTGTTGGGTGAAAATTAGCAGATTCCTCCCCAGATTTCCTGGAGCTGGGGCAGAGTAGAAGGGCTTCCCTTACTGCCCCATGTTATCAGGTCAGGTAACCCATTTGGTTCTGAGGAGAGAATTCTCCTGGGAGCTTTTCTTAGGGGGGAAGGGCTGGGACCACCTGGACAGTTATCAGGGTCTCAGCAGGACTTTGAAGTGCAAAATGCTGGGCTTCTGGAACTCCTGTAGTAGGTGCAGGTCTTCAAGCCTGTCTCTCTCACACATAGGCTAAATTTCTCACTTTCTACCTAACACAGGCTCCTTCTCTCCATGTCAGGCCATGCCAGTTCATGGCTTCCATTCTCATGGCTGTTGCAGCTCCAGTCATTGCATCTACATTTCAGTTAGCAGGGGGAAGGAAGCTATAGTGTTACCAGAGAAAGTAAGGATTCTTGTCTTCGCACAAGAAAGAATTCAGGCGTGAGTCAGAGAGTAGTGGAAAGCAAAATAGCAAGATTTATTAGGGTAGGGACATCCGTAAGAACGGGTGGGCACCTCTCCAGACAGAACCTGAGAGAGAGTGCCCAGTCGCTCAGACTGGGGGAGAGCGAGGTTACATGGTTGAGTGGAGAGAGTACACCTGGGCAGGCCAGGCGGGCGGCTCAGCAGAGAGGCAGAGGGCTGAGCGCGCAGTCTGGTTGAGTTCAGGGGTTTTTAAGGGGATGAGTCCTGACTTCCCACCGCTTCTCCTCCTGGAAGAAAGGACTTTTTGGATATAAATATGAAAAATTCCTCTCTGAGTTTCCCCCCTGAAGTTATCAGAGAGGGAGAAGCCTTGCTGGGTATCAAGTGCAGATACTGGGCTGCACCTGGAAGGTTATCAGGATGACTTTGAGATGTGGATGCTGGACCTGAATGTCAATGCCTTAGGCCTTTGTCACACACACATAGGCTCATTTCTGACTTCCTACCTAACACTAGTGCTCAGGAAAATTATCCAACACTTGGAAATAAAGGAACAGAATGACTGTTTTATCCCAGTAGCATATAGCATTGTCTAGTTCCTCTAACTCATTCTTGGGGAATGTCCTACACTTTGTCACTGTTGAGTAGAGTTCAGACTCTAGAGTTAGATATTAACTTGGAACAACTGATAAAATGCAAATGAACTTTCCTGAGGAGAGATGGTTTTATTACTTTGAAGAACAATTGACACTTTGTAACTTAACATTATTATTTCAGGGTGGCATATTAATTTTTACTTTTGTGCTTCACCGAATCAGCTTGGTCATCTTACAGCCTCCCCTCATTAATGAATTGATTATACTTTAGTATGTGCTCAGATAGTGTGTGAAAATTCTGTTTTTAACATTTATGTGTTTTCACAAAAGGAAGGGCAAAAGGGGCTTTCTGTAAGCTGAGTCAACAGTTTGTCCAAATGTCCCACCTAAAAGTTCTACTTACATCTTTTTGACCAGAATTTTTTTTTTTTTTTTTTTTTGACAGGCAGAGTGGACAGTGAGAGAGAGACAGAGAGAAAGGTCTTCCTTTGCCGTTGGTTCACCCTCCAATGGCCACCACCCGGCCCACTGCGCTGATCCGAAGGCAGGAGCCAGGTGCTTCTCCTGGTCTCCCATGGGGTGCAGGGCCCAAGGACTTGGGCCATCCTCCACTGCCTTCCTGGGCCACAGCAGAGAGCTGGCCTGGAAGAGGGGCAACCGGGACAGAATCCGGCGCCTCGACTGAGACTAGAACCTGGTGTGCCTGCGCCGCAAGGCGGAGGATTAGCCTAGTGAGCCGCGGCGCCGGCTTTTGACCAGAATTTAGTCACAAGATCACATCTAGTTGCAAAGGAGCCTGGTGAATGTAGTGCTTTAGTTAGGTGTATTGAGACTCTGATTAAAAATCAGGGTTCTCTTATCTTAATAAGAAGGGAAGCAGAGCTCAGGTGGCAGAGACCAACTACCAGGCTTTGCCTTTCTTCCTAGCAGCCTGCGTGCCTGCTCAAAGAGCTGTGATAGCTTTAGCCCCATCGGTCTTGAGTCCCCTTTCTGCTAAAATGACAATATTCTCCTTTTTCCACATCAAGGTCCTATAAGAACAAGCTCACCTGGCTCTGCTTGCTCCTCTTCCTTTTCCTTCTTCATTCCTTTGCAATAGGATTTTGTTACCTTTGCCCCTAAATCTGTCTCACATTCACTGTTGATCTTCCGAACATCAAACTGAAATTGCATCTTAAGCAAGGTTTCCTAAGTGGTAACTGAGTTTATCAGTTTATTTGCTCTGTTTTCTTATTCTTTGTTAAGACAGTGGTTTAGTCTATTCTTAATGGCAGAATCAATATTTTAGTTTCATCATGCACTAATTAAGTTCTTTTGACCTGGTCATGAAAACCTGATTCATAGGCATCACTTTGATTCTGTGTGAAAATGCATTCCAAATTCCAAACAACTGAACTAATGGCAACTGTTGGGAATGCCTTGTGTAGGCACAGGGCAGTTAATTGAGTTCTTCCCTCTATTGAATAGGAAGAAGAAATTGGATTTTTGTTGCTAATAAAAGCAGATTTCACTTAGACTGTTTCCAAAGCATAGCAGAGGCCATGACAAGATGTTTGCCTTGAGCGAACTCATAGAGGAAAAGATTCCATTTTGGAATCCCCAGGGGAAAGATCCTTGATAATGTGTTTTCCTCTGTTCGCTGATCCCCTTCCTGATCTCACTTCATGGATCTAGCTGTTTGCAAATTCGGTTTTATCCTAATTAAGAAAGGACAATGTGTAAAGTTATACTTCACCGTCTGTGAGCCTGCACTGTTCATCACATAGGGATCCTCTTTAGGGCTTTGGGGTTATGATTGCCAACCAGATGTGGTTATACTGCCCCAATGTGTACCTTTTTTTTTTCCTTTTAGGCTTCTCTGTTCCTGATTAAGTCACAGGACACTAAGGAGAGGTGGTGGGCTTTGGGGGAGCACAATGTCTTTTCTATCCCTTCCTCCCAAGCTCTGGGTGCATAAGTGGAGAAAGAATGAAAGCTAGCAATCTGGCCCTCAGAGATGCTATATTTAACTGACACAATATTTTTACTTTTTTTTTTTTTTTTTTGACAGAATGGACAGTGAGAGAGAGAGAGAGACAGAGAGAACGGTCTTCCTTTTGCCGTTGGTTCACCCTCCAATGGCCACCGTGGCTGGCGTGCTGCGGCCGGCGCATCGCGCTGATCTGAAACCAGGAGCCAGGTGCTTCTCCTGGTCTCCCACGGGGTGCAGGGCCCAAGCACTTGGGCCATCCTCCACTGCACTCCCAGGCCACAGCACAGAGCTGGCCTGGAAGAGGTGCAACCGGGACAGAATCCGGCGCCCCGACCGGGACTAGAACCCTGTGTGCCGGCGCCACAGGCGGATGATTAGCCTAGTGAGCTGCGGCACTGTCCTTTAACTTTTATTTTCAAAAAGCAACAGTTAGGGGCAGGTGTTTGGAACAGCGGCTAAGATGTTCTTTGGGATGCCCCATTCCACATCTGAGTACCTGAGTTCACATCTGCTCCCATTCCAGCTTCCTGCTCATCACAGTCCATGTGGCAGCAGGTGATGGCTCAAGCAGTTTAGTGCTTGCAACCACATGGGAGACCTGGGTTGAATTTCTGGCTCCCTGTTTTTTGGGCCTGACCCAGCTAGGGCTGTTGCAGGTATTTGGAGGGTATGCCAATGTACCAATGGATGGACAATCTTTTTCAGTCTCTTTTTTTCTGTTTGTTTGTCTATGTCTCTCTGCCTTTCAAATAAATAAAAAGTCAAACCTTTTAAAAACAATATTTAAAAGGAAGATTTCTTATACAAATCTGACTCTGATTTTTTTAAATTTTGTTTAAAATTTATTTTCAGGTAGAGTTATAGACAGTGAGCAAGAGACAGAGAGAAAGGTCTTCCTTCTGTTGGTTAACCCCCAAATGGCTGCTATGGCTGGAACTGCGCCGATCCGAAGCCAGGAGCCAGGTGCTTCCTCCTGGTTTCCCATGGGGTGCAGGGCCAAGCACTTAGGCCATCCTCCACTGCCTTCCGGGGCCACAGCAGAGAGCTGGACTGGAACAGGAGCAGCCGGTAATAGAACCGGTGCCCATATGGGATGCTGGCGCCGCAGGCAGAGGATTAACCAAGTGAGCCATGGCGCCGGCCCCTGACTCTGCTTCTTGATATTATAAACCTGGGTTGCAGGAATTGGGGTGGAACTGAGTGACTGCTGTTCCCTTTAGGTGGAATGTGCCCTCTGAATTTTGCCACAGTCCTCTCTTATCCCTATTACACACCCACCTGCTTCTCTTATTTACGTTATCTGCTGTACCCTGTAGGCATTTGATGTTAGGATCGCTATTGCAAATGCCCAGTTATGAGGGAGGAATAAAGAAGCCCCAGGATGACTTCACAGAGGAGAATCAACCTGATCTTTGAAAACTGATAGGAATTTTCCTAATAAAGAGGCAAGAACACTCCAGGTACACCAGACAGGTAGATAAAAGACACAGGATTCTTAGACGCCGCAAATAGAACTTTAAGAAAGGCCAGAGTAATCTTTCAGCATGACCTTGAATTTAAACAGCCCAGGCTTTACCATAAAGGAAGGAAGGATCTTCATTACATTCATGGAAAATGTGTATTATGAAACAAATGCCTGAATTTCACATTTTTGGCACCAAAATGAAGTTATCTTTTAATTCTATTGTCTTGTCTTCTAGCAGCATAGATGAGTTGCATCTGTATTTGTATTTTATATAAACAAAAGCATTAAGCAGGCATGATTTTGTCTAGCTTCTTTCACTCAACTTTCTATTTATGAGATTCATGTATAAAGCATATAGTTTTAGAATAAAGTATTCATTTCACGGCCATATAATATTCTAGTAAGTGAATACTCGGCCATTTATTTATCCATTCTTGGCTAATGCACATTTAGAAAATGTTCTGTCTTTACTCTTAAGAACAGTGTAATGGGATTGGTGTTGTAGCTTGCTGGGTTACGCTGTTGCCTGTGCCACTGGCATCCCATATACCTGGCAATTTAAGTCCTGGAGGCTCCACTTCCGATCCAGTTACCAGCTAATGTGCCTGGGAAAGCAATGGAAGATGGCTGAAGTACTTGGACCCCTGCCACCCAGGTGGGAGATCTGGATGGAATTCAGGATCCTGGCTTCAGCCCAGTCCAGCTCCAGCCATTGTGGCAATTTGGGGAGTGAACCAGGGCATGGAAGATTCTCTCCTCTCTCCTCTCCTCTCCTCTCCTCTCCTCTCCTCTCCTCTCCTCTCCTCTCCTCTCCTCTCCTCTCCTCTCCTCTCCTCTCCCCTCCCCTCCCCTCCCCTCCCCTCCCCTCCCCTCCTCTCCTCTCCTCTCCTCTCCTCTCCTCTCCCTTTTCTCTTCTTTCTCTCCTCTCTTCTCTCTTATCTTTTCTCTCTTCTCTCTTCTCTCTTCTCTCTCTCTCTCTCTCACACACACACACACACACACTTACATCTATCTCTATAACTCTGCCTTTCAAATAAATAAATAATTTTTTTTTTGACAGGCAGAGTGGACAGTGAGAGAGAGAGACAGAGAGAAAAGTCTTCCTTTGCCGTTGGTTCACCCTCCAATGGCCGCCGCGGCTGGCACGCTGTGGCCGGCGCACCACGCTGATCTGATGGCAGGAGCCAGGTACTTCTCCTGGTCTCCCATGGGGTACAGGGCCCAAGGACTTGGGCCATCCTCCACTGCACTCCCTGGCCACAGCAGAGAGCTGGCCTGGAAGAGGGGCAACCGGGACAGAATCCGGCACCCCGACTGGGACTAGAACCCGGTGTGCCGGCGCCGCAAGGCAGAGGATTAGCCTAGTGAGCCATGGCGCCGGCCAATAATTGTTTTTAAAGAGCAGTATAGTTATAAAAACCCTAGAACAAGTCTTTTCATTTCTGTTGCTTATATACCCAGGAGTGGAATTAGGAGGTCATATGTTAACTTTTAGTAGGTGCTCCAAATAGTTTCCACAGTGGTTGGGAACCAATCTGTAAATCCAACGATAGTCTAAGAGAGTTATGATTGTACCACACCCTCTCTAGTACTTAATATTTTCATTTTTACTTTTGCCATTCTAGTGGCATGGTCTCATGGTGGTTTTAAAGTAGATTTCTTTGATAGCTAAGGAGACTAAGCACATTCTCATGTTTCTTATGAAACATCTGTTAAAATTTTTTGCCTTTTTAAAATTTGATAGTTTGTAGTTTTTATTTTTATGATTCTTTATGATTTTTGGATGCAGATCTTTATTGATTATATATTGCAAATATCTTCTAGTCTGTGGTTGCTTTCTAACTATTAATGATGTCTTTTGAGGAGCAAAAGTTCTTACTCTAACATAGTATAATTCAATTTTTTCTTTTATGGTGAATACCTTCTGTATCTTATTTATGAACTTCTTGCCTAAATTCATAGATATTCCGTAGTGTCCTCTCAAAGTTTTATTATTATTCAAAGATTAATTTATTTATTTATTCTAGAGGCAGAATTAGAGAGAGAGAGAGAGAAGAAACATAGAGAGGCCTTCCATCCATTGGTTCAGCCTCCAAATGGCTGCAATGGCCAGAGCTGGGCTGATCTGAAGCCAGGAGCCAGGAGCTTCTTCCAGGTGCCCCATGAGGGCACAGGGGCCCAAGCACCTGGGCCATCTTCCACTACTTTCCCAGGCCACCAGCAAGAGATAGATGGGAAGAGGAGCCGCCAATACCCATATGGGATGCCGGTACCACAGGCAGAGACCCAACCTACCACCCCACAGTGCTGGCCCCAAAGCTTTGTTATTTTATATTTCATATTTAAATCTGCAGTTCTTCTGGAATTCATTTTTGTTGGTGATATGAGGTATGGATTGAGTCATTTTTGATAATGAAAAAGGATCATCCATTCTCTTCTACAAAGGCTATTGCAAGGTCTTTGTCATTAATTAAGCTCCTGTTCTTGTATGATTTTTTTTTTCAGAACTTTATTCTGCTCCATTGCTCTATTTGTCTATCTTTGTGGATATACTACACTATTTTTTTTTTATTTTACAGTCTACTGTTTATTTTATGTTATGGCAGGTACACTTCAATTTCAAAAACTTAAAACATATAAAAAGTGGTTAGGGACTAACATCTGTATCAACAGTTGATAAATGTCTAAGATTGTTTATTATACAGCAGGGTATAGTGGTAGTGCTAACAGGGCGCCATGGAAGTTAGTCTGAAAATTATCACTAGGCTTTATACAAACAACAACATATGCTGCTGTTTTAGAATTTTGGGAAACGATCTGCTTCTAATGCTAAGCCGTCCTTTAACATTTTTAATGTTATACAGTGTTACAGTATTAGTTTGGCAAATGTTTCAAAATAAAATAGAAATGTATTCATAACATCACAGAAATGCACATCCAATTTTGTTTTCAATAAGAACGATAGGTACAGATCAGAACTCTTCCCTGTATGAAATAATTTATACAGAGATGCATGCTCTAATATCACTATCTAAAATAATCACTAAATACACTTCTTTTTCAGAAATAAATAAGCAGAGAGTATGTTTTTCATTATCAAATATCAAAAAAACATGTAGATAATGTAGGTTTTTCAAACAACTGATACTCTAAAATTATAGGAATGATTTCAGTGAATTCAGAGAATGTGCAACCTAAATCAACCAAGCATATTGTAGTACAACCATATTAAGAAGTCAAAAATCAGAAAATACACTATGAAAGAAATTTATAATCCACAAAACTGTTTTTCAGTCCTTAAGGTAAAATAGTTCCACAGTTCACAGATAAACCGAGGCAACAGAAATGTGTGCTTGTCTTCAATAAGTAGGTATTTTATGCAGAAGATGTAACACTTTGTAGACAGCAACTACACTATCTTAATTGTTCTATCTTAATATGTCTTGATGGTGGGGAATTTAAATCTTCCAAACTTGTTCTTTTTTTAACCTGATATTCTCAGCCCTTTGCATTGCCATGTGAATTTTAGAACCAGTGTGTCAGTTTCCTAAAGCCATTAAGAAATTAGAGATTGGAAATCAGTGCCCTTGAGATATACTGCACTTATTTCTGGGAATCCCAAAGGGTGGAGCTTCTAAGAGTTTCCATATCAGATTGTCTGCCATGGTAATCATCCAATACCTTCCCACTTTTCTTCTCTGGAACCTGGTTATCTTAGTGTGTGCCTCCCAAAAGTCATTTTGGTTAAAGCCCCTCCTTCCCACAAGAATGCCAGTGTTCATTTGAAAGGTTATCCCTGTAGATGTTTCAAGAGTTTCTATTCCTTGGTATGGATGAAGGGTTAATATTAAAATAAAGATCTTCCATGTCCTTGCTTATGCCATAAACTCAAAAGCCTAGAGCTACAGGTGCTGTTTTTCTTGTGGGCTTGGCTTGCCTACAGAGCAAAATGAGATACAGAGCAGATGAATGTGTGTTCCCCCACGTCCCCATCCAGTTCCTGGGAGAATGGACACCCTACCTAGTCACATGGGGACTTTTGGATGAATGCCACCTTTGTTCAGCACTCGGGAGGAAGAGACTTTGGAATCTCTTCCATGGGGAGGACACTCTGCCCCGGACCTCCCAATCTATGCTGAAGAAACTGTTCGGGATTCCCCAGCCATGATACTTTGGGTGTTGGCCTCTTTCCCTCCATTGGTGATGTTCTAATCTTAACTGTTTCTTTTCTTCTCTTTAATTGTAAATACGTTTCTGATAATTATATCTCTGTATCAAGAGTGCTTTATCACCCTTAGGTTGGCCCTGCTAATTTCTATGGCTGCACCTTAAAGTAGCTCGTAATACTACAGGGAATCAGGGCAATGCTGGATTCCATGACCGAGAAAAGACATTAGCGTCCTCTCTAACTGTTGCCACTTACTCCCTGAATCTTGAGATAGCTTAGAATGTGCCCAGAGCCTCAAAAGTCCCCTGCTTCCTTCACCTCGGGCGTAATCACTTGCCCTTGAGCCCACCAATCTCAAAAAAAAAATACAGTTTTGTTTCTGACCATAAACCCCATTTAAGGAGCCAAAAAGCTATGTTCTTCATCCTTTTCTTTAAACTCAGATTCTTTCTTCTGCCAGTTACACGAGTAAATCTCCAGGCAGATGAGTAAATGCAGAGACTGGGCATGGGAGTGTTTTGTACACTGTGTGAGTCCCAGCTCAGCAAGTCAAGCATGCTGTGACACTTTGCAAAAGGATGTAAAAACAATTCTTGGTTCATAAAGTCCACTCACTAAATAATCCCTGGACAGCGTTTTCTATTACTGAGTTAGACCAACAGTACAGAAAGCTTTTAGAGTGTGGTGTTTGTGACGAGGCAGGGTCCAACAATTTCTCCCCTCTCCTCGCTTCTTCCCTCCTGTGCCAGCTCCCCTTCTTTCCCTTTCCCTATCATCCTCCTCATTTCTTTTTTCTTCTCAGGATTCTTTCTAAGTACTCTTAGTAATTATATTTTAAATTAATTCTCTTGAGTTTCATTTATAGAAATGATATAATCAAAAAATAAAATACATTCACCTTTTGCCAGTAACTTTTTCCCCCCAAAGACACCTTTTATTTAATGAGTACAAATTTCATAAGTACAACTTTAGAAATATAGTGATTATTCCCAACATACCTGCCCACACACCCCGCCTCCTCCTCCCTCTCCCATTCCCAGTCTCATTATCCACTAAGAAAAAAAAAAGAACTGTTCTCAACAGTGAAGACAAGGGCTGTTCAAGTCACTGCTTCTCAAAGTGTCAATTTCACTTCTATAGATTTCCTTTTAGGTGCTCTATTTTAACAGATCAGGGAGAACATACGGTATTTGTCCCTGTAGGACTGGCTTATTTCACTAAGTATGATGTTTTCCAGATTCATATATTTTGTTGTAAATGACTGGATTTAATTCTTTTTCCCCATTGTGTAGTATTCCATATAGTATATATCCCATAATTTCTTTTATCCAGTTTTCAGTTAACAGGCATTTAGGTTTATTCCATATCTTAGCTATTGTGAATTGAGCTGCAATAAACATCTGGGTGCAGATAACTCTTTATTTGATGATTTCATTTCCCTTGGGTAAATTCCCAGGAGTGGGATGGTTGGGTCATATGGTAGATCTATTTTCAGATTTCTGAGATATCTCCATACTGACTTCCATAGTGGTTTTACTAGTTTACATTCCCACCAAAAGTGGATTAGTGGACCTTTCCCCACATCCTCACCAGCATCTGTTGTTTGTTGATTTCTGTATGAAAGCAGTTCTAACTAGAGTGAGGTGAAACTTCATTGTGGTTTTGATTTGCATTTCCCTAATGGCTAGTTCTCCTGAACATTTTTTCATGTGTTTGTTGGCCATTTGGATTTCCTCTTTTGAAAAATGTCTGTTTAAGTCCTTTGCCCATTTCTTCACTGGGTTGTTTGTTTCGTTGTTATGGAGTTTCTTGATCTCTCCATATTCTAGTTATTAATCCTTTTATCAGTTACATAGTTTGCAAATAATTTCTCCCATTCTGTCAGTTGCCTCTTCACTTTACTGACTGTTTCTTTTGCAGTACAAAAGCTTCTCAATTTGATGTAATCCCATTTGTTGATTTTGGTTTTGATTGCCTGTGCCTCTGGGATCTTTTCCAAGAATTCTTTGCCTGTCCCAATGTCTTGCAGGGGTTCCCCAATTTTCTCTAGTAATTTGATGGTATCAGGTCATAGATTTAGGTCTTTAATCCATTTTGAATGTATTTTTTGTAAGGTGTAAGGTAGGTATCCTGCTTCATACTTCTGCATGTGGAAATCCAGTTTTTCCAGCACCATTTGTTGAAGAGACTGCCCTTGCTCCAGGAATGGTTTTAGCTCCTTAGTCAAATATAAGTTGGTTAGGGGCCAGCGCTGTGGCATAGCAGGTAAAGCCACTGCCTGCAGTACCAGCATCCCATATGGGTACTGGTTCGAATCCTGGCTGCTCCACTTCAGACCCAGCTCTATGCTGTGGCCTGGGAAAGCAGTGGAAGATGGCCCAAGTCCTTGGGTCCCTGCACCCACATGGAGACCCAGAAGAAGCTCCTGGTGCAGCTCTGGTCCTTGCAGCCAGTTGGGGAGTGAACCAGTGGATAGAAGACCACCTCTCTGCCTCTCCTTATCTCTCCGTGTAACTCTGACTTTCAAATAAGCAAATAAATCTTAAAAAAAAAAAATAGCTTGGATTGATTTCTGGCATTTCTATTCTGTTCCATTGGTCTGTCCATCTGTTTTTATACCAGTACCAAGCTGTTTTGATTTTAACTGTGTTGTAGTATGTCTTGAAATCTGATATTGTGATGGCCGCCACCAGCTTTGTTTTTGTTGTATAAGATTGCTTTAGCTATTTAAGGTCTCCTGTGTTTCTATATGAATTTCAGCATCATTTTTTCTAGACCTATGAAGAATGTCTTTTGGTATTTTGATTGGTATAAAATTGAATCTATAAGTTGGTTTTGCAAGAATGGACATTTTGGTGATACTAATTCTCCCAGTCCATGAACATGGAAGATTTTTTGGTACCTTCTTCTATTGCTTTCTTTAATATTTTGTAATTCTCATTGTAGATATCTTTGACATCTTTGGTTAAATCTATTCCAAGGTATTTGATTTTTTTTTTTTTTTGTAACCATTGTGAATGGGATTGATCTTAGAAGTTCTTTCTAAGCTGTGGCATTGTCTGTGTATAAAAAGGCTGTTGGAGCCGGTGCTGTGGCGTACTAGGTTAATTCTCTGCCTGCATCTCTGGCATTCCATATGGGCGCCGGTTCTGGTCCTGGTTGCTCCTCTTCCGATCCAGCTCTCTGCTATGGCCTGGGAAAGCAGTAGAAGATGGCCCAAGTCCTTGGGCCTCTGCACCTGTGTGGGAGACTGGAAGAAACTCCTGACTCCTGGCTCCTGGCTTCAGATCAGTGCAGCTCCAGCTGTGCAGCCAATTGAGGAGTGAACCAACAGATGGAAGACCTTTCTTTCTGTCTCTCCCTCTCATTGTCTGTAACTCTACCTCTCAGATAAATAAATAAAAAATCTTTTTAAAAAAAAGTGCAGTAGTTCTTCTTTAAATGTCTGGTAGAATTCAACAGTGAAGCCATCTGGTCCTGGGCTTTTCTTTGTTGGGAGGGTCTTTATTACTGATTCAATTTCCATCTTGGTAATGGGTCTGTTTAGGTGTTCTTTGTCTTATGGCTCAATTTAGGTTGGTTGTATATGTCCAGGAATCTATCCATTTCTTCTAGGATTCCCAGTTTGTTGGCATACAACTCTTTGTAGTAATTTCTAATGATTCTTTTTATTTCTGTGATGTCTGTTTACATTTCCTTTTTCATCTCTGATTTTATTGATGTGGGTCTTCTCTCTCCTTTTTTTGGTTAGTTGTGACAATGATGTGTCAATTTTATTTAAAAAAAAAAAACGAGCTCTTTGTTTTGCTTATCTTCTGTACTGTTTTTTTTTTTTTAAAGATTTATTTATTTACTTTGAAAGTCAGAATTACACAGAGAGAGAAGGAGAGGCAGATAGAGACAGAGTAAGAGGTCTTCCATCCTCTGATTTACTCCCCAATTGGCCGCAATGGCCAGAGCTGCACCAATCTGAAGTCAGGAGCTAGGAATTTCCTCTGGGCCTCCCATGCAGGTGCAGGGGCCCAAGGACTTGGGTCATCTTCTACTGCATTCCCAGGCCATTGCAGAGAGCTGGATCGGAAATGGAGCAGCCGGGTCTCAAACCGGTGCCCATATGGGATGCCGGTGTTGCAGGCAGTGGCTTTACCCACTATGCCACAGAGATGGCCCCTGTGCTGTTTTTTTTTAATTCAATTTTGTGGGTTTATCTCTAATTTTAATTATTTATTTCTGTTACTAGTTTTGGCTTTGGTTTGCTGTTGTTTTTCTAGATCCTTGAGATGCATTCATAGCTCATTTATTTAGTGCCTTTCCAAATTCTTGATGTAGGCTCCAATTGCTATAAACTTTCTTTTTAACACTGCTTTTGCTGTATTCCATAAATTTTGATATGTTATGTTGTCATCTTCATTTGTTTCCAGAAATTTTTTGATTTCTCTTTTGATTTCTTCTATGACCCACTGTTCATTCAGGAACATGTTGTTCAGTCTCCAAGTGTTTGCATGTGTTCTAGAGATTCCTGAGTTGCTGATTTCCAGCTTCATTGCATTGTGGTCCAAGAATATGCATGGGATGATTTTGATTTTTTTGAATTTGCTGAGACTTGCTTTATGTCCTAGCATGTGGTTAATCCTAGAGAAGGTTCCATGCACTGGAGAGAAGAATGTGTATTCTACAACTGTAGGATGGAAAGTTCTGTAGATATCTATTAGATCCATTTGGTCAATAGTGTTGATTAACTCTGCTATTTCCTTGCTGATTTTCTGTCTGGTTGATCTGTCCGTTGCTGAAAGTGGGGTATTGAAATTCCCCATTACTATTGTATTGGAGTCTATGTGTCTCTTGAGATCCCTTAATATTTCTTTTAAATAGCCAGGTACCCTGTAATTAGGTGCATACATGGTTTTAGTAGTTACATCTTCCTGTTAAATTGATCCCTTAATCATTACATAGTGTCCTTCTTTGTCTCTTTTAGCAGTTTTTGTGTTAAAGTCTATTTTGTCTGATATTAGGATGGCTATTTTTTTGGTTTCTGTTAGCAAGGAATATCTTTTTCCATCCTTTCACTTTCAGTCTGTGTGCATCTTTGTTAGTGAGATGTGTTTGTTGTAGGCAGCAAATAGATAGGTTTTATTTTTTAATCAATTTAGCTAGTCTGTGTCTTTTAACTGGAGAGTTAAGGCCATTTACATTCAAGGTGACTATTGATAAGTAACAACTTTGCCCTGCCATTTTTCCGTAAATATTCCTATTTTTTACTTTTGATTTCTTTTGTACTTTTACTGGGAGATTTCCTTCCTTTATTTTCTTCCATAGTGATGACAGTGTTTTTGTGTTTCTGTGTGCAACACATCCTTAAGCATCTTCTACAGGGCTGGTTGGGTGGTGAAAAATTCTTTCAGTTTCTGTTTGTTATGGAAAATATTTATTTAATCCTTGTTCATAAATGAGAGCTTTGCAGAGTATAGTAGGGTTGACAGGTTTTTTTTCTCTTAACATGTGGAATATATCTCATCATTCTCTCCTAACCTGTAGGGTTTCTGATGAGAAGTCCACTGTGAGTCTAATTAGAGATCCTCTGAAAGTAACTTGGTGTTTCTCTCTTGCCCATTTTAGTATCTTTTCTTTATATTTTACTGTGGAGAATTTGATTACAATGTGTCAAGGTGAAGATCTTTTCTGGTCATGTCTGTTAGGAGATCTCTGTGCTTCCTGTACTTGGGTGTTGATTTCTTTCTCCAAATTGGGGAAATTTTTTGTTATTATTTCACTAAAAAGGCCTTCTAATCCTTTCTCTCTTTCCACGCCTTCAGGAACTCCTAGAATCCATATGTTGGGTTGTTTGATAGTATCCTGTAGATTCCCAACAGTTTTTTTTGTTTGTTTGTTTTTTTTTTTTTTAGTGTTCTAATTTTTTCTTCTTGCGTTTGGTCTGACTATATACTTTCCTGTGCTTTGTCTTCTAAGTCGGATATTCATTCTTCTGCTTCACAGACTCTGTTGTTAAGGCTTTCCACTGTATTTTTTATTTGTTCTATTGAATTGTTCATTTCCAGGATTTCATCTTAAGATCTCAATTTCATGGGAGAAAATTTATTTGATGTCATGTATGGATTTCATTAGTTCATGCATTTGCTTCTGATTACTTCTAAGTAATCCTGTGATCAGTGTTGTGAATTCCATTTCTGGCATTTCTTCAATCTCTTCATCACCGTTTTCTAATTCTTAAACCTTGACCTTGCATTAGGTTAGATTTCTGATCTAAAGTTGATTCCTTAATAGATTTGCCTCTATTTGTTCTTGTTGAATAATAAAATCATTTAGACCTATTTATTTGTCTCTTATACCTTCGGTGGCATTCCATAAGGTTTGAATTGCAGTGTTTTTTTGATCAGAGCATTTTATTGTCTGTAAACTATGCTGTAATCAGATTTGCCCTCAGGCAAAGGTGAAAGTTTTTTTCTAAGTGTCCAGGCCTCTTCCTATTAAATTTTTGTTATCTTCATTTCTAGGATAATCCCTGAACATTTATTTTTCTCTTTTAGCAGAAAGTCTTCTAACCTGTCTTTAAGTAAGGAATGGGAGTTTTCCACCTTCACCCTGCTTAGGGAAAACAGGCTTTTGTTTTCTGTTTGATACTTGGTGATGGACCATCAAGCCTTAGTGTTAAATAGAGGGACATGATGAACTTTTAATTTCAAGAGGAGGGCATAGGTGTGGGTGGTGAAAGGTTAAACACTGAAGCACCTAAGCCTTGGAGTGGTCTCCAGGCCTTGAATAGAGAGACTCGTTTTAGGGAGAGAAGATGATGGAACCTGCTCTTATAAGACATCTCCAATGTGGTAGGACCAAGTACCTGGGTGGCATATCTAGATACCAAGGGCTGTGATCCTGGGCCTAGGCAAAGCAAGTGAGCATCCCATGGAAGAAATGGGTTTGCTCACAATGCTGCTTCCCTTTGAAGGACGCTGATGGGGGTCATAACTTGGGAGCACTAGGACCAGCAGGACAGATGGAAGAAGACCCAGGCTGGCCAAGTTCCTCGTATAGTGAGGAACCACTGTGGTGAAGGCCGCAGCAGCTGAAGGAAGCCGGAGTCTTTTCTGGTTGAAGATAAAAGCCTTATAGTTTTCCTTTCTGAAGTGCCTAACCTCAACTGCATGGGTGCTTGTGAGGGATCTCAAGGGCTCAAGAATGGGGTCTGAGACTTCCCATCAGTTTGCAATGCTGGGAACCAAACCAGTTCTAATTAACTTGAGAAATAAATAAAATGTGATATGACTTGCATCCTTCCTGGGTAGAGCAGTTTCTACATGCTGTATTCCTTTTTATTATGTAGTGGTCAAGGCATACACATTGCATATTTTTTTTTATTTTGGGAATTTATTCCTTGTGTGCTTTTGTGAATTTTTGTAAATGTTTTAATAGACGTTTTTCACTGATATTTTTCTAATTCTGAAAGTAGTCCATGTTTATTATAGAAAGTATAAAAGACAAAAGCATAAAGAAAAAAATCTTTTAAGCAACCATATACTTGATTGCTTTCCAGTGTTGGAAATTTTAGATTGTTTTCCATATTTTGCTCTTAAATTTAACACTGAGGGGGCAGCGCTGTGGCATAGTGGGTAAAGCTGCTGCCTGCAGGGCTGACATCCCATATGGGCACCGGCGCTGGTTTGAGTCCTGGCTGCTCCACTTCTGCTCCAGCTCTCTGCTGTGGCCTGGGAAAGCAGTAGAAGATGGCCCAAGTCCTTGGGCCCCTGCACCCACATGGGAGACCCAGAAGAGCTCCTGGGTCCTGGCTTCAGATTGGTGCAGCTCCAGCTGTTGCAGACATCTGGGGAGTGAGCTAGTAGATGGAAGACCTCTCTCTCTGCCTCTGCCTCATTCAACTCTGCCTTTCAAATAAATAAATCTTTTTTAAAAAAGTTAATACTGGGATGAACTAAACATTCTTATTATTTGGGATAAATCCTAGAAGTTGGATGGTGGTTATATATTCTTAAATGCTTTCCAAAAAATTACATCAATGACCTGACTCAGCAGCAGCATTTTAGAATATCTGTTTTTGTCACCCTTGCCACACAAGATATCTCTTAAATGTCATTACCTAAAGCAGATAGCCCTCAGCTCTCAGCTGGATAACGTACAACAGCTTCTTAATGGTGCCTGTATCATCCCACCTTCCACTCCAGCCAAGTCTCCTGCTCTACCCGGAGGGATTCCCCCAACACATAAATCTGATCACATCACTTCCCTGCTTACAGCACTTTAGTCACTTGCAAAGTCAATTCAGCGAGGCCTCAATGACTTTCCTGCTCAGGAGGCTCCTCTGTCCCAGTTCCACTGTTCCCTTAGGGTCTTCTGTTATTTTGTTATCCCCTCTATGCCCCAGACATACTGAACTTTTTGCTGTTTTTAGAAGTCACTCATCTTCCCTCTTGCTCTGTTTCTATCTCCTCTCTCTGCCTTCCAGTCTCTACATCTGAGACTTCCTCAGGTAGGAGCACTCTCTTCTCCTTCAGGCTCACCACCTTATGTTCCATCAGTAAAGAGCATTTAGTTTTTTCAGAGCAGAGACGCTCAGCCTGGTAACTGACGCTAGCCAACATTGCCCCCTAGAGGACCTCTACGTGCTCGTGCTCCGGGCTGACCAGCTTGCTAACTCCTGGAATGCTTTGGAACAAAACTGTTGGAAAATTCAAGGATCCTGATGCCATCCATATCCTGATTATATCCTTGAATATTGCCTCTGCCTTCTCCCTGAAACTCTTCTGGGATTTCAAAAAACCTGTTAGCTCTTCCTACTGGATCCCCGGAGTTTCTTATTTCTCTCTCTCTCTCTCTGTATTTTTCTTTGTTCCTCTGTGTTGTATTCTAATAGTTTCTTCTCTTCCATCTTCCAGTTTTCCAATTCTCTCTTCAGCCATGTATAATTGACTATTAAACCCTTCTACTGAGCTATTAATTTGCCTTACTGCATTTTCTAATTACAGAATTTCCAGTTGGTTCTTTTCCAACTCTGTCACGTTACTTTTTAAGGTATGGTTTCCAGGTCCCTGTTAAAGCTTTCAAGCCTATTTTTATTTCTATAAACTTTGTATGCACAGTTGTATGAAGTTGTTACATAATTTTTATATGATAATTCCAATCATTAGTCCTTCAGTATATTTCTGTTGCCTGGTCTTTTTGCTCTTTTTCACGTATGGCATCTGATTTGTGAGTGTGGTTGTTTTTTGCTATGTATTGTCAAAGTTTTATAAGTGGTTTGTAATAATAATGTGAAGTTTAGAATTGGAATATGTTCATACTGAGAGGGTTTTCACTCATTCATGCTAGATACCTAGAGAAGCTATTAGCCCAGGACCCCCTCAATCTGAACTAAAGTCTTGAGTTTGTCTCGGCCACCTACACATGGTACAATTAGGCTGCAGGTCACTGTGGGTTTCTTTTTTCCGGTTCACCTTATTCTGAGCCCATTACCCATCAGGGTCCAAGCTTAAAGTATAGAACTTCAGTTTAGGTATGGGATATAGTTCAGATATGACAAGGTCTCTTTGCACTGTATATATGTACTTCTAGACTGAAGGACATCAAACCAGAAGGAGAGGGCAAAACCTCCTTCTACTTCTTTAGATGGGTGGCAGAGAGATGAGCAAAATACCTGATATAGCTGTCATTTTTTGGAAGGTTTATTTTATTTGTTAGAAAGGCACAGTTACATAGAGAGGAGAGAGGAGAGAGCGAGAGGGAGGGAGAGAGCGAGAGAGAGCGAGTGAGCGGTTCCATCTGCTGGTTCACTCCCCAAATGGCTGCAATGGCCAGGGCTGGGCCAAACCAAAGCCAGGAACCAGGAACTTCATCTGGGTCTCTCACATGAGTGCAGGGGCCCAAGGACTTGTTCCATCTTCTGCTGCTTTCTCAGGCCATAGCAGGAAGCTGGATCTGATGTGGAGCAACCAGGACTTGAACCAGCGTGCATATGGGATGCTGGCATTACAGGCAGTGGCTTAACCCATTATACCACAGTGTTGGCCATGGTCATTTATCTTAGGCAGTTTTCTTGGGATAAAGTAGGTTGTGTCCCTTTCATCACTATTCAACTCATGGATACCATGACAGAGCTAGAACATGACAGACTACAACTCCCAGAATGCATTTCTGCTAGGGTTCTTCTGGTCAGTAGCCCTGCCCACAGCGTTTCTTGGAAGGAAGGGCATTTCCTAGCATGCAGTATGCCTCTGCTATTCCCCCAGTCCTAATCTCACCTCCTTTCTAATTGTGTTCTGACCATTTCTGACTGTAGAATGAGGTCAGGCTAGGGGACAAGAAAGGAGGAAGAGTGCTGTGGCTGCTCATTTTCTAGTTGTTTTAGATTTTGAGTTCCTCATCCAGAGTCAGGCTGAATAATGGTTACCCAAAGACGCCCACATCCTAATCCCTGGAAATTGTGAATATATTATCATACACAGCAAAAGGGACTTGCTCTTGTGATTAAGTTAGTAATGTTGACATGCAGAGAATGTTCTAGATTCTCGTGTGGTCTGTTGTAATCACCAGCATCCTTGTAGAATAGAGGCAGTAAGTCAGAGTCTGGGAGATGTGATGACAGCAGCAGAGGTTGTGGTGATGCAGGGCAGGGCCTCTAAGCCAGGTGGGGATGGCTGCTCTGATGGCTGCAAAAGGCCAGGAAACAGCTGTGATGCCACCATGAGTTTAGGGCTCCTGACTTCCAGAACTGTAGATTAATACATCTGAGCATGTCTTATTTTAAACAACAAAATTTATAGTAATTTGTTACAGCAGCAATAGATAACTAATATTGGTAGGCCACCGATTTATTTATTGTCTAGTTCTACAACTAATTATTGCAGTTACTGGGAACTGTTCTCAGATGCTGGAAATTGGTCCCTGGCATTCTCTCCACAAAAACTGGCCTCATTTTTTTTGGTGGAGGTTGTGCTTTTGTCTTTTTTCTATACTCGCTTTGCCACAGCTTCTTCGTTTTGTGTGTTCCTTAGCTAATCTGACATAGGCATCCCAGTGTAAAGTGGAAACTGCCCTGGACTTTGCAAGGTTTGTGGCATCTTCTCCCAGAGCAGCAAAACAATCATTTTCCCTTCCTGACAACAGAGTGCGTTATTTATCCTTCAACCAGTTCATGTCAGTTGTGCGTTTTCTGTAAAGATTTTGTTGTTAATCACCAATTCAAATCTTGAGAGTACCTTTGGGGAAATAAACTGAGATGGTATGAAAATGCAAAAATATCTGAAAATGGAATAAATATCCCATATATTGAAACTACTCCATTGAGGATGTTATAGTCCAGGCATTTCAAACAGGCTTATGACTTGGTCCTGGGAAAAAGACACACAACGTGGCAGGCAGAAGATAAGCAGCCGCTTCATCTCTGAGCTCCTGCTTCTCTCAGGAAACAGGGACTGACTCTTTTAAAATTCATTTTACATCTTATCTGTTTACATAAATGTGGAGCAATAAAAACGAAGAATCACAGACCTTGCTCTTGGGTTCATCAGAGGTGGCAGGATCTCAGCAGATAATTGCCACGCGGCACAGTAATTGCTGTGGGACAGTGATGCGATGAGCACATAACTGAACCAGGAGGAAATGGCGGAGGTATTCATTAAGTAATTAATTATTTCAGCCAACTCCACGCAAGCACTGTGTCAGATGCTGGAAAATGGCTTACCCTGTGAATAATACAGCGCTGTGAAAAGGATTGTGTTTGGAACACTAGGCCACCTATGCTCACATGCTCAGCACACCCCTTGCTTCCACCCCCAAGATGGCCATGCTTGTTTGGAAGCAATGAGCCTAGCACAAGTGAGTGTACTTGTTGGTGTGGGACAGTCACGCGCGCAGGCTTAGGAAAGAAATTGTACCTTAGTGTCCATGACTCAAAACTGCCTCCTTTTCAAACTCCCTCAAGCCTGAAGGGTGGTGTTGGGTGCCTGTAGAACCTGAAGGCAAGGATGGACTTTCATCCTGTCTCTGAGGCTCCCTGTCCATCTAAGGAGCCTGCTCACCCTTTCTTGTTCACTCTTTGAATCTCCCTTCTTTGCTGAAGTACGCCAGTTTAATTTCACAGTCACAAATCTGGTACTCCTGATTATTTTTATTCTCCTGTTCTTGAACCTGGCTTGGTTCTCAAAGAGTCCCTTCTTCCTAGATAGACTGTGGTTGAAAACTTAACCTTGCCAATTCAAGGTAGTTCCACCACTTCCAGTTTAGACCCCATGTCTCATTGGGTTTGATACTCTAGCAATCTCGTTATTCCTCCTTTTCCCTTCTTCCCACATGTCCAGTAGTAACCCAAGCGTCTAGGAATTGGGTATCATCGTTAAATGTGCTGCCAGGGAAGAGTCATTGGTCCCCCATGGGCTCTTCTCCCCAGGCATGCACAACTGGGGTCAGTTATTCATCCTCTTGACAAGGCTACATGGTGCTGGGGACTGCTCTGGGAGCCGAGTGGGCTTCCTGTGTTGACCAAACATTCACTTGACTTCAGTCAAGGGTGATTCCTCCCTGTGCTTTCTACCTCCTGGATCTACTATAGGGTCTTCTCACCTCACTCCTCACCCTCCTCATGACCACTCCAGGACTTTCCATAACCACCTTCCATGCCCTACTTGGGTGTGTGGCAAGTTCAGGTTTCCTCTTTGCTCTGTAGGATCCAAAGAAGAGCTAATTCATGCTGAGTCCTAACCTCCAGGAAGCCTCCCCTGACTCCTGGGTGCTGATCCCAGAGCATCTGTTCTCCCACGACGTGCTCCTTGCCTGCTAGGTGATAGTTCTCAGTTTACTTTTTTTGTAAGCTTCTTTAGATCAGCGTTTTGCCCAGGTACTTGGTACTTAAAAGGAATTCTGTAAATATTTGTAGAATAAATGAATGAATAAATATCAGAGGAGGGTTTTGCTAAGTTTATTTGCAGAGCACTTACATGGCTTCCTTAGAGTCAGCCATGTCACCAGGATTCAAATGCAAGGTCCCCAGATCCAAGCCCAGCGTTCTTTCTAGTTTCTGATCAAAACTGACCTGACCATTCTGAAGAGTGCTCCTTCAAGTGGAACGTCACCACCTACGTAAATAATCACAGAAAGTTATGGAAGAAATCACACAAAGAGGAAATCAGGATTCTCTCTGGGGAGATGGTGGGGCCAGGACTGGAGGTGTTCAGAGAGCAGACTTAAGCCATACCCACATTTCTTTTTTTATAAACAAGGAGATTGTTTTCATGTGTTGCTTATATAATTAAAAATTAGTTTCTGAAAGTGAGTACTACCAAGGGATTTTTTTAATACCACATTCTGCAGTTGATGAATTTTTCAATGAAAATATTTGGAAATTAGCATTGATGTTTTTCTTTAATGTTTATTCCCCCAAAAAGAAAAGAAAAATCAAAAAAGGGAAAGCATGAAAACAACCAAAATACTTTGGCCCAAATTTTCAAAAATGCTTCCCATTGCACTCAGTACTAAAGCTAATTGGATTGAGAAGATAGACTGCAGTGAATGAAGTGTGACAGTGACGAGACTGCTTCATTTGTTGGCTTCTTGCAAATTTATGACTCTTCGTCGTAGACGATTTGTCTTTAATGCTCTCTCTCTTCTTGTGTTTATTTCTAGTCATAAAGCATCTGGTCTGTATAATTAAGGGGGGGGCTGAGAAAATACAGTTAGCCAGATATGCAGGAAGTAGATGGCAGATCTTCTTCATGACAGAAATGTAGCCCCAGACCATATCCTTCTTGGGTAAAGACTTATTTATTGACTTGTGTGGGATTGTTACAGTGAATTGCTCAGCTCCCAGAAGACATTTCCTTATAGCTCTCTCCAGTGGTGGGCCTATTTAAAACCTGTCTGCACAAGTTGCTTGCTCACTCTCCAACCACATTCCCAGTTCTGGATGTATGTATAAAAGTCCGTGCTAGATGGCTTAGAAATGCTCCTAGCAGATGTACAAGAGCATAACTTAATGTCTAGTTCAGAGTAAATGCCATTGGGATAGAGAAGAAGAATGGCGAAGAACCTAAAGCAGCAATAGTAGCAACCTCCTAATAACCTTGAGACCCCGACAGGTATACACCATGCCATCCTCTGGAAAGGACAGAGTGGTAACTTGAGTGCACATGTCCAGTGTTTGGCGTGCTTTGGGTAAGCCCAACACATGATGGTACAGTCGAATACCTATACATGGGTCAGATAGTTTGACTGAAGATATAACAGAGAAAGGCTATTATAGCCAAGAAAATTTCATGTGAAAGGACAAATGTGGAGTCTAAAGAGTTAAAGATTTCTTTTTTAAAAAAGATTTATTTATTTGAAAGTCAGAGTTACACAGAGAGAGGAGAGGCACAGAGAGAGAGAGAGAGAGATCTTCCATCCGCTGGTTCTCTCCCCAATTGGCCACAATAGCTGGAGCTGCACCGATCTGAAGCCAGGAGCCAGGAGCCAGGAGCCAGGAGCTTCTTCCAGGTCTCCCATGCAGGTGCAGGGGCCCAAGGACTTGGGCCATCTTCTACTGCTTTCCCAGGCCATAGCAGAGAGCTGGATTGGAAGTGGAGCAGCCGGATCTCAAACCAGCGCCCATATAGGATGCGGGTGCTTTAGGCCAGGGCGTTAACCCACTGCACCACAGCACCAGCCCCAAGAGTTAAAGATTTGTAAGTCATGCTGTTTAAACTACTCCTTAGACATGTTTTGTGAAGTGGTGAATGAAGCTGGTCTGAAACAACAACAATAAAACACAGTCAGGGCTCTGTCAGGCTGCACACGCATCTGTGGCTGCTGATGGGACACTGTGACAGCAACAACTCGTATTTCATCGCCCTCATTACCAAATTAATAAAAGTCCTGGTAGGCACAGGATCTCTGGGGTCAAAAACTGCCACCCAGCTCTCCTCCGTGTGTAACCTTGGGCAAGTTCGTCAGTGTCTCTGTGTTTGGTTTACCCGCTTGCACAATGTAATAGTGCCTGTTGTGTCAGATGGTGGTGGAGACTAAATGTGTGACAAAGTGGAATAAAAAGCTTGTGACAGGGCCATGCCCATCCCGCTGAGTAACTGGTTATCACTGCTACTTATTTCCACCACCTCACTCTGGATCCCTGGCTTGTGTCTCACATCTGTCCACAAACCAGTAGCCTCTGCCATGATCTCAATGGCCCTGCCTGCAGAAAGATGACAATGCTTTGTCTCTGCCTCCAGGGCCCACCATCATGCTGCAGTGGACATCACTTGGAGTGATGGACTGACTCCTATAGCCATCACGGTCCTGGCTGATCTATGTGCCTCCAGTCCCCACCATAGAGTTAATTCAGGAGTTGGCTCTTGGTCCCTGCTGTGCCATGAACAGCGAATCTGAAACTTGGAACAAATAGGCTCATAGATGGACAGTTGCTGGAGCTGAGTCATGCTAACAGCAAGGCTCTAGAAAGATTTTGTGAGTTTTTCACAAACAGCCACACAGCAGCCATGTTCTCTTCAGCTTCTTAACTCCCATTTCTTAGACAGCTGGAAGGCGGATGCTTGCTCCATTCAGCCCACCATTTCCCATTCCTACGCAAGGTTCTCCATGAGCATCTGGGCCCAGAAGTAGGTTCCCTCTCACTCCCTCTAAGTGGCAGCTTGCAGAGAGCCTGTCCTCCGATTCTCCCCAAGCTGAAAGGAGATGCTTTGCTCGTAAATCTGGAACAGGCAGATGAGTTACTGTCTGGAGGGAATGGAGAACATTTTTCAAATGAGCAAAGCTCCTATTTTCCATGGCATCAGGCTTTAAAAAATGTCACAGATGGCTTCACTAAGGGATTGTGGGCAATGTGCAGAGATCCAAACATGTCTGGTTATTTGTCTCTTCTCTTGAGAGCAATTGTGGGACTGGTTGGAAAGCAAAAGGGTTCAAAGAAAAGAACATTGGCTTTGGAGTCCAGACAAACTCAAGATCCAAACCTGGTGCCCTAACACAGGCTTTTGGGATGCAAAGAGATTGAGCTAACCTCTGAGCCTCGCTTCCCTTGGCTGTAAAATCAAGATGGCAGTACAGCCCCACACAGAACTTCTTAAGTTACAGGCAATAGAATCCCAACTTGAACCTGTTGTCTCTTGTAACCTAGCCAGGGAAAAGCCTGGGCTCCGGCACTGGGTCCCTGCCAGCTCAGGTTTTTATTTTGGCTTACTCCTGAAAAGTGGATTTAAACTCTCCTGAAGATGAGCATGTTCCATGGCAGGGAACGTGTTTGTGGACATTTAAGAGAACTACTCTGATCTCTCAGCCACGGACCCCTGTCCAGTGTAGACCAATCATGGGGCTGTGGGGAGGAGCTGCTGTGCTTGGCTCCGGCTGGGCCGTGGGACAGTCCTGTGGGTAATGGCAGCATGGCAGGCCTTTGGGGAAAATCCCCACAGGCCATCTCGAGGAGTCTACCTTGCACGTTTCTGTGACATGAAGGAAGTCACACAGTAAAGCCCCCACTCCTGGAACAGTCCCTGGGACAGGCCTCCCGGAGGACGCTCGGGGAGAGGGTGTGCATCCTGGCTGCTCAGTTCCTGTGTGACTTCAGATTCCTCACGCCCAGCATGGCATTTACAGTGCTCTCCACTTATCTCCTGACTCACTGCTTCTGCAGACGCTCCCACCCCAAGCCTGCAGCATTCCTACAACCCTCGTGTCCTCAGGGCCCCCACAGCTTCACATGGCTCCCACAGCCACCGTGTTCCTCCTCTGCACCCTCTCCCCCTGCCTCTGTGGGCTCTTACCACACAGTCTCCTAAGCAGGAGTCAGCCTCGATCTTGTCACTCCCCTGCTTCAAAATGACGCTGGCTCCCTATCGCCTCCCAAATTAGGGCATGACTCCACAGCTTGATGTTCAAGGACCCACTGTGGTCTTACCTCGACAACATCTACGCCTCCCTCGCAGTGTTGGGTGTTCAGCTCTTGCTTCTACAGGGCAAATAAGCAGCAAAAGACTTTGGGGACCAGCATGAGGACACACGCAGGGAGGAGTGGGGCTGACTGGTGGCAGGTTGCTAGGCAACCACAAAGCTATAGAAGCAATCTGTGCTGAAGCAGAGGGTGTCAGAAGCCAATGAAAATGCCTACATTCTTTGGTTTGTATTTTAGTTGAAGAGACTAGCCAATTTAGGGTGTGATCTGATGGTATTTGGGGAAGATATTTGCCTCTGATCTGTTGAGCCTCAAGAAGTTTTTTTTCCTCTTTGGTGGTAGACAAACCTAAAAACTACTGTTGTTTTTATTGGGGAATATGGGTGTGTGGGATGCGTTTACAGTAGGAGAGATTTCCTAAGGAGCATAAGAGAAACTAAAAAATGAAAGTCATTATTTCTGCTTTTCAGACCTAGTTGCTTTGATTTCATGATGGTTGCCTAGAGACATGGTTTATATGTGTTTACAAAGAAATAAATACTAAACCCACCCAGGCCTAGAAATCCAAATGAAAAACATGTCGCCCCACTCTGAAAGGCTGAGTCTGCGAGGCTGAGGCCATGCTTGCCTGTATTCTTCTAGTTCAACACTGTCTTCGCAGTCTACTGAAACAGACAATTCTACATATGTACACACAGAGACACATACATATTTTTACAGGAAATTGAAGCAACTTAGAGTTTGTCCTTATTAAGCTGGTTTTTTTTTATTACAACAAGCTATTATTTATTGCCAACAGACATCCATTTAATCTTAAGAATTCCTGGCAACTAAGCATGATTAATATGGGAGGAACATGCAGGACAATACAAGAGTGGCTGATGAGCCCAATTTCTGCCTGTCATCCTCTTTGGCCCAGCTCAGCTGGTCAGGCAGATGAAGGCCGAGGAGATGGGCAGAGACCAGCAGCGGCTGCAGATTTGGCGTCTGTGCACCAGATGACTCATAGGTCAAAACCAGATCTCTCAAGCCCTGTCTTGGCTAAAAACGTCCCAATTTCCCTGTGCCTAACATCCTGTTCTGTTCTCATACAAAAGAACATCAGGAGAAATGCACATTGCACATTGATAGATTCCTCTGATTTATTTTTTTTCCACTGGGTCTATGATTTTTCTGTGTGTTTTTTTTTTTTTTCATTCTCAGAAGACTGTAACTAATTTAGCACGTGAAATGTGAGCTTCTACAACAAACTCCCATGAATACTGCAGAGCCATATTTGGTTTTGGTGTTCTCAAAAAAAAAAAAAATCCCCTTCTGGTTTTTGTTAATGTTAAAACCAACCCCAAAAAAACGACAGATGGGGCTGAGGGAAGGGATTTTCCAACATGTTTCCAAAACAGCCACTAACAGACAAACATCAGCAAGGCAAGTATTTATAATGTTGCATAAAGACTTTCCAGGCACCAAAAAGCAAAGCATGTCGCAATAACTTTCAGACAGATTCCAGGTAACTGCCTTTTCCTCTTGGAGAAGTCAGAATTTTCCAAGCACTCTGAAGCATGGTTCACCCCCTGTGCCCTTAGAGATCATCGGATCTCAATCCTCAGGAGATGACTGTCACTATTTCCAGAGGAGAGGAAGAGCCACATGATTCTGAATATCAAGCTTCTTATCACCTTTAAGAAGGAAAACAACATGCCCTACCTGGCTGCTAACTGCTTTGTCCTGTGTGCCTGACTAGATGCAGTATGCTCACTTATGCACCCATTCACTCAGTACTCAAAATGAAGGGTCAAAGTAGGATTGCTTTTCTAGTAGGTTTTATAGGCTGCTGTGGGAGGTGATGGGAGAATGTTGACAGGCATTAAATAAATGCTTACAAGTATTTACAAGGGCTGGTTTTATAGTGAAGGGAAGTACTGCTGTGTATAACAGCACCAACGGTCTGGGAGCACGTGGTAGATTGTGGCCATGATGGCTGTCAGTTTTTGCTGTTTATCCTCTAAGCACTTGCCACTCCAAGAGGTGGGATCAGTTTCCCCTCTTCTTAAATCTGGGCTTTGACCACAGAATGTGGTAGAAGGGACACCATATGACTTCCAAGCGTAGCCATTACAATTCCTTTCAGCTGCCATCTTCACCCTGTTAGAAGCCAATCTCTATATCAAGAAGTCCAGCTGGAGAAATCAAATAGCGCGTGGGACTTACCTGTCCTCCCAGCTGAGGTGCCAGCCAGGTGAGTGGAGCCATCTTGCACCCTCCAGCTTCGGCTGCACTGGTCCAGTGCCACATGGAGCGGAAATGAGCTGTCTCCAACCAAGCCCAACACCGTGGAAGATTCATGAGCAAGTTAATGGTGGTGGTTTTAAGCCACTAATTTTGAGGAGGTTTGTTACACAGCAGTGATGACTGAAGCAGGGGATAGGGAGCTTTTAGAGGATTTCTGTTTCAGCTGAGACTTGAAGAGTGGGCAGAATTCTTCAGGATGGGGCTGGCGTTCCCTGCAGATGGAGCAGCATGGGAAGAGCCCAAGGCTGGAGAAACATGATGCCTTCAAGAACTAGTGTCACTGGAATGCAGTTGAGCTGGCGTGGAGTCGTGAGTGTAGAGGCTGGGGAGGTAGATGAGGGCCAGAATCGATGGGACTTCTAAGTACAAAAAGAACATAGCTGGTACTTACTGAATATCAAGTGGATTTCCAGACCTTCTTCCTACACACTCAGCAAAAATCAAAATAAGATCTTTGCCCACAGGGAAAACATTCCATTCCATGGACCTTGCTTTGACACAAAGACATATTGCTTATATATTTCATATACGATCTGAGAAAGAAGGAGGTTTATATATCCAAGAAATATCTTTTGAGTGCCACTCAACTCAGAGCCAGTGAAATGTACATAAAAGGGCCCCACTGCAGGAGAGGACAGAGAGGTAAGCGTGTGTAGCCTGGGAGAGTTGCTTGGTTTTACTGAGCTTCATCTGCAATATTGGAATAACGACACCCTCATGGGATTGCTGGGAGCACTGAATGAGAAACAACAGCTAGATACATAGCACTTGATTAAATACATGATAGGTACTCAACAAATGATAGAAAATTAACACAGAAAATACTGTGTAGGTGCAGAACAGAGCAAGGCATAGCATACATACTTAAAGCAGAAATGGAGTTCAAGCCTGTAAGACAACAGAAAATGCCATTCTTTGTCTTCTTCATTACATTTATTAGGAAGGGTATTTCCTCCAGTGGATGTGGACTACCTTGAAAAAGAAATTACAGTTTAAGTGTGATTAGCAGAGCCTTTTCCTGAATTCCTTCCCAAACTCAGTGACCTGATGCATAGCCAGTAGCACATCTTTTGAGCCTGTTTTGTACAGTGATGTTCAAATATGTAACGTGGAATATACCGAGAGGACCTCAAAAAGTTTATGCAAAATAGAATCAAAAGGTAAATTTGTATTGTTGCAAAAAATTTAGAAATCTATACATATAAGAGGTCCTCAAAAAGTTCACAGAAAATGAATATCATGAAAAAAGGTATGCTTTTGTAAATGAGTGGTCCTGGGTGCTTACCGCATGCCAGTGTGCAATGTGTATAACCAAAGTCATTTAACTCTCCCAGCAGTCTCCTGATAGGTATTAATTTTCCCACTTTGCAAATGAGCAAATCAGGGGCGAGAGAAATTATTGAGTGCCCTTGCACTAGATCTCACAACCAGAAAGTGCTTTGGAATTCAACCCTAGGTGCACCTGACCACAAAGCCTGTGCTCTCCTTCTGAGGCCAAGCCACCTCCTGTTAGACACCCCTGCCTTTAGATACGCTGTCATCATTGAAGGAACTTATCCCAGTGTAATGTATGGGGTCTCACTGGAGTCTACAGTGTTTCTTTAAGGGCCACTGCAGATCAGTGGCTATGTTTTTAAAGCGACAAATAAGCCCAAGGTGATGAGTCCAGGGGAGGTGCTGAGCCAACGTAGTGGGACAACAGTCAGCAGGCTGGAGTCCGCTCAAGGGAAAGGATGATGGAGCCTTCTGGCCACTTAGATTTTGTCTGCTTATTTTATTTTATTTTATTTTTTTGACAGGCAGAGTGGATAGTGAGAGAGAGAGACAGAGAGAAAGGTCTTCCTTTTGCTGTTGGTTCACCCTCCAATGGCCGCCGCGGCCGGCACGCTGCAGCCAGCGCACCGTGCTGATCCGATGGCAGGAGCCAGGTGCTTCTCCTGGTCTCCCATGCAGGTGCAGGGCCCAAGTCCTTGGGCCATCCTCCACTGCCTTCCCGGGCCACAGCAGAGAGCTGGCCTGGAAGAGGGGTAACCGGGACAGAATCCGGCGCCCTAACCGGGACTAGAACCTGGTGTGCCGGCGCCGCAGGTGGATGATTAGCCTAGTGAGCCGCGGCACCGGCCTGTCTGCTTATTTTAAAATCTACTCATCTATTTACAGCCTGTGGAATTGCTTCAGAGTCCATACAGAGTCTGTCTAAGGGCTGCTGTAGCTTGAGGATTCTGTTATTTCACAAATTCTGCCATGTTGCAATGTCAGACTGTTCTTTGGAAAGGTGGTGATGTTAGGAGCAGAGCTCTGATTCTTCTGATCTTGAGTATGGCTCACTCACACCTAAGAGTGGGCACTTTTTTTTTTTTTTTTGATTTATTTATTTGAAAGAGTTACAGAGAGAGGGAGAGACACACACACAGAGAAGTCTTCCATCTGCTGATTCACTCCCTAAATGGCTGCAATAGCCAGGGCTTGGCCAGGCCAAAGCCAGGAACCAGGAACTTCCTCTGGGTCTCCCCTATGGGTGCAGGGGCCCAAGTACTTGGGCCATCCTCTGCTGCTTTTCCAGGCTCATTAGCAGGAGCTGGATAGGAAGTAGAGCTGCCAGACTTGAACCGGCACCCACATGGGATGCCAGTGCTGCAGGTGGCAGCTTAACCCAGTATGGCACAACCCTTGCCCCAAGAATGGACACTTTCTAAGATAGTTCAGACCAAATGACTTCTTCCAAGGAGGGCAGGGACATTTACTGAATTTTGTTATGTGTCAGGAAATAAACTAAGAATTTTCCCTATTGTTATAAAGTTTAAATCTGGCAACCCGGTCTATCGAGGCTAAATTTGGCTTGAAAACAATGTTAGAAATACTGCATCCCCATCATTGACTATTGTCGAGTAGCAGGGGTTGAGGGGGGTAGATGCCCCTTAGGTCATCCAAGTGTCAGGATAACAGTTGATTGGCTTGAGATGAGACCTGTGGCGCAAAAGCTGGGATATTGCTCTGGGAGAACTGCAGAATAGAGTGGAATAAACAGCAACGCAGCGTCTGGGTGCTGTGATGAGACATGTCCAGGCCAACCCCAGAAAACAAGGGGCCATCTAGCAGTCACTGAGGGAGATGGACAGGCTTTCTGGGGACGCCAGAAAGGTGGGTAAAACCGTGAGGAAGGACAGCGGCAGGCCCTCCAAGAAAAAGCCAGAAGTGACAAAATCATGGACATCACAGTGAGCACAGCTTTCCCATTAGGAGGCTGAGGCACGTTAACATCAGTCCACTTCTCTGATAATGGCCTCGACTATGTCCTTTCTGAATACTAAAGACAAAAATGAAATTATGTAGCCTGCAGTGCAAGGCTTAGTCATACATAATTTAGTCCGAAAATTAATCCTGAAGCCAAAAGGCTGACAAAAAGGAAAGTGGAAGAACGAGAAGCATGCGAGCTCTGGAAGCCGCACCGGGGTTCGGAGAGATGACAGTTGCCCCAAGTCGTCGACAGATGGAGCTGGGGGGCGGCTAACCGGCTAACCCCGGGGATGGCAGCGGGGGAGCAGGGCGTGCGCGCAGAGCGCTCGGCTTTCTGCGGGCGGGCGCCCGAGTCCATGCCGTCAGTTCCACGCCAATCAAACACCCACGCGCGGCACGCACCCTGCTGCAGGCGCGGCCCGAGCCACCACGTTCTCAGCCCGAGGACCACGTGGGCCGTTGACGGCACCGGGGCACGTGTAGGTCCTGCGCGGGCTCTGACGCAGCCCCGGGGCGAAGCCGACGCTGTTTGAACTTTAAGACCGTCATGAGCTGTGTCACGCAGAACCAGCAGCCGACCTTAAGGGGCGTGCATTCGGGAAGACACAGGAAATTTGCCTTTTTTATTTACTTATATTTGTTCCATTTATAAATGAGCTCATCTCTCCAGTGTCGGCATTTTCTCTAACAAAGGAAATGTTTTTGACCCGCTATGGTAGCTGACATGACTACAATGATCCAGAGGGTGGAGAACCAGCCTGCACTGGTGGAGGGGCCGTCGCTGCTGGAGAGGAGCCCACGTGGTGCAGGACAGCGCCTAGGTGCCCGAAGACTGGGGAGTGCTGCAGTGCTGGGATTGACTGGCCCCTGGCCAAGCGCCCAGCACATAGTAGGTTCTCCTTTACTGTTGAATGAATGTGTGAAGAGGTGAATTATTAAAGGCCAAGGTTTCAAGCTAAGCAGATCTCCATTTAAATTATGGCTCTGACATCCTGTGAGTGACAGAGTTACAGAGAGAGAGGTAGAGACAGACAGAGAGGTCTTCCATCCACGGGTTCACTCCCCAAAAGGCCAAAACAGCTGGAGCTAAGCCAATCCGAAGCCAGTAGCTTCTTCCAGATCTCCCACGTGGGTGCAGAGGCCCAAGCACTTGGGTCATCTTCTGCTTCCCCAGGCCCATAGCTGAGAGCTGGATCGGAAGAGGAGCAGCCAGGACTAGAACCGGCGCCCATATAGGATGCCAGCGCCTCAGGCCAGGGCTTTAACCCGCTGTGCCACAGCGCCAGCACCGGCCATAAGTTCTTTATCAGCATCAACTGTGCCACCCTCATCACTGTATTCTCAGTGTCTGAAGAAATAATAGGTGCTCACTAAATATTTGGAAAAATGGGACTCTATGCTTTAGTTTATTCATCTGTAAAAGAGAGACTATAGTATTTACCTGGAAGGGCTAACTTAGAGTAAGTGATAAAGTTCCTGGCATGTAGAAGTGCTGGATAGAAACAACACCCTACACATATCCACAGCATTGCTTTCCATGGTTTCAGTTACCTATGGTCAGCTTCAGTCCACAAATGTTAAGTGGAAACTTTCAGAAACAATTTATCAATTTAAAATTGTAGGGGCCAGTGCTGTGGCAGAGCGAGTAAAGCCACTGCCTGCAGTGCTGGCATCCCTTATGGGTACCGGTTAGAGTCCCGGCTGCTCCACTTCCAATCCAGCTCTCTGCTATGGCCTGGGAAAGCAGTGGAAGATGGCCCAAGTCCTTGGGCCCTTGTACTCGGGTGGGAGACCTGGAGGAAGCTCCTGGCTCCTGGCTTCGGATCGGGCCAGCTCTGGCTGTTGAGGCCAATTGGGGAGTGAACCAGCAGATGGAAGACCTTTCTCCTCTCCTTCTCCGTGTAATTCTGACTTTCAAATAATAAATAAATCTTAAAATAAAACTGTGCACTGTTTTGAGTGGCCTGATGAACTCTCAAGCCATGCCTCTCCATCCTGCCCAGGATGTCTAGCTAGTGTGTACCGTGTGTGCTACTCACCTGTTACTCTCTTAGTAGCTGTCTTGGTTTTCAGATGCACCGTCAGTGTATTGCAGTACTTGTGTTTGAGTAGCTCTTATTGTACTTGTGAATGGCCCCAAAGCACAAGAGGAGTGATACTGGTGATTTGTCTATACCCTATGGAAGCTGGAAAGCGCTTTAAGTAAAGAGATGAAAATTCTTGACCTAATAAAGGAAAAAAATCATATGCTAATCTATAATACGAATGAAATGTAGTTCACCTTCTGTATAGGGCTTGGTACGATCTTTGTTTTCTGGCACCCACGGGGGAGTCTTGGAGTATATTCCCTGAGGATGAGAGGGGACTATGGTAGATGCTAACTATTATTTTTGTTGGCAAACATGGTCAGCGTCCCACCATTGCTTTCTTCCAGGCAGTCCTCAGATGTGAACCTGGGACTAATAATATGGGCTTCTCCCAGGACTTTGTAGTGGCTGTCGGTGCTCTGCCTGTTCTCTGCTAGGCAACACCTATATTCCTGCATTTGTACTTAGAGCCATTCGAAGCGGCTTGGGGAGGCCCTGATCAGAGCTAATTATCCACTTTAGCCCCAGGCTAGAGATCTGGCACCTAGCAACAGGACCATCAGCAGCCCCAGTGCGCAGGCCTGTGAGAAAGCAGCCAGTCCTCTGGGAGGCAGGTCTGTTTCTAACCATCTCCTTAGCTGGAGCCCACAGGCTGAACATTGCTGTCAAGTTCATCCTTCTGAAAAACACCACAGACCAAACTACAAGTTTCAGGGGTCTCTGTCAATCCTAGCCATGATTTTCTTGAATTTTGCTTTGGGAAAGATACAAATGGGGGTTTCTGCTTCAGCACTGGAGAATACATCCTAAAGCTATAGAGCATGAATGATGCAGAAGCTTCGTGGGAGCTCAGAACCTCCAGAGTGGGGTAGATATAGTGGCACAGCAGGTTAAACCCCCCACTTAGGACAAGTATCTGAGTGCCTCGGTTCAGGCCTGTCTCTGCTTCCAATTTAGCTTCCTGCTAATACTCTCCACGTGTGAGACCCAGATTGCGTCTGGGCAGCTGGCTTTGACCTGGGCCTCAGCTGCTAAGGGCATTTGGAGAGTGAATCAGTGGATGAAAGATCTCTCTGTCTCTTTCTCTGTGTCACTCTACATTTCAACTGGTTGCCCCTCTTCCAGGCCAGCTCTCTGCTGTGGCCCGGGAGTGCAGTGGAGGATGGCCCAAGTGCTTGGCCCTGCACCCACATGGGAGACCAGGAGGAAGCACCTGGCTTTTGGCTTCGGATAGGCGCGGTGTGCCGGCCGTTGCCGGCCATTTGGGGGGTGAACCAACGGAAGAAAGACCTTTCTCTCTGTCTCTCTCTCTCTCACTAACTCTGTCAAAAATAAATAAATAAATAAACAAACATTAAAGAATTTTTTTTTAAAAGACCCCCTCAGGACTGTCTAGCAGCTCTCAGGAGGCAGACAGGAACCCTAGAGCTTTGTGGGGTGAATGGAGACAGTTTCCTTTCCAGAAGGAAACTGTTCCAGGGCAGCCGTGTCCGGAGGACTGCTGACGGTCCTGCAGCCTGGGTTTCGGTAGCATGATGAGACAGAGAACTCAACAGTAAAAGTGAGTGCTGCGAGCTCCTCCTCTCTGGATGGGGATGGATTAGAAGTAGTGTTTAGGGAAGAGGCTGTAATGTTTTGCATTTGTGAGGCACTTTTGCATGCCTCACCAAATCATTTTGTATTTATAGTGCCTGCTTTTTTCTTTAGAATAACTCTGTAAGGGAGGTAATTAGGCCTGCTGGGTCCCATTTTATAGATGGAAAAACTGATGTTTCCAAGATCTAGTTTATTACTCAATTTTGTATTTAATCAGAGGCAGACCTGAAATTTGTTTTCTATCTAGAATGCTTTTTACTGGCTATCCAGTGTCTGAATTCACAGCTGAATTTGGACTTAATGAAGAAATTAAAAGTCAGTATAGCAAATAGATTATCATGGCTCCAATCTTATTGAAAATGCCTCTTCCAAATGTTTTCATTAAAAAGGCTCAGACTGAGGGGCTGGCATTGTAGCATAATGGGTAAAGCTGCCACCTGTGATGCTGGCATCCCATATGGGTACCAGTTTGAATCCCAGCTGCTCTACTTCCAATCCAGCTTCCGCTAATGTGCCTGGGAGAAGCAGCAGAAGATGGCCCAAGATCTGGGGTGTGAACCAGCGGATGAAAGATCTCTCTCTGTCTCTCCCTCTTTCTCTCAACTCTGCCTTTCAAATACATAAATAAATATTTTTAAAGAGAGACTCAGACTCAAACATGTAGAAATTAAACATGAGTCTTTATCCTTTCAAATTCCAATAATTAGCCTCAAATATGTGACCACTACTTTCTAGGAGGTTGTCTTCTGAAACATAGATGAAGAAACATCACCTTAGGAAAATGGTTTTTAGAAAACACATGAAAATTGTCTCCTGTAATTTGAAACAATTTGGCCTATGTTTGACTCTTGGGATGGGTGAGGCACCAGTGCTTCCTTCCATGCAAATTTACTTGCTTGGAGATTTTAAAAAATAAAGTAAGCACTATTTTTGTAATTTGAGAAAGAGATCGCTCCCACCCACTGATTCATTCCCCAGATGTCTGCAAGAACCAGGGCTATGCCAGATTGAAGAGCCAGAAACTCAATCCAGGTCTCTGGTGTAGGTGGGACCCGCCTGAGCCATCATCTGCTGTTCCCCCAAGATGTGCATTAGCAGGAACCTGGAGTTAGGAGCAGAGTTGGGACTCAAAACATGACGTAAGCATCTTTTTTTTTTTTTTTTTGACAGGCAGAGTGGACAGTGAAAGAGAGAGACAGAGAGAAAGGTCTTCCTTTGCCGTTGGTTCACCCTCCAATGGCCGCCGCGGCTGGTGTACTGTGGCCAGCGCACCGCGCTGATCCGATGGCAGGAGCCAGGTACTTCTCCTGGTCTCCCATGGGGTGCAGGGCCAAGCACTTGGGCCATCCTCCACTGCCTTCCCTGGCCACAGCAGAGAGCTGGCCTGGAAGAGGGGCAACCGGGACAGAATCCGGTGCCCCGACCGGGACTAGAACCCGGTGTGCCGGCGCCGCAAGGCGGAGGATTAGCCTAGTGAGCCGCGGCGCCGGCCAGCATCTTAATCAGTAGACCGACACCCACCCCTTGCTTTGATATACACATGGTCTGAAATGCAAAGCTGCCCTTAAAATGAATTTAGCTTTGATTGAATTGATTGATTTATCAGTTGGGTAATTTGCAAAGTGGAGTGATAATCACATATTTTTATTCCGAAATAATAGCACTCGTAAAGTCAACTGCTTCACTCTTGTTTCTGAAGAAATTTTTCAAAAATTGGCAATAAGGCAATTCCTTCTCTTGGAATAAGCATGTGTGAGAGGCAACAGTATGTTTCGGGGAAGTTTGTGGGTTTGGAAATCATACAGACCAGGTTTTGATACCAGACTTCATTCTTTTTTTTTTTTTTTTTTTTTTTTTTTTGACAGGCAGAGTGGACAGTGAGAGAGAGAGACAGAGAGAAAGGTCTTCCTCTTGCCGTTGGTTCACCCTCCAATGGCCGCCGCGGCCGGCGCGCTGCGGCCGGGGCACTGCGCTGATCCGATGGCAGGAGCCAGGAGCCAGGTGCTTTTCCTGGTCTCCCATGGGATGCAGGGCCCAAGCACCTGGGCCATCCTCCACTGCACTCCCTGGCCACAGCAGAGAGCTGGCCTGGAAGAGGGCAACCGGGACAGAATCCGGCGCCCCAACCGGGACTAGAACCTGGTGTGCCGGCGCCGCAAGGTGGAGGATTAGCCTATTGAGCCACGGCGCCGGCTCATTCATTCATTTTTGATGCAGAAGAGCATCCAATGAGCCAAGCCTTGTACTCTAGGCACAGATGGCACACATGGTTGTGAATGGCTTGTGCTGTGGACCTCACAGTCTAGGGACTTCACCCGCTGTCCTTGGGCAAATTCTGGAGCTTCCCGGAGCTCCATTTTAAAATGTGAATTGTGTGATCGTGCATGCTAAAATGACTTCAGGTGTCGTCTTCACAAGACCTCAGTGAAAAATGATGGAAATAGCGTAACACACCTGGTTCGTGGCCGTTGCTAAGTATTGCTGCGATTTACTCTATTAAATTACGCCGAGCCCAACAGCAGAGGGCAGCAGAATCCCTGGTGACCTCTGTAGGCTTTATGAAATCCCCGTGATCCGGCTTTTACCCTTGGAGCCCAACTCGCTGACTCTGCCCTCTGCCGCCTCTTAATGGGCAAGCCCAGACGTCACTTTTCCGTCACTCTACGTCGCCGATCCTGGCTTCCCCCTTGGCTTCCTTGCTGCTGCCCTCTCCCAGGGCATGCCATGACTTTTCTTCTAACCCTCCAGGCCCTTACGTTGTTCATCTCCACACTGTCCCCTTGTACTTCCAGCTGAACAGATTTCATCATCAACTCCTCAAAGGGGCTTCCTGTTCTTACTTTTCTATTTCATTCTCTAAGTCTCCTAAAGCTGTCAAACATCCTGACTGGCCAACCTGGAATCTCTCTGTCCCTCAGTTACTGTGTTCAAATATTTGTCAGCTATTATTGATCTGTCCACAACCTCCTGAATTTGCCCTCTGCTCTCTTCCCCATCGCCTTTGTGTGACCTCTCGTGTCCCTTAGACTACAGCGAGGGCATCCTCAGTGGGCCTCCACTCCGCCTTTCTCCATCTCATTTTTGGATTGCTGGCAGACTTAAACCTCTGCTCCGGTTACCTCGCTTTCTGCTCAGAAACGATTCAGGACTCCTCACAATCTGACTCCCCAGGCATTTCTGTCCTCTCGGAGGGGACCTCTACCCTCCACGCCACGGCCAGCCCACGTCAGTTATCCCATGAGCGTGCATCTGTGGATTATGATAAGGGCTCTGAGTGGCAAAAAGAGGGTGCTGTCAGCCTGAGAACTGAGAGCCCAGGCCGGCACATTCCAGGAGCTGCTGGAAGGCTGGAGAGACACAAACAGATGGGGAGTGAATGAGAGTCAGAGGCGAGGAAGCAGGGTTGGCCGCACAGGGCTTTTGAGAAGCTGCTGAGGAGGTTTTGGTCTCTACCCTAAGAGTAGCCATTGAAGGGTTGTAAGCGTGATGAGCAGGCTCAGATCAGCAGGTGTCACAGACTGTCCTGCAGTAGTAAGAATCTTGAGAAGAGGAACAATGCCTTTCGCTCCTGGTAGCCCTCCTAGCGTCCGATGTTCTAGAACAAGCCCTCCACAGGGAGCGTTCCGTGAAAGCCTGGACTGAAGGAATGAAGCAGATGTGAAGGAAGAAAGGGAGATGAAGGGAGACGAGGAAAGCAATGGAATTGGAGAGAGGAGAAAGCCATTCGATGTTCCCAGCCTGTAGATGAAACAGTGAGGTACCATGACGTGTACACTTCCAGTGGGGCTGCCATTTCACAGCTGTTACCACAAGGGGCAGGAACCCTGTTGGAACTTGGCTTTGGGATTGCCTGCAGAGGTCACGCGTCTCATTGCTTCACTGGGATACTTGGGCCAACCTTCATCCATTTTTTTTTTCATGTTTTCATTCAACACCCATATGTTCTTTTAATATCCATCTTTATATTGTTTTCTATTTTGGACCAGAAACTTCTAGAAAACAGAGACCAGGTCTTTCACATTCCCATTAGTAGGAAAAGCAGCTGTTAATAGAACTGGATGCTCTGTGGGGACTTTTCCTGTTTCATGTGATTGTGGGGGAAGTATGAGGGCTTTATGGGGTGAAAGGAGACTAGGATCAGGGGAGAAGAAGGAGGCTCTGTTTTGTTTTGCTTTTTTCCCCCCTTTTCTTCATCTTCTACATAGGATATTGCATTTCCAGGTACGTACCAATGTGGAGACTAGTTTCTACAAGAATATGGTGTCATGGTTCAAACACAGGTGTCGCTCCCCCTCTTCATGGAGGAACGACACAGGACCCTGCGCTGTTCTTTTGTCTGCTCGGCCCTCCCCGGGTTTGCTGCTGGTTCTTCCCGGGTTAGCTACCATCCCTTCCACCTCTGTGGAAGGGCGGTTCCCCCTGCCACATTCCCCACTTCCGCGGGGGAGCGACATACCGCCGGCCGGCTCTCTCCGGGGCTGCACAGGTGTTCCCCTTAGATGTTCCTGGTGCATGTTGTCTCTGTCCTCCTTTATAGTCCTCTTCCGCCAATCCCAACTCGGCTGCCCACATGCCGAGTACGCTGCTCTCCTCCAATCAGGAGCAAGATCAGCTCCTGCAGCTCCGTCAATCAAGTTGGCGAGAGGCAGCTGGGTAGAAGCTGTTTTCTCCTCTCCCAGCGCCATATTGTGGGAAAGCAGATGTATAGAATAAGTCTTAATTCCAGTAACAGTATAGTCTGAGTTGCTCCCCACAACAGGTTCTAGAGACAGAATACCTGGGTTTAAATTTAGGTTGCATTACATAATAGCTGGGGGGATGAGACAGGTGACTTACTCTCTATGCCTTGATTTTCTCATCTGTAAAATGGGCTGATAATGCTACCTGTATCTTTTGGTTGGTTGAAGAATAAGTGTGGAATGGAATCAGAGCAGGCCTAGGCTATGCGGGCACTCAGTACTGGGCAGCTGTTTTTGCTGTTACTGTTCTGAAGCAGGAGAGCTCCTGTACTTCCTCCAGTTTCAGGATCCCTTGTTTTAAATTATTTTAAAAGTGTAATTATGACGTTTGATGCACATTTTCCAGTTATTCCCCTATAGATTTTATTTTGATGGTCCATGGAAATGTAATTAACATCATGCAAATATTTTGGTTAGGACTAAAAGCTGCCTCCAATATTCAGCACAAAGAACAAAACCTAAGAGTCTTCGCATTTGGAAAGCTGAATATGAGAGCTCTGTGGGCAAATCTTGTAACAAGTGAGAGATTTTGAATAAACAGTAATTATGTAGAAAAAATGTAAGTAACAGCTGCAGGGAGTGCTGAAACAAACAGAGCCTGGAGGTTTGTATAAATGACGTGTGTAACCTGGTGGAAAAATTTGTTATCTGGGACAACTGAAATATCAACTATATGAGTGTCATCTGTATAGGAAATTTAGGGAGTGAAAATACTTTCATGTCATCTTGGAACATTTATTGCCATAATGTTTACTTTTCAAAAGTAGGTGTGACGTTAGCCAGCTGTAGTTTACTGGTATGATGTATAGAGATGGTAAAACATATGTTTATTTATAATAGTCAGAATTTCCAGTCATTTCCTAGCCAAGTATGGCAGTGAAATGCATACATTTCCATTTCCTCATTGTTTTTATTTAACAGTAAGTTTTCATAAGATTTTAGCACTTCGAGTAAATGGCAAGGGAACAAAGAATGAGGAGGGGTGAGGGTAGCAGAGAGAGAGGTATGTGAATGATTAAGAAATGAAAAAACAGTGCAGCTGAGACTAAGTAGGCATGAAGATGAAGTGAAAATCTTGCATGTGTCCCTCTTGTGAATTTCAGGTCAAAGCTTTCCTTATTAAAAATCCACCCAAGGAGGCATCAAGATGACCTTGGGCCAGAGACTGAGTCATCCTCGCAGGACAACATGCTCCACTTGCACAGGCCCTCAGGGACCAGAGCACAAGCCCCATTCGAGATCCAAGACTGTGGCCTGAGAACCTTTCCCATCCATGTGCATATAAGGATATCTACCAGCAAAGAGATGACCCAGCCTTCCCCCCTCTGTGGTTCCATCTGCTGTGCCATACACCTGCCCCTTTCTAAGTGCTACTGTGGAAATATGCTTGTCGGAGCCATGATGTGAAGAACATAGAGGAGAATCACAGACGCCACAAGGATGAGGAAATATGTAATCTTGGTGCACACTCCTTTTGAGTACCTACTCCATGTGTATGTCTCTGCTTTTGTTCAATGCTGAAGGAAATGGCCCTTCACCTAATGTACTCTTTCACCAAGAATTCAAGCAAGAAGGGTTGAATGGACCTTCTAACGTTGACCCAATTAGTCTTCAAGGGTTGTTTTTTTATTTTGTAAATTGGCAAATCATAGCTCCCAGTAAACATTTCTGGAAACATAAATAAATGCAGGAATGGCCTTCGTTGTCCCTGCTACTTAAGGTGGAGCAGCATAGAGTAGGAAAACACATCCATTTAGGAAGTGTAGCTGTAACATCGCATTCCCACTGCAATAAGCAATGCCAGGTTTTTATTCTCCCACCATTTTAGAGATGGCTTACAAACAAGACTCAGAGATGGAGGAGATTTCCAGAGGCTCAGAAACAGAATTTCCCAACTGTGGCCTGGTTTATAAGTTACTCTGGTTTATAAGTCACTGAAATGGCCTGATACACTGAAAAATCATTACTGCTATGTGTAAGCACTAAAGAAGATAAAAAAAGGAATTGCATTAGTCTTCAATTTTGAAGTTGGTTCTTCCAGTTCAAGTCCAGTGCCTGGCAGCCGAGACAGAAGAGAGGCAGGAGCTAAACTTGTACCATCTGGGCATGCCACAGATTCACGGACGGGTGTTTGCCCTGCACTGCCATCGAGGTAAGAACTGCTTGCACAGGTTGAGTTGGCTGGGTTGGGAGAAATGGTGGACTTGATTTACTGACTGTGTATACTGCAAAAACAAACTGAGGAGACTAAGGCTGACAGTTTGGTGAGTTCTTGGCCAGCCAGAATCATATGCCCTTGTCATATTTACTCAGCTCTTACTATGGAGATTGCACCAGAGGGTTAATAACGGTGCAAGGTGTTTTTAATTTTTTCTCTGAAGTAATAAACTCTAGGCATACTTATGGATTGGTGTGTTTGGATAGCAGATTTCAGGTGTAAGTACAAGAGAAATACCAGGAGGTTGATTTTTCACTGAAAAGGAACTTGTGAATTGTGATTGGTAACAGATGAAACTTACCACACTAGTTTTTAAGATCTCTCCTTGACTTCTATAGTTTCAGTATATCTATGAGTAAGTTTATTTTTGTTTATCCTTTTTGCAAATAGTTGTGCTTCTTGAATGGTACAGGTTCATGTCTTTCATCAGTTTTGTAAGTTTCTCAGCCACTATTAAAATACATCTTTCCTCTATTTTCTCTATTTTTAAAAATTTCAATCTATTTATGTGGCTATCTCATTTTTTTTTAATTTAAAAGCATACAAACTTCATGTGTTTCATATATACAGATTCAGGAACATAGTGATGCTTTCCACCCACACTCCCACTCCTCTTCCTCCTTCCTCTCCTATTCCCAATCTTATTTTTTACAAATATCTATTTTCAGTTAAATTTATACTCATTAATCCTACACTAAATAAAGAGTTCAACAAATAGTCTGAAGACAAAAAACAAACAAAAAAAACAAATACTGATCCTCAACAATTGGGACAAGGGCTATTAAAAATCATCACATCTTGAAGTGTCAATTTCACTCCTCTACATTACATTTTAGGTACTCTTTTAGTTACCACAGATTAGAGAGAACATATGGTATTTGTCTTTTTGGGACTGGCTTATTTCACTCAGTATAATAATTTCCAGTTGCATCCATTTTGTTGAGAAAGACAGGACTTCATTTTTTTCTTACTGCTGTATAATATTCTTTAGTGTATGTATACCATAATTCCTTTATCCAGTTTTCTGTTGATGGACATTCAGGTTGATTCCATATCTTAGCTATTGTGAATTGAGCTGCCATAAACATGGGGGTAGAGATCACTCTTTCATATGCTGATTTCTCTTGGTTAGGGTAAATTCCCAGGAGTGGGATAGCTGGGTCATATGGAAGGTCTAGTTTCAGATGTCTTTTGTCTAAAGATTTATTTATTTATTTGAAAGGCAGAGTTACAGAGAGGCAGAGGCAGAGGCAGAGAGAGAGGTCCTCCATCTGCTGGTTCACTCAGATGGCCACAACAGCTGGAGCTGTGCCAATCTGAAGCTAGGATCCAGGAGCTTCCTGTGGGTCTCCCACATGGGTGCAGGAGCCCAAGGACTTGGGCCATCTTCTGCAACTTTTCCAGGCCATAGCAGAGAGCTGGATTGGAAGCAGAGCAACCAGGACTTGAACTGGTACCCATATGGGATGCCAGCACTGCAGGTGGTGGCTTTACCTGCTACATCACAGCGCTGGCCACCTATATTCAGAATTATGAAGTATCTCCATACTTTCTTCCACAATGGCTGGACCAGTTTAATCCCACCAACAGTGGATTAGGGAACCTTTCCTGCCACGTCCTTGCCAACATTTGTCGTTTGTTGATTTCTGTATGAAAGCCATTCTAACTGGGGTGAGGTGAATCTCGTTGTGGTTTTGATTTGCATATCCCTGGTGGCTGGTGATCCTGATCATTTTTTCATGGTTCTGTTGGCCATTTGAATTTCCTCTCTTGAAAAATGCCTGTTCAAGTCCTTTGCTCATTTCTTAACTGGATTGTTTGTTTTGTTGTTGTGGAGATTCTTGAGCTCTTTATAGATTCTGGATATTAATGCTTTATCATTTGTGTGTTTTGTAAATATTTTCTCCCATTCTGTTGATTGCCTCTTCACTTTTCTGGGTGTTTCTTTTACAGTGCAGAAGCTTCTCAGCTTGATGTAATCCCATTTGTCAATTTTGGCTTTGATTGCCTGTGCCTCTGGGGTCTTTTCCAAGAACTCTTTGGCTATGCCAATGTCCTGCAGAGTTTCCCCAATGTTCTCTAATGATTTGATGGTATTGGGTCATAGATTTAGGCCTTTGATCCATTTTGAGTGGATTTTTGTGTAAGGTGTAAGGTAGGGGTCTTGCTTCATACTTCTGCTTGTGGAGATCCAGTTTTCCCAGCACCAATTCTTGAAGAGACTGTCCTTGCTCCAAGGATTGGTTTTAGCTCCTTTTTCAAAGATAAGTTGGTTGAGATGCATGGATTGATTTCTGGAGTTTCTATTCTATTCCAGTGATCTACACATCTGTTTTTCTGTCAGTCCTGTAGTATGTCTTGAAATCTGGTATTGTTATGCCTCCTGCTTAGTTTTTGTTGTATAAGATTGCTGTAGCTATTCAGGATCTCTTGTGTGTCCATATAAATTTTAACATAATTTTTCTATATCTGAAAAGAATATATTTTGATTTGAATTGCATTGAATCTGTAAATTGCTTTTGGTAGTATGACATTTTGATGATATTGATTCATCCAATCCATTAACATGGAAGATTTTCACATTTTTTTGTGTCTTCTATTTCTTTCTTTAATGTTTTATAATTTATATCATAGGGATCTTTGACATCTTTGGTTAATTTTATTCCAAAGTACTTATTTTTTTCTAACTATTATGAATGGTGTTGTTCTTAGAAGTTCTTTCTCAGCCATGGCATTGTCTGTGTATACAAAGGCTATTGATTTTTGTGTGTTAGTTTTATATCCTGCCACTTTACCAAACTCTTTTATGAGTTCTAATCGTCTCTCAATGGAGTCTTTTGGATCCCCTATATATAGAATCATGTCATTTGCAAATAGGGATAGTTTGACTTCCTCCTTTCCAATTTATATCCTTTTGATTTATTTTTCTTGCCTAATGGGTCTGACTAAACCTTCCTGGGCTTTATTGAATAGCAAGAGTGAGAGTGGGCATTCTTTCTGGTTCCAGATCTTAGTGGAATGCTTCAAACTTTTCCCCATTCAATAAGATGCTTGCTGTGGGTTGTCATACAGTGCCTTGATTGTGTTGAGGAATGTTCCTTCTATACCCAATTTGCTTAAGATTTTCATCATGAAAGGACCTTGTATTTTGTCACATGTTTTCTCTGCATCTATTGGAATAATCATGTGGTTTTTGTTCTTCAGTTTTTTAATGTGATGTATCACATTTATTGATTTGTGAATATTGAACCATCCTTGCATATGAAGGATAAATCCCACTTGGTCTAGGTGAATGATCTTTCTGATGTGTTTGTTGTTGGATTCGATTAGCAAGTATTTTGATGAGGATTTTTGTGTCTGTGTTCATCAGGGAAATTGGTCTGTAGTTCTCTTTCTCCTTTGTATCTTTTTTCTGGTTTAGGAATTAAGGTAATGTTGGCTTCATTAAAGGAGTTTGCGAAGATTCTTTCCCTTTCAATTATTTTTGAATAGCTTAAGAAGAATTGGAATTATTTCTTCTTTAAATGTCTGGTAGAATTCAGCAGTGAAACCATCCTGTCCTCGGCTTTTCTTTGTTGGGAGGGTCTTTATTACTGATTCAATCTCTGTCACAGTTATTGGTCTGTTTAGATTTTCTGTGTCTTCATGATTCAATTTAAGTAGGTAGTATGTGTCTAGGAATCTATCCATTTCTTCGAAGTTTCCCAATTTGTTGGCATACAGCTCTTTTTTCTTTTTTAAAAGATTTTATTTATTTGAGAGGGAGAGTTATAGACAGTGAGAGGGAGAGACACAGAGAAAGTTATTCCATCTACTGGTTCACTCTCCAAATGGCCATTAATGGCTGGTGCTAAGCCGATCTGAAGCCAGGAGCCAGGAGCTTTTTCCAGGTCTCCCACACCAGTGGAAGGGCCCAAGTGCTTGGGCCATCTACTGCTTTCCCAGGCCATAGCAGAAAGCTGGATCAGATGAGGATCAGTCAGGACTTGAACTGACGCACATATGGGATGCCAGCACCACAGGTGGAAGATTAACCTACTGCACCACAGTGTCATCCCAGCAAACAGCTCTTTATACTAATTCCTGATGATTCTTTTTATTTCTATGTATCTATTGTTATATTTCCTTTTTCATTTCTTATTTTATTGATTTGGGTCTTCTCCCTTTTTTTGGTTAGTTGGATGAATGATGCTATATCTCATTTTTGTCTCCATTTCACTTAATGTTTATATTTTTCATCTCTTCATCATAAGGTATGACTTTGAATAATTTATTTATATCAATCTTCCAGTTTACTAATTCCCTTTTTTTTCCTGTGACTTATCTTCTGTTAACCTGTCCATTTTATTTTAAAATTATATATATACATATTAAGATATTTTTAAATGTTAAAATAATATTCTTTTAAAATATTTGCAGGATTACAATGTCACAAAATAGTAGAGTTCCCATATACTCATTATCTAGCTCCCTCTAGTGGCAACCTATTAAATAACTTTACTTCATTGTTGAAGCCAGACAATACATTAGCTAGACTATAGATTTCACAACTTTTGCAAGTTCTCATAATTTTAATTGTGGGGGGCCAGCGCTGTGGCTCACTTAACCAAATGAGCTCACTTAATCCTCCGCCTGTGGCGCCAGCATCCCATATGGGTGCCGGGTTCTAGTCCCGGTTGCTCCTCTTCCAGTCCAGCTCTCTGCTGTGGCCCGGGAGTGCAGTGGAGGATGGCTCAAGTGCTTGGGCCCCTGCACCCACATGGGAGACCAGGCGGAAGCACCTGGCTCCTGGCTTTGGATTGACGCAGCGCCGGCCATGGCGGCCATTTGGGGAGCGAGCCAACGGAAGGAAGACTTTTCTCTCTGTCTCTCACTCTCACTGTCTGTAACTCTACCTGTCAAAATAAAAAAAAATTTTAATTGTGTATGTGATGACATTTTCTCACAACTACAAATTCATATAACCACCATCTCCATTAATGTACAAAACTGTCCCATCACCACAAAAGAGCTCCCTCTTGTGACCTCTTTAGAGTCACACCCTCCTTCCCCTTCCCTTACAAGCTCTGACTTGTTCTGCATCTCTAAAATTTTGTAGGTTTTTTTTTATTATTTTTGTCTTGATCAGCCCTTGTCCTGACTGTCGAGGAACAACTTAATACTTTATCCATTTTAGTATTTTTTTGTTCTATTTAATACTATTGGTTGAACTCTTTAATTAACATACAATTATTTTTAGGTGTTTAAATTTAACTGAAAAATGATCCCTGCTAAATATAAGAGTGGGAATAAGAGAGGGAGGAGATGTACCGTTTGGCACATGTTCAATCAGACTTGCCCCAAACGGTAGAGTTAGAAACGTGCCAGGGGATTCCAATTCAATCCCATCAAGGTGGCATATACCAACACTATCTCACTAGTCGAAGTGATCAGTATCAGTTCACAATTGATCATAATGATAGGACTAAGAGTCAAAGGGATCACATAAACAAGACTAGTGTCTGCTAATGCTAACTGATAGAATTAAAAAGGAGAGAACAATCCAACATGGGAAGCAGGATACACAGCAGACTCATAGAATGGCAGATGTCCTAAATAGCACTCCGGCCTCAGAATCAGCCCTTAAGGCATTTGGATCCAGCTAAAAAGCCCATGAAAGTATTTCAGGCATGGAAAGCCAAGACACTCTGGCAAAAAAAAAAAAAAAAAAAGAATTACCTAAATGAAAGATCTCTGTGAGTGAGATCCCGGTGGAAAGAACAGGTCATCAAAGAAGGAGGTACCTTTCTCTGAAGGGAGGAGAGAACTTCCACTTTGGCTATGACTTTGTCTAAGTAAGATTGGAATTGGCAAACTCAAAAGGCTTCCATTGCCTTGGCAACTTATAAAGAGCCTCGGTGATTAATGACGCCATAAACAAGAGTGTCAATTGTTAAATTGTCAATTGCAACAGGAGTCACTGTGCACTTACTCCTCATGTAGGATCTCTGTCCTTAATGTGTTGTACTATGTGAATTAATGGTATAACTAGTACTCAAACAATACTTTACACTTTGTGTTTCTGTGTGGGTGCAAACTGTTGAAATCTTTACTTAGTATATACTAAATTGATCTTCTGTATATAAAGATAATTGTAAATGAATCTTGATGTGAATGGGATGGGAGAGGGAGTGGGAGATGGGATGGTGGTGGGTGGGAGGGAGGTTATGGGGGGAAGAAGCCACTGTAATCCCAAAATTGTACTTTTTAAATTTATATTTATTAAATAAAAGTTTAAAAAAGTCTGACATAAAATTGTGTGCATATTTGTGAGGTACTATGTGATGTTTCATTACCTCTATGTATTGTGTAGTATCCAATCAGGGTAAATATATTTATCTTTTCAAGCATTTAACATTTGTTTGTAGTGAAACCATCCCAAATCCTATTTTCTAAGTTGTTTTAAACAGAGACATATACAGTATATTAACATTATTTATAGTCACCGTAATGTGCTATCTAGAACTTCTTACTCCTGTCTAGCTCTGACTTGGTACCTGTCAATGAACCTTTCCTCCACTCCTCCAACCCCACTTCTCTCTTTACCCTTTGGCAACTGCCATTGTATATCTATATCTACATCTACATCTACATCTACATCTACATCTACATCTACATCTATACCTATATTTTTAAGACATTTATTTATTTGAAAGGCATTTATTTATTTGCTGGTTCACTCCCCAAATGACTTCAACAGCCAGAGCTGGACCGATCTGAAGCCAAGAGCCAGGAGCTTCTTCTGCATCTTCCACATGGGTGCAGGGACCCAAGCAGTTGGGCCATCTTCTACTGCTTTCCCAGCCCATAGCAGAGAACTGAATCGGAAGTGGAGCACCCAGGACTTGAACCGGTGCCTATATGGGATGCTGACACAGTTGACTGGGGCTTTAACCCACTGTACCACAGCACTGGCCCTGCCATTGTATTTTTAACTTCTGTAAGATCACCTAGGATTTTGTTGGGGGATTTTTGCATCTATGTTCACAAGGATAGTGGCCTCCGCCTCCGGCTCTTTTTTTTTTTTTTTTTTTTTTTTTTTTTTTTTTTTTTGCTGTGTCCTTGTCTGGTTTTGATATCAAGGTAATGCTGGCCTCATGGAATGAATTTGAGAGAATTCCCTCCTCTCCAATTTTTTGAAATAATTTAAGAAGGATTGATGTCAAGTCATCTTTAAGAGGTTGGTAGAACTCATCAGTAAAGCCATCTGATTCTAGGCTTTTCTTTGATGAGAGATGTTTTATTACTGGTTCAATATCACTACTCATTGGTCTGTGTAGGAATTCTATTTCCTCATGATTTAATTTTGGCAAGGTATATATGTCCATGAATTTATATTCTCTAAGTTATTAAATTTATGGACATGTAATTATTCATAAAACCTCTAACAGTCCTTTATATTTCTGTGATATCAGTTGTAATGTCTCCAATTTTTATTTCTAATTCTATGTATTTGAATTTTTTCTGGTTAGTCTAGCTTGGGGTTGATCAATTCTGTTTACTTTTTCAAAGAACCAGCTCTTCTTTTTATTGATTTTTCTTTTGTATTTTTTGAGTCTCTATGTCATTGATTTGTGCTCTGAGTTTTATTACTTCTTCCTTTTTACCAGTTTTGGATTTGAATTGTTCTTGCTTTTCTGCTTTTTTTTTCCTTTTTTTTTTTTTTAAACACAGGCATTAACTACTACAAACTTCTCTCTTAATACTGCTTTTGGTGTATCCATAGGTTTTGTTATGTTGTATTTTCATTTTCATTCATTTAAAAAAATGTTAATGTTCTTCCTTGATTTCCATGTATTTGCTTACATTTCCATTTATTTGTGTAGTTTCCAAAGATTTTCTTGGTTGTTGATTTCTAGTTCTATTGCACTGTGGCTGAAAAGATCTCAATATGATTTCTATTCTTCTAAATTTATTGAGACTTGCTTTGTGACTTACCGTGTGATCTATCTTGGAGAAAGTTTCATATGCTATTAGAAGAATGTGTCTTCTACAGCTATTAGATGGAAAATTCTATAGATGTCTGTTAGATCCAGTTGATCTAAGGTACAAATTGTTATGTGTATGGGGCTAGGACTGGGGCGCAGTGGGTTAACGCCCTGGCCTGAAGCACCGGCATCCCATATGGGCACCGGTTCGAGACCCAGCTGCTCCAGTTCCCATCCATTGCTCTGCTGTAGCCTGGGAAAGCAGTGGAAGATGGCCCAAGTCCTTACCCCTGCACCCATGTGAGAGACCCTGAAGAGGCTCCTGGCTTCGGATCGGTTGCGTCAATTGGGGAGTGAACCATCGGATGGAAGACCTCTCTCTCTCTCTCTGTAACTCTGACTTTCAAATAAAAATAAATAAATAAATAAAGTCTTTAAAAACATTGTTATGTGTAAAAATGGTTTATTTTCATTGCTGGGCAGAGTTACACTGCTTAGATGTACCAGAGGTTGTTTAATCATTCACCCATTAAGGGACATTTAGGTTGTTTCTAGCTTTTGACCATTATAAATAACTGTGAACATTCATGTTCAGTTTCTTATGTGACAAAAGTTTTCACTTCTGTAGAATATTTTGCCAAGAGTATGACTGATGGGCTGTTTGGCAATTGTACATTTAAGTTTTAATGAAGCTCCAGATTGATTTGCAGATTTGGATTTACCATCTTACATTCCCCAAAATAGTGTATGACTGATGTAGGATCTGTCTGCATCCTTGCAGACATTTAGTATTATCAGTGTGTGTGTTTATTTGAACCATTCTGTTAGATATGCTGCGGTATCTCATAGTGGTCTTGATTTTCACTCCCCTAAAGGTTAGTGATGTTGAGCATCTGGTCACATATTTATGTGCCACCCACTTATATTATTTTGAGAAGTGTCTACTTGAGTCTTTGGCTATTTTCTAACCAGGTTGTTTTCTTGCTGTTCAGTTTAGAGAGTTCTTTATATATTGTCAACCCAAGCCCATTGTCAGAATCATGATTTGCAAGTGTCTTCCCCTCTACTGAGTTTTAGTTTTCCTTGCTGTATTTTTCATTTATAAAAGTTCTGGTTAGTTCTGTTTTCAAAATCTGTCTGATCTTTTTACAGAGACCCTTGTACTTTTTTAAAAAAAGTCTTCAGCTGCTTTTAAAAATTGCTTGTATTCAAGAATTATAATGTTTATAGTTACAATTCTGCCTTCTGTTGTCTTTGCTGGCCCTCTTTCATAGCAGGTGACTCTCTTCACAGTTCCCCCGTGTGTTTAATAATTTTAGATTGTGAACTTGCCTTCATTGGAACTTCATCTTTAGAAATCCCTGTGGACAGCATGTAAAGGGGATGCCCTTCAAGAGAGGTTTTGCATTCGCTTTTGTAGGGTCCTCTGGCAGCATCAGCAGCTGAGCACCACACTGAATACGATCATCTCAGCTTAAACCTTCTTAGCCTATGCATGGCATGAATGGGGGCACCAGATGTTTCTATACCATAAATCTTCACAGAATATATTTTTAAGCTCCTACCTGAAGCTAATGGATGTTTTTGTTTGTTTGTTTTTAAAGATTTATTTATTTTTATTTGAAAGTCAGAGTTACACAAAGAGAGGAGAGGCAGAGAGAGAGAGAGAGAGAGAGAGAGAGATCTTCCATCGGATGGTTCACTCCCCAATTGGCCACAGCTGCCGGAGCTGCACCAATCCTAGCCAGGAGCCAGGAGCTTCTTCCGGGTCTCCCACCTGGGTGCAGGGGCCCAAGGACTTGGGCCATCTTCTGCTGCTATCCCAGGCCATAGAATTGGAAGAGGAGCAGCCAGGACTAGAACTGGCGCCCATATGGGATGCTGGTGCTTCAGGCCAGGGCATTAACCCGCTGTGCCACAGCACTGTCCCCTTGTTTGTTTTTAATTCTATACTCTTTATTCTGATTTCATGTTGTGGTTGCAGTTCAACTTCCTGTCTCCTTAGGGCCTAAGAGAACATTTCCTGTTCCCACACAGGATTAGTATCCAAACCCCTTCCCACAGCAACTGAACTTCATCTCTCATGTTGACTCACTGGTTTTCATTTCCCTCATTATTCTTGCTGCCTGGGTTATTTTTTTTTCCTTGACTTTACTGTGAGCTCATCTTTTTGTTTAAAAATAGCATATTTCAAAATATTTGTCATATTTTATCCAGTGTGCCTTGTATTTAGTAGAAAGTTTCCAAATTATTTTGATGAATATTTTTCCCAATAATTGTTCATAACAAAGCTTGCTAAACCATACATGGACTCTTTTAGTTAAACAATGTTGATATATGATGGAGAGACAAGGCACTACATAACCTTGGAAATACACATGCTTCGAGTGGCTCAAATATCTTATCTTCTAAGAAGCATTACTTTAAAACCCCCAGCTTGAGTTACCTACTACCCCTTGCTGTAGTTAATTTCCTCAAAGTACTCATATGCTTTTATTTTTAAAAATACTTACAATGTGTTTATTGCATGCCTCTTCTCCTCTGGAATGTAAGTTCCCTGAGCTGGAGCGTCAAATAGCAGCAAAAGGATAAAGAATGCATTTAACCAGCTAGGGAGTCACTGAGGATGTTAGTGGGATGTGGACACATTAAGTGAAATATCAGTGGCCAGAGATGTGTGAACTAAAAGTGATTTCAACCAAGAAAATAAAAATTTAATAAAATGTATATTTGAAGGGAGAATAAACCTTTAGGAAATAAAAAACAGTGGTTGTCTTTATAGAGTCTAGAAAAAAATGGTTGAGGGCCAGAATTTGGCTGTGTTTCTCCAGCTCTGGCCAAGGTTAAAGAGATCCAGTCTAGGGCATACAGTACAAAGATTATTCCTTGTACTTCCCTGTGGCTTGAATGAAAATACCTTTGGGAGCATCTCTCTGATTTGATTTCACAGATCAACAGCAGGCAACCAGCCAATTAAAAGTTTGCTTGTCCAGGTGTTCTGCATGGCAGTTGTGAGCATTTTGATTTCTGAGAAGGACTACCCCCACCTTGTAATTAGTGAGCTGGCATTTCCGGCTTATGTATAAGTTTCCTGTGAACTCTGAGAGGATCAGCTCTGATCAGCTTTGATTAGCCCTGGTGCAACAACAGGTTCAGAGTATGTTAAGCATAGGATCAGATCATGAAGCTTAGGTAACAAACTAGCCTCTAAGGCCTGTTCTTTATCAAGCTCTTCCCTGGATTGGCCACATCAAATGACCTAGGAAGCTTTTAAAATGTTGATTCCTAGCTCCCACTCCAGCTCCTCTAAGTCAGAATGGGGAGGGGGCTGGGATAGGGAGTCTGTGCTTTTCACAAGCTCTTACGATGATCCTTATGCAGGGGACTTGGGAAACACTGCCCAGGATCATTTTCTTTTTCATCCCTCTTTAACTGGAATGTGCATCTTGTTTTCCCCTCTGCTGCAAAATAATGACTCTGATTGCAGAAGACATAATTGAGTTTAATGCAATCTCCAGTACTGTAGGCTTAATCACCCCATGGGTAATTGCATTCTGAAATAAGAGCTTGTTAGTGCAAATAAATCTCTGCAGTATTAGAACTTTGTCATCCTTTGGAGCAAGGAAGAAGGTCAGGTTCAGTTCTGGTGTCCTTTCACTCACCCTCCCACACCTTCTCTTCCCATTTGCTGCCTCTTTCCTTTACCCATCCAGGCTGCAGAATGTATGTTCTCAAGGTGCCAAGTGGCTCTGTTTGACACCAGCTACCCCTGAGTGCAGTATCAGTTGGCCCTGGAACACTCACTCCCTAGGATCCTAGGACCCTAGACTTCCATCTAGGACCTGCTGCCTCTTCCAGCCACTCCTTCTGCAGGCCTATCTGTGTTCCTCTAGGAAGGTGGCAAAGGAACCAGCTTTCTATGTAGGCCTGGGGTGTTATGGTTCAGGAGTCCTGTTATTTTGATGATGGTGGGATTTTTTTAAAAGAATTTTTATTTATATGAAAGGCAGAGTTGCAGAGAGGCAGAGGAGAGAGGGAGAGAAATCTTCCATCCGCTGGTTCACTCCCTAAATGGCCTCAGTGGCTGGAGCTGGGCCAATCCGAAGCCAGGAGCCAGGAGCTTCTTCTGGGTTTCCCACATGGGTGCAGGGGTCCAAAAAGTTGGGCCATCTTCTACTGCTTTCCCAGGCCATAGCAGAGAGCTGGATTGGAAGTAGAGCAGTCAAGACTTGAACCGGTGCCCTTATGGGATGCTGGCACTGCAGGCGGTGGCTTTACCTGCTACACCACAGTGCCAGCACAGTGCTGGGGTTTTGATATCTTATTTTCTGCTTACCATTACTCAGCTGGTATAGAGAAAAGGAATTGGCAGCGAGAGGAGGGACTGAACAAGCAATTGAATATGACTTTTACACAAGAGCCTGAGTTGATGGTCTTTTCTGAATGGCTGTTTCAGATATTATTTTTCTCCAAATTAAATTGCTTCCTGTAATTCACATACTGATAGGCTTTTGTTCTGTTTTGAAATAAACCAAGTGGAAAGGCTTGAAGAGAAACATAGTTCCCAAGCATATGCCACAGGTCACTCCTCCCTAGGAACCAGAGCTAGGATTAGAAAGTATAAATTCCCATCCCTCTAATTGTCATTTAAATTTCACACACACGGGTATTAACAACCCTTAGGTTGCAAAGAGTCTAATTCCATTCATTCAGTTCTTTAGTCTAATTGGATAAACATTCGTTAGTTGTCCAATTTACGCAAGCATGCTTGAGGATGACAACTGCAGAGTCTGCATGAGTGAGGGCTCTCTTGAGAGTGCATCTATTCAGTGCCCATCAAGGTCAACTCTAGGAACCTTACATGGGAGTTTCCATCTCCCAAAGTCATACAGACATGTTTACTAGGTCAGGAGTCAGTATGTGTTGTTGGCATCTTGCAGGACTTAACAGAGCTACCTCTATGCTTTGGGATGGATCAGAAACAAGTATTTCCTTTCCTTACCTCCAGTAAAGCCAGGGAGGCCATAATGCAGTGAGGTGTAAGAGCATGGTATGATTTCCCCAGAGAGAGGCTTGCACTGTCATTGAGTGAGGGCCATGTGCATCTTAGAATAGCTTTCACCTGTCAAGTATATGTTTTTTAAATGCTTGCTTATTTGTTTTCATGTAATTGAAGGTCAGGGTCAGGGGTGGCTGGGATACAGATCTTCTGTCTATGAGCTCACTTTCCAAATACATGCAACACCCAGGACTGAGCCAGGCCAAAGCCAGCAAACTGGAACTCCATCTGGGTCTCCCTGTGGATAGCAAGGGCCTAAACACTTGTGCCATCATCTGCTGATTCCCAGGATGTATTAGCAGGAAGCTGGATCAGAAGTGAAGGAGCCAGGACTCTGACTGACATGGGATGAGGGCGGAGAGCAGCAGCTTCAGCTCACAGCACCACAGTGCCTACCCCTCTACCTCTCTATCAGGTATTTTTGACCAGACACTTACATGCCTAGAAAGATTGCCTTGCATAACGGTAGCAACAGATTTATCAAACTTTTTTTGTTGAACTACTTTTTCAATGTGGACCCAACATCTTCCTATGGATGTATTCAATGACACCAACTGCTTTATATTTCCAGAAGAAATAGAAGAGTTTAAACAGCTCACTAAGTGGAGTATATAATATACTTACATAAGGGTTAGGGCTATTTTTTCCTTTTTCTCTTAACTCCAGAACTGTCATAAATAAATACCCAATGCCCTATCACTTGGTATCATGTTAGATGAATTACAAATACCTGTATCTATTTAAAAATAGCCTCAGACTTCTAACTTGTCTCAGTCTGGCAGGCATATGAAGCAAGAGTTCCTATAAAGATCTCACAAATGCAATGACCGCATTGCAATAAATGTAAGAGTTATACTTAAAATTATGGTAACTGAGCAACCAGGATATCTGTCATAGTCCAGGTGCTTACTGGTAGGTGCAGGTCAGATGTAACTTGAACATCTAAACATCAGATGCTGAGACCTGGTGGTATTGAGCTAGGAGGATGAAATGTTCTGGGTACATCAAAACAGTCTCCTTGGAGAGAACAAGCTTCACATTGGATGGTGCATAATTAGCATATGTTTTGGTGAAGTGCCAAACAAAAGCTGTTTCAAACAAGAAGCAAGTGTGGAGGAAGATTAAGAGATGGGCATCCAGGGTATTAAACTAAGCATTACAGGAGGACAAGGGACTGGAGTATAGGGTACTTGCTACATCGCCTCTTAGGAGGAGAGCCTCTTATGTTTGAAAGCATAATTTCATAATCTGCCTGGAGTAGTGGGGAGAGTTAGGTGAAGGGCTTGTAAGCAGGTTCATGTCCAGATAATAGCAGTAGGTTTTGGAACTTCCTGGTTCACTGCAGGACTTCTGCTTTGCTGCTTTTGGTGACCCTTCTCTCCCTTTCCTGTCCACACCCTCAGTGCTCCTGGGCTCAGCCATCCTAAATGTCTATCAACATTGTGGGTTGGAATATGAGAGCCTGTTTGGAGTTCTGTGTGTCTCCATATGACCAATGGGGGAGCTCAGACCATATGTAGGGGAGTCAGAGGATTGTGTGTGGAAGAGAGAATGATTCACATTGGAGAGAAAGAGGCCAGTGTTGTGGTGTAGTGGGTGAAGCTGCCACCTGCAGTGCCAGCATCCCATATGGGCACTGGTTGTGTCCCAGCTGCTCCACTTCTGATCCAGCTCTCTGCTGTGGCCTGGGAAAACAGTGGAAGATGGCCCAAGTCCTTGGGCCCCTGCACCCAGGTGGGAGACCTGGAAGAAGCTCCTGGCTCCTGGCTTTGGGTCAACCCAGCTCCAGCCTTTACAGTCATTTGGGGAGTGAACCAGCAGATGAAAGACCTTTCTCTCTCTCTCTGTCTCTCTCTCTCTCTGTAACTTTACCTCTTAATTAAATAAATAAATAAATAAATCTTTTAAAAAAAATAAACTATGTAAAGCTTTTTTGAAATGTTCCAATGAATAGTAAGATACAAAATATTTTTTGTGCGTGTTTCTGTTGAGGTTTTGACATCTCTAACAAAGTAAATAGATAAAAGTCTACTTTTTTTTTTTTTTTTTTACAGGAAGAGTTAGTGAGATAGAGACAGAGAGAAAGGTTTTCCTTTTTCCGTTGGTTATCCCCCAAATGGCTGCCACAGCCAGTGCGCTGCGCCGATCTGAAGCCAGGAGCCAGCTGCTTACCCTGGTCTCCCATGTGGGTGCAGGGCCCAAGCACTTGGGCCATCCTCCACTGCACTCCCGGGCCACAGCAGAGAGCTGGACTGGAAGAGGAGCAACCGGGACAGAATCTGGCGCCCCAACTGGGACTAGAACCCGGAGTGCCGGTGCCACAGGTGGAGGATTAGCCTAGTGAGCTGCGGCGCCGTCCAATAAGTCTACTCTTAAATGAAATGAAAGCACCAGCTGGAATGTGAATAGATAGAATTGTCTATGACGATTTCAATGCTGGGTTAATTAAGTAGGCAGAATTAGGTGCCTGTGTCAATTCAACTGCTGTGGCATTTTCCATCTCTCTGCCTTTTCCAAGATAACTTTGATAGGACCAGTTTTGACCAGATCAGAGCGATTTTGACCCCATTGATGTTAAATTTTATTTAAACTTTAATATGCAAGTCAGTTCACAAATCAAGACTGCAGCTTAAAGAGGCCCTTAAAAATTTGCAGATGAAGCTACCTTTTATCATTCTTAAAAGTTTTCAATTAAATTTTGTATGTAGCTGGAAGTTACAGAAGTATTTTTTGCTTTGTCTTTTGATCTCTTGTTATTTCTAGAACTTTTGGTTAGAGTTGGCACTTCATGGCCATTTCTTCCACATCCTTGGATTCAGGCAATCATGGATCTAAAAATATTTTTTAACAATCCTGTAAACAAGTACAGATTTTTTTCTTATAATTGTTCCTTAAACAATACAGTACAGTGACTACGTACATTGTATTAGCCTTAGGTTATAAGTAATTTAGAGATGATTTAAAGTACATGTGTGGTATGTGCAGGTTGTATATTTTTTTCTTTCTGTTTTTTCTCTGCATGCACTTATGGAGCCATTGATGGAAAATCTGATCACTACACAGACTGTCAATAGGAAGCATCAGTTTCAATGTGTGTGACCGACTGCAGTACTGCAGCATTTTATATAAGAGACTTGAGCATCTGCAGTCTTTGGTGTCTTCAGGGAGTCCTGGAACCAATTCTCTGTGGATACCAAGGGACTATATTTCCTATATTTCCAGTTTTTATATTTCCAGTTTTTACATCTCCTAATTCTTTATGGTGGTTTATCTCTTTATAAATTTTATAGTTTCTGATTATTACCTCATCCTTGCAAAAGTTTTTTTCCTTCTGAAGAGGTCCTTCTTTTAAAGCTTTTATTTAATGAAATTAAATTTCATAGGTACAACTTAGGGAATATAGCGGTTCTTCCCCCCCTAAACCAACCCTCCCATCCCGACTCCCACTCCACCTCCTACTCCCTCTCCCATCCCATTCGTCATTTTTTTTAAAGATTTATTTATTTATTTGAAAATCAGAGTTACACAGAGAGAGGAGAGGCAGAGAGAGAGAGGTCTTCTATCCAATGGTTCACTCCCCAATTGGCCACAATGGCCAGAGCTGTGCTGATTCGAAGCCAGGAGCCAGGAGCTTCCTCCAGGTCTCCCATGCAGGTGCAAGGGCCCAAGGACTTGGGCCATCTTCCACTGCTTTCCCAGGCCATATCAGAGAGCTGAATCGGAAGTGGAGCAGCTGGGTCTCAAACCGGCGTCCATACGGGATGCCAACACTTCAGGCCAGATCATTAACCTGCTATACCACAGCACTGCGCCCCCATTCTTCATTAAGGTTGATTTTTAATTAACTTTATATACAGAAGACCAACTCTATACTAAGTAAAGATTTTAACAGTTTGCACTCAACATAGAAAGTACTGTTTGAGAACAAGTTTTTTTTTCTTAATAGAAAACTTTTATTTAATAAATATAAATTTCAAAAGTACAACTTTTGGATTAGAGCAGTTCTTCCCCCCATAACCACCCTCCCACCTGCAAACCATCCCATCTCCTACTCCCTCTCCCATCCCATTCTTCATTAAGATTCATTTTTAATTATCTTTATATACAGAAGATCAACTCTGTACTGAGTAAAGATTTCAATAGTTTGCATCCACACAGACACACGAAGTATAAAGTACTGTTTGAAGATTAGTTTTACTGTTAATTCTCATAGTACAACACATTAAGGACAGAGGTCCTACATGGGGAGCAAGTGCACAGTGACTCCTGTTGTTAATTTAACAATTGACACTCTTATTACACTCTTATTTATGACATCAGTGATGACCCGAGGCTCTTGTCATGATCTGCCAAGGCTATGGAAGCCTCTTGAGTTCACAAACTCTGACCTTTTTTAGACAAGGCCATAATCAAAGTGGAAGTCCTTCCCCCCTTCAGAGAAAGGTACCTCCTTCTTTGATGGCCCTTTCTTTCCACTGGGATCGCACTTGCAGAGATCTTTCATTTAGATCCTTTTTTTTTTTTTTTTTTTTTTTTTGCCACAGTCACGTTTTTCCATGCCTGAGATACTCTCATGGGCTTTTTAGCTAGATCCGAATGCCTTAAGGGCTGATTATGAGGCCAGAGTGCTGTTTAGGGCATTTGCCATTCTGTGAGTCTGCTGTGTATCCCGCTTCCCATGTTGGATCGGAGAACAAGTTTTACAGTTAATTCTCATAGTACAACTCATTAAGGACAGAGGTCCTACATGGGGAATAAGTGCACAGTGGCTCTGTTGTTAATTTAACAAGTAACACTCTTATTTATGACATCAGGGATCACCTGAGGCTCTTGCCATGAGCTGCCAAGGCTATGGAAGCCTTTTGTGACCACGAACTCTGTCAGTATTTGGACAAGGCTGTAAACAAAGTGAAAGTTCTCTCCTCCGTTCAGAGAAAAGCACATCCTTCTTTGATGACCACTTCTTTCCACTGGGGTCTCACTCATAGAGATCCTTCATGTAGGATATTTTTTGCCACAGTGTCTTGGCTTTCCATGCTTGAAATGCTCTTATGAGCTTTTCAGCGACATCCAAATGCCTTAGGGGCTGATTCTGAGGTCAGAATGTTACTTAAAGCAATTGTCATTCTATGAGTCAGCTGTGTGGACTGCTTCCTATGTTGTATATTCCCTCCTTTTTAATTCTATTATTATTACCAGGCACTTGATGCTATTTATATGACCTCTTTAACACTTACTCCTATCTATATGTTCACTTTAACAATATGATCACTTTAACAATTAAGATGGCATTTCTACCACCAATTTTAATGAGTTTGGAGTCCCATGACAAGTTTTTAAACTGTACCCTTAGAAGTACATACATAGGACTGTGTGCAGAACTATACAGCTTAACAGTTGCAAGCCTCCTCCTCCTTCTTTTATTCCCCCTCATATTTTTAGTGAGATCTATTTTCAATTGACTTTATACACATATGATTAACTCTATGTTAAGTAAAGAGTTCAACATATAGTATGAAGAAGAGAAAAGAAAAAATAAGAATAAAAATTATTCCTTTGGCCGGCGCCGTGGCTCAATAGGCTAATCCTCCACCTTGCGGCGCCGGCACACCGGGTTCTAGTCCCGGTCGGGGCGCCGGATTCTGTCCCGGTTGCCCCTCTTCCAGGCCAGCTCTCTGCTATGGCCAGGGAGTGCAGTGGAGGATGGCCCAGGTGCTTGGGCCCTGCACCCCATGGGAGACCAGGAAAAGCACCTGGATCCTGGCTCCTGCCATCGGATCAGCTCGGTGCGCCGGCTGCAGCGGCGGCCATTGGAGGGTGAACCAACGGCAAAGGAAGACCTTTCTCTCTCTGTCTCTCTCTCTCACTGTCCACTCTGCCTGTCAAAAATAAAAAAATAAAAAAAAAAATTATTCCTCGACAGTCAAGACAAGGGCTGATCAAGTCATTGTTTCCCAGAATGTCAATTTCACTTCTACAGCTTTTGTTTTAGGTGGATTATTAATTCTCACAGATCAGGGAGAACATATACTATTTGTCCCTTTGGGACTGGCTTATTACACTAAGTATAATGTTTTCCAGATTGATCGATTTTATTGCAAAAGACTGGATTTCATTTTTTACTGCTGTATAGTATTCCATAGTGTACATATCCCATAATTTCTTTATCCAGTCTTTAGTTGATGGGCATTTAGGTTGATTCCATGTCTTAGCTATTGTAAACTGAGCTGCAATAAACATGGAGGTGCAGATAGCTCTTTTGTTTATTGATATCATTTCCTTTAGGTAAATTCCACGGAGTCAATGATTGGATTATATGGTAGGTCTCTATTCAGATTTCTGAGGTATCTCCATGCTGTCATCCATAGTGGCTGTACCAGTTTGCATTCCCACCAACAGTGGATTAGGGTACCTTTTCCCAGCATCCTATCAGCATTTGTTGTTTGTTGATTTCTGTATGAGAGCTATTCTAATGGAGGTGAGGTGAAACATCATTGTGGTTTGGATTTGAATTTCCCTAGTGGCTAGTGATCCTGAGCATTTTTTCATGGTTCTGTTGGCCATTTGAATTTCCTCTTTTGAAAAATGTCTGTTGAAATCCTTTGCCCATTTCTTCACTGGATTGTTTGTTTTGTTATGGAGATTCTTGAGCTCTTTGTAGATTCTGGTTATTAATCCTTTATCAGTTGTGTAGTTTGCAAATAATTTCTCCCATTCTGTTGGTTTCCTCTTCACTTTCCTGACTGTTTCTTTTGCCATACAGAAGCTTCTCAATTTGTAGTAATCTCATTTGTTAATTTTGGCTTTGACTGCCTGTGCCGCTGGGGTCTTTTCCAGGAATTCTTTGCCTGTGCCAATGTCTTGCAGGGTTTCCCTAATATTCTCAATTAATTTGATGGTGTCAGGTCATAGATTTAGATCTTTAATCCATGTTGAGTGGATTTTTGTGTAAGATGTAAGGTAGGGGTCTTGCTTTATACTTCTGCATGTGGATATCCAGTTTTCCCACCACCGTTTGTTGAAGTGACTGTCCTTGCTCCAGGGATTGGTTTTAGCTCCTTGGTCAAATATAAGTTGGTTGTAGATGTTTGGATTGATTTCAGGTGTTTTTATTCAGTTCCATTGGTCTATCCATCTAGTTTTGTACTAGTATCAGGCTGTTTGGATTATAACTGCCTTGTAGTATGTCTTGAAATCTGGTATTGTTACACCTCTTGCTTTGTTTTTGTTGTGAAAGATTGCTTTAGCTATTCGAAGTCTCCTCTGCTTCCATATGAATTTCAGCATAATTTTTTCTATATCTGAGAAGAATGTCTTTGGTATTTTGATTGGTATCACATTGAGTCTGTAAATTGTTTTTGGAAGAATGACATTTTGATGATATTGATTCTTCTAATCCATGCCATGGAAGATTTTTACATTTGTTGGTATTTCTTCTATTTCTTTCTTTAATGTTTTTTAATTCTCATCATAGAGGTCTTTGACATCCTTGGTTAGGTTTATTCCAAGGTATTTGATTGTTTTTGTAGCCATTATGAATGGGATTAATCTTAGAAGTTCTTTCTCAGTCACACACATTGTGTATACAAAGGCTGTTGATTTTTGTGTACTGACTTTATATCCTGCTACTTTACCAAACTCTTCTATGAGTTCCAATAGTCTCTTAGTGGAGTCTTTTGGATCCCCTATATATAGTATCATGTCATCTGAAAATAGGGATAATTTGGCTTCCTCCTTCCAAATTTGTATCCCTTTGGTTTATTTTTCTTGCCTAATGGCTCTGGCTAAAACTTCCAGGACTATATTGAATAGTAATGGTGAGAGTGGACATCCCTGTCTGGTACTGTATCTCAGTGGGAATACTTCCAACTTTTCCCCATTCAATATAATGCTGGCCATGGGTTGTCATAAATTGCCTTGATGGTATTGAGGAATGTTCCATCTAAACCCAATTTTCTTGGAGTTTTCATCATGAAAGGGTGTTGTATTTTGTCAAATGCTTTCTCTGCATCTGTTGAGATAATTATATGATTTTGTTCTTTAATTTGTTAATGTGATGTATCACATTGATTGATTTGTGAATGTTGAACCACCCCTGCATTTGAACCATCCCTGCATAACAGGATAAATCCCACTTGGTCCAGGTGAATGATCTTTCTGATGTGTAGTTGAATTTGGTCAAAATTTTGTTGAGGATTTTTGTATCTATGTTCATCAGGGAAATTGGGCCATAATTCTTTCTCTGTTGCATCTTTTCCAGGTTTAGGAATTAAGGTGATGCTGGCCTCATAGAAAGAATTTGGGAGGATTCCCTCCCTTTCTATTGTTTTGAATAATTTGAGAAGAATTGGAGTTAGTTCTTCTTTAAATGTTTGGTCGAATTCAGCAGTGAAGCCATCTGGTCCTGGGCTTTTCTGTTGGGGAGCCTTTATTACTGATTCAATTTCTGTCTTGGTTATGGGTCTGTTTATGTTTTATATGTCTTTATGGCTCAATTTAGGTAGGTTGCATGTGTCCAGCAATCTATCCATTTCTTCTAGGTTTCCCAGTTTGTTGGCATACAGCTCTTTGTAGTGGTTTCTGATGATTCATTTTTATTTCTGTGGCATCTGTTGTTATATTTCCTTTTTCATCTCTAAATTTATTGATTTGAGTCTTACTCCTTTTTTTGTTGGTTAGTTGGGCCAATGGTGTGTCAATTTTGTTTATTTTTTCAAAAAACCAGCTCTTCATTTTGCTGATCTTTTCTATTTTTTTTGTTTCAATTTTGTTGATTTCTTCTTTAATATTAATTATTTATTTTCTCCTACTAGTTTTGGGTTTGGTTTGCTGTTGCTTTTCTAGATGCTTGAGGTGCATAGATAGTTAATTTATTTGGTGCCTCTTAGTTTCTTTATGTAGGCACAAGTTGGTATAAACTTTCCTCTTAATACTGCTTTTGCTGTATCCCAAACATTTTGGTATGTTTTATTATCACCTTCATTTGTTTCCAGAAATTTTTTTTATTTCTCTTTTGATTTTTTCTGTGACCCACTGTTCATTCAGGAGCATGTTTTTCATTTGCCATGTGTTTGCATATGCTGTAGAGATTCTTGAGTTGTTGATTTCCAGCTTCATTGCATTGTGGTCTGAGAAGGTGCATGATATGATTTTGATTTTTTTGAATTTGCTGAAACTCACTTTTTGACCTAGCATATGGTCAATCCTAGAGAAAGTTCCATGCACTGGAGAAAAAAATGTGTACTCTGTGGCTGTTGTGTGGAAGGCTCTGTAGATATCCACTTGGTCTCTTTAGTCTATGGTGTCAATTAACTCTGTTGTTTCCTTTGTTGATTTTCTATCTGGTTCATCTGCCCATTGCTGAAAATGGGGTATTGAAGTCCCCTGTCACTACTGTTTGAATCTGTATCTCCATTTAAATCCCTTAACAATTCTTTTAGATAGCCAGGTGTCCTGTAATTAGGTGCATATACATTTATAATAGTCACATCTTCCTGTTGAATTGATCCTTTAATCATTATATAGTGTCCTTCTTTGTCTCTTTTAATAGTTTTTGTGTTAAAGTCTAATTTGCCTGCTATTAGGATGATCACACCAGATCTTTGTCAGTTTCTGTTAGCATGGATTATCTTTTTCCATCCTTTCCCTTTCAGTCTGTGTGCATCTTATTGGTAAGGTGTGTTTCTTGTAGGGAGCAGATAGATGGGTTTTCTTTCTTAATCCATTCTGCCAGTCTGTGTCTTTTAACTGGGGAGATGAGACCATTTACATTCAGTGTGACTATTGTTAAATACTGTCTTTGCCTGCCGTATTTCCTTAAAAAGTCCTGTTTATAGATTTTGGATTTCATTTGTACTTTTGTTGGGTCATTTTCTGCATTCATCTTCTTTCGTAGTGATGTTCCTCTTTCTGTGTTTCTGTGTGTAGCACATCCTTGAGCATCTTTTGTAGGATTGGGCAAGTAGTTACAAATTCTTTCAATTTCTGCTTGTTGTGGAAGATCCTTATTTCTGCTTCATTAATAAATGAGAGTTTTGCAGAGTAGATATTCTGGGTTAACAGTTTTTTTTTTTTTTTCTCTTAGGATATGGAACATGGCTTGCGAATGTCTCCTTGCCTGTAGAGTTTGTGATGGGAAGTCTGGGGTGTATCTAATAGGGTTTCATTTGAATGTGATTTGTTGTTTCTCTCCTGCACATTTTAAGATCTGTTCTTTGTGTTTTACTGAGGTGAGTTTTGCCACAATGTGTCGTGGTGAAGGTCTCTTCTGGTCTTGTCTATTGGGAGTTCTGTGTATTTCTTGTACTTGGATGTCTCTTTCTATCTCCACATTGTGGAAGTTCTCTGTTATTATTTCATTAAGAAGGTCCCCCTTTTTTTTTTGACAGGCAGAGTGGACAGTGAGAGAGAGAGACAGAGAGAAAGGTCTTCCTTTGCCGTTGGTTCACCCTCCAATGGCCGCTGTGGCAGGCACGCTGCGGCCGGCGCACCGTGCTGATCCGATCTTTCCACATCTTCTGGATTTCCTAGGATCCTTAATTTGTATCGTTTGATAGAATCTTGTGAATCTCCAACTGTGATTTTTGATTTTGCAATTTCTTCTTGTATTTGGTCTGATTGTATTTTTTGAGAAGTTTGTTTTCTAGTTCTGATATTGTTTCTTCTGTTTCATCTATTCTATTGCTAAGACTTTCCATTGCATTTTTTATTTGGTCTATTGAATTCTTCATTTCCAGTATTTCATTCTGGCTTCTCTTTAAAATCTCAATTTCTTGGGAGCACTTTTCATTTAGATCATGAATTTGTTTCTATTGCTTCTAAGTAATCTGACTATTAATTTTCTGAATTCCTTTTCTGGCATATCCTTGATTTCGTCTTCTTTAGCCTTTATTATTGAAGATTTGTATTGCTCCTTTGGTGAGCTCATAAATTCTTACTTATTCTTATTAAGCATTTTTCCTTTTTTCTTTGGCATTTCTGGTTGGTTTCTGGTTGATTTTATTTTTAACTTGATTTCCCTCTGCTATGAGCTGCTATGTGTCTGTGCATTGCAAGTGGAAGCATGCAGCTTTGCCTCCTTGAGCTCTTTTTACTTCTTTTTTTTTTTTTAAAGATTTATTTATTAAAAGTCAGAGGTTACACAGAGAGAAGAGAGGCAGAGAGAGGTCTTCTATCCAATGGTTCACTCCCCAGATGGCCGCAACAGCCGGAGCTGTGCCGATCTGAAGCCAGGAACCAGGAGCTTCTTCCAGGTCTCCCATGCAGGTACAGGGGCCCAAGGACTTGGGCCATCCTCCACTGCTTTCCCAGGCCACAGCAGGGAGCTGGATTGGAAGTGGAGCAGCCGGGTCTCGAACCAGTGCCAATATGGGGTGCTGGTGCTTCAGGCCAGGGCATTAACTCACTGAGCCACAGCGCTGGCCCCTCTTTTTACCTCTAGCTCATAATGGAGGCGGGCACCAGGGCTTTGGTGCACTAAGCCCCACCTACTGCGGCAAGGCTCACTTCTCACTGGTTCTTGAAACAAGCTTGGGTTCTCTCTGTTTAGGATTACTCCTTGTTGTACAGCTTGTGTGGTGGGGAGGAAATCACTGAAATGCTGGGATCCGTGTTCCCAGGTGGGGGGTACTGTGAAGTGGCCCTGCAATCGATGGCTGTGTGAGTGGGAGGCGAACGCGGTAGCTCCCTGCTTACACTTGAAAATGTAAACAATCAATATGGCTTTTCCCCACTGGCTGTAGGTCCGGTTAGGGGAGGGGAAGACACAGATGGACCGTGGCATGCCCAACCTTTCCACCCATTCCCCTACAATTTCTCTTTCTTCCTGCTTGGAGCTTCAAATGCAGTGTGCCAGGTTTCCGCACCCACCACTGTCTGCAGCTCTGTGGACTCCCTACTTCTCACCTGGTTTGCCACTGTCCACAGCTCTGTGGACTCTCTACCTCTCACCTGGTTTGCTGCGGGGTGGCAGCGCCAATCTCGGTGAGTCCCTGAGCTGCTCCTTCACTGCATGTCCGCCACCCCTCCGTCCTCTCTGCTCCCCCCAGTGTGGACCTGAGCAGTCTCTGGTGGACTCCTGGGCCACGCTGCATGAACTTCTTCATATTCTGCTGCCTGCTTGTATTCTGTGTGCTCACAAACTATCCATTTTACCCCTGTGTGACTCGGAACGACCTGCTGCTATACCACCATCTTGGCTACCTCCCGAAGATGTCTTAAGAACCTGGTATTTGTGAATTGTCTCTGTAGGCAGTTTAGTATTTGCAGCTACTGCAGCCCAGGGTTTTCAGTGTTCCTGTACTGACTTTTATTTAATTTCTCAGTTGAGCTTCTAGTGTCACAGATAGTATACACTGGCCTCTAATGTGCGTGTGGACAGCTCTGGGTTTTCAGTGTTTCTTGATTGACTTTTGCAAACCCCAAACCCTAGATAGACAGAAAAATGTAAACCTACTGCTTCCCTTTGTTACTTTTGAGTTAATTTTGATTTCTAAAATTTTAACTGACAGAAATTATACATAATATGTGGCACATGTGATGTTTCTTTACATGTATACATGTGATGTGGGAAGTACTCAGGATGTGTCTCTCCTTTTCTTCTCTCTTTTTTTTTTAATTTATTTTAAAGACAGAGTTATAGAGAGGCAGAGGCAGAGAGAGAGAGAAGTCTTCCATCTGCTTGTTCACTCCTCAAATGGCTGCAATGGTTGGAGCTGGGCCTATCTGAAGCCAGGAGCCAGGAGCTTCTTCTGGGTCTCCCATGCAGGTGTAGGGGCCCAAGGACTTGGGCCATCTTTTACTGCTTTCTCAGGCCACAGCAGAGAGCTGGACTGGAAGTGGAGCAGCCAGGACTTGAACTGGCACTCATATGGGATGCCAGTGCTGCAGGCAGCAACTTAACCTGCTGTGCCACAGTGCCGGCCCCAGGATGTGTGTCTTTTGCCATGTTAGTACTAAGGCTTTTTGCAAAATGCCTAGGAATGCCTTCAACAAAACTCCTTTCTGAAATTGTGGTGGAGATAGTTCTACAGAATTTTTCAATTTGGATGCAGGTTCCAATTTGGCTGTTTAACACTCTCATGCTCATGAGTCGGTTAAATTCATAAGAACTCCTGTAACCCCAGCCAAAGGCAGGAGCAGCTGAAATCCACAACATAGCCTATTAAGATCTGCTGGGTTATACACGATTCCTGGAAGCACTGGCCCCAGCAGCACATCTAGCTTATTAATAAATCATCGCGTTGACAATGTTTAGAGCCCTAGGACCAAGCCACTGCACATAGCTCTCTAGCTTTCCAAAATGTGGGGCATCTCTGAGAGGCTGTCAAAACAGCAGAACTGTGGCCTGGAACTCTGCCATGTGGAGGCTCGAGGTAGCGGACAGACTCACAGAAGTAGATGGCAAGGCGTGCGGGAAGGGCGTGATTGGGGTTTTCTTTATAAGTTCAGTAAGGTACAGCAACAAAACTCAGGCTCTCTTTGCCTAATTCCTGGCAAACCAGGGTTTAGTGATTCTGTCCTGCCTAACGCGGTTCCGCTTCTTTTCCATGATGACCTCATTTTGGCGATGGGTTTTCATCCTGATCAGATAAATAGATGCTGACTTGGCAGCTCGTTTCTTCTTGCCTGTGAGAATGTGAACTGGGGCTCCATGTTTTCTTTGCTATTTTTTTGCTATTGTTTTAAAGATTTTTTTAAAGGCAATCCTGAATAAAGACACACACACACACACAGAGAGAGAGAGAGAGAGAGAGAGAGAGATCTTCCATCTGCTAGTTTACTTCACAAATGGCTGCAATAGCCAGAACTGGGCCAGGCTGAAACCAGGAACCTGAAACTCCATCTAGGTCTAGGTCTCCCATGTGGGTGTAGGGGCTCAAGCACTTGGCCCGTCTTCCACTGCTTTCCTATGTGCATTAGCAGGAGCTGGATTGGAAGTGGAGCAGCTGGGACTCGAACTGGTGCTCATAGAGGATGCTGGTGTTGCAGGCAGCAGCTTAACCTGCTGCACCACCTTGCTGGCCCTGCTCCATGTATTCTTTACAGGTATCTTTGTTTGGGGTTATTTAATGCTGAATCCATGCCTTGAGCACTGTCCTATCCCTTTTTTTTAAATGAGATAACAGCAAATTAGTGGACAGTTTATGACATATGATATTAGTGACATGGTGATTTCTACATTTCTCTCTTTCTCTTTACAGTTTGATCTTGTGTTCTTAGTCATTGGGAAGAACTACAACCCACCAAGTTTGAAGGGACTTGTCCAGCTTTTCCATCTGCAGTCCTCTCACCTCTGTTGGAATGGTTCCTGGACGTGCCACTTACTATCCCGATGACACCAGTCTGAGAGATGTGGCTGGCTTCGGAGGCAGGTCAGATTTCCATCTCGACACTGTGATTTATTGTTCTGTTTTCTTGTACTTTGTGAAGTGGGGCTCATAAAGCTTTCACTTCAGGTGGAAGCCAGGCTGCGACAGCAGTGCCGTGGGGTCAGCCCAGGCAAGTGCAGTGGGATGGTGCCACGGCCCCTTGTCCCCTGAAGTGACTCAGCTAGGAAGTCAGGTCCCAGGAGGGCAGCCTCGGGTGTGCCTGAGGAGCATGGGATTGAGGCATCCCATCAGGCCAGTGGGGCAGGGGAGCAGGGAGATCCCCTTCCTCAGTGGCTACTGGGAAAGCTAGAGGCAGTGATGCGCATGGGTTGTGATGGCTCAAGTTTTATGCCTGCCATTTACTGTCTGTGTGACCTCTGGCAAGTTATTGAATATTCCTGACTCACTGTCCTCACCTGTGAATTGAAACAAGCAAACCTATTCATGCAGTTTCTAGGAGACCTCACGTTATTGAATTAATGCACAGTCAAGTATTTAGCAAGAGGCCTACTATGTAGCTAATGCTTCAAGCAGCAGCTGAAAGCCAGTGTGGTACAGGGAGATCTCCGTCTGACAGGATTCCTTCACACAGAGGGCAGATGGAGAGAGGCAGGCTGTCCACTTGAGAAGGGGTACTGATGAGGGTACGACTAAGCCAAGTACACCTCTGGCATAGTGAGTGGTGTAGGGCCCTAATCGTAGGCAACTGTGCAATTGGACAGAAGTGGGAGTGGGTATGGACTTCCCCTGGGAATCTTGGGAACCTTGCGGCTCTCATCCTAATGATGAGAGGGTGCCCGAGGCTTTGCACTGGAGTGTAGCTTCCCATCCGTCTGTCAGAGTCTCAGGGTGAGATTCACATGTAAGCCTCTGGGTGGCGCTATTGTTGACTTCAGCATTCGAGAGTGGACTCAGCACCTAGAGGAAAGTGGAAGCTCAGGCTTCCCTGGTAGCCCGAGGGTAGATTGGCTGGAAAGCACTACCAGGTCTTCTTACTATGCCTGGTAAAGCTCTGGGCGGCCTGGGTCACCTCATCTCTGGAATTCACATTTTCACACTTTAAGCATTAGCAATATTCCACCCGTGCCATGCCAGCTCGTGCATCCACAGCTTTGGTCTGCCCAGTCTTCCTTCCTTTCTTCATCTGGCCAACTTTCAGCATTCTTCACACCTCGGCTGTGGACTCACCTCCTCCAGGATGTCTTCCGTTGAGTACCATGAGATAAAATAGCCACTATGGATTGAGCACTAACTAAAGTCCCAGCAAATGCAGTCAGCACTCTGCATTTTATATCATGTGATACTTCAACAACCCTGAGAAAGTGCAGCCTCTCAAAGGTGAAGTGGCTTGCTCAAGGTCTTCTGTAGCAACTAGGATATGTTGAAGTCTAGATTTTGAACTAGATCTGCCAAACCCCAAAGCTGCTGGTCTCATCACTAGGATATGCTGCCTCCAGGCCACATGTCTTTTTCTATATTCCCAAACACGTCTCTCTCCTTGAAGTTATTTCTCATCGTGTGAGATGTGATATGGAAATCATTAGCTTATATGATGGCTTCTTCCAACAGATGGAAGTTCTTCCAGAGCAGTGCTTCTCTGTACCCAGCTCTTAGCTCATGCCAGACACACAGTATTCAATCAATACAAGCAAATGGGCCTATAAACCGAATCAGTGTGTGTGAGACTTGTGTTTAAATGGTGATGATGAGAGACATGGGTCTGGCCAAGCTTCCTATCACATAAGGAATAGAAAAATACTCACTTATGGGGGAAAAAAAAATCTCAACCTCTAACACCCTACACAAACACTGAAATAAGATGTATCATTGTCCTGAACATAAAGGCTGCAAACAATGCTTCTAGATGAAAGCCTAGGACTGGAAGACTTTTCTAATGACATTTTAGGCATAGATTGGTTAGATAGCCTCACCCCCACAACAAAAAACACTAAACTTGAAAAAGAAAATAAATGAACTTAATCAAAATGAAGCATTTGTTATCATCAAAGATATTAAGAAATGAAAAAATGGGGCTGGTGCTGTGGTGTAGTGGGTTGGGCACTCCTAAAATCCATTTATTTTTCAAATGGATTGATTTATTTATTTACTTGAAAGGCAGAGTTAGAGAGAGAGGGAGACAGAGAAAGGTCTTTCATCTGCTGATTCATTCTCCAGATGGCCACAACAGCTCGGACTCGGCAGGCTGACGCCAGGAGCCTGGACTCCATCCTGGCCTCTCATATGTGTGGCAGGGGACCATCTTCCACTGCTTTCCCAGTTGCATTAGCAGGGAGCTAGATCAGAAGGGGAGCAGCTGGGACTCAAAATCATGCTCAATGGAATGCCGGAGTTGCTGGGGGTGGCTTCACCCTCTGCACCACCACAGCAGCCCCCAAATCTATTTTTAAAAAGTTAATTAGTTCAAAGGAAGAAATAGGATCACTGTACTTCTGTCAGTCCACACTTGAAATATTGTGTTCAGTTTTGAATGCATTTTTTTAAAATAACGATAAATTGATTGTTGTTCAAATGGATTGGTGTTCAGACCGGGGTTACCAGGATCAAGAAAGGGTCTGGAAAGGAAAGGAACTGGCGAACTGCAGGCAGGAGGGGAGCCAAGGGGGAGTGCTGTTCTGCTCAGCAACTGGAAGGGAGTCATGTGGCAGAAGGTCCAATGCTATTTGTTGAATCTTTAGCGAGAAGAACAGAACCAGTGGGTAAAAAATTACAAGAGAAAGATTTTTCTGAACACCAGAAGATGAGGCTGTGGAGCAGCAGAAGTTGGACAGTTCGTTGTGAGGCTGCTGGCAGAGCTTGAACAAGAATTGGCAAAGACCTGGACCCTACCTGCTGTGGGGATGGAAAGGACTTTCTCAAAGGGGAGGTGAGGTTCGAGAGAACGCAGGAAGCAGAGGTGGCAAGGACTGCACACCTGAGTACTGTGTGTGTGTGGTGGGGGGGAGGGGTTAGGAGATACAAAGGAAAGCAATGAATTGAGAATGAGTCATACTTTGCCTGAAACATCTAGATACTAGTGTGTGTCATATAATCAGATGAATCATAATATGGTTTTTTAAATGTTGCACCTTAAAACCATACAATTGCATCTGACTAAGCAATTGAAATAGATTTTGAAGAAAAGGTAAAATGGATTTTAAAGAAAATGTGCCTGAGTCACAGAACTATGGGAGACAGGAACCAGAAGTCAACCCACCCACCTGTCTAACCTTTCAAGGCAACAAGATGAGTTATTGCCATTCCGTCCCCGTCATATTACCATATTTAAGTTTCCTGCACTTATCTCTATGTGAAATTTTCCTTTTTGTTTTATCTCACATTGTGTATTGCCTGTCTCTGTCCCCTGGAATATGAGCTGCTTAAAAGCAAGAATATTGTGGTCTTGAAAGAAATGTCTGTTGTAACAATGTTGTTGCAAATGTAACTTTGTCAAACTTTGTTTTATACTTTTCTCAAAGAATCTTATACTACTATAGCTTTAATGATCCGTGATTACTTTGAAATTTATGGTGTAAGGGTGGAATAATCATTTGATTACCATTTATAGTTCTTGTGTACATTTTAACTAAACCAGGGTCATTTTACTTGTTGAACTCTTTATACACTGGAGCTTAAGCCCTTGACTGCAATGTAAATTAAAGGTAAGTTATCTCAAAAGTGAAGGGGAGAAGAGGGCCTGGTTTGCCTTCAGTGGGTATGAGGAGCAATTGCCATAGCTGAGTGCTGCACTGGACCATGAGTGATGTGGAGATTTCTCAACTCTAGGCAGCACTGCACACCCACAGCCACCTAAATAGGGGAGATCTTTGGTGAGGAGAAGCACGGATGGCCTAGTGGCTGGAGACACAGGACAGACAGGAACCAGTAAAGTTTCTTCCCGATGGCAGGGGTGTGTATCTCATTCCTTGGTCACTGTTTTCTTCTTCACTCAGGTAAAATTCACATACTGTAAAATTATCTATCTGAAAGTACACAATTGGGTAAGATTTAGCACAGTGTTGTGTAACCACCAACCTCTAGCCAGTTTCAACATATTCTTGTCATCTCTAAAGGAAATCATTTTTCTGTCAAGCAGTAGTCACTCCCCATTCCTCAGCCCCTTTGCTATGGTATGGAGGTTTTTTGTTTTTCATGATTTTTTTATTTACCCGAGAGGCACAGTTACAAAGAGAGGTCTTCCATCCGCTGGTTCACTCCCCAAATGGCCTTAGCAGCAAGGGCTGGACCAGGCCAAGGCCAGAAGCCAGGAGCTTCATCCAGGTCTCCCATGCAGGTGCAGGGGCCCAAGTACTTGGGGGTACCCTCCACTACTTTCCCAGGCCATAAGCAGAGAGCTGGATCAGAAAAGGAGCAGCCAGGACAGAAACCGGCACCCATTTGGGATGCTGCTGCCACAGGCAAAAGCTAATCTTAGTAGGCCAGATAGCGCTGTGGTCTGCGTTTTAGTTTGCATGTTGACTGTTCCTCCAAGGTACATGTGTTAAAGGCTTGGTTCCCAAAGTCTTATGTTAATAGTCTGAAGAGGGTGGGAACTTAATCCAGTTATGGTGTTTGGAGGTGGGCCCTTCAGGAGGGGATCGGATTGGATTAGGTTATTAGGGTAGAGCCCCCATGATTAAATCCCCACTGGCTTTATAAGACCACATTACGCAGACAACATGCATCCCTTGTCTCTTGCCATGTGATGCTGTCTGCCACCATGGATGCTACCAGTAAGAAGAACACCATCACCAAAGGCCAAAAACCCAGCATGGGCTGTGACCTCCAAAGCTGTGAACCAAAACAAACGTCTTCTCTGTGTAAGTTAGTAGCTTCCGGTATTTCATCATAACAATGCAAGGCTAATGTACCTTTCCTCAACTCCAGATCTCTCTTTGGCTCTATCAGTTTATTTCTTCTGCATGGTTCATATAAACAAAATCATACAGTATGTGACCTTCTGTTTCTGGCTTCTTTCACTAAGCTTGATGTTCTAAGATTCATCCACATTGTGGTATGTATGCGAATATCGTTCCTTCTTTTTTTAAGATTTATTTATTTATTTGAAAGTCAGAGTTATACAGAAGGAGGAGAGGCAGAGAGAGAGAGAGAGAGAGAGAGAGAGGTCTTCCATCTGATGGTTCACTGCACCGATCCAAAGCCAGGAGCCAGGAGCTTCTTCTGGGTCTCCCACGTGGGTGCAGGGGCCCAAGGACCTGGGCCATCCTCTACTGCTTTCCCAGGCCATAGCAGAGAGCTGGATTAGAAGAGGAGCAGCTGGGTCTAGAACCGGCGCCCATATGGGATGCTGGTGCTTCAGGCCAGGGCGTTAACCCACTACACCACGGCACCGGCCCCTATCATTCCTTCTTAAGGCAGAATCCTACTCCATCGTGCTAGAGAAACCACACTTTGTCCTTCCCCAAGTTGATGGACCTTGGGTTGTTCCCACCTTTGAGCTGTTATGAATAGTGCTGCCATGAATATTTGTGGGCGGGGATGTGTTTGAGTCCCCATTTCAGTTCTTCTGGGACTTTAGTTAGAACAGCTGACCATTCATTTTTAATGGATGCTCCTTCTGCCAGTGTGACTGCTTGAGCCCCAGTGACTCTATCTGCCAGTTGGCTCACGGAGAAAATCAGTAGCCTCTTTGAAGATGTGTGAAAGGATTTCAGATTGCCACCTAAATGCACACCGCTCAACTCAGGCTAAAACACCCACTTCTGGAGATGTGTGGGAAAGGCGACCTAAGCACTTCCCCTGTCTCCTCCTTGCGTGCAGTCAGGAGCTGAACCTTGGAGAAATTCAACTGGAGCGAGCACCGGGGATGTGCACGCAGGACCAAACCACACAGGTTCAGGGGCAGCAATTTCAAGAGGGCAAGTGAGCAGTGTCTCTGGGCCCTTCCTAATCCCTTGTGGGGAAACTGTCAGCTGGGTGATTGGTTATTTCTATTAGTTACTTTGTAAGCATTATCTAGAACAAGTTTTTAAAAAAACAGAAAGCAGGGAAAAAATAAAAAGGATCTGATACGAACCAAGCTTAAGGTCAATTCTTGAATTAAAATGTACCACCTGCACTGTGCTGGCAGCCAAAGCTTTCTGTTTGCCACTGTGTGAGAGCCCTGTGGACTGAATGTGGAAACATTTCGCAGTGACAGTTTTAAGACATTAGGTCACTTCTGGCCTTGATTAGTACTCATGCTAAGAAATAGATGCCATTTTATATGACAAATGTTCCAGAGTTCTCTTTTGGCAAACTGATCTATTTTGGAAAATTAAGCAGCGTGCTTGAGTGTATATATTAGTGGGGGAGGAGACTGTGGTTAACATTGGGCCAAGAAATAGGAATTTAAAGCAAAGTACATTGGGACATGCAACATTTTAAGATATTTGTGGGCATTCAGGTCTCCATATCTCCAACCTTGACCTTGTGATTCAACTCCCAAGCTGCCTGCAGTGACATCAACCTCCCTTTGCCAGAGCAGGGCTTTCTCACTTCCTCTGCTTCATCCCAGCTGCTGTGAACACTCATAGCCCTCCCAGGCTGCTCCGACTCAGATTTTCCATTGTGGAGGTCACTGACAATGGAGCAATTAAACGAGATGGAGTCGTTGAGATAATTTAAGTTTCTGTCCATAAATCTTGATGGGAACCTTACATAGGCCTTGCTTTAATTATTTTCTTTCAGAATGCCAAGGTCAACAGAACAGCCCTGTTGGGAGCCAGCTTGTTATTTTGATTTTTAACTCTCTTCATCATCAGTCTTATGAAGTATTTTAACTGGTGATGGTTTTCATAAGAAAGCTGAATTTGCATCTTGGGGTTTCATGCATATGTTAGCAATGTACACAGAAGGAAAGCTGCAAAGGGGCATCTGGAATTTTAGCATCCAGAATTTTTTTTTATAAAAAGTAGTAAACATTCACAGGAAAACTCCAAGTCTTAAATTCTATGATTTTAAAATCTATGATTCCAATCTCATTTAATTGCTGTCATATTCAGAAAAAGTGCTTTTTGCAATACCTGATGGTTTATAATGTTCCTTCATTTTTCTGGCGTTGTGCAGTAATGCTTTCTGAGATCTATGGTTGTTATAATCTCCCATTTTACAGATGAAAAAGCTGAGAAGTGAGAGAAAATGAGGCATGGTGGTCAGCAGTATATACTCAGAAATGAAAACCAGGATGGAATCCTGGCTCCACCTCCATTCAGTTACCTGACCCCTTTTGTCAGTTCTGCATCTGTAAAACAGAACTAACTAAACCTTAGTAACTGCATTTGTGGTTGCTGAGAAGATTAAGTGAGTTTATATTTGTGATCAACCTAGCAAGGAGCATTAGAAAGGGTCCTGCTCTCTCTCCACAACAGGCTTTGAGTCCCCTGGTTTCCATTCTTGAAGTGGGCTCCAACTCTGACTCTGCATAGTTGGGAAATGTTCATAAAAATACATTTCTCTTTGCTAAAATGGCAATAAACATAGTCTCCATATCATAGGTATGTTGCGAGGATAAGGTGAGGTTATAAACACAGTGCCTGGCAGATGATACTTAGCGCTTTGTATGAGTGATTATTAGTAGTATTATAGTATTTAATTCCTATTGTTATTTTTATGTCACTTATCCTTTCAAATCTATACTAATTTCTTTGTCATTCTATCCTTATCAAAGAAAGAAAGATAAACATTACCTGCATTATCTGTACCTGCTTCTCATAAGAATTTCAAGAATGATGATTCGTCAGCTTTATCCATTTATTTTCCATTTCAGATTCAACTACTGACATGGCTGTGCCATAGACATTCCTGCCATGTACGCAAGGTCAGGTAAGCCTGGAATCTTGTCATGAGATGTATTTTTTTCTTTTTTTAAAAAAAAGATTTATGTATTTATTTGAGAGAGAGGGAGAGAAAGAGAGAATCTTCCATCCGCTGGCTTACTCCCCAGATAGCTGCAATGGCCAGTGCTGGGTCAGGCCACAGCCAGGAGCCAGAAGCCAGGAGCTTCTTCTGGGTCTCTCATTTGGGTGGCAGAGAACCAAGTACTTGGGCCATCTTTCACTGCTTTCCCAGACCATTAGCAGGGATCCAGAAGCAAATGGAGCATCCAGGACTGAAACTACATGGGATACTGGCTTTGCAGGTAGTGGATTAACCGGCTATGCCACAGCACCAGCCCCAGGAGACCTATTTTCCAATCCCCAGTCCAACCATCACTGAGTTAATTGTGTGACTTTGGGCAAAGCACTTGATCTTTCTGGCCCTCTGTTTCTTTTTCTGTTAAACAAGAGGGTGGAACAAAAGGCTCCTTTACTCCTGAGGTCGCATGTTTAAAATCTCTCCAAATGTGTAGACACATGGAGCAATAAAGACTATTTTTATTATTGTTGTTATTTTTTTGCCCAAAAACCTTTTATTTAAGGTATTAAAACTTCATGCATTGGGGCTGGTGCCGTGGCACAGTAGGGTAATCCTCCACCTGCTGGCATCGGCGCATATTGCTGGCATATGGGTGCTGATTCTAGTCCCAGCTGTTCCTCTTCCAATCCAGCTCCCTGCTGTGGCCTGGGAAAGCAGTGGAAGATGGCTCAAGTCTTTGGGCCCCTGCATCCATGTGGGGAGCCCGGAGGAAGCTCCAGGCTCCTGGCTTGGGATTGGCACAGCTCCGACTGTTGCGGCCAATTAGGGAGTGAACCAATGGAAGAAAGACCTTTCTCTCTTGTCTCTCCCTCTCACTGTCTGTAACCCTACCTCTCAAATAAAATAAATAAAATCTTTTAAAAAAACTTCATGCATTTCATAAATACAACTTGAGGAACATAGTGATTCTTCCTATCTTACCCCCCCCCTCCTACCCTTGTTCCTCCTCACTCTCCTATTCCCATTCTTATTTTTTACTAAACTCTATTTTCAATTAACTTTTTTTTTGACAGGCAGAGTGGACAGTGAGAGAGAGAGACAGAGAGAAAGGTCTTCCTTTTGCCGTTGGTTCACCTTCCAATGGCCGCTGCGGCCGGTGCGCTGTGGCCGGCGCACTGCGCTGATCCGAAGCCAGGAGCCAGGTGCTTCTCCTGGTCTCCTATGCGGGTGCAGGGCCCAAGTACTTGGGCCATCCTCCACTGCACTCCCTGGCCACAGCAGAGAGCTGGCCTGGAAGAGGGGTAACTGGGACAGAATCCGGCACCCTGACCAGGACTAGAACCCGGTGTGCCGGCGCTGCAAGGCAGAGGATTAGCCTATTGAGCCGTGGCGCTGGCCTCAATTAACTTTTTAAAAAGGATTTATTTTATTTATTTGAAAGACAGAGTTACAGAGAGAGGTAGAGCCAGAGAAAGAGAGGTCTTCTGTCCACTGATTCACTCCCGAAATGACCACAATGGCCAGAGCTGAGCTGATTCAAAGTCATAATTATAATACAACTCTTTGAGGACAGAGGTCCTGCATGGGAAGTTAGTGCACAGTGACTCCTGTTTTTTATTTAACAATTAACACTCTTATGTATGATGTCAGTGATCACCTGAGGCTCTTGACATGAGCTGCCTAGGCTATGGAAGCCTTTTGAATCCACAAACCCTGTCAGTATTTAGAAAAGGCCACCAGCAAAGCACAAGATCACTCCTCTCTTTAGAGAAAAGTATCACCTTTGATGGCCACTTCTTTCCACTGCGATCTCACCCACCGAGGTCCTTCACATAGGATATTTTTTTTGCCACACTGTCTTGGATTTCCATGCCTGAAATGCTCTCAAGAGCTTTTCAGCCAGACCAGAATGCCTTAAGGGCTGATTCTGAGGTCAGAGTGCTACTTAAAGCGATTGTCACTCTATGAGTCAGCTGTGCAGACTGCTTCCCATGTTGGAGCATTCACTCCTTTTTAATTCTATCAATTATTGTTATCAGATACTTAATCCTATCCATATGATCACTTTATTACTTAAGGTGATATTTTTACCACCCCAGGATTTGGGGTCCCAGGGCAAGTTTTTAAATTGCACCCTTAGAAATAAGTCCATAGGAATGTATGCAGAACTATACAGCTTTATGGTTACAAACTTCATATACTTCATAGTTAAAACTTTAGGGACATGGTGATTCTTCCCAGCATGCCTGCCTTCCCACACATACTCCCACCCCTCTTACTGCTCCCTCTCTTATTTTTGCCCTTAATTTTTACTGTGATCTATTTTCAATTGACTTTCTAAACATATGTTTATGTTAAGTAAAGAGGTCAACAAATAGTATAAAAAAAAAACATTCCTCAAGGGCTATTCAAATCATTGCTTCTTAAAATGTCAGTTTCACTTCTAGATTGCCATTCAGTGCTCTATAAGTTATCACAGGTCTGGGAGAATATATAGTAATTGTTCCTTTGGGACTGGCTTATTTCAGTAACTATGCTTTCTAGATTCATCTATTTTATTGCAAATGACTGCATTTCATTTTTTTTTACCATGTGTAGTATTCCATGGTGTACATTCCCATAATTTTTTTTATCCAGTCTTCAGTTGATGGGCATTTGGGTTGATTCCATGTCTTAGCTATTGTGAATTGAGCTGCAATAAACATGGGGGTGCAGATAACTCTTTCACATGCTGATTTCATTCCCCTTGGGTAAATTCCCAGGGGTGGGATGTCGGGGTCATATGGTAGGTCTATATCAGATTTCTGAGGTATCTCCATACTGTCTTCCACAGTGGCTGTACCACTTTACATTCCAACCAACAGTGGATTAGGGTACCTTTTCCCCCACATCCTTGCCAACATTTGTTGTTTGTTGATTTCTGTATGAAAGCCATTCTAACTGGGTTGAGGTGAGTCCCATTGTGGTTTTGATTTGCATTTCCCCGGTGGCTAGTGATCCTGAGCATTTTTCATGTACTGTTGGCCATTTGAATTTCCTCTTTTGAAAAATGTCTGTTGAAGACCTTTGCCCATTTCTTCACTGGATTGTTTTGTTGTTGTGGAGATTCTTGAACTCTTTATATGTTCTGGATATTAGTCCTTTATCTGTTGCATAGTTTGCAAATAATTTCTCCCATTCTGTCGATTGCCTCCTCACTTTGCTGAATGCTTCTTTTGCAGTGCAGAAGCTTCTCAGCTTGATGTAATCCCACTTTTAATTTTGGCTTTGTATGCCTATGCTTCTGGGATCTTTTCCAAGAACTCTGCCTGTGCCAGTGTCTTACAGGTTTCCCCAATATTCTTTCATGATTTGATGGTATTGGGTCATAGATTTAGGTCTTTGATCCATTTTGAGTGGATTTTTGTGTAAGATGTAAGGTAAGGGTCTTGCTTCGAACTTCTGTATGTGGAGATCCAGTTTTCCCAGCACCATTTGTTGAAGAGACTGTCCTTGCTCCAGGGATTGATTTTAGCTCCTTTGTCAAAGATAAGTTGGTTTTAGATGCATGGATTGATTTCTGCCATTTCTATTCTGTTCCATTGGTCTATCCATCTGTTTTTGCACCACTACCAGGCTGTTTTGATTATAACTGCCTTGTAGTATATCTTGAAATCTGGTATTGTTATGCCTCCTGCTTTGTTTTTGTTGTAAAAGATTGCTTTTGCTATTCAGGATCCCCTGTGTTTCTATATGACTTTTAGCATCATTTTTTCCATATCTGAGAAGAATGTCCTTGATATTTTGATTGTTATATTTTTATTTTTTATAACTGCTTTGTAACTAGCTCAGTTTAGCCTCTATTTTTATTTTCCTGTGAGATAATGCACTGAGTACTGCAGGGAAGTAACAGCAGAGACAGAATTAGAAAGAACAGGGGGCTGGCACTGTGGCTCAGTTTGTTAAAGTCCTGGCCTGCAGTGCCAGCATCCTATATGGGCACTGGTTCAAGTCCTGGCTGTTCCACTTCCAATCCAGCTCCCTTATGCATCTGGGAAAGTAGTGGAGGATGGCCTAAGTCCTTGGGCCCCTGCGCCTATGTGGAATACCCAAGAATATCTCCTGGCTCCTGGCTTCAGATCAGCTCAGCTCTGGCTATTATGGCCAACTGGGGAGTGAACCATTGGATGGAAGACTCAATCAATATCTCTCTCTCTCTCTCTCTCTCTCTCTCTCTGTAACTCTTTGTTTCAAATAAATAAAATAAATCTTAAAAAAATAGAATTAGAGCAGATATTGACCTTCAGAGTTCTAATGTCACCCTTGCTCAATCATCTTAACCAAGTCTTCCCCTCAAGAACTCCCTGGACCCGTGGGCCCCTCAGGAGGGTCGAGGGAGCTAGGCTCCACCTTTCTGTCCTCTCAAGGATGCTCTTGCCATTCTTTCACCCCAATGTCTCTGCACTACTTGGTTTCAGACATTTTTCAAAAACCATGCAAAGCTTCTCCACAATGTATCTCTTACTGTACTCGTAGTGGAGTACTTCAAAAAGCTCATGGAAAATGCAAATTGTGAAAAAACGATGCATGCATTTCAAAATATTTTCCACCAAAATCAACTTACCATTTAGCTTTGTTTGACCAGGAAGTTTTTGAAGTATCCTTATATGTGTAGGGGTGGCAATATGACACTTGATATGGTTAGTATGCTTAAAATGCTTACATTTGGAAGCAACAATGTGTTTTCCTCCTGTGGTCAGAGTCTGAATTTTCCTTTACTTCTTAATGCTTAGATTTTTAGAACCCTGATGATTCTCATCTTTAAAATATTGGCAAAGCTTTAAAAGCTTGACCGGAGACTGTTAAGATTTGATGGAGCTTTGGGTAAAAATACAGACTTGTGGTCAGGGAAATAAACTGATTTCTGAGAACCCATTTTATCCAAAGGGGAATTCTTGGCCTAAAGTTTTGGCAGAGTCATTTTGATTGAGTCCATGGAGGACCTGGTGGTGGCCTGGAATGGACCAATGCCCGCACAGGCCCAGTAAGATCCTTTGAGTTCATGGAAGCAGCACTGACTCCTCTGTTGCCAGATTAGGGCCAGGCCACTCAGCCTTGAAGGCCCTGGGGACAAGGAGGACAGTGACGGTGATCTCCAGGCCACAGTCACATGTGGGACTGCTCACTCAGCCCCCAGTTCTCAAGTCCCCAGGAGGATTCAAGGGCACCTGACTCTCCTCCCACAAATTAAAGTACAAGTGGTGCCATCAGCTGTTTTCCCTCCTACTGTGGCTGAGCCTCCTCAACATGGCAATTTTTCTCCTTTGGCTTGAGTTCTTCCCTGTCACCTGCTCTTGGGGCAAGGGGTTTGCCAGCCAGCAGCCTTCTGAATAGCGAACATGAGGGTTGGGGCCACTTCTGTAGTGCTTCCCACCCTTAACAACGGTGTTCTTGTCCTAAGTAGGAAATCACAATGGTAACAATGACGATGATGCACACTTTACTAAGCATTGGGTTAAACATGTCCCTGATACCATCCTCACTGTCTTCATGCCCCACTGTATAGAAAAAGACTCCAACTCAGAAAAGCCCAGCAACATGCCCAAGGCCACACAGCCAGGCAGTGGTGGAAGCTGGGCAGGCGAGCAATCCAATGGGTCTGACCGCAGGTTGGATTTTGTGAATTTCCACTTGGTCTGGTGTGTTCTACTGTTACAGAGAGCTTTAAGCACTGAAAACCAGAAGGTCAGTAAATTAGTATGCATGAGAAAGTTAGGCTGGAACACCAGAGTGCTGTGGGTGGAATGCAAGTGAGTGTATGCGCATAGTTGCTACCCAAGCCAGAGGCTGTGTGGGGAGATGGATGACATTGGGGCAGACTCCAGAGGCAGCGCCAAGAGGAGCTTTGGTGGCCCCTCAGCCCTGTGAGGTGAAATCCTGGGGCATAAAGAGCCAGGCTGGGGCCATCAGACTTGGACAGCGTGGCTTTGTAACCCTCCTGTTCAGCCAGGAAGAAAATGGCTGCTGGAGATCACAGAACCAATTTTCCCTCTACTGACCCCCAGTGACTATGTGAATAAGTGCAAAGATTAGAGAATTGGGGGTGGGGCAGACGGCCCCCAGCCAAGGCCTAGTGAGAGAGCTGGAAAGTTATTCACTTGTCTGTACCTGTTTTCCTGTCAGTTGGATGAGGATGACAACAGCCATCAGCCATCCAGCAGGAAGTTAGAGCTTTAGAGTGTAGATGGGAGAATGTACATACAGGTGGTCTCTGACGTATGAGGGTTCAGCTTAGGACTTTTCAACCCTGCAGTGGTGTGAAAGCACCTTCAGTACGATAGTCTATCAATTCCACAAGACATCCAGGACTGTGTTGTAAAGTAGGCTTTGCCCAACTTTGACTCGCTGTATGCGCTCTGAGCACCCTGAGGGTAGGCCAGGCTAGGCTGTGATGTGTTGTAGGTCAGCGATACTAAATGCATCTTCCACTTAACAATGTTTTCAGCTTGTACTGGGTTTTTTGGGACATAACCCCATCATGAACTGAGGAGCATTTGTAATGGGGTGAGCACTGCACCAGCCCTAGAGTAGACCACACGTGAGTTGTGGCTGCTGCTGTTGACACTGGATGGGAAGAAGCCCCCGGATATAGAAAGGACTGTCCCAAGCTGGCTGGAGGGCCACCTCTTCCCACCCTCCCTACACCCCCTGTCCCTGTTTCCTGGACAGGTGAGGGCTGCATTTTCCACTGAGAACAGAAGGAGCAAGGGAAGGACTGACTGCCTTGATCCTGGTGAGGCTGGTGAACTTGGGCAGCCTCCCTCCCCACCAAGGCGCATTCTCCAAGTCTCACTTGCTATCACCTGATGGGTCACCGATCCCACGACGCTCAGAAGACAATGCCAAAGTGGAAGATTAAAAATCATGTGGGTGGGCCGGTGCCGCGGCTCAATAGGCTAATCCTCCACCTAGCGGCGCCGGCATACCGGGTTCTAGTCCCAGTCGGGGCGCTGGATTCTGTCCCGGTTGCCCCTCTTCCAGGCCAGCTCTCTGCTGTGGCCCGGGAGTGCAGTGGAGGATGGCCCAAGTGCTTGGGCCCTGCACCCCATGGGAGACCAGGAAAAGCACCTGGCTCCTGGCTTCGGATCAGCGCGGTGCGCCGGCCACAGCGCACCAGCCGTGGCAGCCATTGGAGGGTGAACCAATGGCAAAGGAAGACCTTTCTCTCTGTCTCTCTCTCACTATCCACTCTGCCTGTCAAAAAAAAAAAAAAAAAAAAAAAAAAGAAAGAAAGAAAGAAAGAAAGAAAAAAAAAAGAAAAGAAAAGAAAAAGAAAAAAGAAAAAAAAATCATGTGGGCATGAGTCTCTTTTGTATGCTTATGTGTTTTTTTTTTACTTTTTAAAAAATTGTATTTATATAAATGGAACAAATTTCATGCATTTTATAATGCAGTTTTAAGAGCATAATGTCAGTATTGCTTGTGTTCCTTAGAAAAACTCAAAATGTAAAAATTCACATTTTGGGGCTTCCCACGGTAGATGCCAATGCAGATTGGTACCTGCGCTGAGTACAGCTTGCTGCGCTTGGCTCAGATGAAAATCCTCCCCGTGACTGACTTCGAGCTTGAGCTTTCTCACAAGAACCGGCTCTGAAGCGGGGAGTTTCCCCCCAGAAGTACAGGCTTTGTCCCTGACTCCTCCATCAGCAAAGCAGCAAATAAGGGATGGCTCACCTGTTAGGGGAAGGAGGGTTCCCAGTGTCCTGGCTCATCAAATCCTGTGCCCTCTGTCAGACTGTTCTGTACTCTTGCTTGGTCACCGACCTTCCCCTGTGCCAGCTGGGAGTGGATGAGCGATCTTTGCCACTGTCTTTTATGTTCCAGGGCACACATGCAAATATCTGAAAATTTCCAACCAGTGAGCATGCTCCCAGCTACTGGCAACTCAGCTTGGAGTGTAACCTTGTGCCCCCGGGGCCCAAGGAAAGGGAGCTTTGATGTGAAGTAATGCTATAACTAGTACTGAAACAGTATTTCACACTTTGTGTTTCTGTGCAGGTGCAAACTGATGAAATCTTTACTTAATATATACTGAATCGATCTTCTGTATATACAGATAATTGAAAATGAATCTTGATGTGAATGGAATGGGAGAGGGAGCGGGAGATGGGAGGGGTGCGAGTGGGAGGGAAGTTATGGGGGGGGGAAGCCATTGTAATCCATAAACTGTACTTTGGAAAATCACAACATAGATTAGAAAGGACAAAATAAGCTGGAATTAGAATTTATGTCAGAATCTTGCCAGTAATGAGTGAATAAGATCATATATATAGGTGTGTCCATAGGTTTTTGTTTGACTTTGATCTTTTTCTTTCTTAATGGTGGTATGGATCTTTGGAGTATTTGTACATTTCTTCAGTACTTTATACACTAAAAAAAAAATAAACTTACATAAACACCTAAAAAAAAAGAAAAGAAATAAATAAGAAAAGTAATCTAAAAAAAAAAAAAAAGAAAGAAAGCCACCAACAGACAGCAAAGGTGACCTAGGGCAACTGTCGCCCCTCCCTCCCAGCTCCCCCATCCTCACCATCCTCTCTGGGGGGACACAGAGTGGACTGAGCCCTTTGGGCAGAACAACTGACAACTAGGTTTTTGGGAAGAGTGATTCCTTTGAGGCCTCTCCTCTGTGTCTCATGTCGGGGCAGGGAACTGGACTGTAGCCTTGGTCCTCATAGTTTTCTTCTTACAATGTCTGTCTGAAAGGGGTGTCTGTTGTCAACTTGAAAGTTTAGGAGCCTGCACAAAGATCTTTTTTTTCTTTTGCATAAATCTTGGTAAATGATGTGATGGCAACAGGATAAGGTGGCCCAGTTGATTAAATTACCCACGGAAGCCTCCGCTGGCATCAGGAAGGGATTTGTCCCAAATTCAGTGTGGGATGTGAGTCACTGTGAGTCATGGGCCACATAACCTCACAGAATCCCTCCATTTCGGATCACATCACCTCATTACCAGGAACGACCTTTGCGTGAGTGACGTTTTCTCTCTCAGCAGGGTTACATCCAGCTTCCGGTCATCCCAGATAAAGAAATGCAGTCGAGTTGAGGATGATCTGAAACAAACAATTGAAGTATTTGTGTGTGCTTTTCTCTCAAAAACGGAGTGGACTTTGGAGGGGGAGGGGGAGGGTAGGGGGAGGGTGAGAATTCCTCCTTCCTGCTTCTGTCCAATATTAAAAACATTTTAGGATGAGCCCTCGCTGCGCTTCCCACAGGGGAAGAGGGTCTAGCCACATCTTGGATGACTAGCAGAGACTGGTTCAATGCGGACTTATTTCTACTGGAAATCTCCAGAGCACTTTCAGCAAAATCGGAATCACCAGGGGCACGTCCTCACCCCTCTTCACGTTGGCAGAGACCCTCTGCCTTGCAGGGGACTCTCTGCACAGAGGCCAGGGCCTGTAGCGCCTCCACCGTCCCATTGGTCACGTGAGTGGCTCAGGGTTGCGGCCTGCACCCCAGCATGTCTGCAGAGGTTTATTCTCAGGAGTCTGTTGCTCGTGTGGCTGATCCACGGAGCGTGGCTCCTGGGCTTCTGCAAGCCATCTAGCTGAGATCAGAGCTGGAAGCCAGTGACCTCCCTCGAGTCTCTGGACCCAGGTGCATCTGAAGTTGGAATTCCTTCCGTATTGTTCGGATTTGCCAGTACACTCCCCCATCTCCCCTTCGCTAATTGGCTCTGGGTTTCTGTTACCTGTGGTTAAGAGTCCTGGCAACGCATCACACTTCTGGGTTTCCTATGCTGGAGACTTGCAAGTATTTTGAGTGTTCTGTCGGCAGTGCCTCAGGCATCTTCCTTGCTCCCTCCTCTGTTTCCATCACTCGTGAACAGAAGGCACATAGGCCACCCTCTGGTTCTTTCCAAGTCACCAACACCTGAACACTGCTACAGGATAGGCTGGACAGGTGGGCGAGGCTACACAGGTGACGATGACATAATAATAAGCATCACAGTAAGCATTATTACAAAATAGCCATTTGTATCACAGAGCATGGCTACTGTCACTACTCTATCTGTTCCTCAACCCCATGCTAGAAAGTAGAACATGAACAGATCATCATGGTGCACTCAATAAGCGAGCAGTATCATTTGTTCCTCTTGAAGAAGAGGTAAGTGAAAACAAATACATCTTCTGGAAAACACCATTTGAAGGGTTGTAGTGACCACAGAAAATTAAATGCTGATTCCCCCCGCTTTCAGCATTTCTCACTAGAGATTTTGAGTGAGCCAGTGTTTAGCCCAGGTATAAAGATGACTGCATTGTTCCACACTGGAGTGCCTGGGTTTGATTCCCAGCTCTGATTCCCAACTCCACCTTCCTGCTAATGCAGACCCTGGAAGACAGCAGGTGATGGGTCAAGTGATTGGGTTTCAGTCACCCACGGGGGAGACCTGGGTTGAATTCCCAGCTCCCAGCTTTGGCCTGGCTCAGCCCGCCAGTCATTGTGAGTATTTGGAGAATGAAAAAGCGAATGGAAGTATATGTGCTCTTTCTCTGTGTCTCAGATTAAAAAAAAAAATGAAAAGAGAATACTGGAATGAACATGAAAATACCCGACACCCATCACGACTTGTGGGAGGAGCACTTGCCTCAGAGTCGGGGCCTAGTTCTGCTGTGAGGAGACATAGCTTTGGGCAGCTCACTTTGATTCTGTGAGTTAAATTCAGTGGCCCAGGAACAAGATAAAAGGGCTTGGTTTGGGATGTGGGGGTGGAGCTGGAAGGGAGGTGGAATTGAGGTGAGTTTTTGAGATGCAGCTGATGCATTAGATGACGGGGGCAGGGGTGGGGGCGGGGGTTGTAAAAGAAAGAGCTGTCAGAGACAGCTCCTGGCTGCGAGACTGGGGAGCAGGTTCTTTAGGGGGTCGAGTAGTAGGAATCAAGGCTCTTATTTGTTTTAAGATTTATTTGAAATGCAGAGTTGTTGGAGGCAGGGGGAGGCGGGAAGCTTTCCATCTGCTGGTTCACTCCCCAAATGGCTGCCACAGCCAGGGCTGGGCCAGGCTGAAGCCAGGAAGCTAGACCTCCATGCAGGTCTCCCACATTGGTGGCAGGGACCCCAGTACTCAGAAATACCATCTTCTGCTGTTTTCTCAGGAACATTAGCAGGGAGCTGGATTGGAGGTGGAGCAGCTGGGACTTGAACCAGTCTCACAAAGGATGCCAGCATAGCAGGCAGTGGCTTAACTGCTGTGCCACAGTGTTGGCCCCAAGAGTCTTGTCTTGGCCATAGGAAGTTTGGAATGACCCTTTGGCACCTAGGTGGTGATGTGCAGTGGGAAGTTGGAATTCCTGAAGGAGGTCAAGGCTGCAGTGTAGATGTAAGCATCAGTAACTTCCAGTTGGTACATGAAGCCCTGGGAGTATATGGGGGCACCCTAGGGGGTGAGGAGAAGCTGGAAAGAAAGACCCAGCCCTGAGGGAGGAGCTGTGCCTGGCCCTGGAGAAAAAGTAGCCCAGGAGGAGGAGCAGCAGCAGGGCCAGGTCCTGTCACAGAGGCCAGGAGAGACCGGGATTCAGAGGGAGGGAGCTGGTGTCACAGAAGCTGACGCTGGGCTTTGCCACATGCAGATCATTGATGAACTGTGGGCACAGGCAGCTGGGGAGAGTTTAGAGACAGAAAGCCAGCTGAGGGTTGAAGAGACTCCGATGAAGTTCAAATAGACTCTAGGCAACTCTTTCCAAAGTGTTGCGTTGCGTTGTTCTTCTCTTCCTGACCTGAGGGGGTGTTGTCCTCACCCCACAGAAAGATCAGAAAGTAGAGACTTGAGGTCCCAAGGGCAGTGAGGGCTGGAGGTGGTTTTTGACCTGAGTTTGAGCTGCTAATGGCTCTCCTCCTCTTGCCTCTCTCTCTCCACTCCACACCCTGATCCCACAGCTGCCTGCGGTACGGATTCGCCATATAGGGTCATCACTAGAAGAAGAAAGAAAAGTAGGGCAGTTTCCCTTTAGAAAGGCAGGGGCCCTGTGGAGACAGAGTCCTCCCCCGCCCCCACCCGCCCTCACCAGAGATGATGTCATCCATTCCACAGCAGGTATAGACTGTGCACTTGCTTTCCCAGTCTTTCCCTTAGTGACTCCAAATGCAGCCTATTTGTCATCTCCTTATCTTAAACAAACCACCCCAGAGTCTTAAAAGAACCGCGGTTACATTCCAGCGGATCTGATTTTGCCTTGTGGCCGTCCCAAGTCGGGGCCTTGAAACAGCCCAGCGGGGAGACTGGCTGAGACTGGAAGTGTTCTAGCTTTATACATAGCCATGAAATAGTAACAGTAAATCTTCCCAAGGCCGCACAATCCATCCACGCTTGTTGAAAGAAGGGAAAGCCAGCCAGCCAGCCAGGGGGTGCCCAGGGCAGGGCGAGGCACGGGTCAGCGCCCCAGTGCTGCTCTACGCAGGATTCTTTTTTTTTTTTTTTTTTTTTTTTGACAGGCAGAGTTAGACAGTGAGAGAGAGAGACAGGGAGAAAGGTCTTCCTTTGCTGTTGGTTCACCCTCCAATGGCCGCCACGGCTGGCACACCGCTCTGATCCGAAGCCAGGAGCCAGGTGCTTCTCCTGGTCTCCCATGGGGTGCAGGGCCCAAGCACTTGGGCCATCCTCCACTGCACTCCCGGGCCACAGCAGAGAGCTGGCCTGGAAGAGGGGCAACCGGGACAGAATCCGGCGCCCCGACCGGGACTAGAACCTGGTGCGCCGGCGCCGCAAGGCGAAGGATTAGCCTAGTGAGCCACGGCGCCGGCCTCTACGCAGGATTCTAGGAGGAATTCCACTCGCATGCTTTCTCCTTATCAGCTGCTTCATGGGAAACCTAAGGTTTGTTCTCCCCTTGTAAAAGGTGAGCTCCTGTCCACGGAGTCTCCCACCTTGAGTTTTCTCAAATGTAAAACAAGACAAAAGGACTTGGCATCTGATTTCAAACAGGTTCCTTCTTTGAAACCGAAATTTACATGGAAGCCTAATAAGTTGATGTCAGTTTGAGGAGCTTGTACCACCCCCATTTAAATCAGGAGGGAGACTTGGAATATATTTTCCAAGTTTAAGTTCAGAATGCAGTACCACTTCCCCCGGGGCCAGCGGCTTCAGGTCGGGTGAGGCACCCGAACTCTTCGGGGCACGGTAATGGTGGATGCGTTTGTCCTAAGTGGCAAGGCTCTTGGCCAAGTTTCCAGAAAGGTTGTTCCTGGAGGTGCAAAGTTTGCTCAGAGGAACAGCAGCCTCCTTTGATACGGGGCTTCCTGGTTTCCAGTAGGCAGTGGCAACTCGTGCCCTCTTTGGCAAGGTTAGCCACCAGCCTCCTCCCAAACAGCTCTTTCTAGTAGGAGGTTGAATTGCCAGTGTGGTCCCCAGTTCACCCAGGGAGACTCAGCCCCCTCCCAGCCTCCTCCTGCAAAGCGCAGAGAAGAACTGTCGAGGGCGCAAGGCAATTTGAAAGCAAGTTGTCAGGCCGGTGCCGTGGCTCACTTGGTTAATCCTCCGCCTGCGGCGCCAGCATCCCATATGGGCACCAGGTTCTAGTCCCAGTTGCTCCTCTTCCAGTCCAGCTCTCTGCTGTGGCCCGGGAAGGCAGTGGAGGATGGCCCAAGTGCTTGGGTGCCTGCACCTGCCTGGGAGACCAGGAAGAAGCACCTGGCTCCTGGCTTTGCATCGGTGCAGGGCCGGCTGTAGCGGCCATTTGGAGGATGAACCAGCGGAAGGAAGACCTTTCTCTGTCTCTCTCACAGTCTAACTCTGCCTGTCAAAAAAAAAAAAAAAAAAAAAAAGAAAAGAAAGAAAGAAAGAAAGAAAGAAAGAAAGAAAGAAAGAAAGAAAGAAAGAAAGAGAAAGCAAGTTGTCAGAGCCAGGGGGCAGACCTGACTCTTCATTTGTGGAGTGGTTTGGAGGTGGGACTGTGAGGCCCAGAGCAAGACCTGAACAGGGGAAAGGAGCGTATCTTCTGCAGAGAAAGTGAAGTGGGTAGGAGGCAATGCCCAAGGGACCCTCTCTTTGCAGAGGGGAAGAGTTGGAAGGGCGCAGGAAACCTGAGCAGCTTTGCCGGGCCTCCAGTCCACCCCCCCAACTTACATGGCGCTATGGTCTTTCAGTAAAGAACCCCACACTGCAGTGCTGCATGGTGCTGGCCTGAAGGAGGCGGTGAGGCAGGCTGGCCAGGGAAGGTGCATACTGTGAACCAGTTGGCTCCCGGGAGGGCACTAAAAGAGACGGTACTGCGTGGGCATCACCGTGCTCACCCATCGCTCCGCATCCCAGACAGACGCACTGCTCATGTGTAGAATCAGAGAAGGCAGCAGACATGGGGAGATGAAGGAGAGGTCTTGGTGTGCTGGAATGAACTTGCAGGCACTCTGGCTGAACCGAAGGTGGGGACACCTTGCCCTCTCTCATGTGGCCAGGGTGTCTCTAGGGTGCTTCCAGGCACAACCTGGAGGGACACGGTAGCACAGCGGTAAGGGATAAAGGCTCCCGGAATGTGAGGCCCTGCTCAGCGACTTTCAGCTCCGTGACTTTAGCCATGTTCCTTGGCCTCTCTGGAATGCTTCCCTCCTGAGTAAGAGGGACAGAGGACTGCCTCCCAGAGGCAGCGAGGAGTCGGTGGGTTCAAACCCGTGATGAGCTTAGCAGCATGCCTGGCACAAGTGAGCAGAGTCATGTGTTGTCGGTTGTCTTCATGCTGCAGAGCCAGGACTTGGCCAAGCAGGATTTGTATCTCCTGGGGGAGGGGCTGAGTTCCCCCCACACTGCTGCTTGGCTGCAGCCCAGTTCCTGCCTTCACTGTATCTCCTGCTGGGGCCTCCCAAGAACCTTCAGGGCTCCTCAGAGCTCTGTGCAGCATAGTTTGCAAAGAGCACATGATCTCCCCTGTCCCTCTTTGGGACCCACATGGTCAAGGATTCCTCCATACGGTGGCTTAATCTAAACCACCTACTTGAGGGGAAAGTGTGTCCTTTGGGTCCCTCATCAAAGAAGCCACACTCAACAAACAAGTGAGGTGGGGAGGGCGCAACAGCCAAAGAGTGTCAACTGGTGTTTTCCTCGCCTCTCTTGGGCATGTGCTGAAGCACCCCGCCTCTTTGACACCCAGCTGTCCTGAGCACCAGGCGGACCTCCCTGGACCTCCTCCCCCACTGCCTTTCTTCTGCTGCTTGAGGGGCTGGTCCTGCATGCCCACCACACCACCACACAGTCACTCGGGGTGAGGGGGTCAGTTTAAACCTTGTATTAATCAGTACCAGGGGGCTCCCTTGTGTCTTGCCCAATATCCCTCAGCTGCCACCTTCCACCTTATCTAAAATGCTAGCTTCTGGGGCAGGTGTTTCGTGCAGTAGTTGATGCCACTTGGGAGGCCCACATCCCACATGGGCGTGTCTGGGTTCAAGGTGGCTCTGCTTCCAATCTAATGTCTTGCTAATGCCCAGCCTGGACAGCAGCAGGTGATAGCTCAAGTACTTGGGTCCTTACCACCCACGTGTGAGATCTGGATTGAGTTTCAGGCTCCTGGCTTCAGCCTGGCCCAGCTTCAGCTCTTTGGGCATTTGGGGAATGAACCAACAGCTGGAAGGTCTCTGTCCCTGCATCTCTGCCTTTCAAAAAAAAGAAAAGTGTCCACCCCTGCTCCCACCTCCAAAGGAAGGAAACAGTGAATTGGAGCCTAGGAGATGAGGGTTTTGCATTTGGAGTAGTTGCTTCGAAGGCCAATCTTGGAGTCCTTAGTGACTGCCTGGCAACCCTGAGTACCAAAAGGGCACCCAAGCCCTACCGGAGTAACATAAGTGGATGTAGAACCTCGTTTCCAAACCCACTGAGGAGGAGAAAAGCAAGCATCCCCGAGGTTGTAGGGGTTGACTCACGCCCACACGCCCCTCCCAGCGCGATGGCACCTGCTTGGGGATAAGGGCCCTGAATGCTGCAGGGATTGGAGTCACCTGGGAGCTTTGACAACTTCTGAGGCCTGGGAATAGGTGTGCAGTGGAGCAGGGGGTGGGGGTGGGGGTGGGGGTGGGGGGGCTGCCCCTGCCCCTGCCCCTCGAGGTTTTTAGGTCTCTCCAGGTAATCGAATGTACAGCAACACGGAGACGCACAGGCTTAGGTGATTCTGAAGTGCTGCTGGAACTCTTAGTCACTACTCATTCTTCCAACGTGGGCCTAGACTGTGTAAGGGTGTCACAGCACCACAGATGCTTCTGATATGCAGCCCCAGTTGAGGCAGTCATGGCTCTGGCCACTGGTTCTCAAGGTATTGTCCCCAGACAGCAGCAGCAGCATCACCTGGGAGCTTGTCCCACATACACATTCCAGGGACCCCAGTGCAGGCCGACTGGGTCAGACTTTGATCTGTGCTATCACAGGGTTAGCAGGGGGTACTTGTGGAGAAACACATAGATATAAACTGCAGTGAATTTTTTTAACAAAAGATTTATTTATTTGAAAGTCAGAGTTACACAGAGAGAGAAGGAGAGGCAGGCAGAGAGGGAGAGAGATGGAAGCATCCGCTGGTTCACTCTCCAATTGGCTGCAAGGGCCAGAGCTGTGCAGATCTGAAACCAGGAGCTTCTTCTGGGTCTCCCACGTGGGTGCAGGGGCCCAAGAACTTGGCCCATCTTCCACTGCTTTCCCAGGCCATAGCAGAGAGCTGGATCAGAAGTGGAACAGCCGGGACTCGAATCAGCTCCCATATGGGATGCCGGCGCTGCAGGCAGCAGCTTTACCCACCATGCCACAGGGCCAGCTCCTGCAGTGCTTTCTTGCACATAGAAAATAAGAGGACTCCATTTCCCGATCCCCTTCCTCCTTTTCTAGAATGGGGACTATTTTTTTTGAATTTTTAATGTTTTTATAGAATTATTTTTGTAGACCTGTCGCTGGGAAGAGATGCCATTCATCATTAGTGACAGGTGAAGGACTGTGTGACAGAACACAGATGTGTTGCCCACCACTAGGCAATGACATGACGTGGGAAGGAGCCAGGAGGGTTGGGGGAGAAGCATAAATGCAGAAGTTTGTGGATTTTGAGTGGGTTTTGTGCTTACACCATTTTCCAACTCTGGAATGCTTCACCCGCCAGGCCTGTATAAACACTGGAGTCCATCTGGCATTTTTAAGGTTTTAGTGTCAAACTAACTTTCTTGGAGGCTAAGCCAGACTTTCTGGTAACTAGGTAACAATTCCAAACAGGTGGGTAACAAGAGCTTCAAGCCAGTGTGTGAAAGCCCGCCTGGGTCTCTCTTTTGCATTATTGCCTTTGTGACTCTATAGTAAGAGCTGGCCGGGGCAGGAAAAAGAGAGAAGGGGCATGAAAAAGTTTCACCTACCCCGTAAACTCCGAGAGCCAAGGTCACCTGGAGTTCATGTCCAGGAGAGCGAGGGTGGAGGTGCCTGCCGCTTTGCATACCGGCCCCCGTTCTTCCTCCGTTCAAATGACAGGTGTTTTAAGAGGACACAGCTCCTGGGATACAGGGGACCAAGCTATGTGAAGATGCATCCAAAATCTCATGTTTCACAAAATCGCAATCAAAGTCAAAAATGATGTTCACACCCGCTTAGGGATCTGAATGTCTTCCTTGAAGGATTGTTCAAAGCCGTTCTACAAAGCAAGATTCTTAAAAGATTTTGACACAAAGAGCTTGTGTCTTGATGACAGACGGTTCCTGGAAAGCAGTTCTTGGGTGGTGCCTGGGGCTCTCTGCTTGCCAGTGAGGCTGTGTGAAGGGGAGTGCAGGAGGCAGAGCAGCTGACACCTGCCTTGGCGCGGACACAGGCGATCTCCCCAGAGAAGCTCCTGTGCCCGCCTGATGGTGGCAAAGCGCCGGGGCTCTAGAGGAGTTTGTTAAATGCCGGTTCAAACGCGCCCACCTGGGAGATTCTGAGCAGTAGGCCTGGGGACACACCTAGCATTCGTTTAAAGAATTTCCAGCTGATGCTGGTGGTGTGGAGCTCTCCTTTGAGAAGATCTGCTCTGTGTGAATTTTGCACACTTGGCCCCAAATACATAAGAAGACTACCCAATTGTTTGGCATGTTGCTGGCGTTTCTCCATGCCACGCCTCTTTGGGAGTAAAACCGGGGAGTTAACACAGACCGTCATGGCTTCATCATCATCAGGGTCTCTCTGGGCCTGGGATTTATTTTCCCTCTATTGCAGGCCTCCCTCCTCGCCTCACCCCTACCTTCATCCGCCCCAGCTCCAGCCCTGCCCAGCCTTCCCAGAGCGCTCAGAGGATGCCCTCCTCTACCTGAGATGTCTAGCACCTGAAGGAGGCAGCGCTCTGCTGTGCTCACTTCAGGGACGCAGCCCTAGGAGCCACCTGCAGGCCGCTGCAGGCGGTGTCGAGTGTGAGCTGCTGCCCACTTCCCACACTGACACTGATGCGCTTTTGACATTGGAGCGCCACCAGATCCGATTGTCACTGGTGACCCGCTGTGCTGAGCAGGTGCCTGGTGCTGGCTGGCGGGTATCAGGAGCAGAGTCTGCAGAAGCAGCTGGAAGCCCCTTTGCCCATCTGACCTAGAGTAGGAGCGCCTGGAGTGGCCAGGCAGCGTGGAGGCAGAAAGATCCTCTTGTGCCCAGCGTCTGACCCGATGGGGGCAGATCCATGCTAAGGAAGCCATGCTTTGGCAGAGAGATTACGTGAAGGTAAGGGTGGACCTGGGTCTGGCATGCTCCTCTTGAGGCCATGAGGAGTTGATCTGCCATGCCCTAGAAAGTGCAAGGAGTGGAAGGGTGCTGTGGCCAGCGGGCCACTTCACCCTCATTTCTTTTCATTTAAGTCTCAAAAGCCGCACATGTGGGAGTACCTATTGTTTCACATCATTGCCAACAGCTGGGACCATTAGAGTTGCTGATGTGGTGGCTTGAAGATGGAGGTTGTATTTGGTATTTTGCTGATTGCTAGTGAGGCTGGGCTTTTCTGGGAGTTCTGTTTTGTTTGCAGTGTTTCCTTTCGTAAACTGATGGTTGTTTTCACTACTAGGCCAGCCTGGCTTTGCTGAGCACTGACTTTGGTTTCCTGGGGACAATCCAGGAGAAAGGGGGCAAGGGTGGTTCCTGACTTCAGGGAAAGAGAAGATTGGAAGCAGGCCCGTGTTCAGAGGGAGCAGGCCCACCATTGTGCTGATGGGCTGGGCGTGGACTTGACCCAGGATTGCAGGAAGTGGAGCCCTGTGCCCAGCTGTGTTCCTTGCTCAGTGGTGTCATCCCGTGAGTGCTTTGTGAACAGGTGTGGAGAGGCGCTGGCAGGGCACGGGGAGGCAGCAGACTGACAGCAGGAGGTGTGAGAAGCAGGACTTCAGCGTGAGCAGCAGAGACCTGCCGGGAGCCCACGGGCTGTTGGGCTGTCAAGGCGCAGTGGGTGCTGGATGCTCAAGGCAAGAGTAACCCCAAGGCCTGAAGGACAAGGGGACGCCCAGTGACACCAGGGAGTCAGACACCCATTCATTCTTTAAGTCACCTCCCCATAACCTCCAAGACCAAGCCTCCATCTGCTCCTCCTTTGGCACAGGTCTTTCCCAGGCAGGGGCCAGGCCATACTTTGCAAGCAAGCCTGGACTGGTCTGAGCCCCAGCAGTGAAGCCAGCTGGGAGGAAGCAGCTGGGATACTCACTGTAGGTTTTGCCTTGTCTTGAGCATATGCCCCTTTCTAAAAAATGTAAGGCAAAGTTCACATAAAATTAACTGTTTTGAAGTAAGCAGTTTAAATGCAACAGTGCATCCACAGTATTGTGCAGCCATCACTACTCTGCAGTTGTACATTTATTTTCCTTTTAAATGGACTCTTTTTAGAACAGTTTTAGGCTCACAGCAAAACTGAGCAGGAAGCAGAGTTCCACGCACCCCTTGCCCTCTTCCCACAGCCTTGCCCACTGTGGAGATCCCGTACAATCATGACAATTGGTGAATTAACATTGATACGTGACCCCTAAGTCCCTAGTTTGTGGTTGGAGTCACTCTTGGTGTTGGACACTCTGTAGGTTTAGAGAAATGTATCATGACATTATTTGTATCACGCAGGGTAATCTCACTGTTCTAGAAACCCCCTGTTCTTTGCAAAGGTTCAGCCTTCCCTTCCTGCAGCCACTGAATTTTACTCTCCCCATGGTTTTGCCTTTTCCATATGCCATCTGGTTGGATTCATTCAGTAACACGGCTGCACAGGAACTTCTTTCACTTAGAAATAGGCTTTTACGCTTTCTTCTCCTGACTTGCCAGCCGTAGCGGCCATTTTGGGGGTGAACCAACGGAAGGAAGACCTTTCTGTCTCTCTCTCTCACTGTCTAACTCTATCTGTCAAATAAAAAAAATGCAAGTGACAGTGACACCTTGCTTATGTAACAAGTACAGAATAAATATCCTTTGCTTTTCTCATTTGGTTGGTTTACTTTTATTTCCACATCAGTTCAGCTACTGAAGGACACTGTGATTGCTTCCAGCTTTTGGTAAGAATGAATAAAGCTGCTGTAAACTTCCATGTGCTGGATTTTGTGTGCATTTAAGTTTTCAATGAATTTGAAATACCAGTGAGTGTGGTTATTGGATTGTATGATAACAGTATGTTTAGTTTTGTAAGAAACTGCTGAAGCAGCGAGTGGGAGTTCCTGTCAGTCCACATCCTCACCGGTGTTTGGTGGTGTCAGTATTCTGGATTTTGGTCATTCTAATAAGTGTAAACTGGTATCTCATTGTTGTCTTAATTTGTCATTCCTCTAATGACATATGGTGTTGAGCATTTTCTCATATGCTTTTTTGCTTAATCAGGTTGTTTGTTATTGTTGAGTCTTAGGAGTTCTTTGTATATGATAGATTACAGACCTTTGTCAGACATGTCTTTTGCAACTATTTTCTCCTAATCTATGGCTTATCTTCACAGTCTCTTATAAAAGTTTTACATTTTAATAATATCCAGTTTGTCAGTTATTTCTTTCATGTGTCTTGAAACAAAAGACAGTCTTTTATCTCAAGAAATTGCAAAGGTTTCAGGATGTCTGTGACAGGAACTGGGGACAAAGGCCAAATATATTTTTTATTATACCACAGTCCAAGCATTCTTCATGACCTATCGATTTGGTTCAGTTGGAAGAATCTACAGCATTTTAAATCACCAATTACTAAGGAAGGAGCTTTCCTTCAACTTTTAAAAACTGGGAAACAGAAATTGGCAAATTCCAGTAGAATGTGTCCCCTAGAATTCTATGATCTTCTAAGGAAATTGGGACATCTAATCCCAGGAAACAGAAGGTATTCCCCACAACTCCCCCCAAAAGGATATTCAAGCAGTCTGGAAAGATTTATCTTTCCCACCATCTTCCCAGAGGTAAAAATATTATACTTTGGGCAACTGCATTTGAGAGCTGCAGCCTATTTTGGAGTAAAAATTTCCACTTCTTACCCAAAGATTGTGAATGGTCCAACTATTGATTAAGAAATTTGAAGCTCTAAAGGAAATTAATCAAGTTGACATCTTGCACTGAAGAAGGAACAGAAAAACAAGTAGAGAAAAAATGGTTGACTATCATGGACTCTCACATGTGAGGGGGCATTTCTGTTTGTGAGACCAGGGATGTGTTAAGATGTTCCACGGTGGCCGGTGCCGCAGCTAATCCTCCGCCTTGCGGTGCCGGCACACCGGGTTCTAGTCCCTGTCGGGGCGCCGGATTCTGTCCCGGTTGCCCCTCTTCCAGGCCAGCTCTCTGCTGTGGCCCAGGAGTACAGTGGAGGATGGCCCAAGTACTTGGGCCCTGCACCCCATGGGAGACCAGGATAAGCACCTGGCTCCTGCCATTGGATCAGCGCCATTGGAGGGTGAACCAACGGCAAAGGAAGACCTTTCTCTCTGTCTCACTCTCTCTCACTGTCCACTCTGCCTAAAAAAAAAAAAAGATGTTCCATGGTTCAACTGTGTGTTGTTCCACAGAACAGTTTTTTAAGCTGGAACTCAGAAAGTTGTTGAATGCAAAGTTTGTGTGGTTATCTGTGTGTACATATTTTTGAGGAGAAACACTATTTTTTAAAGATTTATTTATTTATTTATTTGAAAGTCACAGTTACAGAGAGAGAGAGACAGAGATCTTCCATCCAGTGGTTCACTCCCCAGATGGCTGCAACAGCCAGGGCTAGACCAGGCAAAGCCAGGAGTCAGGAGTTTCTTCCAGGTCTCCCACATGGGTGGCAGGGGCCCAAGCACTTTGGTCATCTTCTGCTGCTTTCCTAGACTGTTAGCAGGGAGCTGGATAGGACGTGGGTCAGCCAGGACATGATCCAGCGCCGATATGGAATGCTGGTGTTGCAAGTGGTGGCTATACCCGCTATGCCATCAGTCTTCGGGAAATGCTCTCTTAGGTCAGGCCCTCCAAGCAGAGCCTTACACAGGGATCTGAGTGTGTGAGGGAAACAGATGGAAGGAAAGCAGGAAAGGGCCAGGGAACGAACCAGAGAGGATGTGGTCCCAGCAGCAGTCCAGCTGGTGCTGGTCACTTTAGGCACTCAGGAGCATGAATCGTACTATTGTGTTCATCCTAGTTTGTATGCCCAGGGTGATGTTAGCCAACCCCTTGCATAAGAAGGGAGCTGTGGTGAGTTGTAGCAGCCCACGCGCAGAGCAACAGGGGGATGGGAGCAGGGCCCTAACAGCACCCAGTATGGGGGCACTGCTTCTATAAAATTCTCAGAGTGTCTGTGACTCCCACCCCTAAAATGTTAGGAAGCACGGATGCACATTGTAAGAAGCTATTCCTACAATTGGGAAATGCTCTATATAGAGCTATTTACTATAGCATTCTTTGTAGCGGCAGAAGATTAGGAACAGCCTAAGTGTCCAACAGCAGAGGATTCATTAAAGAAAGTAAGGCATATGCATGTGCTAGAACATGAGCAGCTGTAGAAGGCATGAAGGAGCTCTCATGCATTCTTTTACACTGATTTCCAAGCTGCATTAAAAATTTTTTTTTCAATACTTTAAAGAGTTACGGGTGGGGGCAGTCTTCCTTCTGCTGGTTCACTCCCCAAATGACTGCAATGGTCAGGGCTAGGCTAGGCTGAAGCCAAGGAGCCAGGGTCTCCCATGTGAGTACAAGGGCCCAAGGACTTGTGCCGTCTTCTACTGCTTTCCCAGGTACATTAGCAGGGAGCTGGATCAGAAGTGGAGCAGCTGGGACCAGAACTGGTGCCCATTTAGGATGCTGGCACTGCAGGCGGCAGCTTAACTTGCTATGCCACAATGCTGGACCCCCCAGCAACATTATTAAATGAAATAATAATAGTCAGAACAATGTATTTGTAATTATGCCATATGTATAAAAATAGGGAAAAGATTTTTTTTATTATGAATTTCAGAATGTCTCTGAGAAGATTCATTAGAAATTGGTGACCCTGGTTGCCTCAAGGAATAGGAACTGGGTGGTGGTGGGATGCAGGTCTGAGAGAGGACAGTGGTGCTCTCCTTGGTTGTCCGTTAGGATATTTATCACAGCTGGTGCCACAGCTCACTAGGTTAATCCTCCACCTGCGGGGCCGGCACCCTGGGTTCTAGTCCCGGTTTGGGCGCTGGATTCTGTCCAGGTTGCTCCTCTTCAAGTCCAGCTCTCTGCTGTGGCCTGAGAGGGCAGTGGAGGAGGGCCCAAGTCCTTGGGCCTTGTACCCTCATGGGAGACCAGGAGGAAGCGCCTGGCTCCTGGCTTCGAATCAGCACAGCACCAGCCGTAGCGGCCATTTAGGGGGTGAACCAATGGAAGGAAGACCTTTCTCTCTGTCTCTGTCTCACTGTCTAACTCTGCCTATCAAAAAAAAAAAAAAAAAAGGATATTTATCACCTCACTCAACTATTCTGGAATGATTCATTACTGCTTCGGTCTTGGTAATGAGAGGTAGGTGCTGAGGGCAGTGAAGACAAGTGCTCAACTCCTCTCTCTAAGAACTTGAGCTGCTTTTCTCCTCGTCTCTTTCAGTATTTCCTTAGCACCAACATCCCGAAAAAGCAACACCAGAATAAACAACTCAGCCTATTTTTGCAGCATCCCTTGTTTTTCTCCAAGAGCTCCTTATTTAATCTCTTGTCAGCCTATTTCAATTGATTGATTCATTCCCTAAGCCCATGTGAAGTAGTTGGTGTCTAATTCTGACTTAATGTTTGTTTTTCTTGCTGTTGGGAGGTGGTGATTAGGGGAGGATGCTGTAAAGCTGTGTGAAGGAGATGTTGTGTTGTGCTCAGTGCTCCAAGGGCAAGCATATGTCAGTCTACCAAGAAGGACTTGCTCAACACATGCATTAGCAGGCTATGGCCAAGTGCTATTTAAGGAAATGGCTGGACCGTGCACCACAGTGGTAGCAAAACCCTTCAGAGTGTTTGGCCTGTGTCTGACAATGTGCTAAGCATTTTCCATGTTTATCTTATTTATTCCTCACAACAACTTTATAGGAAGGCTATTATTGTCTGCATTTTGATCCAAACAAATGGAAACCAAAAAGGTTAATAATATACCGGAGACTACGTAGCTAGAAAGTGGCAAACCTAACATTTAAACTTGGTCTGCTTGACCCCCAGCCTCGTGCCTTTTATCACTGCTGTTTCCTGTTACCTGGTTAACAAATAAGAAGCCATTTTCCCTTTCCCCTTTGGAGCTGGCTTCAGATCTTAGGCTGAGCCCAGAGGCCAGTCATGGGCTTTGTCTCAGTGCTTGCACTTATCAGCTACTCTCCTTCTCCAGCTGTGCCTGGTGGTGGCTCCTAAGAGCGCTGTAGCATCCATGTTTGGACCCTGTCCACCCCTGCAAACCTGCTAAGGGCTGGAGTGCTGGAGAAGACCAGAAATGGAAATAATAATGATAGTAATGCAGCAACGTGCTGACTAAGATCCATCTCTTGTCAAGAAGGGCAAATATAAGTGACTGTAGTTACCCCAAGCAGCCATATTGGTATCACCCTGGTTTTAGCCACCATGAAGTGCTATTGCTTTTTTAGCTGATACAGGCTATACCCTTTTTCTGTGTGGCTCGAAGCTACAGCTGGCGGGTGTCCTGCCCCTTTGGGGCAAGTGGAGTGTGGTCTCCCCAAAGCACTGCCTCTTGGGAAATACAAATCTCCAGCACTAACTGTATCCCCACAGTTTACTAGCCAACCCTGTCAGTGCAGGGCTTTTGTGACCAGAGAGATCCATCATCAGCGTGATAGAAAGACAGCCGGAACATAGGGGTAGAGCCAAATGCTTACCTAGGCCCAAGGCTGGCTCCTATGTTAGAGGACTCTAACAAGGCAAAGCCAAACAGACTCCTGGTGAAATCTGAACAGCAAAGGGCAGGGGGAATGGAGCCATTAATTAGGGTGGGAAAAAGTTAAGAGGTTAGAATTGGTTGACATTGTGCCAAGTCCTTTATATGCCATCAACATGTGAATATGTAGCACACAGATGCCTACATTTTCCCCGTGAGAATAACCCCCAAATGGTTTTTAATATATATAGTACAGATATATACATGATTTACATATAAAATATATTTGCCTTAAATGTATTTATATATAATTCATATATATTATGTATAAATATATTCATCTTAAATGTATATTTATGTACATATATATACATATTTGAAAATCAGAGAGACACAGAGAGATCTTCCATCCATTGGTTCACTTCCCACATGCCTACTAAAGCCAGGGCTGGACCAAGCTGAAGCCAGGAGCCTGGAACTCAGTCCAGGTCTCCTGTGGGGTGGCAGAGATCCAAGTGCTTCAGCCATCATCTGCTGCCACCCAAGATGCATATTAGGAGGAAGCGGAAGTAAAAACCAGAGGTGGGACTCAAACCCAGGCCTCCAGTGTGGGATGTGGGTGTCCCCGGTGGCATCTTCATCACTGCACCTAATGCTGCTCTCCAAAAAACGTTTGACCAACAAGAGACTATGGGTTCATAGAATTGCATATCAAATAGATAAATGCTTTCCTGTTATACTGTTAATTTGGTTAACCAGACATATATTGCTAAAAATCAAATGCTTTAGGAATATTCATTTTAACATTCTCAATTTCATGGAACAATCTTACATGAACTCATGTTGCCCTTTGACATCATAGTTTCTGTCTAACCAAAGCTGCTTCGGAGCCATCCAGAATAATTTTTCAAAGCACACTGACTTGGCTTTCAGCTACCTTGCTTTGAAGTACATTGCTTTTTTAATTCATATATGGTACAGATAGAGAAAATTTATCCTGAACAACCATTTGCATAAGATTTCATCCAGTTGAGTTTTTTAATTCATTCTCTAAATGTGCATTTGTGATATCTACAAAGTAACCCCATTACTCTTGCTTGATAAAGTGACTTTTCAAAGGCCTCTTTTCAATGGATGACATCTATTACTTTCTCTTGTGATGTCATAGCCCTAAAAGTTGTGACTAAATCTATATTAAATTTGCCTCCTTTAAAAATCAATCTCTAAGGTGACCTCTATGGTGACTCCAAGCTACATTGACTGGACATTGTGTCAGTCCAAGTTGTCTCCCTCAAATAATACCTGAGCTGGATAAAGTCATGGAAGGAGTCTCCTGGAGCCTGAGCCTGAGTTCTGCAGAAGCCAGGGCTGAGCCAAAGGCTCGCCACTGCACTCCAGGGAGTGGGGCAAGGAGAAAGGGAGTGGGGCAGGAAAGGAGAAGACGCCCCTAGGAGACTGTGTTGTTGAGCCAGGCATCTTTGGTCTGGTACTGAGAAATCGCATCCCCTCAAACGCCTATGTGGAAGTCCTAACCTCTGGCTCCTCAGAATGGGCCTGTCTTTGGAGACCTGGTCTTTGAAGGGATCATGAAGTTGAAACAAAGCCGCCAGGCGGGCCTTAATCCAGTATGACTGGTGTCCGCACAGGAAGAGGAGATTAGGACACAGGGGAAGAGCACGTGAAGACGCAGGAGGGAGGGGACAGCGTCTGCAAGGCAAGGAGAGAGGCCCCAGGGGATGCGCACACCTTGATCTCAGACTGTTATCTCAGTAGCCCTGGTGCGGAGCGTAGCCCACCAGACACGTGTCAGGGACAGACGTGCCCCCTTCTCCATCCCCACTGCCGTAGTCATTCCTTACATCCTCAAAAGCTTGTGGCTTTTGCATGGTTTGCTGCCAAGAGCCTCACTCTGGGTCTCTGTGCCCGCAGAATTCCCTGCACCTGCCCCTGCTCCTCACCATCTCCAGCACTCCAGCTCCATCAAAGTCTCTCTGGCTTAAAACCCTTCAGTGGCTCCCCGTTGCCATACGTTTCCAAAGTGGCAACAAAATTAAAATTCCATAGCTTGCCTGGGCCTCTTCTCTGGGGGTTGCTCCCAACTTGTCTTTCAAGCTTCTTCACCCATTGCTATCTTTTGCAAATGCTGCTCGTCTGCCAAACTGAATTTCTTACTTGTTCTGTACTCAAGTCCTTCCTTTCTGGCCATTGGTTCTGAGCTGGCTTCTCCACCTGGGTTCCACTTCTCCATTTTCTGTCTTTGTCTGCTGAAACCTTTGCTGATGCCAACTCAGCCTTCTTTGTCTTTTCCAGCTCCTTGTGCTCCTCTTATTAGATTCTGTTCTCATTCAGTAACTGTTAAGAACCCAGTAGGTACCGTATTATAATGATTTGTATCTCCGTATCATTTGGAGTCCCAGCAAATAAGCAGATGACACATGCAAATGAGGATCATTGAAGGAGTTTAATCAAGGGAGGATTCACCAAGGAAGGAGTGGCCAAAGTGTAAGGCAACACGGGGGAGAGTAGTGGAGAAAGCCACCTAGGCAGAACTGGCACCGTTGGTGGACAATCACACCCAGCCACCAGTGATGGAACATCCAGGAGATTTATGCCCCACCTCTCTGTCCCTGTCTTAAAAGGACCCGGGATTTATTTTAATCAGGTATGAGGATACATGCAGGCAGAGGTAGCTATCTTGAACAAACAAGTTTTTATACTCACAGTTCCCTAACAATAGGAAGCATTGAACTTCATGGGGCCAGGAGGTGAGGGTGGAGCAAGATTTGGAGTCAGTTAGGAGGCAGAGTTAGCAAGGAAAAATAGGAACAAAGGCCTTTATTGTGTTTTTTTTTTTAATTTTAAAATTTATTTATTGAAAGAGATACACAGAGAGGGAAAGAGAGATTTTCACCCGCTGCTTCACTTTCCAGGTGGCTGCAATGGTTGGGGCTGGGCCAGGCCAAAGCCCAGAGCCAGGAATTTCATCTGGATCTCTCACATGGGTAGCAGAGACCCAAACACTAGGGCCATCCTCTGCTGCTTTTCCTGGCCATTAGCAGGAAGCTGGATTGGAAGCAGAACAGGTGGAACATGAGTTGGTGCTGATATGGGATGCCAGCATTGGGGGAGAGGGCTTTACCTGCTGTATCACAATGCGGGCTCCTTTTATTGTGGTTTCTAGGGGAAGGAACAGGCAAGACAGGGTCAGCAGACTTATGATTTGCTAGTTTACATAATTGCAGCAAGCACTGGAACGCAGGGCTGGCCCTGGGCCTCTGGTATCTGGTCCGATTAAGCTGGTGGAGAGGCCTGGCATGGGAGTACCTGGTAAAGAAGGAGCATGGGGAGTATGCACTCCGCATTGGTTGGTTCGTGCTGTGGTTTGAGTGTGTACTCAGAAGTTTCTGTGTTGGAAACTTAATCCCCAGTGCAACAGTGTTGAGAGGGGATTGGCTTGGGAAGGCTTTTCCCTCGTGAATGGATGAAGGCTGTTTTCACAGGAGTGGGTTGGTGATTGCAGGAGAGGTTTCCTGGTGACAGAGAGCTCTGCCCTTCCTTGCCCCCTCTGCCCCCTCCCCCTCCCCCCCCGTTCTCACACCACATGATACCTTCTGCCATGTTATGACATAGCAAGAAGGCCCTCACCAGATGCAGCCCCTGGGTCTTGGATTTTTCATTTCTCTATTCTTCATATATTACCCAATTTCAGATATTCCACTGTAGCAGCACAACAGACCAAGTTTGCACATGAATGAGAACCCAGATATCAGAGCATTAGAGTACAGAAAATAAAAGGGCATGGGTAATAGGGTCCACTGTCCCTCATCTCTCACCACTGGCTGTGGGCCCTGCAAGAAGGCAGAGCACACGGGAGCCCACTGGTGCGGTTCCACAGTCCCAGTGGAGAAGGTCTAGATCTGGAGGGGCAGGGGGAAGCTGCCCAGCACTCTCTCTCCCTCTTGAAAGGCAGGGTCCATGTCTTGTGTCTGGGCGCAGCAGTTCTCCAGTCCACTATCTCCAGTCCTCTATTCAGCAGTGTGTGCCTACATGTGCCAAGCACTGCCCTGGGCACAGGGATGGAGCAATAAAAAAGATACGCATTATCCTTGCCTTGTAAAAGCTTATAGATTAGCTGAGGAAGACAGATAAGAAACAAGGATATGACAACTTTTTGGACAACAGTAAATGTTAAAAAGAGAGTATAGTGACAGTGGGGAGACGTGAGCCACCATGCAAGTGGCTCCTCCCAGCTCAGCAGGGAGTTGGGGCCCTTGCTTAACTCACAGGCGTCCAGCCTGTACTGCAGCCTCTGTCTGCGGCCTCCTCGCCTTCTCCACCCTGCCTCACCTGGGGAAGCCATCTCCCCTGCGCCTTTGCTGCTGCCTCCCCGAGATGCTCCTGGTCACCCCTCACTCACCCTTACCTCTTTCGCTGATCCCCGCCCCCCCAACCTGCAGGCCTCAGCGCCTCCCAACCATATGTTCCCTGATGCCCCAGTAACCGGGTCCCTCCTATCAGAGATCAGGCTGCTCCTCTCTGGGCATCATACTCCTGTCATTGCTTTCCTGTCTCGCTCTAGGAACTGGGGCAAAATTTGCATATCTTTGGTCTGACCCTGACTGACCCATGCAGACTCTTCTTCGTAGCTGTTAGTTCCTTCTTTGCCTATGATTTGGTTCTTGTGAAGAATCCATGAGAAAACACCCCTCCAGTGCCTATCAGGGAACAATAATTATGAAGTTCAAACCCTCCTTAGGTTGTCCTTTTTAGTTAAAAAAAAGGAACATTATTTTGAAAAGTTCAGTCTTTACTGGAACCCGTACAGAAAAGGTTAAGTCTTCTGCTCACCTTGGACTCTCCAGTTCCTGCCAAACCAGAAAGATTAGCAGTTTTGTCATCAGGGACTTTGAGTCCTAAACCAAGGGTAGAGCTATTGATTAAGGCTCACTGTGGGGTCAGACATAGCATTAATCTGAGTGTGCATAGCTTAGAGCTAGGATAATGGTCCTCGAGCTATAAGGAGTTTACACACAACATCCTGTTTTAATGAGGGCACAGATTCCCCTTGGGTGGCTGTGACAATGTTCAAAGCCACTTGGTTTTGGAGGTCTGCCTTCCCCAGTAGAACTTCCATATTTTGCAAGGACAGTTCTTCTTTCCTTTTTAATAACCCCATAGGCATGCAATGGGAAAAGACAGAGTCAGTGTAAATGCTGTCTCTCTTACCTCTTCCAAGGCAGAAAGCATGGGTGAGGGCTAAGAGTTTAGTCTTTTGGGTCAAGATACCTGGTGGCAGTGCCTCTGCCTCCAAGGCTTCCTGGAATGTCGCTGCTGCATAGCCAACCTTTCCATTTCCCTAGCCATGAAGTTGTTTCTATGTATGAAGAATTCCAGATCTGGGACCTCTAAGGGACACTGGGCAGGTCTGACCTGCTGGAAGACACTTGGTCAATAACCCATGAGCATTCATGTGTAGGTTCCCCAGAGTAGTCGGGAAGCAAGATGGCTGGATATAAAGAAGATGTCGTTTGTAGATTTATTTTATTTACTTAGAGTTATAGAGGCTGGCGCTGCAGCTCAATAGGCTAATCCTCCATCTTGTGGCGCTGGCACACCAGGTTCTAGTCCCGGTTGGGGCGCCAGATTCTGTCCTGGTTGCTCCTCTTCCAGGCCAACTCTCTGCTGTGGCCCGGGAGTGCAGTGGAGGATGGCCCAAGTTCCTGGCCCTGCACCCCATGGGAGACCAGGAGAAGCACCTGGCTTCTGGCTTTGGATCAGCGCAGTGCGCCGGCCACAGCGCGCTGGCCGCAGCGGCCATTGGAGGGTGAACCAACGGCAAAGGAAGACCTTTCTCTCTGTCTCTCTCTCTCTCTCTCACTATCCACTCTACTTGTCAAAAAAAAAAAAAAGAGTTATAGAGAGAGAGAGAGAAAGAGAGAGACAGAGAGAGAGAGAGAGGTCTTCCATCTGCTGGTTTACTCCCCAAATGGCTGCAACAGCTGGAGCTGAGCTGATCCAAAGCCAGGAGCCAGGACCCAGGAGCTTCTTCCAGGTCTCCCATGTGGGTGCAGGGACCCAAGGACTTGGGCCATCCTCTGCTGCTTTCCCAGGTGCATTAGCAGGGAGCTGGATTGGAAATGGAGCAGCCGGGACTCAAATCTGTGCCCATATGGGACGCCAGCAATGCTGGGCAGGGCTTTAATCCACTGCTCCACAGCACCGGCCCAGAAGATGTCATTTTTAGAATAACATTTAGGTCATCAAATAATATTCTTGACATCTCCCCAAGTGGCCTGAAGGGAACCAACAACCTCCCTGCTGTTCCAGGAGTGGCAGCACATAGTGAGGTGGGCTGCCTGAGTGAAATACTCTGCCTCCTGCAGTCTATCACAGGGCCTGCCACTGCTCTCAAGACAAGTTGGGCAACCTTGTATGTCTAGATTCTTTGAAAGTACACCATAAGGCATTTCATTTCTTCCCAGATTTTTTGGGTCTGAGTCCCAGTGATTGCCTCTTGTGTACACAGGCTGTTTCAGACCTGACTACCCCAGCATGGGTGTTGTATGTCCGTGCTAGCACAAGGTGTGAGTAAACCAAGCATCTCGTCTGGTTAGCATCTTTCCTTTGAAGTGGTAAAATGGTGCCCCTGTGTAAGGGTTGTAGCTCTGCAGTCTTTTGTGATGGTTACCGTCAGGTACTCATGCAGAAGACCCCTTTCTTCATAACCTTTCAGCTCTATATATTTTATTTTAGGATGACTCCATCTCAACTTTTACATTCCCCCATTATCTTTTTTTATTCTGAAAACATTGTGATCAGTCATCCTGTCTTGTCCCTCATTGCCAGGAGGGACTCGTCCTGGTTTCAGTCTGATCCCGTCCCACGTTGAGGGGGAAATGATTGACAACCATGACTCAGTGTCAAAAACCCTTTCGGGTTGGGCATTGTGGTGCTGTTGGGCATTGTGGTGAAGTGGGCTAAGCCACCATTTGGGACACCTTGCAGCCCATATCAGAATACCTGGTTCATGCTTCCATGCCCCTCGCCACAACCTCTCAAAAGTTACCTGCCAGGAGTCCTTTCATTCAATTAGGAGGACATTTCCTCCTTCCAACCTCCTGGGATAAAAATCACTGATTAACCTGAAAATATAAAATGCCAATAGTTAATTATCCTTTCACACATTAGCTAAAGTTGTGGTGGTGGGTCATGCAGACATGGGTTTGAATCTGAGTTCTGCTGCTCCCCAGGTGTGAGTGAGAGGTCTCTCAGTTTCAGTCTCTTCATTTGTAAAATGGAGATAATATCAGCACATCTAGAATTGTTAGAAGACTAAAATGAGAGCTGGTGTTGTGGTATAGGGGGCTAAGATGCCGCCTGCGACACTGGCATCCCATATGGGTTCCAGTCCCTGCTGCTTCTCTTCTGATCCAGCTCTCTGCTATGGCCTGGGAAAGCAGTACAAGATGGCCCAAGTGCTTGTCCCAATGTGGGAAACCCAGAAGAAGCTCCTGGCTCCTGGCTTTGGCCTAGCCCAGCCCTGGCCATTGTAGCCATGTGGGAAGTGAACCAGTATATGGAAGATCTCTATCCTTCCCTTTCTCTTTTTAAATCTGCCTGTCAAATAAATAAATAAATCTTAAAAAAAAAAAAAAGACTGAAGTAAAATCACATATAGCATTTAGCGTAGTTTCTGGAAGAGAGCAAGGGTCAGATTATTCGTGACTATTCTAGATATGTATATTTTCACCCAGATTCAAGCCGACCATGAGAGGTGGCCAACGAGTGTGCACGTATAGGCCTCTGAGCAGAGCATTTCCACAGCCGCCCTCTGCGGGCCTGCTCAGTTGGGCTTGCAGCCTGGAAATCCATGCCCTCCGAGCCCTGTCTCATGGCCACTTGAGTGAGCTTTGACACCCAGCTGTGCAGGACTCGTGGTTGGCTTCCTCCTTGACATTCTTTGGCCTCTTACTCTCCAAGTTAGAAAATGTTGAGTTTCTTACTGCTACCCCACAAAATCCATCCCATGGTTGTGGGGTAATTTCATTATTCCAGTACCCTTTATAGGAGTCAGAGCAAGATTTTAAAGGAAGGGACCCAGGAGCACTTGATCTGTAACAGAAATCAAGTACTCCTTTATCACCTGCTAGGCCTGGGTCTGGCACTCTGTGGCCCTGGTTCTCACAGTGGAGCTTCTAGCAATGCAGATTCTTAGGTGCCACCCCTGAGCTACGGACTCACACACCCTGGGTGGGGTCCTGCGGTCTGTGCTTAACAAGCCTCCTGGGGATTCTGGCGCTCATTAATTTGGACAGGAAAAAGGGCTGGAGCAAGTGACGGAGGCCCAAGGCACAAAGGGGTGTCCTCAGCTGCCCCTTAGCGCCCCCGCATGGCTCCTGCCGAAGAGACAGCGAGTTTACCAGGCTTCCTCTTCAACCGACCTCTGAGAAGAAAGAGGAGGATGGACTGATTTACTGCTTCAGCGACATGCAGAAGAAAAGAGGGGCATTTGTTCCTGGCGCCCTCGCCCCCTGGTGAGAATGACCCCAAGTCTGTGTCCTGGGACCTGAGCAACCCAATCAGCAACTGTCTGAGCAAGAAAGGATGGGAGTGAGAGGAACCCTTCCCCTGGGTGATGGAGGAGTAACGCTGCTCTCCTGCCCATCAGGAACTGCGGTGCTTTGGGTCTGTCTCCCTCTTGGCTCACGGTGGGAGATAGATGTCCATTGTTGTTTTTAATTATTTAATTCTGGTAGGGTGAACTAAAATGGCCAGATCATGGAGGGTTTTGATGTCTGTTGAAGGTTATTAAGCAACAGATGTGAAAATTTCCCATATCAAAAGCTTGGGCATACTTCCAAGAGCAGAACTTTCCACAGCAAAACATCATCTCCTTTCAAAGTACTCTAGAGGTCAAAGGCAATCAGAGTGTGCAAGACAGCTTGAAGCTGCCAATTAGGGACCTCATTCTATCCCACAGTGCAGGGCTGGCCTCTACCAGGGCACCCAAGCTTTTACCAGGTGTTAGAGGCCAGGCTGGGAGCAGTGAGACAAGCAGCGTGAGATAAAAGGCCCTAGCAGCACCCTATTATGTGTTTTGTTTTGCTTTTCATCACAGTTCAATGCCACAAATTCCACTTTTGCTCAGTGTCTCTTTTGTCACAAATGAGCAATATTCAAAGTTTGAGATATTTAATTCTGAATATTTGGGGCCCTAAGTCTCTAGACTTCAGCAAACAAAATGGTCACATGAAAATACATACATTTTATTATTATCCTCCCCCCACTTTTTTTGTATAATTATGCCTTTTCAGTTCGCGCTTATGTTGTCCCAGGCTGTTTCTTCGAGGCAGGTCATTGGTTTGGTTTCTGTAGTGCTGTCAGCTAGGAGGCTGTAGGGTCATTTGTTCTGTTCTGTCACAGGAAGCACTCACTCCAACCTGAATTGTCAAGTCACTTTTCTGAAATTTTGGAACTTAAATATTAACTGGGAATAAAAACAAGTCATTTTTTAAAAGCTGTGCGTGGATTTCCAATGTTTTTGCAAGAAAAAAATCAACTTTTAGTTCACTTTTTCCATAAGACTTTGGAGTATCCTCCTGGAACCACTGGGTGATCTTGAAGGATCTTGCTCCACATTCCCAGGTTGCCCTCTGGGAGGTTTGCCAACAGTGCCTGAGACTGTTCCCATCCCATTTGTGCTGTCACTGGACGACATTGCTTATGATTAACATTTGCTACATTGTTTGGAAAAGTAGCATGATATTCCATTTCTTTACTGTAATAAGTTTGAGCACTTCTCTCTTATTTTCATTAGCTCTTTGTATTTCTTTCTTTCTTGAGTCATAACTTTGACACATTTTCTACTGAAAATGTGTTTTCATGTCCTTGAATTACATTTTTAGATTTAATTTTTTGGAGTCAAAATGAACATAATTTTAAAAAAGATTTACTTAGGTATTTATTTGAAAGGCAGTGTGAAAGAGAGAAAGGGAGGACAGATGAAGAGAGAGAGGGCGGGAGAGAGAAATTTTCCATCCATTGGTTTATTCCCCAAATGCCTACAACAGCCAGGGATGGGCCAGGTCGAGGCCAGGATTCAGAAGTTCCGTCTGGCCTCCCGTATGTGTGGCAAGAACCCACCTACTTGGGCCATCTTCTGGAACATCTCAGGCACATTAGCAAGAAGCTGGATCAGAAGCAGAAGTGAGACTCAGCCCTAGCCACTCTAGTGTGGGAGTGCAACCTGCTGAGCCACGGTGCCTGTCCCAGAACATAATGTAACATGCAAACACTTGTCATGTGAAACAATGGTCCCTATTTAGTCTTTCCCATCCCCAGAGATGACTTCTCTGAACACCTGATTTTTTCTAGTGTTTTCTCTAAGATGTGCTCATTTTTATTGCTGTTTTTGAATTTATTAAGATATCATTTCCATACAAAAACTTGGGATACAGGGAAGCTACATTGCATAAAATCCATCCTTTTAACAATTGTTAAGTCAACAGTTCAGTGGCGTTAATTTTATTCACACTGTTGGGCAATAGATTTCTGGAGCTTTTTCATCTTACCAAACTGAAACTCTACACCCATGGAACAACTCTCCATTTCTCCCTGTTCCCAGCCCCTGGCAACCGCAGTTCTGCTTTCTGTTTCTGAGTTTGATGGCTTTGGTTACCTCATATAAGTGGAATCATAACATAAGTGGTTTATTTGATCTAGTATCATGTTCTAAGTCTTATCCACGCCGTAGCATGTGACGAGATTTCCTTCTCTTTAAGGTTGCATCACAGTCCGTGGCATGCATGTGCCATGTTTTCTTCGTCCATTGATGCACATTTGGGTTGCTTGTGGCTATTGTGCATAATGCCGCCATGAATATGAATATGGAACTATCTCTTCAATAGCCTGCTTTCAGCTCTTTTGTATAGATACGCAAAAGTGGGATTACTGGATCATATATATGGAAATTCCATTTTTAAGTTTTTAGGGAACCTCCATACTAACATGCTTTTATAGATATTTCTTTTAAAAAATGTATAGACATTATCCATTAACTTCATACTCTGGAAAATAAGCTTTCTTCTACTTCTTTTTCATCTGGGTTTTCCTTTTCTATTATTTTCCATTTATAATTATATCCCAAGTTTTGATTACACTAATATTTCATATTTACATTTTTATAACTATTATTTATTTAATTTCCTTTCCTGTAGAACTTTTTGCTTTCCCTGGAATTAATGATTATGCTACTTTTGAAGCCTTTAGTTTTTTTATATACTTTTAAAAAGATTTATTATTGGCCGGCGCCGCGGCTCACTAGGCTAATCCTCCGCCTAGCGGCGCCGGCACACCGGGTTCTAGTCCCGGTCGGGGCGCCGGATTCTGTCCCGGTTGCCCCTCTTCCAGGCCAGCTCTCTGCTGTGGCCAGGGAGTGCAGTGGAGGCTGGCCCAGGTGCTTGGGCCCTGCACCCCATGGGAGACCAGGAAAAGCACCTGGCTCCTGGCTCCTGCCATCGGATCAGCGTGGTGCGCCGGCCGCAGCGCGCTGGCCGCGGCGGCCATTGGAGGGTGAACCAACGGCAAAGGAAGACCTTTCTCTCTGTCTCTCTCTCTCACTGTCCACTCTGCCTGTCAAAAAAAAAAATTTAAAAAAAAAAAGATTTATTATTTATTTATTGAAAGGCAAAGTGACAGAGAGAGACCTTCCATCTGCTGGCTCACTCCCCAAATGTCCGCAATGGTGGGGTCAGCCCAAGCCACAGCCAGGAGCCAGGAGCTCCATCCAAGGATCTCCCATGAGGGTGCAGGGGCCCAAGCACTTGGACCATCCTCTGCATTTTTCCAGGCCATTAGCAGAGAGCTGGATTGGAGGTGGAGCAGCCAGGACTTGAACCAGTGCTTATATGGGATGGTGATGGCAGTGTCGCAGGTGGTGGTTTAACCTGCTGTGTCACAACATCAGCCCATGTGCATATTAATTTATACTCATATTCACTTGCAAAACTGTGAAGTTCCCCCTCAGTACACACATTAGGTAACCTGTTTGTTACACCTTCTCCTTGAAAGCATCCTGTGTCGTCTTGTGCTGTGTCCTCTGCCTTCTTTCTTAACCCACTGCAGAGCTGTTGCCTTGGAACTTACTCTTACCACCCTGGTTTATTGTCTTCATTTCTTTCCATATTGGGTTCCCTATTTCCTGGATCCTGTGTCTTAACTTTCCTAAGTATGTTGATCCTTGGCTGCCTGCTTCTATTTAAGAGTGGAGGCTGTGTGTTTACAAGGGACTCTGAGTGAAAAGATGGATCTCTGTTACAGCTCAGATAATGGATTGTCCCTGGGGATTGGGAAGGAAAATAAGACTCAAAAGGAAACAAGTACAGGGCTGGTGCTGTGGCACAGCGGGTCCAACTGCCACTTGGGATGCCTTCATATCACATTGGAGTGCCTGGAATTGTGTCCCACCTCTGTTTCCAATCCAGATTCCTGCTCACATGCCTGGGAGACAGCAGAGGGTGGCTCAAATGCTTTGGTTCCTGTCACATGCATAGGAGACTCTCATGGAGCTCCTGGCTCCTGTCACAGTCTGACCCAGTGTTGCCCGTTGCAGGCATTTTGGGGGAGTTAACCAGCAGATGGAAGATCTCTGTGTCTCCCTCTCTGTCTGTGTCATGCTGCTTTTCAAACAAGTCAATAAAACTTTTTAGAACGGAAACTAATACAAACATAACTATAAATCAGAACCGTTCGTGGTACACGTGGTGTACACATGTGGGACAGTGGTGGCACAAAGGAAGGAGTGGTCAGCTCCTAAGCAATCTTCCCTTTCAGAAGAGATGAGTGTGGCTGGCACTGTGGCCTTGTAGGTTAAGCCTCCACCTGCAGTGCTGGCATCCCAGATGGGCGCCTGTTCAAGTCCTGGCTGTTCCTCTTCCAGTTCAGCTCTCTGCTTATGGCCTGGGAAAGCAGTGGAAGATGGCCCAAGTGCTTGGGCCCCTGCATCCATGTGGGAAACCTGGAAGAAGCTTCTGGATCCTGGCTTCGGATCAACATAGCTCTGGTAGTTGTAGCCATTTGGGGAATGAACCAGAGGATGGAAAATCTCTCTCTCCATCTCTCTCTCTCTCCCTCTCTCTCCCTCCCCCTCTCTCCCTCTCTCTCTCTTCGTCTCTCTCTTTCTCTCTGTCTCTCCCTCTCTCCCTCTACCTTTTGAATAAAAATCAATAAATTTTAAAAAGAGAGACTAATAATAACCATGGTAATGACAATCAGAGGAGCTAACATTGGGTGCCTGCTTTGTACAGGGACTATCAAATACCTATTTAAGATCAAAGGTTTTATTTGGTTTTAAAATAATGACTTCTTCTAGAATAACAGAGTTTTATTATCTTGGGAAGAATGAGTCATTCATCAATAATGTTAGAATAATCAGCACAGATTGACAAGTAGTATTTTGAGTGTTTCTGGTTTTCTTTCAGTCTCTGTTCACCTTTTAAAATGAGACAAAGTATTGCAGTTTAATTATAAGAAGTGTCCTATGCAGGACAATGTGTATAATATATCATCCGTGTAAAAGACAGTGTATAATACATATTCTTGCATAAATCACATAATTGGCAAACATTTTTTCTAGAGGGACATTCAATATAGTGTGGCTACCTCCCAGAAGGGAATGGAATATGCAGATCTGTGTAAGTTGAAGTTGAGCTTTTTGGTAAATTTTCCAAACTTTTGATCAGGTTGAACTTTTTCTTAAATTAAAAAAAAAATTTTTTTTTTTACTTTGAAGGCAGAGAAACAGGGGTCTCCCATCTGCTGGTTCACTCCATAAATGCCCACAACAGCCAAGGTTGTGCCAAGCTGAACCCAGGAGTGGAGAATTCAATCCAGGTCCCCAACATGGTGGCAGGGACTGAAGTAAACGAGCCATCACCTGCTGCTTCCAGGATGTGAATAGTGAGGAGCTGGAATCAGGAGCAGAGCTGGGACTTGAACCCAGGTGCTCTGACATGGATGCCAGCGTCCCAAGTAGTGTCTAAAACACTGTGCCAAATACTTACCCTGAGTTTGAACTTTTAATCATGTACATTTATATTGCTTTCATAAGTAAAAAAAAAGATTTAAAATAAAAATCTGATTATGTGAAAAAAGTAATGCTAAGTTGATATTAGAGAATAACTCTAATGGAAAACACTCCATCAACATAATTTTCCTCAGTGCTTTTTTTTTTTTTTTACAGGACTGAAAGCCTCAAGTCTTCCATCCAAAGCAAGGTAAGCACTTACAGAATTGATTGATGAGGGAAGGAAGAGAGTAGACATAAGAAAATATTACAAGAGCAGATTTTTGGAGCACTTCGGAGCCTGGGTGTGCCAGCCAGCTGTCTGCCTGCTCACTTCCAGCCAGTAGTTGGCGCTGTCACTGGATCCGAGCTGGATGGGTCCAGTTCCACTCGTCGCTGTTTCTTTTCTTTCCTCTGGAGCAGTAGTGCTGCACCAGAGCCAGGGCTAGTGACCTTCAGAGTAGCTTTGGGGCTGTAAACAGGGGCCATGATCAAGAGGAAAAGGAGAAACAGGCAATCTCACAGAAAAACCAGTGAGTCAGAACCGAGAAGTGAGGAATTTCTGTGAAAGCAGAAATCTAAGCAAGTGTCAGGAGTAAGGAGTCGGTAGGGAGAGCACCTCAAGGGGGTGGCTATGGAGTCATGGACAGTGATTTTAGCTCACGCTTACGGAGCCTCAAGTAAGAGCCAGGCACCAGGCTCAGGGTTTTGTGTGTGTCCACGTGTGATCCTCCCAGCAGCCCCATGAAGCTGACACTGTTCTAATCCCCATTTTATAGATACAACAACCAAGTATTTGAGAGATGTAGTGTTTGCCCAAAATCATACAGCTGGTAGGTGTTGGGATGAAGACCTAAAGTTTTTTTTTTTTTTTAATTTTTAAAGATTTATTTATTTGAAAGGCAGAGTTACAGAGAGGCAGAGAGAGAGTCTTCCATCTGTTGGTTTACTCCCTAGATGGCTATAACAGCAGGAGCTGGACTGATCTAAAGCCAAGAGCCTGGAGCTTCTTCCAGGTCTCCCACGTGAGTGTGCAGTCCCAAGCACTCGGGCCATCCTCCGCTGCTTTCCCAGGCACATTAGCAGGGAGCTGGATCAGAAGTGGAGCAACCAGAACTTGAACCAGTGCCCATATGGAATGCTGGCACTGCAGGTGGCGGTTTTACCCACTACACCACAGCACCAGTCCCAAGGACCTACGCCTTTGTAGTCTTGCTCTAGCGGCAGGAACTGTGATAGGATAGGGATAAACACTCACAAACTACTTACTTGCTGCTAACAAATGTGTGATAACAAACTGAGGTAGGGAGTCTGAAGCGAAGAAGCACAGCTTGCAACTAGGAGACTCATGCTTGAACCATACTGTAGGGTTAGGTAAAGCTTTGCTGATAGAGGAAACCTGAACTAAGCTCCAGATACTGAGTTACCTTGATAACAGGGTAGGGGATGGGGAGTCGGGGAAAGAAGGTAGTTTCAGATACAGAAACTAGCATGTGCAAAGATCATGTGGCAAAAGAGAGAAAGCTGAATTTGAGGAAAACCAACACAGCAAGTGCTGTCTTCATCTAGGGTCAGCATGAGCCAAGGACAGAACCTCTTGGAGGTTTATCATAACTTGGTCATTGCCCTTGTATCTGGGATGCGGGAAAGAGAAGGACCCATGGTTGTTGTGGGCCTTTAGTGCGATCGTGTGTATCAGCATCTAGCACTAGTACTAGTGCTAGTACAGATGAGTTCTGTTCTTTCCCATCCAGACCCTCATTCTTCCTTTCTGCCACATTTCTGACTGTGTGACATAATCAGAAGTGAGCAACGATGCCCAACTCATACAAAGAGCTTGGAATGTAGCAGCCCGGGTTCTCCTGCACTTGTTGTAAAGAGGCCTCCCTGTGCAGTCCCTCCTCTGTTCAGAATGACTCATCAAAATAGAGAAGTAGACAGTTGAGGTGCATTTGGCCAAGGCCAATAGCACATTGTGTTGCAAGGTTTATTGGCTTTCTTTACCCTGGGATTTGAAAAGCAATTCAAATAAGAGACGAGCCAGGTGCCAGGGCCCATCGATCTGTGTCTGTTAGAATTGAGGTGGATGTCAGCTGTGTCCCCGTTTGGCACTCCCCTTCTGCACCGTGCCAGAAAGGCGCTGGAGAATGCCTCCTGCGTGGGTGATGGAAGGCTCGTCGTCTGGCTTGCCTACGCTTTGTTTATCTGGGTCTCTGCACAGTGGCATGGCCTCCACCTACCGTAGATTTGCTAAGCTCAGATTGTCCAACTTTGGCCTCTAAGCTGGTTTTTCATTTCTGTGCATAAAAGATTACTCATGGAACAATCAGAGGGAAATTGGCCATTAAGGAATATCCTGTAAGCATCCCAGGGACCAGCTCCTGACTCTCAGAAAGAAGGGCAACAAATCCAATTTAGGAGCCGCAGTAAAAGGAAGCAGGTTAGCAGCATTTTTGCAGCGTCCTTCCAAGACTTCTTTTAACCTAGAATCACTTCACAGAGCTCATGATAGTTACAGCAGAGGTGTTTCTTGACCCATGCGCCATCCTAAACTTTGAAGAATATTCAACAGCAATACTTCCTAGTCACGTGGCACAGCCCAGCCTTGCTCTGGGTCCTGGGATCACAGCCCAAGAGAAAGCCATACCTGCTCTAGAGAGGCTGTCAATGGAGTGAGGACAATGACCATCAGTTACCATGAGGGTCCCTCCAAAGACCCTAACGGAAGTTTGCACAAGGCATGATGGGAGCAGAACCAAAGCCAGCCAAGAAAGTGTGCAGAGGTTAGAGGAAGCCTCAGAAGGTTCTGTGGTCTTTACCTCCCTGCTCACAGGGGCTTTGCCTACATCTCACACTTGGAAGAGAGTTTGTTTACCCTGCATTGTGATTTAAGGCCTCTTTCTCTGCTGCTCTGGCTGTGTGTCCTCATCAGAGAGAGAGGCTTCTGACTGAACTCTGGGCTTAGGACTCATAATTAACAGGCACTGAAGTTCTTCCCTGGAGCAAGCCACTGGCTAAGTAAACCAGCAACCCCACGAGGCAACTGGTATCCCTAGTCCTATTCCTGCTTGATAGAGGCAGTGTCTGAGACTTGGAGGGTTTACATGTGTTACCCAAACTCCCAGGTTAGAGACACAGGCAGGGTGGAAAATAGACAGTCTGAAAGTGAAGAAGTTGTTCTGACCAGGGGTTGGTACACCACAGCCCAGGGGAAAATCTAGCTCACCACCTGCTTTTGTACATAAAGTGTTGTTGGACACAGCCAGGCCCGCTAGTATGCTCTTATCTATGACTGCTCTCACACTGCAAAGGAGAATTATATAACTGTGACAAGAGGCCACGAGGCTCACACAGCCTAAAATATTCATGCCAACCCCTGCCCTCCATCACTGCATTAAACAACTCCTTTCCAATTAAATCCGAGTCCCCCAGTGGGCACGGACTGCCTTGCCCATCCCTGCCAACCTCCTTGGCTTCTACCCTGGGAGATTCTGTTATTGATGCTGTCACTTTAGTGGGCCTTAAAATGCTTACTCAAGGAAATGGATTTACTCCGTATTTGAACAATCCTAACCCTCCTTCAAAAAATATAAAAATCCACCCCAAAGTCTTATTTGCTGTCGTCTTCATCAGGTGAGACAAATTCTGGAGGCCAAGATTGATGGTTCTAACAACGAAGCCAGGGCAACTCTAAATTAAAGTGAATGCTACTTCTGGAACAATCTCGGTTTTGGATGTAGTTTTTCTGAGTGGCTTTGCAGTAAACTGCTTGGGAGGGGGAAAAAAGAAAAGAAAAGAAAACCAATGTATCTTTCAGCACTTTGGAAACTGGAAAGTCCACCTAAGCAAAACCCCAAGGAGACAAGAATAAATAAGAGCAGCCTTCATGAAATCCCTGGCTTCTTGCAGGCAGTGCAGCAAGGAGAAGCCAAAGAGGGAGGAGGCAGTACCCCTTGCAGCAGTGGGGAGAGGGGGTGGCTCCTGGGTTCTCAGTCAGGCTGGGGAAAGGCGTCCACTTCTGGGTGGTGCCCCAGAGCAGGTGAGACCACTCACGCCACCCTATCCCATCCATCCCCATGAGGTTTGCTCCATCTTGGGTCACCAGGGCTGCAGTAGTATGGGAGGAAGAACGCTGAAAGCTTGTAGAAGACCTGATCTGTCTTGACTGTTTGATTCCCCCAGTGACTTCCTAGATCCTGATCCTGACACAGCAAGAGAGGGAATGAGGAACTGGATGAGTGTACGCTGTGCACAGTGGGATGAACACAAGTGCTGGAGCCGGACAGCCCTGTGTTTTCATCTAAGCTCTGGTTTTGCTAGCTCCACTGTCTTGGGTGAGCAGTTTATAAATTAGGTTAAAAACTCTTTGAAAGCAGGGACTGTGTCTTACTGATCCTTGTATTCCCAGTATCATTGTTGAATGAATGAATGGCTTTAAATCTTGGGCATTATCATGGACATTAAATGAGAAAGTGAACATCATGCCTAAACATTTAGCAAGTGTTCAGTGAATACAAATGGAAAAGACAATGCCGATTAAGTTAGTGATACAAAATCAGCCCCATTCCTTGACTTCAAGATGGGATAAGAATAGTTTGATGGGATCACATGTTTATAAGAAAGTAGCGAATACATACAAAAACATGGTTTTCTTCCCACAGAAGCTTTTATCTGCCTCTGTTACAGCATTTGTTACGCTGTATGACAAGTACCTGCTCCCAATGATCAGTGAAGTTGCTAGAAAACAGCGGTTGCTCAGTAAGTGCCTAAGATAATAGTCTTATAACACATGGAATAGGAAAATGGCAATCTGCAAATATTGCATTCAATTTTGAATGTAGGGGCTGGTGCTGTGACCTAGCTCTCTGCTAATGGCCTGGGAAAGCAGTAGAAGATGGCCCAAGATTTTGGGCCCCTGTACCCATGTGGGAAACCTGGAAGAAGCTTCTGGCTCCTGGCTTCAGACTGGCCCAGTTCTGGCCATTGCGGCCATCTGGGGGAGTGAACCAGAGGATGGAAAACCTCTCTCTCTCTCTCTCTGAATTTCAAATAAATAAATCTTAATTTTTATTTTAATGTAGGGGCTGGCGCTGTGGCGCAGCGGGTTAATGCCCTGGCCTGAAGCACCAGCATCCCATATGGGCACCAGTATGAGACCTGGCTGCTCCACTTCTGATCCAGCTCTCTGCTATGGCCTGGGAAAGCAGTAGAAGATGGCCCAAGTCCTTGGGCCCCTGTACCTGCGTGGGAGACCCAAAAGAAGCTCCTGGCTCCTGGCTCCTGGCTTCGGTTCGGCGCAGCTCTAGCCATTGTGGCCATCTGGGGAGTGAACCATTGGACAGGAAGATCTCTCTCTCTCTCTCTCTGTCTCACCTCTCTGTGTAACTCTGACTTTCAACTAAATAAATAAATCAATCTTAAAAAAAAATTTTTAATGTAGTGAACATTCTGGTAATGCTATAAAGACTATAACCAGGAAGCAAGTGGTTTATGATTTATGTATTTTATGCCAATACAGACACTGATTAATATTCTCCTGTCCTTGGCAATTTCTTAGGGTTTTCCCATCTACACAGTCAGCATTCCAGAGTGAGCTGCCTTCCAGAGTTTGGCTCATATCTTTCCTAAAGTTGAAAATATTTTTTTTTGTTTTTTGTTTTTTGTTTTTTGTTTTTGTTTTTTATCCAAGATTCTTACATCTTCGATTTTATTTGAATCAGTTCATTATGTTGCTAACACTTCCAGGCTTGCTTGATGTATCAATGACATCAGTGCTGTGACCTTCCAGGTCATAGCAGTGTTTCCAGCCATCGCCATCATGTTTGCTCACCTCCAGCGAGTCATCAAGTCCCTTGAATATTTGCAGCTGAACCAGTTTTATGAGCAAACATCTCTAAAATCTTTGTGGAATTCCAGAGGCAGCTAATTTAATTGACTACATTTGTATATTTCACTAAAAGCAAAGCAAAAACAAAATAAAGACCTCTGAACTGTAGTCAAATGGATAATGTGAAGAAAGAAGACATACCCAACCTCGAAGCAAACAGCAGACTGGTCAGAAATTGATTAGCAGTCACGGAGCCCCAAGGCAATGCTCGCCTCGCCTCGTTGTTAGCACACAAGGCCACCAAGCACATCACAAAGGTTCTTAATCTTTTCCTTTTTCTGTTTCATGAAACAAATGGTGCCTGTGCAACCATGCACAAGTGCTGTCACATTTTCTGCAGTTCCACCCTTCTCATCCACTCTGCGAGCACTTCGAATGCAGAGTGAGGCCAGCCTTTGGATTGGAAGAACCTGGAGACAACTCTTGAGTTTTTTTTTTTTTTAACTTTTATTTAATGAATATAAATTTCCAAAGTACGGCTTGTGGATTACAATGGCTTCCCCCCCATAACGTCCCTCCCACCCGCAACCCTCCCCTTTCCCACTTTCTCTCCCCTTCCATTCACATCAAGATTCATTTTTGATTCTCTTTATATACAGAAGATCAGTTTAGCATACATTAAGTAAAGATTTAAACAGTTTGCTCCCACACGACTCTTGAGTTTTAAGTTAGCCTTTGCCAACTTCAACACAATGTGTCACCAACTGAGCGTAATGGGTTACTTCTAGCCCATCTTTCACCTGATTGCAACATGAGACCCTGTTCCAACAGGGTGAATATCTTCAAGAAATGTAGAGGAGGTTGACTAGAATAGCTAGGCCCTGCTATGGGCTGATGTTTGTGTTCTCCACTAAACTCCTGTGTTAGATGCCTAAGACCCCAGGTGATGGTCATTAGGAAGTGGCGCCTTGTGAAAGGTGATTAGGCTGTGAGGGTGGAGCTTTGATGAGGCTCTTATTCTCCAAGCAGGAAAAATAATCAAAAATGTAATCATATGGCTAACTTGGCTTAAAGCTTAGTGAATTCTGGTCATTAAAACTGTCCATTAAGATAGGGTGAGTCTCTGGGGAATAAAAATGCTTTTAGCCTCTAGCTAAATCTCTGACCTCTGGGCATAGAGATGGAGTCTGGATCCAGCCACCACGTGGCTGCTCTGCTTGTGTCTTCAACTGGCCACATTTTGGTCTGAGCGGGGACTTCATTCATTGTAGCCCACGTCCTGGTGGGAGCTGCAGCAGCTCCCACCCCTTTCCAACTTGTAGGCCCAGAAGCATGACTTTTGCTATCCCTCTGACATACAAACGGACACCATGTATGCTAGCAGTGGCCTGGGAACAACATTGCCCTATTCCTCCAGTCCCCTGGGTGGTGCTCCCTAGGAGCTGGGCAAATCCTGCCTTCTGGACCTCAAAGTGGAAGCCTTTGGCTAGAAGCTCCCCTGGTCTCCATCTGCCACCCCCCCCCCCCAGCTTGCTAGGACACAGTAGCACCTGCTGGCTGGATTGGCCCCCTCCGCACTTGTAGGCCCTGGAGACTTTACTTGAAGCCTGGCTGTGAGCATTCTCTAAAGAGCTACTTGGCCCTGCTTTTATGGCTGTGACCCGTCTTTCCCATGCCTCTTGAGTTCTGCCTGTGCTACACCAGAATCTCAAAACGTGATTTTGCGCTTCTGAAAGGCCACCACCAAACACCGGAGTTAAAGGAAAGGTTTATCGTTGGGTGGAGGAAACCCGACAGGCTGGAGGGAGAGGGTGACGGCAGTCGATAGAGGTCAAGAGAGTGCGTGTGTGGGAAGCAGATCCTGTTATAGCCTTGCAGGGGCTGGGGAAGTGGGAGCAATGAATCAGGTTAGGGTGGAGGTGGAGCGCACGCTTGTGGTTGGGCCATTTAGTCGCCTGACTTCTAGCAAAGCCAGGTTACTGTGCAGGATGGCAATGGGGCCGGGGCCTAGGGTGGTGCCTCAGATGAGACCGTGCCATTTTACTAACAGTTTCCAAGTTGATGTGCTGCTGTCAGATGGTTCTGGGCAGACCCCTGGAGGTGGCTCTTCCCAGAGTCTCTTAGAAGCAAGTACTCATGCTTGAGGACTTCTCTCCATTAACCCTGTACCCTTGGCTGGGGCTCAGAGAAGAGAAGCAGGACACTTGGTCCTCTTCTTTCCTGTCGACTTCCTGTGATCCCTGGGCCTGGAAATGGCCCAGGCTTTTGCTGTATCATATCCTCCTTCCTCCGATTCCTCCTAAAGCTTAATGATGGGAAGAGAAATTCCTTGTTTTATAGACAGGTCTATCTGTTCTGAAAGAAGGCCTAAGTTTCCAGATATGGAAAATTCTTTCTCAAGACAGTAGCCTGGCTTGGAAATCAGCTGTCTTGTTGGTTATTGTACTTTGCATATCCCAAGCTGACTGTTAAATCCTTCTTTGTTTTCCTTTTGTAACAAATGCTAATCTCCTGGGAAATGGTCAATGGGCAGGAGGTGGCTGCTCTAAATGAGGTCCGGGTTGGCAGCCACAGCACCACTGGGAACTTGTTAGAAATGTAAATTCTCGGGCCCCACCCTGGATTTACTGAGTCAGACTCCTTGGAAGTGGGGCCTAGGGATATGGGTTTTAACCAGGAGAATTTGAAGTTCACAAAAGTTTGAGAAGCCTTGTACTCTGGAATACTAATGAGAGGTTTTCCTTTGACTTTGATGTTTCAAAGCCTCTCATCTTTCTCATGGAAGACTTATGGCTCATTTGGGATGAAGTCACTATAGTATTGAGTGAATGTCCACTTAATAAATGAGCCATTTCTCAATCTTTGGTCCCAAGGAGCAGATACAATAAACACTGGTTTGCTCGCTCTCCCTTCTGTGTGATGGTTTCACACAGGACAAATGCTAGTAGAGAAAAAGACACAATCCGGTGGACTTCTGTTACTCAGGAGATTAAGCGCCCTTGAATCCTTCTGTTTGACGCATGCAGAAGCATTGAGGGTCAAAGGACAAGTTTTGTGAGATAATCCAGCCTTGGTCAAGGCTGTGGGAACATCTGGGCAGAAAGGCCCCCTGATGCTGCTGTCCCCAGACTGGTGTGGTGCTTTCAGGCTACTGAGCCAGCACACAGAACTGTGTCAGAACTGTATCAGCCCTTGAAAGGGAATCCAGCGCCCCTCTCCCTCAATCCCTTATGAGTGAAATGGTGGTGGGGAAAATATTACCCTGCTTCTTTGTCTCATGTGGAAGACAAGAATTTCCAAGGCAAAGATTTAAAAGCAAGATTTATTAGAGCCAGAGATCTCCAGCCAGACCAGCATGGAGGGGGGCTCCGAGAGAGTACTCTTGGTGGTACTGGGGTTTTGAAACACAATTTTGCGGAAGAAAAACTTGACAGATTGACATTCAGTTACAAGGTGGGACAAAACCCATCAAAAGACCTGATCTGCAATCTTTTATCCAGTCTGGCTTGCACATGGTAAAACAAAGAGGCAAGAGACGGCGGCGACCTGATCTGCTGCACAGTAAACTGGGAGCTCAGAGGGAATTGTCACTCCCTTGCCAGTCTCATAAGATTGGAGATTCCTAAGGAAGTAGGGCAGGCACTTTTGATCCCGATAAAGAAAACTGTTGGGAGAAGAAAGCATTCTGCACTCTGAATGTCCACCGGGATCAACGTGACTGCCTATTAACTGTCTGACTCCTCACACCTCGGCCCCCTCCCACAATCGCCCAGAGGTTCATTCTAAACCCAGCTGCTGCAGTACAGTTTTAGGCCCCTAGAGGGAGATAGAGGGTCACATGGGTATGCAGCTAGATGGGCGGTGGAGGACACCCCCCTAGGAAGACACTTGCAGCCTAGGTGGCAGGGCAAGGTCAGAAAGGGTTGCAAGGAGGAAAAGAGCCAAGCAGAACACAGTGAAGACACGAACCAGAGGCAGGGACCAGTTGTTGAAATACTGCTCTACCTGGGAGAAGTGATCGTTCAGAAGAGAAGCTGGAGTGGAGGTGAGGAGTTTAGGGGGAGGCCAGGCCAGAGAAAGTGGGTGATTCCTGCATGAGGTGATGGGCATCGTGACCCCAGGCAGCCTGTCCCCTACATGTATCTGTATCTCTGTTTTCTCTTTCCAGTAGGCCCTGCTCCCACTGCCAGCCCGTCTATTTCACATCACCAAGTGTAAGCTCCTAGTAACACAGAACTCTTCAGCAGATCTGAAATGGAGGTTGCTCTGCACCTGCACCAGGCACAGGGGCAGGTGCCAACGCTGGTCAGGACTAGAGGAAGCTGGGACTCTGATCCACGTCTCCAGAGAGATGAGAACCTGCCTTCCTGCCCGTGAGTGGCTGGAGGCCCCAGACGGATCCCCTGCCTGGGCCGCAGGGTGATGGCTCTGATGGGGGGTTGGGGGGTGGGGGTGGGAGGGTGGTCTTGAGCAGCACAGCTGCACTCAGTCTCCTGAAAGAGGGAGGCTCTCAGGTGCTGGAAGCACTCTCCTGTTCCCACTCGCCTCCCTCAACAGCCTTGGAATAGTGCAGTCATCAAGACACCCTTGTCTTACACATTAGAAGATCAAGCACCATAATGTCATTGCCAGGAAGTCTTGTAACAAGTGAGAATCACATTAGTGACAAGATAGTGTGCTCAGGGAGAGGGCGCTCTGCATAACAGTGAGTGTGCCCCCCCCCCCCCCCCATGATGAGGCCACGCGGTGGGTAGGCCAGGAACAAGGCCGGAGGGCGAGTGCAGCAGACAACACTGTGAAGGGGGAAACCTACAGCAAGTGTTTACCTTTTCACCAAATGTTTAGCTTTTCAGGGACATCTAGGCTCCATACACAGAACCTCAGGGCTACTGGCCAATGAAGTTAATGTAGGAAGGAAAAAAAAAAGGCATCAATCTTAGGAGGAAAAGTAACCAAACCAATTATGTCATTGGTTTGGCATAACCCAGCCTGATCTTGAAAATTTCTCAGGTCTCTTGGCTACTTTGTTGTTTTCAATATAGTGCTTGTCATCTCTCTGTTTCTGTGTTTCATCTTCTCAATCAAAAAAAAAAAAAAAAGATTTGAAATGTGGTCTTTATGATAATTTTCTTTATAAATTCTTTCAATCATTTGCTTCAGTGTCAGCCATGGTGTGAAGTTATTGGACCATACAGCAGTTACCAAACTCCCCTGTGTTACTTAGATAGAAAAGTGGCTTCACTCACACTGTGGAATGCTATGCTGTTACATTGGAGTTACAGTGATGTATTCAGGGATGTGAGAAAACTCTCACTTGAATTCTGTTAAGGGAAACAAAGTAAATGACAAAACACTTTGTGTTGCATGAGCCCCTGCGGGGAGAGAGTGAGATATGAACTGTCTTACAGGGCTGGGATTCTGGGTGATACTTGTTTTTTCCTTTTCCTTGTTGATGCCTTTTACCTCTTGTGACCCAAGCATATTTTCTAGACAGTGTTAGTGAAAGGGCTGCCGTGCTAGGATTTTCCAGTCATGACACAGTGCAGGATGCTTCACAGACCCACGGCCCAGCAACCAGTGGGCATGAAGTATGCAGAAATGATTTCTGAACGAGCAGGAAGACTTCTTGCAAGCAGCCAGCAACATGAGGATCCCTGAGAAACACTGGGAAAAGAGAAGTCTGTGTTTTATGAGAACTCACGTGAAGTGTTCCCTGGGAGAAATGTGAACAGGATGGCATAGGCATGGGCATGGGCGCCTGGCAGCCACCGCCCGGCCTGTTTCTTGTCACTCTCTGGAGCCAACAGCTGTGGGGTCTGGGCCTCGTCCTTGGAGAGTGCGTTGGTTTCGGTCTGTCTCGGCTTGCCCGCAGCAGCCCACTTTGGTCTCTTTTGTGGGTGTGTTTACAAGGCCGGTACAACAGAGGGCATGTGGCCAGGGTGGGCATGGAGACCAGGTAAGGGTGCTGAGTGAGCTCCGCGCCCTCAGTTCAGGTCCACGTGACGCTCCGCCCCTGTGTCATCAGTGGGGTCAGTGGGATCCCTGTGGAACAGGGTGGCTTCTGCTTCTAGTCTGTATTCAAAGGCCATAGGGATGGAAATGGAAACATTTTCATTAATGAAAAAATAACCTTGAGGAGTGCTGAGTGGGGAGGGCCTGGGAGTGCCTTGGTGATGAGTATCTGTGCCTTTCAGAGGCATGGGGAGGATTAAATACTTCAAATAAGGCATTGAACATAGTACCTGATAAATAATGGCATTATAAATGCAAGCTGCTAATAATTCTAACAGGATTTTTCCATTCTTCAAAGATGGGGGGGGGCAGGGGTTGGGTACCAGCGTTATGGTGTAGTGGGTAAAGCCAAGCCTGTGATGCTGGTTTGGGTCCCGGCTGCTCCTCTTATGATCCATCCCTGCTAATGTCCTGGGAAAAGCAGAAGAACATGGCCCAAGTGTTTGGGCCCCTGCCATCCACGTGGGAGACCCGGATGTAGCTCCTCAATGCTGGTTGTGGCCTGGCCCAGCCCTGACCATTGCAGCCATCTGGGGGAGGAAAGCAGTGCATTAAGATCTCTCTCTCTCTAACACTCCCTTTTTTTTTTTTTTTTTTTTTTTTTTTTTTAAAGGAAAGGGTTTATTGGGGGAAAGCCGACAGACCGGAGGGAAGGGGCAAAGAAGGAAAAGAGGGAGAAGGGAGCATGAGAGAGATCGCGAGAGATAGAGAGCCACGTGTTAAGGCGCAGGTCCTCTTAAAACTTTGCGGGTGGTGGGGTGATCAAGAAAGTAGGAGCAGTGAATCTCATTAGGATGGGGGTGGAGCTGACACCGGTGGTTGGACCATGTGGCCACCTGGTTTCCAGCATGCCAGTAGGGGCTAGAGCCTAAGATGGCGTCTGGGGTGTAGATTGTGCCACAGATAAGACTGTGCCTTTTTACTAACATTCTCCCCTTTGTTTTTATACAGCAGGAGTTGTATGGGATTACATTGGCCCCCAAAAGTCCAGGAGGGGTAGAGGGATGATGATCTGTCTTTAGAGCTACTTCCTGCTGACACTGGGTGACGAGGTACTCTTCGCTGGCATGGGGCGATGTCTCAAGCCGCTGTCTCCTGGGTGGGGAGCTGAGTATATCCCTGTAGCAGCATTTGGTTGACTGGCTGGCTGGTGAAGGCCTTGGTTCATTCTGTTATCTCCTGCTGTAAACACTTAAACAGACACTGTAGTACACAAGTCAGGGTGAGAATAGCAACCAATGATCTTAAGAGTGGCATTAACCAGGTAATGAGAGGATTTGAGAGGAAATGAGGGGGGTCTCTGGACCCTTGTGAGGACTGTTTGATGGACATGGTTTAAAGCAGATCCCAACCAAGACCGGGAGAAAGGCCATTCTACTTTTGCAGGTAGAGGGGTTTGTCTGTAGAGAAATTCTGAACAATCATACAACATTAAGTGGGGAGAGGACCACCAGTAACACACGGGTCGGAAGTAGAGCCCTTGATGTTAGAGTAGAGGTTATGGTTACAAAGGAATGAGGCCCCAAGTCTAACACTGACTTTGAAATAAAATCTTTAAATTTAAAAAGGAGGGAGGGGCTGGCACTGTGGCATACCAGGTTAAGCCACTGCTTGTAACTCCAGTACCTGACATGAGAGCGCGAGTTCAAGAGCCCACAGCTCTGCTTCTCATCCAGCCTCTTGCTAATGCGTCTGGGAAGACAGTGGATGATGACCCGAGTGCTTGGGCCCCTGCTACCCATATGGGAGACTCAGGTGGGTTCCTGGCCCGTGGCTTTGACCTGGTCCAGCCCTTGCTCTTATGCCATTTGGGGACTGACCCAGCAGATGGGAAATTTCTCTCTCCCTCCCCAACATCCTGTTTTTCCCCCCTTTCTAACTCCCTCCTTTGTCTCTCACCTCTCCTTCTCCCTTATCTCCCTCCTTCTCTTTCAAATAAATAAATTTTTAAAAAAACAAACTTGCCTACATCCCAATTCCTATTTATTTTGAATAGTTCAAAAGTTAGACTAATTCTTGCCCTATGGAGACCAAGAGAAAGAATTCTCAATTGTCTAATAATACTTAATTTGATTCCCTATAAGCATTTATTCCTTTCTGTTTTCAAACTGATTACCTTACTTTATGTCATTAAGGGCTTGGAAGTGTGCACAGTTCTTGCAATGCACCCTTGTTTTGCCAATCTTAAAACAGGTCTTTTTGAACCAGTGAGGTTCAATCTTAATGCTTTTATCCCTGAAATTTCTATTAGTGTCTTTATTCCTTTTGAGGTCTCATGTGTATCCTACTGGAATTTGGGGGAGTCAGAGAAGTTTGCTCCAGATAAAGACTTGCTGATGGTCACTTTCTCCCGACTGTTTAATGGTCTAAGAGTGAAACTTGCAAAGACCTCCAGATGAGGCTATCACAAAGAGAGCTGAACAATTCCCAGCGATGGCAATCATTCCAAAGATGACTCCCAGTGACAGCGTGGGCAAGTGATGGGTATTTCTTTTGTCTGCCAAGGAAATAGCCCTCCCCTCCCTGTTCTTAACCTTATGGTGCAGTCCTCCTGTGCTGGAGTCGGCCAGTGCTTCCTAGTCCCCTGGTCACAGTTACTAGGGCTCAGGCTGGGTAAATTGGAACCTTACCCTGGGCACAGTCTGTGCCTATAGAGAAGCACTCCTTTCTGTTTGCATTAGGATAATTAGCTATGAGGGCTGTTTAACCCCGCAGCTTCTGGGGGCCGTCTCTGCCTTTACAAGGACTGGTAGAAAATATTTTTCCAAGAATGAAGCTAGAATGTCTTATGACTCCCCAAGCGTAGCCCTGCCAAAAGCAAATGCTATCCTGGTCTTCAGTTATATAAGGGTATTTCACAAAGTTTGTGGAAAATGGAAATCAAAGATAAGTTTAGTTTGTTCTTAAAAAATATATAATCCATGTATACAAGGGATCTTCAAAAAGTTCATGGAAAATGCATACTATGAATAAACTATCCATGGGTTTCAAAAAATTTTTGTACCAAAATAAACTTATCTCTTAATTCCATTTTGCATGAGCTCTCTGAAGTACCTGCATATGAGCCAATAAAAGTAAGTCTGAGTTGGTTCTGTCGTTTGATGAAGGAAAGGGAATTCACAAAGTTCACTGAACAATATTTATTTCTTTCTTCTTATATTTTCATTTTATTTGAAATGTGGAGAGACAGATCTTGCATCCTCTAGTTCACCCCATCCCCCGACCAGGCAAATGCCTGCAACAGCCAGGGTTGGGTTAGGCTGAAGCTAGGAGCCTGGGACTCAATCCACAGGGATCCAGTCCTTGAGCCATCATCTGCTCTTTCCCAAGCACTCCAGTCTCTGCTTCTGTTTTCCTATGGCCTCCTTTCCCTGTGTATGTCTTTATGTCTTTACACAGCTTTCTTATGAAGATAACCAAGATTGAGTTTGGGACCCACCCTTATCTGCTATTATTCATTTAGAATGTTTTTATTTGAGAGCTAGAGTTAGAGAGTGAGAGACAGAAAGGTCTTCCATCTTCTGGTTCACTCCCCAAATGGCCACAACAGCCAGTGCTGGTCTGATTTGAAGCCAAGAGCTTCTTCCAGATCTCTCCACATGGTGCAGGGGCCTAAGCACTTGGGCCATCTTCTGCTTTCCCAGGCCATAAGCTGAGAGCTGGATCGGAAGAGGAGCAGGAGCAGCCGGAACACAACTAGTGACCACGTGGGGCGCCAGTGCTGCAGGCAGAGGCTTAGCCTACTATGCCACAGTGCTGACTGCCTATTCATTTTAATAATTACATCTGCAAAGAGCCTATTTCCAAATGAAGTCACATTTGAGGTACCAAGTAGACATACAGTGGGGGAGAGGGACATTATTTGCCCTATAACATCACTCAACAGAAGCCGTAGGTAGAACCAAATTATCAGATGTAACAGCCCAAGGAAGATCTCTTCTAGTGAGATTACTTCTCTACAGGTCAGGAAAATTAGAATAGGTAAAAACTATAGGCGAAATGATCTGCCTTGGAGTGAACAAAGAGCTCTTACAAATTGGACCAGCAGAAAATGGAAATAGAAACTTCACTAAATCTGCATTTGCTAATTTCTGCTCAGCCAACAAATAGTTCTACTTATAGATTGTAGGATAAAAAAGATCATCTTGAGAAATATTTTTGTTCAACATAATTACTCATCAGGGAAAAACAAATAGAAACCTCATTGAGAAGCTATACCATATTAAACAAAAAGGCATAAACCAAGAAGATGGACAATCCTAAGTGCTGTTGAGGATAGAACTAAATCTACATCAAGGATTAAGGGAACTAATTTCCAAATCTATTTGCTCCTATTTCTGTTTCAAGTTTCAACTGTAATCTCAGATGGTGCCAGTTATTTGCAGGTATACTAGGTCATTATTGAAATCTAACTTATTCTTCCCTGTTTCCTGGATCCTAGACTTAGAACACATGAACATTTCTAACAGTGAGTCAGCATTTCTTTCCAGGAAGTGTAAGAAACAAGGAAACAGGACACTTTTACCAGTTATCTCTGGTCCTTGTCCTTGAGTGGTGATTAGTTAAGAGAAGGGTCAATAGACTGAGGCCAGAATGTGGTGATTTGGAAGAGATGGCATAAAATTATTTGCATTTTTCTCTTATTTAACATTCTCTTCTGTAGTCAACAAAAGCATTAATTTCTGCTGAATCATTCATGGAGCAATATCTTTAAAAACTGACCTACTTCAAGAGTGTCCATACTAGGGAGAATGAAATGATCACCAACACACTTGATGGAAAGTTATTATATCAAGTGCTTAGGTAAAGAAATGAAAACATCAGAATCAAAAATTAAAGAGTACCTTCTCATGTGTGAAGAAAAAGAAACCTAAAATGCTTAAACTTGAAAAAGACAAAGGGTTTGGCTAAAAGAAAAAGAAACTTAAAATACTTGAGATGGAAAGTCCCAGCTGATGGGCGAAGGTTTGGAAAATTTTGTAAGCATGACAGATGAAATCTGTCTAGAAGAAGGGACCTTATCCAAAAATGCTAGTCTGGTGACTAGCATCCGGAGTAGAAGCCCTGTCAAGCCTCAAAGTCTATCTGGTAATGTTGGTGTCTCATAATCTCAACTGTTTTAGGAAGGCCTTATGCTCTTTTGAAAATGGCAACTGAATCTTATGAATTAAGCAAAAAATGCAGTGTTAGTTTTTGAAATGGGTAGTGGCTTGTTTTTGCAGAATCTTTGTGTTTGAAAATGTTGACTAGATCATGAGAATTAGATGTTTGGGAGAGACAAGTGTACATCAAAAAGTCTGGAAAATAGAATTAAAAGACAAACTTATTTTGGTGTAAAAATTTTGAAAGCTGTGTATAATTTTTTCATAATATGCATTTTCTATTAATGTTTTGAGGATCCCACATACATAGTATTCATTATTGCTAAGTAACAAATATTCATGGACTATGTCTAAATGGGCATCCCAAGGGAAAACTGATACATGACAAAGACCTTGGTGACTAAGAAAAAATGTATCCTGGATGCTGCCTTGCCTATCATACGCTGCTTTTTTTTCTTACAGGCAAGAGATTTTGCTCTTAGTTAGAACAAGGAGTAAGATTGTTGCCTTTGTAACCATTATTACTTGACTGCTGGTACACAAACTCAGAATACTGATGAGATATGGTATAAAACCATGCTGATCAACTTTAAGGGCCATGGTGGCTTGCCTGCGGCAGAACCGTTAGAAGCCACATATCTCAATAGAATTGTTGTTTGTTGGTTAATTGCATTAAAAGGTAAACTTAGGCACACTGACATTTTCCTGAGTTTGAGTATTCAGTGATTCATGGTTTGGGTAGCAACAGACCACAGGTCCACAGGTGCTTCAGTGCTCCACCAAGGGCACACAGAGATGTGGAAGCAAGACAAAGACAGTATTTGATTGGTTAAAGTGAAAAGTCTCTAGAGAAGTTAGTTGGTTGTTTTCAATTGATAAAGCCTCTAGTGAAAGGTTAGCTGGTGATTTCTGAGTGGTTTTGCATTACTGCTTAAATTGCGTCTTGGTTTGCTTATTGTGTCAGCTTTTTGTTGCCCAGGGAAATCCCTGAGACAAGCTGTCCTTGAATAAAGGAGGTTTATTTCAGCTCAATTTTAGAGGCTCACCGTCCAAAATCAGGTCAGCTCGTTGGTTCCGTGTCTGGTGATGGCATTGTTGCTGGCGGCTGACCCAGAGCATCACTTGGCAGGAGAGAACACGTGTCTCTCCATATAAAGCCACCATGATTTTACCTTGGGGTTCCACCCTAACAACCCAGCCCAGTCAAATCACTTCCCAAAAGCCCTACTTCTGAACACCAAAATTAGGTCATATTTCTGGCCCCTTGGTACCATTAACATAAGATTTTGGGACCAACTCCTTAACACATGGGCCTTTGGGAAACACCCAAACTAATATCCAAACCATCAGTAAGAACTGATCATGCTGGAGAAGTCTTAGCCTAATGGTCTTCCAAAGAATTAATAACTGACATGTTTTGCTACATTTCAAAAAGAAGAAATGCATTTCTGGTTACCCTGTCTTAGTCACTTGGTATTTCTGTACTCAGTAGAATAGCATCCATTTAATTGGAGTGAAATGTCTAATTAATTAGATTGGATTTCACCTACATTGTTTTCCACTTAATCACATGTACAATTGCTATGTAGCAGAGCTTATCAATCATAAAACTAATATCTGCTTTCAAACTTCCCCATACAGCCAGAGTAGTACATAAAATGACTCAATGACGCTGCATAATCCAAAGCTCTTTCTTTCTTTTTTTCTCTCTCTCTCTTCCTTTCTTCCTTCCTTTCTTCCTTCCTTCCTTCCTTCCTTCCTTCCTTCCTTCCTTCCTTCCTTCCTTCCTTCCTTCCTTCCTTCCTTCCTTTCTTTCTTTCTTTCTTTCTTTCTTTCTTTCTTTCTTTCTTTCTTTCTTTCTTTTTTACAGGCAGAGTTAGACAGTGTGAGAGAGAGAAAGGTCTTCATTCTGCTGTTGGTTCACTCTCCAAATGGCCGCCATGGCCCGCACTGTGCCGATCCGGAGCCAGGTGCTTCCTCCTGGTCTCCCATGCGGGTGCAGGGCCAAGCACTTGGGCCATCCCCCACTGCCTTCCCGGTCCACAGCAGAGAGTTGGACTGGAAAAGGAGCAACTGGGACAGAATCCGGTGCCCCAACCGGGAGTAGAACCCAGGGTGCCGGTGCCGCAGGCGGAGGGTTAGCCAAGTGAGTCGCGGTGCCGGCCACCAAAGCTATTTCAAAAAGTTTTCTTGAATATTAATTTTGAGCTGGGCAAAATTTTCTCTTTGAGGCAAAGGCAGGAAGGGTACAGAAGAAACAGTATAAGAAGAAACAGGGAGACCAGAGAAAAGAGGACAGGAATTCAGTGTGGCTAGAGAGGAGGACCTTCCTCAGGGAGTTGGTCCACATTGCTGTTTGCCTCTATCCCCGACCAGGAAGCGTGAAGAATGTGTCTTAAGTGCAGGCATTTGAGCCAGATGGCCTTGTAAAAAATAACACATTCTATACTGTGGAATGTCCTAATGTGGAAACCAATATCCAAGAATGGACTATGAAAAACAGTATCTGCTATTTTTAGCAGCCACCCCTTCTCTTTCTGAGTAATAAGCCTAATGTCCAGACTTATGATTCAAGGACCAAAAGAAAATGACAACTCTATCAGATGGATATTTTCAAAATATTACCCTGTTGTACTCACAGTGTTGCTTGGGAAAATTGCCAAAAAGGAAAACAAGGCCCATCAGCATGTGGTTTCATGTGCTGGAGAGAATGGGCAAATAAAGCAGAGAGGGCCTCGGGGGTGGCAGTGAAGACAAAGAGCTTGCTGGCAGCCAAGCCGTGCTCTCCTGTCTGTGAGGTGGCCTCTGAGAACACGTGCCTGACTCTCCTTCGCAAACAAAGCAACCAGAGCAGGAGGACCACAACCAGTGCTAGCCCCAAAGAGAATCCGGTGTGGCTGAGATTTGAAGATTGTTTTGGTTCCCTCTGCTTGAAAATCTGTCTCTCAGTGTTCTGTTTGGTGTCAGAAACTGCCACAGTGTTGGAATGCCCCTCTGATCACACACCTGTGCCTTGAGATAGCTAGTTAGGGTAGAGAGTTAGATGGTAGAACGGAAAAACAGAACAATAACATTGATAGGCACCATTTATCAAGCACTCACTGCCTTATTTCCTTCATTCCTCATATCACCCTGATGGAGCACTGGCAGGGGAAACTCTGGGTTGCCCACCCAGGGTCCATTTTTGTCCCTATTCTAAATTTAATTCGTCTTGTCTTAACCATTTATTTAAGCAAAGAGCAATAAATATGGCAGCACTCAATCAAAGAGATTCAGAGAGCTCCCTCATCCATGTGAGCAGGGAGCTTTTATAGGCTGGACACAGAAGCAAAGTAGAGGAGTCACCTGATTGGCTGAAGGGATGAGGCATTTGCTTCATTGGGGCATGGTCCAAGCTGATTGTGATGGCCTAAGCTCAGCTGTTACAAAATTAGGTATCTGTTTGTTTGTATCCTAAGTTAGTTGTGGTTACATAGGAATTCAAAGTGTGGAGACATTCTTCATGCTAATGACCTCCTAGTCATGTAATATAATACTTTTAACTGAATTCCACTTTTCTTCTTCCTTAATATAGCCTTGGGCAAGCCAAATGCATTCCCATTCCAGTGATCACTTTCCCGGTGGATGGTTCAGGACTGAGAGATGAGAGAGGCATGTCTTAAAGTGTCCTCAGTCTTTGCTGCCCGGGATGGAGACAACCGTGGAGCTCACAGGTTAGGCAGACTGAGTGTGAAGATAGCAGAGCTAGGAGAGGGCAAGGACAGCTTCCTTAATGGCACAGGCCAGGCACTGAATCAAACAGCCCTGACACCTGAATTCTCCACATCTGTTCTCTAAGGTAATTGATGTCCTTACTGTTTAAGCCAATTTGAGTTGAAATTATTTTTGCTATGTGCAGCCAAATGCACCCTAACTGAAACACTGCTATCAGTTTTCCCACTTAGAAACTGAGAATCGGACAGCTGAGTAATTGATTCAAAGCCCCCAGCAAGTGAGTGGAAGGGCAGAGTTCAAAGCCATGTTTCTCTGACTCTAAAATCAAGCTCTAACCTGCACACTAATCTGAGAATGGACAGCCACATCAGGGAGGTGAACTGTGGAACCAATGAGCCAGATACTCATGGGCCTGGGACTTGAGATGGGAGGTAGTCAAGTTCCTCTCTGAATGTTCCTCATCAGAGGGTGGGAGGGATTGGGGCAGAGCCCCCTGAGCAGCCAGGACCACACAACATCCTGGCCTTGGGATGAAGGGTAGCAGTGGTGCATGGGAGAGGCCCTGATGGGTTCCCATAGAAACACCAAAGGGAACTTGACCCAACTTTATATCATTTCGTTTTCACAGAGCTTTCCCATGTAAAAAGTAACTTTTTGGTGTCTGGTATAGTTGTTCTCTTAATTTCCCCGAGGTCTGAGCTAGCCTCCACTTTATAGATGAGGAAAACTGAGGCTGAGACTTGGCCAAAGTCTCTCAGCTAAGAGGGACTGGGACTTGCCCTGAAGTCTACCTGATTTTATGCTCTTCCTACACCACTGCAGGCAGTGTGACTCTTATTCCTGTGTTCTCAGTCACATACTCTAGAACAATGTTGGCAACACCTTGGGGAATGATGACTTGCATTGTAGATGCTATGATTCTAAGGGATTTAGAGGGAGGTCCAGGATCTCACTCTGCCAGAAAGGAGGAAAGGAGCCAGCTGCCTTGAGAATTCCCAAGCAATATGCAGCCCTAGAGCCAAGAAACCTTATTGTCTGGAAACAGGAGGAGCCCTTTAGGGCAGGCTGGAAAACCTCAGGCAAAGAGCCTGTTAGCCAAACCTTCTGTGGGATTGGAATTCTCCAGCACAGATAATTGAAAATCTCTTTGTACTGGTGTCCTTAGGCTAGGAGGGAAGATGACTCCGTAGCCAACAGGGTCCTACTGAGGAAAAATCTTGTTGCAAGTCAGCAGAGAAATGTAAGCTCTGGATTTCCCAATGTGACTAGCCGAGGTTTCTTCTTGATTGTTCATAAAGAGGATTATTAACTGGATTTCACCAAGCAAGCACATACTCGGAAGTGTTCTGTTGTTTTCCCCGAAGTTGTTGTGCACTTCCAAAGATGGACTGGGATTCTGTGTGTGTGTGGCCCCTCCCTGACAGCCAAGGCTTAGAACAGCATGGTTTCTTAAAAACATTGAAGTGCCAACTGAGTACCAAACACTAAACATACCTTTAATCTTCATAATCTCAAGCCAGCAGGTATTGTCACACTGAATTGGATACAGACTGACTCAAAGACACGCATAGCTAGCAGGTGGTAGAGAAGACATGCATTCTGGGAGGGTCAACTTCCATCGCATGTGTGCACACTTTGACCATGACTAGCCCATTGTACAGGGTGGCAAGACCCAGGATGTCATGGAAGTTGTGGTTTTTGGACATCAATTCAGCATACATGTTAGACTAGTGCTTGTGGGATTGGAGTTGGCTAAGGTGTGGTCTTCAATGAGCTTCCAATCTAATGGAGACAAATGTCATAGAAAAAATGTCTACTTGAAATCTCCTATTTCCTATTGAATTCTCCCCTTCTAAAGTAATACAATTTTTTAACTGGGTACGTGACAACTAAGTTAAATACTTTGTTTCACAGGCTCTCATGCATCTGGAGTGACCCTATATCAAAGTTCTGGATGATGGAATGTAAGAGAAAAAGGTGTGTCAACCTTTCAGTTGTACCTTTTACAAGAAGCAGTGTCCCCAACCTTCCCCTTTGCTGTTGCTTTGAGTGCAGACATAATGGCAGAAGCTGGAGGTGCCATCGCAACTCGTAATGTGAAAGTGACATCCTGGGGATGGCTCAGGTTCTGACTGCAAGACAGAAGGAGTCTAGGCACTGATGACTGAGGAGTTGACATAGAGGTTCTAGATCTTGTTCCTGGACTTCTTATGGAGGAAGAAATCAACTTTTCATTTACATCATTTTATTCAGGCCTTTCTGTTAAAGAAGCCAACTTTATGTCCCAATGAGTAGAGATGTGACCATAAATGTCTGTAAATCAATGCCTGATGATGCGGTAGTTCTGGTGTGTGCCTAGGTGGGACCGAAGCAGAGTCCCCCAGTGATTCCTGGGAGCCCCCAGAAGGGCTTCAGAAGTGCCTTCAACCTTTTGTTCCTATGCAGGTTTGCTCTGTTTGTCCTCTTCTGCTCTGTCATCCATACTGCCTTTGGCATGGCAAGTCTTCCACTGTCACAGCTCATCAAGGAAAAGCCACCACCCAGGCCCACAGCTGTCTCCCCTTCATCCAGATCCTGCAGGCCTCTGGGTAGAGAGAATACTTTTGTACTTCTGGCCACTGTGTGTCTCCTGGGCCAGCATGGAAGATCTACCCTGAGACATTCCAGAAACTGATGTCAGCTCTGGGCCCTGCCCCTTCACAGAGGTTGCACCCAGTCAATAGGGCCAGGCCTAAGGGAACAAAAACCTCATTATCCCTTCTGTAGCACCAAATGCTACTACTCCTGTCCCTATGCAGTTTGTGTCGTCTCCACTGTTCAAGACCCAGAACCTCACAGGTGAATTATGAATAAAGGTGAATTGGCCCCAGGATGCATTGAAAGCTCATGTAGGGGTAGCCCTGGCAGTGATATTGTCCAGTCTTATTAATAATTTTAATATTAATAATTTTAGTGGGTTCTTTCTATCTATTCAGACAAGAATTCTGAATATCGGCTCAAAATGAACCAGGCAGCATGGCAAGTTTTAACATTTTATTCAGGGAAAGGAAAGCACAGGAAAGTGAGGGATTTATTTAGGGGAGAAAGAAGTCTAGAAACTAAGTTGGGTCCATCCCAGGCAGAGAGCAGGCCAGGAGCCATGTGGACAAGCATGCAGGCAGGAAAGCAGAAGCAGGGCGGAGGCCAAAAGCCTCAGGCCCAAAGGCACGGGGCAACAAGGGTAGGGCCCACCGTGCTCCAGGCCTTTTATTCACTTCCAAAGGGGAGTGGTTACATAGTTTGATTGGCAGGTGGGCCAATCAGTCAGGGGCGTGAGATCACACAGGGAGTTGTGGTCTTCCAGCTCACAAATCTAATTGATTTAGTTCTATCTGCCTGCCTATGTCAGCAGGGGGTAGCCAAAGCCGATTGTTTGGCGTGTGCACATGGCTGCATGTTGAGCAGAAGGGAGCCTGTATTACCTACATACAAAGCGCTGTGGTGACATAGAAGTGGGGGAGGTTTCTCGGGCAGGAGTGACCCTGGAAGTCTTTGTAGCAGAAGCATTCTCTCCAGCAGGGAGCTCAGCGATGACTGCCAATTTGGCTGTCCCTTTACAGGTAGTCAGGTGACAGGGCTGGTGGCAAACTGATGGATGAATCCAAGAGTCCATTTTTTCTTAATGAATTGTATTGGTTCATTTATCAAGAGTTTGCAAAAACTAAAGTACCTAGAAGGCCATGAAGGAAATATCAATGAACCGTGCAGGAAACTGTGGACACAAATCCCACCCAAGTGACAGGAGATGCTTAGATCCTGCCAATAGTTGCCATACAAGAATAGACACCAGTTGGGTTAAATCAGATTTGTCAAAGAAAATTATCAAGGAAACCTGATATTTTAATGCAAAATAGTTCAGTTTTAAATATTTAGCTATCAGATATTTAAAAATCACTAGGCAGGCAAATTGAGCTCATTTTTGGGCTACCACCTGCTGCATCCTGACATTGTGAGACCATATTTATGTCCATACTCGAGACTTGGTAAATACTTGCTATGAGTGGGGCACTATATCAGCTCCAGGCTGAATATGTATGTATGTGTCACATGACAGGCATAACCCCCTAGGAACTTACAGTCTGTAGGAGGAGCATGACATAGACCCATGCAACTCCATGGAACAGGGAGTTAGGTCTCTTTGAGGGACACCAGGATTAGCTGTCTGGAGGGAGTGCCTCTTCCAGGAGGAGAGGAACTGAAGGAGGAGAATTTCAGCAAAAGTCAGGTGGGTCCATGGCACCAAAGATGAAAAGTGACGAGATGGAGGCTGTGTGATTGGGGGAAAAGGGAGCGGGGCCGGGGAGGTGATGGAGGAAGAGAAGAGGAAGAGCAGAATCCTGGGGGTGAGGCGAGAATGGAGCCAAGGCCATGGGCACGGGTTGGTCAGAGTTGGGCAGCGCCTCCGGGAAGGAGCGAATCCTCTCTCCAAGGGTGGCACGGAGCACAGCTCAGCTTCCTCTGGTCCCGTTTATGCAAATCTCGGAACAGAAAGCTGGGCCAGAGAGTGATTAAGAAACAGCCTTTGAAACAGTTTCTGTGGAAGGTCATTTAAAGACTAGATCTGATGAAAGGGAAAGTGAAAAGTTTTAAGCAGGATTGGAGGCAATACAAGAAAAGATGCATAAAATTCATCTTGGCTGAAGATGAAATCAAGAGTGGGATTAGCATTAAGTATATCTTGTGGAATGGAAAGAATGTTCTAAGAGTGTGTATTAATACAGTGGGGTTATCTATAAGGCAGAAAGATAGCCAATGACTCTCTAGTTACGAAACAGAAAAACAAAAGGATTAGACCACAGTAGATTATTTTAGGGAGGATCAGAAAATTTCTGTTGCAGGGTTGCAGCCCCTGCCGTGGTGAGAACCTGGCCTTTGTGCCTCTCCTGAGCTTGGCTGTGGTTCTCCATCTGCAGTGGCTCTGTTGGTGGCTTATGCTGGCTGTTTCTCCGCAGTGGGTTCTTAGGAAGGGTCTGTAATGGGCTGTTACTATCCCATTAACTTGACTTTCCATAAAAAGTTTCAGTCTTTCATTGGTGCTACATCCCTCACTCATGATCGCCAAGACTTCTGTAATTTCTGTAATTGTTTCTAACGTGACATCAATTTACAATGACAACTGCCATTTATTATGACACAGACCTATAGTGTGGTAAACAAGACTATATTATCTCATTCCATTCTGATGGCAACCATCTGGGCTGGGCTGCACTGAAGCCAGAAGCTCAGTTCAGCTTCCCTACATGGGGGACAGGAACCCAATTACTTGACCCATTGCCACTCCCCCACCCCCACCCCCATCCCCAAGTCTGCATTGGTGGAAGCCAGAGTCAGGAGCCACAGCAGACAATCAAAGCCACATGCTTTGATGTGGTCACAGGCATCTTAACCTCCTGTTCCCGATGTTGACCCTTTGTGTAATCAATGCCACTTACCAGCTGTGTGACCTTGGGTCTGGTTCTTACCTTTCTCTATTTTTTTTTAAATTTTAAAATGTAATAAGTTCTTTCATAATGTGATATTAAATGAGTTGAATACATGTAAAGTTCTGAGGCCAGTGCTGTGGCGCAGCGGATTAAAGCTCCAGCCTGCAGGACCAGCATCCCATATGGGCACCGGTTCAAGTCCTGGCTGCTCCACTTCTGATACAGCTCCCTGCTAATGCACCTTGGAAAGCAGCAGAGGATGGCCCAAGTCCTTGGGCCCCTGCACCCATGTGGGAGACCTGGAAGAAGCTCCTGGCTCCTGGCTTTGTATTGGCTCAGCTCCAGCCTTTGTGGCCATTTGGAGAGTGAACCAGCAGATGGAATAGATGTAAAGTTCTTAAAATTGTGTTACTTAAAATTCAGTAAACTCTCAATAAATGTTTATTGTTATTATTACTAGCGAGGGGGCCATTATCATCTTTAGATGTGAGGAAATTGCATGTTTAAGTTTTTCTCCAACATCAACACTGCCAGCTAGTAAGTGGTAGAGCCTTTTTTTTTTTTTTTTTTTTTTGAATCCAAGAACCCAGTTAGAACGATGAACTGGCAGCACTCCAAGCTTCAAGAAAGAAAGGAAGACACCATGATTGTGTGGATCCAAAACTCGTTTCTCTTTCCTTTTCATCTGTGCCTTGCTCCATTTATTTACATGTCCAGCTGATTTGCATGGTTTTGCCTGGGCATTAGCTGTTCTATGAAATTTTGTGAGCTCCCATTTTCTCCAACTAGATAAGGCCCGAGCCATTTATGGTCAACAATCCTATCTGAACCTTGACCACCAATACCTGCTGTGCAGAGAGTTCTGCAGAATCCTGGTGGGTTATGATGCCGAAATAACCATGAGTCATGGGATTTGCAAAGTCAGCCTCAGAAGCAAAGCTTCCTTTATCTGATATACAGTAACGGGCTTCCATTGGAAAAGCACTGAATTTGCTTAATTTATTTTTCCTAATCCTCTTAGGAGTTGGCTTTGTCTCAGTATGTGTGTTTCTAAAAAAATTCCAAATTTTTTATATTCATACTGAAACTGATGCTTAATAAAGTTCTATTATGCTCCATGGAGAATCACTGCCTAGATTCTAAAATCCTGATGTGTGAGAACTTCCTGTATTCTTTCGGGCAGCCAAAAGAGATTCCAAAGCCTGTGTTTTGTTCTCTTGTGGCACCATCTTCTCCAGAAAGTTGTTATCTACAGATGTTGAGAGTCAGGCTCATAGATACTGACGGATGAGTCCAAGATCTCAGAGGCAGTCAAGGGAAGAGCTGGATTGATGTTTTCCTTTTTGCTTTAGTCGATTCCTTCATTGTGGGAATATAAAAATGTATCAGAGTCCTCTATTAAGGTTGCATACTATTGAAAGTAAGCAAAACTCTAACTTGCAAGTACTTACAGACATAGGGGCTTGTCCCACACAACAAGAGATCCACTATTGATCCATCAGTGCAGGGACGGCAGGATTACTAGCTCTCGTTTTCTCATTTGCTAGGCCCCTGCTGAACATTTGACCCCTTTTATCATGGTTTTAGTAGATACCTGCTTATATTCATTTTCCAGAATGGTACCATATGGCTACCTGTATCTACCTGCAAGGGAGATGGGGACATATGAGTGTGGAAGAAGGGAATTGGGAAGGGATATTGGGTGTTGGGTACCCATGTGCCTTCACATCTGAATTCTGAAGATCATGTTTATACAACTCATAAACAACTGACTCAAGTTTTCAGTCAAGTCAGTGAAAAATATTTAGAGACTTTTTGGTGACATAACCATCAATATTCATTGTATATTTTATTGTTCCGTGGGTGGTTTGGTTTTATTTGCTGTCTAATCCTGTTCAAATATTCTGTGATCTTTGGTTTACTGATGTTTGGATTAAATCAGATACAAGCTAGTGGTTTTCAGTGCCATTCAATGCATCAGTGCTGAATAGGCTGGATAAAAATCGCCTATCTGTTCCTGAGGCCTTTTTGGTAAATTGAATCTTTCAAAGAATGTGTACACTTCATTTAGATTTTCAAATTTCTTGGTGTGAAGTTGTCTATAATATTCCCTGACTATTTTGATGTCTGTAGGATCTGTAGTGACATCCCTTATTTTGTTCCTGATACTAGTAATTTTGGTAATTTGTGTGTTTTTTCTCTCTCTCCCTCCCTCCCTCCCTTCCTCCCTCCCTCCCTCCTTCCCTCTCTCTCTCTCTCTCTCTATCTGATTATTCTAGTTAAGTGTTGGTTGATATTTTCAAAGAACCAGATTTTACATGAATTGACTTTAACATTTTATAATTTTTTTTTAAAAAAAGATATCTTTTTACTTGAAAGGCACAGTTACAGAGAGAGAGATCCTCCATCTGCTGGGTTACTCCCCAAATGGCCGCAACTGCCAGAGCTGAGCCTATCAGAAGCCAGGAGCCAGGAGCTTCTTCCAGGTCTCCCACATGGGTGCAAGCAAGGTTCCAAACTCTTGGGCTATCTTCCACTGCTTTCTCAGGCACATTAGTAGGGAGCTGGATTGGAAATGGATCAGCCAGGACTCAAACCATTGCTCATATGGGATGCTGGCATGGCAGCTGCGGCTTTACCCACTACACGACAATGCTGGCCCCGTAATTTGTAACTGTCTATTCTTACTATTTCCTTCTTTCGACTTGCTTTGTGTTTAATTTACTTTTCTTTTTAAAACTTTTGTCTGATTTCTTTTTATTTAGTAAATATAAATTTCGAAAGTACAGTTAATGGATTACAATGGCTTCCCCCTCCATAATTTCCCTCCCACTCACACCCCTCCCATCTCCCGCTCCCTCTCCCATTCCATTCACATCAAGATTCATTTTCAATTATCTTTATATACAGAAGATCAGTTTAGTATATATTAAGTAAAGATTTCATCCGTTTGCACCCACACAGAAACACAAAGTGTAAAATACTGTTTGAGTACTAGTTATAGCATTATTTCACATTGGACAACACACTAAGGACAGATCCCACATGAGAAGTAAGTACACAGTGACTCCTGTTGACTTAACAGTTTGACTCTCTTGTTTATGGTGTCAGTAATCACCGAGGCTCTTTATAAGTTGCCGAGGCAATGGAAGCCTTTTGAGTTTGCCAACCCCAATCTTACTTAGACAAAGTCATAGCCAAAGTGGAAGTTCTCTCCTCCCTTCAGAGAAAGGTACCTCCTTCTTTGATGGCCCATTGTTTCCACTGGGATCTCACTCGCAGAGATCTTCCATTTAGGTCTTTTTTTTCCAGAGTGTCTTGGCTTTCCATGTCTAAAATACTCTCATGGGCTCTTCAGCCATATCTGAATGCCTTAAGGGCTGATTCTGAGGCCAGAGTGCTATTTAGGACATCTGCCATTCTATGAGTCTGCTGTGTATCCCGCTTCCCATGATGGATCGTTCTCTCCCTTTTTGATTCTATCAGCTAGTATTAGCAGACACTAGTCTTGTTTGTGTGATCCCTTTGACTCTTAGACCTATCATTGGGATCAATTGTGAACTGAAATTGATCACTTGGACTAGTGAGATGGCATTGGTACATGCCACCTTGATGGGATTGTATTGAGATCCCCTGGCATGATTCTAACTCCACCTTTTGGGGCAAGTCTTATTTTGAATTTTAATCGTTTGTTAAATGTGAAATGGGGATTAAAAAGTACAATAATATCTTTCAAGGTGACCAATGTGAAAACATATAAAGCATAGTTAGTGCAGTTCTCCCATATGATTCACAGTTTAGAAACATTTTTCATTTTTGATTTTCCAGTGATTTCTCAAGTAAATCAAACATGAAGGGGCAGAATTTGTATTTGTATTTGTATTTGTGTAAATGTAAAAAAGAGTAACCACATTCTTCTCAGATCTGGAAAAAATGATGCTGAAGTTCATGTGGAGGCACAGGAGACTTCAAATAGCTAAAGCAATCTTGTACAACAGAAACAAAGCCAGAGGCATCACAATACCAGATCTCAGGACATACTACAGGGCAGTTGTAATCAAAACAGCATGGTACTGATACAGAAACAGATGGATAGACCAATGGAACAGAATAGAAACACCAGAAATCAATCCAAACATCTACAGCCAACTTATATTTGATCAAGGATCCAAAACTAATCCCTGGATTAAGGACAGTCTATTCAATAAATGGTGCTGGGAAAATTGGATTTCCATGTGCAGAAGCATGAAGCAAGACCCCTACCTTTCACCTTACACAAAAATTCACTCAACATGGTTTAAAGACTTAAATCTATGACCCAACACCATCAAATTATTAGAGAGCATTGGAGAAACTCTGCAAGATATAGGTACTGGCAAAGACTTCTTGGAAAATACCCCAGAAGCACAGGCAGTCAAAGCCAAAATTAACATTTGGGATTGCATCAAATTGAGAAGTTTCTGTACTTCAAAAGAAACAGTCAGGAAAGTGAAGCAGCAACCGACAGAATGTCTGATTTCTTAAGGTGAATGTGTAGATCACTGGTTTTTAGGCCCTCCTCTTTACCATATTAACATATAAAGTTATAAAATTCCCTTTAAGAACCATTTTAGGGGCAGGCATTTGGTGCAGCAGTTCAGTGGCTGTTTGGACACCCACATCCCATATCTGAGTCCTGGCTTTGCTTCCAGTCTAGCTGCCACTAATGCATACCCTCAGAGGCAGAAGGTGATAGCTCAACTGATGGGGTCCCTACCACCTACAATGGAAACCCAGATTAAGTTCCAAGTTCCAGGCTGGTGCTGTGGCATAACAGGTAAAGCTGCCACCTGCAGTGCCGGCATCCCATGTGGGCACCTGTTCGAGTCCCAGCTGCTCCACTTCTGATCCACCTCTCTGCTGCAGCCTGGGAGAGCAGTGGAAGACGGCCCAAGTCCTTGGGCCACTGTACCCACATGGAGACCTGGAAGAGGCTGCTGGCTTTGGGTTGGTATAGCTCCGGCTGTTGTGGCCAACTGGGGAGTGGGCCTGCGGATGGAGGATCTCTCTCTGTCTCTGCCTCTTTCTCTGTGTAACTCTGACTTTTAGATAAATTAATAAATCTTAAAAAAAAAAATTCTAAGTTCCTGGCCCAGTCCTGGCTATTGCAGGCATTTGAGGACTGAATCAATAGGTGGAATGGTGGAATCTCTCTCTCTCTCTCTCTCTCTCTCTCTCTCTCTCTGTCTCCTGGCTTTCTGCATAAGTAAATTTTTTTTTAATTAAACTTATTTTAAAAGAACCATTTTAATCGTCTCCTACACATTTTATTATGTTGTTTTTATTTCCTTCAAAACATTTCTAATTTTCGATGACTTCCTTTTTTTGGAGGGCCCATTGTACAGTTAAGTATGTGGTTTAATTGGGGGATTTTCTAGTATGTTTCTGTTCTTGTAGTCTAGTTCAATTTCATTCCAACCAAAGACCGCACGTTGTATTATTTTGTTTAACTACTTTAAAAGATGTCTTTTTTTTTTTTTTTTTTGACAAGCAGAGTTAGAGACAGAGAGAAAGGTCTTCCTTCCATTGGTTCACCCCCAAAATGGCCACTATGGCCAGCGTGCTGCACCAATCCAAAGCCAGGAGCCAGGTGCTTCCTCCTGGTATCCCATGCGGGTGCAGGGCCCAAGCACTTGGGCCATCCTCCACTGCCTTCCCGGGCCACAGCAGAGAGCTGGACTGGAAGAGGAGCAACCGGGACAGAACCAGTGCCCCAACGGGGACTAGAACCCGGAGTGCCAGCACCGCAGGCAGAGAATTAGCCCATTGAGCCGCAGCGCCAGCGAAAGATGTCTTAAGCTCAGTACATGTCTGTCTTGGTGAATGTTCCATGCGCACTTGAATTCTTCTGTTGGGTGCAGCATTTTATAAGTGTCAGGTAAAGTTAGTTGGCAGAGGAGATCAAATATTTATTTCCTTATTAAATTGTCTACTTGTAGAATAAGATCCTGAGATAGGAATGTTGAATTCTCGAAGTCTAATTATAATTTTTCTTATTTCTCCTTGAATTCTGGGAGTTATTTTATGTATCTTGAAGATCTTTTAGATGCATGCACATTTTGTTATTTCTTTGTGAGAAATTAACCCCTTATTACTATGCCATGTCCTTCTTAAAGCACTGTTTTTTTTTTTTTGAAAGATTTTATTTGAGAGGTAGAGTTACAGTGAGAGGGAGAGACAGAAAGGTCTTCCTTCTGCTGGTTCACTCCCCAGTTAGCTGCAACAGCTGAGCTGCCCTGATCCGAAGCCAGGAGACAAGGGCTTCTTCCCAGTCTCTCACGTGGGAGCAGGGCCCAAGCACTCGGGCCATCTTCCACTGCTTTCCCAGGCCACAGCAGAGAGCCGGATTGGAAGAGGAGCAGCCGGGACTGGGATTGCAGGCGCCACAGGAGGAATATTAACCTACTGCACCACAGTGCCGGTCCTGGCCATGTCTTTGTCTTTGATATTTCCTGCTCTGAATTCCACTTTGTCTGATATTAATATAGCCACTTGGCTGTCTCACATTTCATGTTTGCATGACATATCATCTTTACTCCTTTAATTTCTCACCACTTTCTCACAAAGTGATTTTTTGTAACAAGCGTTGTGCCTGAGCGAGTGCAAACAGAGGAGCACCACACATTGGTAGAATTTGACAGTCCTTTATTGCCGGCAGTCTAGAGCAGGCTCATGCCTTCAAGAATTCTCAACCCTGAAGCTCGAAGCGAGAGGGTTTATAAAGGCAAAACCACAAGGGGGGGAGTGGGGGAGAATACATGGTCACTAAGGTCAAGCTGACCTAAAGCATATGTGAAACGAACATCAATTACAGTCTTAACAATACCAATTACAATATAAACATTAGTCCAGGTACTGACCTAAATCATATATGGGACATAGGCTGCACCTAGATTAATGGTAAGATTGTAGTTTGTCTATCTGTTTTAATATTGTTTTAAGCTTGAGTGGTCAAGCTAAGGGATTTCTATGATCCGTCAGGCAGGATGTAGGGTGCTGCTATTATCTTAGTTTCAGACCATAGTCTCATGGCAGAGGGTGCTTTCTCAAGGTGAGTCTTGAGTACTCTAAAATGGAGTCCCTAGTGTCAGGGTGTCACTTCAATAGGATATAATAGGTCTTAACTTTTATTTTTGTTTTTTAAGATTTATTTTATTTAAAAGGCACAACTGGAGCTGGCATTGTAGTATAGTGAGTAAAGCCATTGCCTGCAGTGCTGGCATACCACGTGGGCACTGGTTCAAGTCCAAGTTGCTCCACTTCCTATCCAGTTCCCTGATAACACTCCTGGGAAAGCAGTGGAAGATGACCCAAGTGCTTGGGCCCAGCCCAGCTCAGCCCAGCCCAGTCCTGGCCATTGTGACCATCTGGGGAGTGAACCAGCAGTTAGAAGTCCTCTCCTTTCTCTCTCTTTCCCCTTCCCCCTCTGCCTCTGCCTCTGCCTCTTGCTCTCTGTAACTCTGCCTTTCAAATAAATAAATAAAACTTTTTTTTAAAGGGCAGAATTACAGAGAGAGACACAGAGAAATAGAAAAAAATCCTGCATTCCCTTATTCCCTCCCCAAATGGCCACAATGGCTGGTGCTGGACCAGGCTGTCTTCTGCTTTCCAAGTCACAATAGCAGAGAGCTGGATTGAAAGTAGAGCAGCTGGGACTTGAACCAGCACACATACAGGATGCCAGCATCCCAGACAATGGCTTACCCTCTGTGCCACAATGCCAGCCCCTAAGTTTTATTATTTTAAAAAATTTCTTTGAGACAGAGAGAGGGAGAAGGAGACTTTTCCAAGCTCTTTCCCCAAATGTCCACAATAGCCAGAGCTAGGCCAGTCTGAAATCATGAGCCAAGAACACCATCTGGGTTTCCCACGTGGTTGGCAGGAACCCAAGTACTTGGGTCGTCATCCACTCACTCCCAGGTGCATTAGCAGAAAATTGTATTGGAAGCTCAGAGTAGCTGGAGCTTGAAAGAGGCACTCCAATAAGGGATGCGGGCATCACATTTTCTTCATGGAACTGTTGGCTATTTGTATGTCTTCCTTTGAGAAATGTCTATTTAGATCTACTCCTCATTCTTTTAATTGGATTGTTTGATTTTTTTTTTCTTTTTTTGCTATTGAGTTCTTTATGTTTTCTGGTTATTAACCCCATAGTGAATGTAAAACGTGCAAATCTTTTCTCTCATTCTGTAAGTTGTCTCTTTCACTCTGTTATATTCTTTGCTGTGCACAAAATACATCTTTTATGAACAGTCAATGATGTTTCAAAGAGAAGTTTAGAAGTCTCTACTATTTACTCGTATACTTACCATTCCCAGTATTCTTCTTTCCATTGAAGAGAAACAGAACCACCCATGGGAGAAGCACACGCACACAGATTTATTATGGGGGATTATGGAGGCCGAGAAGCTCTGTGGCCTGCCTTCCACATGCTGCAGGCCCAGGAAGGCTGATGATGGTGTGGATTCAGTGAACACTGAAGTCTTGAGAACCCGGAAACCAGTAGTGTCAGTCCAAGTCCAGAGGCCCCAGAATCAGGAGCACTCCTGCCTGAAACCCAGAGCAGATGGATGGCCCAGCTCAAGCAGAGAAAGCAAACCCATTCTGCCTTCTACCTTTTTGCTCTGTTCAGAGGACGAGACCTGGTGACATTAGGGACCCCATCTCCTAATTCGGTCAACTGATACAAATACTAGCGTCACCAAGGAACACCTCAGGCACCAGTAGCAGAACTGATTTGCCGTCCAACAGGCAACACCTGACCTTGTCAGATTGCCACATAAAATTAACCATCACAACTTTGTGGATTGAAATTTCCATCTTTTTTATTTTTTCCTTTTGCCCAAAGCACTTCCTTTAACATTTGTTGTACAGCAGGTGTGCTCATGAGAAAATTTCTTGGCTATTATTTGGGAAAGTTTGCATTTTATCTTCACTTTTGAAGAATGTTTTTGCTAAATATAGAATCATAGGTTGGTCGGTTTTATTTCAGCATTAAAAGAGAAAAACCCGGGGCCAGTGCTATGGTATAGTGGGCTAAGCCTCTGCCTGTGGTGCCAGCATCCCATAGTGGGCCTCGGTTTGTGGCCCGGCTGCTCCTTTTCCTATCCAGCTCTCTGCTATGGCCTGGGAAAGCAACAGAAGATGGCCCAAGTCTCTGGGCCCTTGCACCTGCGTGGGAGACCTGGAAGAAGCTCCTGGCTCCTGGCCTGGGATCTGCACAGCTCTGACCATTGCGGCCATCTGGGGAGTGAACCAGTGGATGGAAGACGTTCCTGTCTCTCCCTCCCTCCCTCCCTCTCTCTCTCTCTCTCACTTTACCCCTCAAATAAACAAATAAAATCTTAAAAAACCCCACTCCATGTCTTCTGGACAATATAGTTTTTAATGTAAAACCTGCATCTTTGTTCTTTGTATTTGGTGTGTCTTTTTCTCTGATTGCTTTTAAGATTTAACTTTATTACTTGTTTTTAAGAATTTAATTATTGTGTGTTCTGATATATTTGGGACATGAGGAGGGCTGTTGCATTGGCAGTTTTCATCAATTTCAGAAAAACTAGCAGTCATTATTTATATTTTCTCTCCCTCCCTGCCTCCCTCCCTCCTTACCTCCCTCCTCCCCCCCACCCCCGCAGACTTCAATTACACACATATTAGAGTGCTTGGTATTGTCCTAGGAGTCACAGAGCCTCCGTTTGTGTGTGTGTGTGTGTAAAGACTTTGTTTAGGTTTTCTGAGCAGTTTGACCTTCATAGGAAAATTGAACAGGAAATAGGGAGTCATCAGACTCCATGTTCCCATGCATACATGTCTCCTCCTGAAGTGGACATCCTGCACCACAGTGGTGGTGTGTTTGCTACAATGAGCGAACCAACAGGATTCAGCCTCCCAAATCCATAGTTTCCATCAGGATTCACTGTTAGTATTTACAATCTATGGTTTTTGACAAATGCGCAATGACATGTATGCCCCATTATAGTATCAAACAGTGGATTTACAGCCCTAGAAACCTCTGTGCTCTACTTACACATCCCTCACCAACTCTTCAACCTCTGACAACTACTCATCTTTTTACTATTTCCATATGTTTCCTTTTGCTGATTGTCATATAGTTGGAATCAGATAGTGTGTAGCCTTTTCAGATAGGCTCTGTCACTAAGTCATGTACATTTCAGGTTCTTTGGTATCTTTCCACAGTTTTATAGTTATTTAATAGTGCTGAGTGATATTCTACTGTCTAACAGGTTTTTTTCCGTTTTTAAGGTTCATTTTATTTATTTGACACAGCTACAGAGAGAGAGGGGGACACAGAGAAGGGGTGGGCAGGGGGGAGATCTCCCATCCAGTGGTCCACTCCCCAAATAGCTGCAAAGGCCAGGGCTGGGCCAAACCAAAGCCAGGATCCAGGAGCTTCTTCTGGACCTCTCAAGTACTTGGGCCAGCTTCCTCTGCTTTTCCAGGTGTCTTAGCAGGATGCTGGATGGGAAGTGGAGCAGCTGAGACTTGAACTGGCGCCCATACAGGATTCTGGCATCACAGGTAGTGCTTTACCCGATATGCAACAACACCTGCCCCAACACAGTTTCCTTATCTCCTCACCTTCTGAGGGACATTTTGGTTCATTCCAAATGTGACAATTATGAATAAAGAAGCTATAAACATCACATGCAGATCGTTGTGTGGCTATAAGTTGAAAACATTTCAGTAAATACCAAAGATTGTGATGGTTGGATTGTATGTTATGAGTATATTTAGCTCTGTAAGAAGCTGCTACACTGTGACTGTACTGTTTCTCATTGCCACCAGCAATGAAAGAGTTCTTAAGGCTCCACATCCTCCCCAGCATTTGGTGTTATCAGTGTCTTGGAGTTCAGCCATTCTGATGAGTGTGCAATGGTACCTTATTGTTCTAACTTGCGCTAACCCGGTGACATATAGGGATGAGCATGTTTTCATATGCTATTTGCCAACTGTGTATCTTCTTTGATGAGGTGTGTGTTTCAGTCCTTTGACCATTTTTTTAAAGATTTATTTGAAAGTCAGTTACGGAGAGAGAGGTTTTCCATCCACTGGTTGACTTCCCAATTGGCCACAATAGCCGGAGCTGCGCTGATCCGAAGCCAGGAGCCAAGAGCCTCTTCTGGGTCTCCCACGTGGGTGCAGGGGCCCAAGGACTTGGGTCATCTTCTATTGCCTTCCCAGGCCATAGCAGAGAGCTGGATCAGAAGTGGAGCAGCCAGGTCTTGAACCAGTGCTCAGATGGGATGCCAGCACTTCAGGCCAGGGCATTAACCCTCTGCACCACAGCGCCAGCCCCTTGTCCATTTTTAAATAGTTTTTTTTTTTTAATTGCTGAGTGTGAAGTGTTACTTGCGTATTTTGGATTTCAGTCCTTTATTAGACATGTCTTTTGCAAATATTTTCTCCCAGTCTATGGCTTTCTTGTTGTTCTCTTGAGTTGCTAATTTTTAAAATTCTGTGTACTCTGTGCTTCAGTTTTGATTGGCTCCTCTGTTGTCTTGAAGTTCATTAATCTGTTGTGGCTGAATGTATCTTAATACCATCCCGTGAACTTTTACATTTCAGATATTGTGTTTTCCACTCTATAATTTATCTTTGGATTTTTATTTGTAGCTTCTATTGCTCTCTTCGGAGTCTTTCCTTTAAATGCTAAAACAGTTATAATAGCTGTTCTAACATCCTTGTATGCTAGTTCCTTTCTGTTCACCATTTCCTGATTGGTTTCTATTGATTCCTACTTATTTCTCACATTTTTATACTTAGCATGCCTGATTGAATGTTGGATATTGTGACTGTGATCTGACTGAATGGATTTTTTTTTTTCAATCCTATAAGGATTTGGAGGCTTTATTTTGCAACTGATTATTTGCTAATATGTTTCATCCTCTTTAAAGCCCATTTTAAAGCTTTAGTGGGGGGTGACTCTAGAATATTCTTTGCTCCAAGTCCTGTTCAAGCCTGTTACCATGATGTGGCCCTCTTTATTCTTCACTGAATGTTGCGGGTGATCAAAACAGGACCCATCAGTATGGTTGGTCAGGGCTCAGGCTTCTTGCCTCCCCATGTGAGCTTTTGTAATTATTCAACTTACAGTTCTTGGGTCATCTGTGCCGAGACTTGTGGAATCTCACATTGATGCCATGTGAGAAGGTATTCAGTGGCGATGCAAGGGAAGCCCTATACAAATTTTTGTAGGTGATTTTCTTGTGTTGCCTCTTTTTTTTTTTTTTTTTTTGAATACAGTTCTGTTCCACAATTTCAGCCACGTCCGCCTTCCCAATGCTTATCTTTAATCAGTAAGTCTGCACACTCTTGGGATTCCCCCTCCCTGGGTGGGTGGTCCACATCGTCCCTGGGCTACAAGCCTAGCATCACAGAGCTTAACCTTGGATGCCTTCTGTCAAGAGCCAGTCAGTTGCTTCCTGAAGCCAGATGTTCACAAACAACCTTTACACACACTTTTTTCCAGTTGTCTAGTTCTTCCCCTCCCCCCTTCACTGGTTCAGACCTCCATGCTCCATCATCGCAGGAATGTAAAGTTTCTCTGAGTTTTGGTATGCTAGCTATGTTTGAGACCCACTAATACCAACAACATTGGCATTATTCTTATCTGTACATGATCAACATTGCAATGTTATTAATGAAATCATCTTCCCAGGCCCTAGACAAATAAGCATATCTGATAACTGTAGTAATAAGATAGTATATCATGTAGCCAGTCAGTTAAGGCTTTCATTTATATCATTTCATTTAATCTACTAAAGGACTATTATTTGATCCACTTTTTAAAAAGAAAATTCTCAGGTATAAAGATATGAAGTGGTTTTGTCTTATGCCATACAACTACTAGGTGATATTCTAACCTCGGATCCTAGATCTCTGGGAACTGGGAGGATCACAGGTAGACCTGGAAATCTGTTAACTTGTTGATTAAACAAGTAAATAATAATTTATTTGTTTGAATGAAGCATCAAAACATTAGAGACCAAACGGTGGCATCAAAATATTCCCTAACTCTACATAATCACATACAAGCACACTTCAAAAAATTTATGGAAAATAGAATTTAAAAATAAGTTTGTTTTAATGAAAAATATTTTTGAAATTCATGCATTGTTTTTCATAGCATGTGTTTACCATGAACTCTTTGAAGACACCTTGTGGCTGTGTTAAGTCAAGACCCCATTTAAATGTTTTTTTTCAGGTTTATCTTTTTAAAGATTTATTTATTTATTTTGAAAGGCAGAGTTACAAAGAGAGAGAGAAGGAGACAGAGAAAGAAACAGATATCTTCCATTTGCTGGTTTACTCCCCAGATGAAGCTAGGAGCTTCCTCCGGGTTTCCCATGTGAACGCAGGAGCCCAATCACTTGGGCTACCTTCTCCTGCTTTCCCAAGCACCTTAGAAAGGAGCTGGATCAGAATTGCGGAGCACCACGGTTACCAACAGGAAGGGGTCTGAACTGGGGTTAGAAGGCAGGCCAGTGCAAATAAATCCCTGTCTCCTCCCATACCCAGAATCAGCTGGGCTAGTCTCGAGCATACCAAACAGTGGTTCCAGGCCTCTGTCCCCTCTCTGCATGCTCTTGCCTCTCCTGGAACCAGAACTAACTCTTGTTTCCTCTCAAAAGCCACCCCCTCTCCCGAACTCACCCCATTTCTCTCCATACTTGGCCCCACGATCACCCCTTATCTCTAGTCAGTCTTTGCCTCGTATGGTTGGCCGTTCTGGTTTCCTCAGCTAAAGCTAGGCTCGCCTTATCATTTGTGGCCAAGGACTGGAAGGAACAGGAGGCATACATGAGGGGCTCCATAGATGTACAGCACCAAGGGTTCATTCTCAGGGACCACGAACCATGCCTTGTGCCATCCTTTCCCACCCTTCTCCATGTAGTGCAGGAAGCTGCAGGTGACACTGTTCCCGCCGCCACTGAGGCCTGTTTCTGTGGCCAGAGACACATGCGGAGCATCAGTGTTGACAGAAGGCCCTGCCTGGCTCCCCTTGGCCTTTAACCCACCCCGCCCCGCCCTCCTAATGTAGAGATCGCCATTTCCCTGTCTCAGATGAAGATGCTGCAGCTCAGGTGGCAGGAGCGATTTGCCCAGTGTCACCCAGTCATGTAGAGTGGAGGAGATTCCAAGCCAGACTTGTCTGCCTGCTGTGGACAGGGCTGCTGGCTCTAAGAGCCAGTGGAAGGGGCGTTACCGATCTTAGGGGGGGCCCTTGAAATGCTAAGTGGGCATTCTTTCTTCAACTTATTCCTCAAGTCATTTGCACACTTAGGCCCCACTCTTCTCTCATCTTTTCATAGTACATCTGCTCCCTACTCTCCAGCTCCAGCATTGTGGCTCAGGGGGCGCCAGTGGGTGGTTAATGCAGTTGGGCTGGGAAATGCCAGCTCTAGATGGGAATGTATTGACTTGGAAGGAGAGCACTGAGCGCTGTTAGGATGAAATGAGTTAGTATATGCAAAGCATTTACTCTACTCCTGGCACAGAAGTGTTCTTTAACTGTTAAATACCTCCATTGGTTAAAATAACTAACTGAAAAATATGTATGTGTGCACACCTAGAAAGGTGAGTGTTAACAGTGCTAACTTGGGGTAGAAGGAATATGGTGGGTTTTTTTTTTATTGTTTATATTGTCTTATGCTACTTGGTGATAAGAAAAGGCAATTTGTTCATTTAAAAAGTCCCAGCTCTGCCATTCGCTGGACAAGTAAGCGCTATGATCCTTGGTTTCCTCATTTGTAAAACAGGGATGATGATAGTATGGGCACATACTCTGAGGATTAAATGTGTAAAGTGCTTCAATAAAAAAAGAATTGTGGAGCAGCCGGAACTTGAACCAGTACCCCTGTGGGATGCCAGTGCTGTACGTGGCAGTGTGTCCCGTTGCACCGCAATGCTGGCCCCCAGGGATGTCTTTCTAAAAGAGAAAGTAACTTTAAAGCAAATCCCATTTTAAAAGATCACAATGTGATGAACACATGAACACTTTGTGTTCGATGTTCCTCACCTATTTTTGACTCTTCAGTCAAATTAGTTCGGAATTGACTGAACAAACCTTGGATCGAAGCCATGAATTAGGAGAATGAAGCACACGGTGTCTTCTCAGCCCAGTCACCTCAAGAGTGACTTCGGTGTCATCCTGTGTCCACGGCGCCCCCAAGCCCCCATAGCTGCTAGTGAGAGGATGGCCACACTGTATGTTTTGAGATACATGAAAGGAATCCTTGTCTGTTAGTGCATATTCCTAACATGGCAGATGCTGGCAGGAATGTCCTTGGATACAAATGGCTGTTGGCCGGCCTCAGGTCCTCGCCAGCTATTTACCAAAACCATCTGGCTGTTCTGTTTCTGCCAGGTGAGCTTCTCTTCAGGGTAGTTCACAGCATGACAGCTGGCTTCCCCCAGAATGAGCAAATGGGAGAGCCAGAGAGCCAAGGAAGGCAGCCTACAGCAAACTGCAGCCTCGTGGCTGTCTAGTGTGAGCAGTGACATCCCATCAACTCTACCAGCTTCTGTTCACTAGGATTATGTCATTAAATCCCGCCCCCACTCATGGCAGGAAACTAGAGAAAGGCACAGCTACTGGCCCTCAATTATATCCTTAGTGGTGGATACAATTTGCCACTATTATCTCCCCGATGCCCACTTTGTTGTTAAAAATGCTCGCCACTTATTGGTGCTATTTTCAGGGCCTCTTGCTGCATCTCACCTTGTCAATCATTCCTTTCTTAAATTTTTCCTCTTCCATTTTCATCAACACTTCAGTCTGCAAGTTTTTGTCTTTCTTGGCAACTGTTTGTAACTCCCTTTCATAGGGCCATCTTACTCTGATAAGTTTTAAGAGCAGAGTTTTGAAAACTAACTTATTCTTTGTCATGTTCTCACTATATATAATTTTTTTTAAACTTTTATTTAATGCATATAAATTTCCAAAGTACGACTTATGGATTACAATGGCTTTCCCCCAATACCGTCCCTCCCACCCACAACCCTCCCCTTTCCCACTCCCTCTCCCCTTCCATTCACATCAAGATTCATTTTCGATTATCTTAATATACAGAAGATCAGCTTAGTATACATTAAGTATGGATTTCAACAGTTTGCTCCCACACAGAAACATAAAGTGAAAAATAATAGATGATTTTTTTAAATGATGATGAAATCAGAGCAGACCTATTGTCATGTTTAATCCCAGTGAGAGTCAAGTTGGGAATTGATAATTTCTTTCTTTCTTTCTTTTTTTTTTTTTTTTTTTTTTTTTTTTTTTTTTTTTTTTTACAGAGGATCAGTTTAGTATGCATTAAGTAAGGATTTCAACAGTTTGCACCCCCATAGAAACACAAAGTGAAATATATTGTTTGAGTACTCGTTATAGCATTAAATCTCAATGTACAGCACATTAAGGACAGAGATCCTACATGAGGAGTAAGTGCACAGTGACTCCTGTTGTTGACTTTACCAATTGACACTCCTGTCTATGGCATCAGTAATCTCCCTATGCTCCAGTCATGAGTTTCCAAGGCTATGGAAGCCCTCTGAGTTCTCCGACTCTTATCTTGTTTAGACAAGGTCATAGTCAAAGTGGAGGTCCTCTCCTCCCTTCAGAGAAAGGTACCTCCTTCTTTGATGGCCTGTTCTTTCCACTGGGATCTCACTCGCAGAGATCTTTTGCCAGAGTGTCTTGGCTTTCCATGCCTGAAATACTCTCATGAGCTTTTCAGCCAGCTCCGAATGCCTTTAGGGCTGATTCTGAGGCCAGAGTGCTATTTAGGACATCTGCCATTCTATGAGTCTGCTGAGTATCTCACTTCCCATGTTGGATCACTCTCCCCTTTATTTACTCCATCAGTTAGCGTTAGCAGGTACTAGACTTGTCTATGTGCTCCCTTTGACTCCCAGTCCCTTCACCATGACCAACTGTGAACTGAAACTGATCACCTGGAACAGTGAGATGGCATTGGTACATGCCACCTCGATGGGATTGAATTGGAATCCCCTGGTATGCTTCCAACTCCACCACTTGGGGCAAGTCAGCCTGAGCATGTCCCAAATTATACATCTCTTCCCTCTCCCATTCCCACCACCATGTTCAACAGGGATCACATTTCAGTTAATTTTCAACACTTAAGAATAACTGTGCATCAATTACAGATCTAAACCAGTCATATTAAGTAGAACAGATAAAAAAACTACTAAGAGGGATAATGTATTTAGTTGTTCATTAACAGTCAGGGCTATGCTGATCAAGCCACCATTTCCCATAGTGTCCACCTCACTCCAACAGGTTTCCCTCTTGGTGTTCAGTCAGTCGTCACCGATCAGGGAGAACATATGGTATTTGTCCCTTTGGGACTGGCTTATTTCACTCAGCATGATGTGTTCCAGATTCCTCCATTTTGTTGCAAATGACTGGATTTCGTTGTTTCTTACTGAGGTATAGTATTCTAAAGAGTACATATCCCATAATTTCTTTATCCAGTCTACCGTTGATGGGCATTTAGGTTGGTTCCAGGTCTTAGCTATTGTGAATTGAGCTGCAATAAACATTAGGGTGCAGACCTCTTTTTTGTTTGCCAATTTAAATTCCTTTGGGTAACTTCCAAGGAGTGGGATGGCTGGGTTGTATGGTAGGGTTATCTTCAGGTTTCTGAGGTTTCCAGATCTGAGAAGAAGGTCTTCGGTATCTTGATTGGTATTGCATTGAATCTGTAAATTGCTTTTGGGAGAATGGACATTTTGATGATATTGATTCTTCCAATCCATGAGCATGGAAGATTTTTCCATTTCTTGGTATCCTCTTCTATTTCTTTCTTTAAGGTTTTGTAATTTTCATCGTAGAGATCTTTAACGTCTTTGGTTAAGTTTATTCCAAGGTATTTGATTGTTTTTGTAGCTATTGTGAATGGGATTGATCTTAGAAGTTCTTCCTCAGCCATGGCATTGTCTGTGTATACAAAGGCTGTTGATTTTTGTGCATTGATTTTATACCCTGCTACTTTGCCAAACTCTTCTATGAGTTCCAATAGTCTCTTAGTAGAGTTCTTTGGGTCCCCTAAATACAGAATCATGTCATCTGCAAAGAGGGATAGTTTGAGTTCTTCCTTCCCAATTTGTATCCCTTTAATTTCTTTTTCTTGCCTAATAGCTCTGGCTAGAACCTCCAGAACTATATTGAATAGCAGTGGTGAGAGTGGGCATCCCTGTCTGGTTCCAGATCTTAGTGGAAATGCTTCCAACTTTTCCCCATTCAATAGGATGTTGGCTGTGGGTTTTTCATAGATTGCTTTGATTGTATTGAGGAATGTTCCTTCCAAACCCAGTTTGCTTAGAGTTTTCATCATGAACGGGTGTTGTATTTTATCAAATGCTTTCTCGGCATCTATTGAGATAATCATATGGTTTTTCTTCTGCAGTCTGTTAATGTGGTGTATCACATTGATTGTCTTGCGCACATTAAACCATCCCTGCATACCAGGGATAAATCCCACTTGGTCTGGGTGGATGATCTTTCTGATGTGTTGTTGCATTCTATTGGCGAGAATTTTATTGAGGATTTTTGCATCTATGTTCATCAGGGATATTGGTCTGTAATTCTCTTTCAGTGCTGCATCTTTTTCCGGCTTAGGAATTAAGGTGATGCTGGCTTCATAGAAAGAATTTGGGAGGACTCCCTCTTCTTCGATTGTTCTGAATAGTTTGAGAAGAATTGGAGTTAGTTCTTCTTTAAACGTCTGGTAGAATTCAGCAGTGAATCCATCTGGTCCTGGGCTTTTCTTTGTTGGGAGGGCCTTTATTACTGTTTCAATTTCTGTCTCAGTTATGGGTCTGTTTAGGTTTTCGATGTCTTCCTGGTTCAATTTAGGTAGGTTGCATGTGTCCAGGAATCTATCCATTTCTGATAGGTTTCCCTGTTTGCTGGCATACAAGTCCTTGTAGTAATTTCTGATGATTCTTTTTATTTCTGTGGTGTCTGTTGTTACATTTCCTTTTTCATCTCTGATTTTATTGATTTGGGTCTTTTCTCTTCTTTTTTTAGTTAGTTGGGCCAATGGGGTGTCAATTTTGTTTATTTTTTCAAAAAACCAGCTCTTCGTTTGGCTGATTTTTTGTAATGTTTTTCTTGATTCAATCCTGTTAATTTCTTCTCTGATTTTAATTATTTCTCTTCTCCTACTAGATTTGGGTCTGATTTGCTGTAGGTTTTCTAGATCCTTGAGGTGAATTGAAAGCTCATCTATTTGGTGTCTTTCCAATTTCTTGATGTAGGCACCTATTGATATAAACTTTCCTCTTAACACTGCTTTTGCTGTGTCCCATAAGTTTTGGTATGTTGTGCTGTTATCCTCATTTACTTCCAGAAAGTTTTTGATTTCTCTTTTGATTTCTTCTATGACCCATTGTTCATTCAGGAGCATGTTGTTCAATCTCCATGTGTTTGCGTATGCTCTAGGGATTCCTGAGTTGCTAATTTCCAACTTCATTCCTTTATGGTCTGAGAAGCTGCATGGTATGATTCTAATTCTTTTGAATTTGCTGAGGCTTGCTTTATGGCCTAGTATGTGGTCAATCCTAGAGAAGCTTCCATGTACTGCTGAGAAGAATGTAAAACCTTTAGCTGTAGGATTGAAAGTTCTGTATATATCTGTTAGATCCATTTGGGCTATAGTGTCGTTTAAATCTACTGTATCCTTGTTGATCTTCTGACCGGATGATCTGTCTATTTCTGAGAGTGGAGTATTGAAGTCCCCCAGTACTACTGTATTGGGGTCTAAGTCTCCCTTTAAGTCCGTTAATAAATCTTTTAGATAAACTGGTGCCCTGTAGTTAGGTGCATATACATTGATAATTGTTATATCTTCCTGTTGAATTGATCCCTTAATCATGATATAGTGTCCCTCTTTGTCTCTCTTAACAGTTTTTGTGGTAAAGTTTATGTTGTCCGATATTAAGATGGCTACGCCCGCTCTTTTTTCATTTCTGTTGGCATGGTATATCTTTTTCCAGCCTTTCACTTTCAGTCTGTATGGATCTTTGTTGGAAAGATGTGTTTCTTGTAAGCAGCAAATAGATGGGTTTTGTTCCTTAACCCAATCAGCCAATCGGTGTCTTTTAACTGGACAGTTCAGGCCATTCACGTTCAAAGTGACTAATGATAAGTGGTAACTTTGCCCTGCCATTTGCCAAAGATAAGTTCTAATATATGCTTTGAATTCCCTGTGATCTTTTGCTGTGAGGTTTCCTTCCTTGGTTTCCTTCCTTTACCTTCTTTCATATTGATGACCGTGTTTCTGTGTTTCTGTGTGTAACACATCTTTAAGCATCTTTTGCAGGGCTGGACGAGTGGCAACAAATTCTTTCAATTTCTGTTTGCAATGAAAAGTCTTTATTTCACCTTCATTCACAAATGATAGCTTTGCAGGATATAATATTCTGGGCTGGCAGTTGTTCTCTCTTAGTACCTGGGCTATATCTCGCCATTCCCTCCTAGCTTTTAGAGTTTCTGATGAGAAGTCAGCTGTGAGTCTGATTGGAGATCCTCTGAGAGTAATCTGACGTTTCTCTCTTGCACATTTTAGGATCTTTTCTTCATGTTTCACTGTGGAGAGTTTAATTACAACGTGTCGTGGTGAGGATCTCTTTTGGTCGTGTTTATTAGGGGTTCTGTGGGCTTCCTGTACTAGGATTTCTCTGTCCTTCTCCAAACCTGGGAAATTTTCTGCTAATATCTCACTAAAAAGGCCTTCTAATCCTTTCTCCCTCTCCATGCCTTCAGGAACTCCTAGAACCCGAATGTTGGTTTTTTTAATAGTATCCTGAAGATTCCCGACAATATGTTTCAGATTTCTAATTTCCTCTTCTTTTCTTTGGTCTGACTGTATCCTTTCCTGTTCTCTGTCTTCTAAGTCCGATATTCTCTCTTCTGCTTCACCCATTCTGTTTGTAAGGCTCTCTATTGTGTTTTTCATTTGATCTATTGAATTCTTCACTTCAGTCACTATCACAGTTTCCTGTTGTACTAGTTGTTTCGTTTCATTTTGATTCCTCCTTAATATTTCATTTTCACGAGAGAGATTTTCTATCTTGTCCAGTAAGGATTTGTGTAGTTCCAGAATTTGTTTTTGAGAACTTCTTAATGTTCTTATCAATTTTTTGAGATCTGCTTCTTGCATTTCTTCTATGTCATCATCTTCATAATCTTGAATTGGGGTGTCTTTTTCATTTGAGGCCGTCATGGTGACTTCCTTGTTTTTATTACCTCGGTTTTTGCGTTTGTTATTTGGCATATTGGAGATATTTGGTTTCTTCACTGTGGTGCTTTTTCTTGTTATACTATGACTCTAGATTAAGTGGACTATCTGTTTTTGATGGAGCCTTAGGGCTTGAGATGGGTGTGGCCTGAGAGCTCTGTTTGGTGTGCCAAAGGTGACACTCCCAGGTTAGGCGTGGTAAATCTCTCTCTCTCTCTCTCTTTTTTTTTTTTTGATTCAAAAGGGAAGTAATTCCGCACAGCTGAACGAAGTTGGAGGTAGTTAGCAGGCAAATGATATACCCACAGGAGCCAGAGATCGGAAGCTCTTTCCCAAGATCCCCACAGGGAATCTCTTCGGCCCTCAGAGTGGGCTCAAATTCTCCTTCAGCCTCCCACTGGGTTGCCAAAGTTACGGAATTGTAGCGTCTCTGGAGAGTGCTCACGTGAATTCCGTGAGTTCTCTCCCCCACCGTCTCTTTTTTCACAGTCTCAGTTCAGTAGCACCACAAATTTACTAGCTCCTAATCTCCTGTTAATTCGCCCCGCCCAGAGTCAGGTTTTTCTGCTAGGCTCAGGGCCGGTGCAGACCCGAGGTCGCTCTGCTTATGACGTATGTCCAAGATGGCGCCTGCTCTTTGTCTTGCTCGCCCTTGAGAGGTGAGCGGAGAGAGAGAAACCCGTGTCCGTACTAGTCACCCTTTTTTCTCTCTCTCTCTCTCTTCCAGTTAGCCTTGTGAACTTCCCCCCCCCGGGGGTCGTTCCCTCTAGTCTCCTCTCTCCGCTTGCCTGCCGGTGTCTCGGGCTATTGAGGTTCGGCTCACCTCGCGTTCCAGCGCTGGTGTGTTGAGTCTGCCGCTGATGTCCCGAACTGTGGGCTCCCACGCTCTCCACGCAGGTCCGCTGTGAGTCACGCGTTCCGGAAGAGTTTCTTCTGCTGTTTCCTCCCCTACTCTTCCTTGAACCTGCAGTATCTCCACTTTTATTAAACTATCTCTCCCCAGACTATCAGTGTGCTCCCTTCCTATTCCGCCATCTTGCCGGACCTCCTATATATAATTTATTGTTTTTTTTTTTAAGATTAATTATTTGAGAGGCAGAGTTACAGAGAGAAAGAGAAAACAAGAGAAGTCTTCCATCCACTTGTTCACTCCCCAAATGGCTGCAATGGCCAGAGCTGGGCTGATATGAAGCTGGGAGCCAGGAGACTCTTCCAGGTCTCCCATGCAGGTACAGGGGTCCAAGCACTTGGGCCATCTTCCACTGCTTTCCCAGGCTATCAGCAGGGAGCTGGGTCAGAAGTGGAGCAGCCAGTTCTTGAATTGGTGCCCATGTGGGAAGCTTGACCCGCTACATCTGAGGGTAGAAGTACTGCAGACACCTTTTGACTTTTTCTGCTAATCTTAAATTTGAAATCGCCTGCATGAACAGGTGGGGGGAGAACAGATTGTTCGGCTTTACTGTTTCTGTTTTGCTTGTAGAACGCATGATGTAGTTTGTAAAGCTGGTGATGGAGCTGGTCCTGAATTTGCTCAGCTGAAAGCGATTTAGGTTGAGTAATTTAATGATTGGAACATTTTGGGGCCTTTTCCAGGGAACTGAAACTCTGAACATGGTTTATGAATCCTACAGCCTCTGACTGTTCCCAGCTGTTCTCAGCCTTTACAAGGTCTCTCAGCAACTTTCCAGATCTGGCCTCACAGAGAGAGATTTTCATACATTTTGTTTCCTTGAAATATTTTCCAGTTAGGATCAGGCTTTGATTGTGATGAAATCCCAGAGGCAAGAATAATCCAAATGGGCAAACACTTACTAATCATTTTGCTGGAAGAGTCTTTGGACCTGGAGTCTGGGAACATGTGAAGTTCCTTCTGAAGACCTGACAGCGTTCTGTTGAGCGCAAAGATTCATGCAAAGGGAACTACGAGAACAAAGCCTGCAGTGACAGTTTCCGCTTTCTGTCGGCTTCTTGGGGATGAACGGTAATTTGTGGATTAAGTGAATGATGCTTGAATCTAAAAAACTGTCCTCGGCTGAACGCAGAGCGCCCGTGGTCAGAGAGCAGATGTCATCTCCTCCATTGAGACCACTCTGGACAAGGTTGTCACTATAGAGCGGACTTCACAACAGCATCAGGGCGAATGCTTGCACATCCTCACAAATACTTTCTTCTTGTCCTCGTCCTGAGCACTTTTCTATGCTCCCTTCATGTTTTAAACTTGATTTCATATAAAGGCCAAGAGCTTTACTGATGTTAAGTCGTTTTAAAGAGCTGGACATATGTCAAGGAGAAAAACATTGAGGGCAGGGTTCCAGAAAACACATACCCAGATGACTTCATTTCTAGCTTGTGGCACGGTGTTGCTCTTGGCCAGAATGTGGTGATTAATATTCCCTTCAAACTCTGGAAGAGCTAGAAGCTTCTAAAATGTTGGGGTTTGCAGCAAAGTGTTTTGTTTAGGCTTTTAAATAACTGTTCCATGTGGCGGAGAGTTATTTTTGGTTCATTCTTCTTCAATCATGTGTGATTTTGGATAAGCAGAGGCTTCTCAAATTAAGTGTGGATCTGTTAAGACTATTATGAGATGTTGCTCTTTAAGAGTCTTAGGCTAGTGGGACATGGATTTTGGTTTCTATGATTAACAAGCAACAGCTCTGGGCTCAGGTGAATTGAGGCAATTCACTCGGCTAAAAGGAGCAGAGAGTTGAACTTCCAGAAGGTCTCAGGACTCTTCAGTTTCACTCGGTGTTTATGAAGCAGCTGTTTCATTGAAGATTCCTTACTGGCAGGCAAGATTCGCTGATGATAAACCTTGTCCTCCTGCCCTCAAGGACCTTAGGGTATGTGATTGAAGGGGAGGAGGAGGGGGAGGCAAAACATTATTAACAAAAAGACTCGATCCTCCCCAGAGAGATAGTCTGTACTTGTGTAAAATGGTATCACGTGCTGACCTATATTCACCTTCCAAATGTGTGGTATGGAAATCCATGAAACTCAGGTTGTGTGAGTGCGTACTCAGGAATGAATCAAGTGATGCGCTGGGTAGACACTGCGTTTTGCATGGTGGCTAAGTACCATTGAGATGCCCACATCCTACATCAGATTCCCAGAGTTCCAGCCCCAGCTTCACTTGAGATTTGGCTCCCTGATAATGTGCACCTGGTGAGGCAGCAGATGGTGGCTCAAGTACTTGGGGTCCTGTCACCCACGTGGCAGACCAGGTTAGAGTTCTCAGCTCCTCGTTTTGCCTTGGTCCGGCCCTGGCTGTTGTTGCTTTCTCTTTCTCTCTTTCTTCCTCCCTCTCTCCCTTTCAAACAGATAAATGAAATGCATAATTCCATTAAAAAATTAGGGCTGGATGACTCTGTTTAAAAATATGTGCTCAATTATTTCTGTCTCTGAGAAACGAAGCAGGATTAGCTAATAGAACACGCTGTAATTGGTGAGGTCCATGTCTATTTCTAAAAAACCTTGAAGAGATTCCAAAATGAGGCCAACTGAGAGCACTCGTGGTGCCTGGGGATCTCTCTGTCAGCGGTATGAAGTGCAAGTGCAGACAGCATCCACAATAGTTTTCCCAGAACATCCTTCTTCCCAGGCTTATGGGCCATAGAAAAGTTCAGTCTCAGTAGCATGTGAGCCTCCCAAGGGAGCTCATCAAAACCTGGTGGAGGGAGCAGGTGATCAACCAGCCTTTATGTCCGAGCCACATTTTCCAGGAAGTAGAAGGAGGGTCCCGCAAGGTATTAAAAGGTAGGGAGATTGCAGATATGAACATGAAGGTGCCTCCAGGGAATAGAAAGCCACTTGGTGGCCCCTTATGGACTGGTTTTTCCTCCATGGCCATTCTTGCCTCTGAATTCTGCTCACCCTGTTTGGCTCTTTCTTCGACAGTTTCGGTGCACACCTGTCTCCCCATCATTTGAGCAATTCCTCACTTAATTATTTTCTGTGCAAGGTGTACATATTGACTCTGTAATCAGATCAAACACGAAGTGATTCGTTCATTCAAAATTGGGGCATCCCCCATATGGCAGGCACCAAGCTCAGACTGATGTGCAACAGTCAACAAGATCCCTGCCCCTACGGATGCAAACTAATGGCATGATTGCACCTAATGAGAGATGCCAGGAAGGGAATGACCAAGGGGCTATGATGGAAAATAGCAGGTGGAAAGTCTCAGAGGAGGCAACCTTTACCCTGAGGCCTAAAGGAAGGGAAAAGGCAAAGGGGCTTAAGTAAAAGAACATTCTAGGCAGAAGCATATGCGAAGGAAAAGAAGTGGAAGAAACTTGACCTCTTCAAGGAAGTGGCTAGATGGTCAAGAAGATGAAAGCTTGGAGAGCTACAGGGAGGAGGCAGGAGACGAGCAGTTTAAACTTGAGATGAGGAAGGGTGGGCCCGGATCAAGCAGGCTATGAAGGGGGACCCCATGTTACATTTCAATCTTTTGACATCCACTGCTCGGCCCAGGACTTCCTTCCATAGCCTCTTTGGCCTCCAACACAGACCTTTGGGACAGAATAAACTTGGAGCAGGTGCTCAGCCATTGAAACGACTCAGAACTCCTAGTCCCAGGGCAACACTTCCGGAATCTGACTGCCTGTCCGTCCTCCCTGCCTGACTGCAGCATGAGCTGAGACGGCCACAGGTCGCCCCCCAATGCTTGTGTTCAGCCATATTCATCCCTTGCTCAGGCTTCCCTCAGAAAACGGTCAGTTCAGTGGATGGGGTTGACTTTCATTGACCATGCCTTGTTATGAACTCCCTTTGGGCAGATGGGCCAGCATTGTGGCAAGAGAGCCACACTGCCTGGGATTCTGGTCCTGGCCTCCTTTTGCAGCCTGTCTGCTGTGGGGTAATTCAGTTAACCTCTTGAGCCTTAGGCTCCTCTCCTGAGAAACAGGTGTAATAAGTGGGCTTTCTAGGGGTTTCTATGAGGATTCAACGGGATGCTGCATAAGAAGCCCTTACAGTGCCTGGCACGTGGTAAGCCCACAGTAAGTTGGTAGCTTCTGTTATAACTATTAGTGTTAGCATTGCCAACCAGACAATACTGGAAATTCCCCAACTCCATCCTTCCATCCTCTCTTTGAGGGAGCTCTAAGGCTCAGCTTCATCTATGATGGGTTCCCAGGCAACCTCAGGCAGAAGTGGCGATTTGCAAACCTCCACCACCGCGGCAGTTCATTTACTTGTCTTCAGTGCTACTGGATCCTTTCCACACAGCGTGACAGTGCCTGGGTCTGTCTCCCCTTACTCAGACGTGAAGCCCTTGAGAACAGGCATGGAGCCTCTGGACAGTGACTACTGATTCACATCCTTTTACATTTTCAGATCACTGAGAATGCAGCTTAATAATGGCATGTTGAAATTAACTGACAACACTCTTGTTTTTTTAAAAAAAGACTGATTAACTGATTGATTTGAAAGGCAAAGTTACAGAGAGGGGGAAGGAGAGACAGAGAACTCTTCCATCTGCTGGTTCACTTCCTAAATGGCTGCAATGGCCAGGGCTGGGCCAGACTGAAGCCAGGAGCCAGGAGCTTCATCCAGGTCGCCCACATACTTGGGCCATCTTCTACTGCTTTCCCAAGAATGTTAGCAAAGAGCTGGATTGGAAGTGGATCAGCCAGGACTTGAATTGGTGCCCATATGGGATGCTGGCGCTGCAGGCAGTCACCACCTCAGATTAGATGAACTATGGCAGCTTTGGGCACAGGCTTTAGGGTAAGGCCGCTGGGGTCATTTATCTAGCATGTGATCTTAAGCATATTCAACCTTCATGCCTATTTATCCCTCACAGGCCTAATTCCATCATGGCTTCTGATTCTTGGAAAGCCAGACTGACCTATTAGTGAACCTCCAAGAAAACACACCAGTGCCTACTGGACCCAACCAATGTTTCCCCACTGTCTTGCCTGGAGAAGGGTGGTCCTGCCAGGGGAGAAGCTGAACTGAGAGGCTAACCCCACAGAGGCCTTAGCTCTGTGCCAATGTGTGGCACATGAGGATCCACCCGGCCACACCTGCTTACATGACTCTGCCCTCTCCCTTCATGGGCCACAGGAAGTCTGTCTGAGATCCCTCTGTGAAGGCAGAACTCAGGGATGACCTTCAGCCAGGCCTTTTCCCCTCCTGCCCCGCAGCTGACCTGGCCGTGTGGGCAGACCTTTCCCCTGGTTCTTGATGTCCACTGTAAACAGATTGACTTTGGCAGTGCCTGAGTAGAGCCCCAGGGAGTGCTGCCTTTGGGATCATTTCTTGGCCAGAAGCCAAAGAGCCCCAGTTTTGTCTTCTACCAAAAATATATCCTGTTTCTTCCCAAGTCCTTTGCTCGATTAAAGAGTAACTAAAACGCTAGGTAAACACACACACTATTTTTATTCCCATCTCCCATGCACATATGCTTGCCCCATCCTAAATGTAGGCTTCAGATCTTAGAGTGATGCAGCAGCCCCATTGTTGCAATGGAAAAAAATGAAGATATCCTCCCTCAATCAGATGAACACTTACTTCTGTGGTCTTCCCTTGTTCTCATTGCCCACTTGACCAGCTCAGCCCCAGGGTGAGTAGCACATGGCAGGAAGGAGGGAGACTTTGGTTTCTATCCAAAGAAACCAGTGACTTTCTGGAGATGAATTACACATGGTAGCCTCAAGGACAACCTGCGTTTTAGCCATCAACACTATGAGACCTGGATTGGAGGCCAACCCCTTACCTTTAGACTGGCCTACCATTTTTGGAAGCTATCCTCTTTGTCTGAAAGGCTCAGATGGCTTACAAATGACCAACACAGAGCAGATAATTCAGATTATCATTTTGAAATGTCCAGTGGAGCTTGCATTATAGTGATATGTGAGACTACAAACATGAAAAAAATCAATAAAATGCAATGTAATTATAAATTAGTCTTTTTACATCATCAGTATTATTTCAAATAACTGCCCTCCTAGGACATGCCCAAGAGTCATCGGACGCATGCATACATTTGGACAGTCACTTTGGAAAGCTGCAGCTGTGGTGAAAAGCGGAGCGCTGCACTTCTGGCTCCCTGGTTTTCAAAGGGAGCTGTCCCTGCTGCAAGCGAGAACCGACTCCTCTCCCCTCAGCTTTGTGCTGGGGTCACAGGTCCTGATGTGGTGGTGAGTGCCTTGTGCCACTCTTCCCTGATGGATCCCCGGGGCCCAGGGAGAGGCTGCCTGCACAGCACACCACCCTACCTTCCCTGAGTTCCAGGTCACGGCTGGCTTCTGGGCTAAAAGTGCCCCGGGGGTGCAGGGGATTGGAGAATAGATGTTTAAAAAAGGCGGGGGGTGGGGGTGGGGCTGGGGGTGGAGAGAGTAAGACTCTGTATCAGTAAGCTCAGGCTGCCATAACCAAACACTGTAGACTGTGGGCCTTAACAACATACGTGCATTTCTCACAGTTCTGGAGGCTGGAAGCCCAGATCAGTGCCCGCCAGGCTCAGTTTCTGGATGACTCCCTCAGTTGCAGGTGGCCTTTTCCTGACTGTGTCCTCCCATTGCCCTTCCTCTCTGGATGTGAGAGAGAACAAACTCTGGTGTGTCTCTTCTTCAGAAGATGCTGACCCTGTCAGACTAGACTTAGGACCTACCCTGCCCCCACATTTAAGCTGAATTACCTCCAAGAAGCCCTGCCTCTATATATAGTCATGCTAGGGGTTAAGGTTTTGGGGCCGGCTCTGTGGTGCAGCGGATTAATGCCCTGGCCTAAAGCACTGGCATCCCATATCAGCGCCAGTTCTAGTCTCAGCTGCTCCTCTTCCGATCCAGCTCTCTGCTGTTGCCTGGAAAGGCAGTAGAAGATGGCCCAAGTCCTTGGGCCCCTGCACCCGCATGGGACACTCAGAAGAAGCTCCTGGCTCCTGGCTTCGGATCGGCGCAGCTCTGGCTGTTGCCGCCAATTGGGGAGTGAACCAGCAGATGGAAGACCTCTCTCTCTCTCTCTGCCTCTCTTCTCTCTGTGTAACTCTGACTTTCAAATAAATAAATAAATCTTTAAAAAAAAGGCTTCAACATATAAATTTGGAGGGGCAGGGACACTTTGATCTGACATATAAAGAATCGTATTCCACACCAGCTTGGTACTAACAATCTCCAAAGGGTTGTGAGGATCAAGGGTTCTAAGCTGTGGCTGGAAAATGATCATCTCCTAAGGAGACTTTAAAAATACTAAGGCCAAGGACTCATGCCCAGAGATGCTAATCCAGCTAGGGGTGGGGCCCTGAAGTATTTTCTTAAAAGCTCATCCAGGTGATTCTAACACGTATACTGTTTAAAAATAAATAAGTAAAAATAAGCAGTTCAGGAGCTCCACTAAGAGAACACGAGGGGAAGGCTATTACAGGATGAACCAAAAGTAATGCAAAGATGGAATTTCATTGGTTAGTGTTGTCTTACTCAGACTATCCCATTGTTGATAAGTTTGTGGACTGCTTCTGGTTGGTGGTTGGTCTTAAATTCTGTTTTTCTTCAATATAGGTGTTTATAAGAAATAGCTCACCCAGTTTTGCCTTTGTTTGCATATCAAGCAAGCTTTAGGAACCCATGGGACCTAATCAATTGTATCTGCTTGAGGATTCTTCAGACCTGGCCCACACATTCATTTTCATTAATAATCCATTGAGACCAGCGGTAGGAGACAGCTGGTCAACCAACACCTGACCATGCTCCTGGGACTCAGCCAGAACAAGACAGACTTCAGTGAAGAGGAAGTTGGGATGAGTGTCTATGGTGTATGGGGAATACACATGTATTGGGTGCACATTGGGAGAATATGATATCTTCACATGCGTGCCAAATATGCATGTGTATGTATACAGTGTAAGACACATGAATGCATGCAAAACCACAAACAGCATAAGCCCTGAGACAGTCTCCTCACTAGGTAAATTCCAGGTGCTGATGCACTTTATCTTTCTCTCTGTTAGTCTTTTAAAATCTATTTTTGAATATTGTACTGTGGACAAATACCATGTGATTTCTTTTATATGAGTTACATAACTAGTGAAATCCATAGATACAGAAAGTAGAATGGTGGTATCCAAGGACTTGGGGGAAGGAGGATGGGCAGTGATTGTTGAATGGGTAGAGTTTCATTTGGAAGCATGGGAACATTCTGGGGATGGATGGTGGCGATCATTGCACAACACAAGCAAAGTAATGAATGCCACTGAACTGTATACTTGAAAATGGTTGAAAAGAGTTTTTGCTTTTTTTATGGGGAGGTTTCCATTTTTTTTTCATTAACATGTAATACCTGTACATTGTTATGGCATACATGTAATATTTCAACACATATAAAATCATAAACTGATCTAATCAGGAAATTAGCATTTCCTCTTCTTTGGAGCCTATGAAATCATCTCTTCTGGATCATCATACAGTATAAAATACATTATTGTGAACTGTAGTCACCCCACTCCGTTATGTACTTATTACCTCTATCTAACTGTTTGTTATCCATTATCCAACCACCCACTCTTTTATCCTTCCTAGTCTCTAGTAATCACTATTCAGATTTTTTTAAATTTTATTTATTTGAAAGGCAGATTTAGTAGGGGAGGGGTTATGGAAGGGGAGGGGAGGGGAGGATGGGGGGAGGGGAAGGGAGAGAGGAAGGGAGGGGAGAGGAGGGAGGAAGGGAGGGAGGAGAGGAGAGGGGAAAAAAGACTGTAGTAGTATATAATTCCTATCAATTTGTTTGACAAAGATTTAAAGCATGGGGCTGGCATTGTGGCATAGGTAAAGCCACCATCTGCAACACCAGCATCCTATCTGGGTGTGGGTTCCAGTCCTGGCTGTTCCACTTCTGATCTAGCTTCATGCTAATGTGCCTGGGAAAGCAGCAGAAGGTGGCCCAAGGCCTTGGGCCCTGCCACCCATGTTGTGGGAGACCCAAAAGAAGCTTCTATCTTTGGCCTGACCTGGCTCCAGCTGTTGTGGCAATCTGGGGAATGAACCAGTGGATGGAAGATCTCTCTCTTTGTCTCTCCCTCTCTCTGTGTGTAACTCTGCCTTTCAAATAAGTAAATCTTTTTTTAAAAGATTTAAAGCAGAGTTTGACAAAACTCTGTACTGAAAAACTAATTCATAGAGAGATTTCTGTTCTTTTTTAAATTTTAGTTCCCATATAAGGGGGAACATGTAACGTTTGTTTTTCTGTGTCTGCCTTATTCCACTCAACATGATGTCCCCTAGTTCCAACCATTTTGCTGCAAATGATAGAATTTTATTCTGTTTATAGCTGAATAATATTCCATTGTATATGTGTGTGTGTATATATATATATCACATTTTCCTTATTCTTCATCTATTGATGGGCATCGTGGTTAATTCCATATTTTGGCTACTGTGAACAGTGTTTTATAAACATGGCAGTGCAAGCATCTCTTTGATACAATGTGTTCCTGTCTTTTGGATATGTACCCACTTGTGAAATGGCTGAATCATATAGCAAATCTATTTCTAGTTTTTTAAGAAATCATGCTCTTTTCCATAGTAGCTCTACTAGTTTACATTCCCATTGACAGTGAATGAGGATTCCACTTCCTCTTTCTCCAAATCCTCATGAGCACTTGTTGTTCTCTGTCTTTTGGATGATAGCCATTCTGACAGCGGTAAGGTGATATCTCATTCTGGTTTTGATTTGCATTTCCCTGATGCTATTGATATCAAGCATTTTTTTCATATATTTGTTGCCCTTTTGTATTCTTTTCAGAGCTGTCTAATGATCTTTTGCCTATTTTTTAACTGGATTGGATATGTTTTTGAGTTGCTGATATATTCTGGATATTAATCCTTTGCCAGATGAGTAGATTCAAATATTTTTACCTGTTCTCTTAATGTCTCTTCACTTTTTGCTGTGTGGAAGCTTCTGAGTTTGATATAATCCCTTTTGTCCAGTTTTGCTTTTGTCGGCTGTGTTTTAGAGGTTTTATCCAAGAAGTCATCACCTATACCAATATCTTGAAGTTTCCCCTACATTTTCTCCTAGCAATTTCATGGTCTCACATCTTAAATTTAGGTCTTTGGTCCATCTTGAGTTGATTTTTGTGTATGGTGAGAGGTAGGGATCTAATTTCATTTTTTTACATAATCCAGTTTTGCCAGCACCATTTTCTGAAGAGACTATCCTTTCTTCACTGTGTGTTCTGATCACTTCTGTCAAAAATCAGTTGGCTGTCTACTCTATACATGCATTAATTTCTGGGTTCTCTATTATGCCAGGAGCTTCGAAATCAGGTATTCTAGTACCTCTAGCTTTCTTTCTTTCTTTCTTTCTTTGCTTTTTTGTTTTTTGTTTCGTGTGTGTGTGTGTGTGTGTTTGGTGTTTTTTTTTTTTTTTTTTTTTGACAGGCAGAGTTAGACAGTGAGAAAGAGAGAGACAGAGAGAAAGGTCTTCCTTCCGTTGGTTCACCCCTCAAATGCCCGCTACAGCCAGCACACTGCACTGATCCGAAGCCAGGAGCCAAGTGCTTCCTCCTGGTCTCCCATGCAGGTGCAGGGCCCATGGATTTGGGTCATCTTCCACTGCCTTCCAGGGCCACAGCAGAGAGCTGGACTGGAAGAGGAGCAACCGGGACCGAATCCAGTGCTCCAACCGGGACTAGAACCCAGAGTACCAGCGCCGCAGGTGGAACATTAGCCTAGTGAGCCGCGGCAATGGCCTGTGTTTTTGTTTTTCAAGATCACTAGCTATTTTGGTCTTTGTTATTTCGTATGAAATTAAGGGTTGCTTTTTATAATTCTGTAAAGAATGTCATTAGTATTTTTTCTTTTTTTCTCCCAGAAATCCTTTATTTAAGACATACAAGCTTCTTGCATTTCATAAGTAAAACTCTAGGAACATAGTGATTCTTCCCACCTTACTTGCCCTTCACCAGCACTCCCACATTTCTTCCTCCTCCCTCTCCAGTTCCTATTTGTACATTTTACTAAGATCTATTTTCAATTAACTTTATACATATAAAATTAACTCTATACTAAGTAAAGAGTTCAACAAATAGTACTAAAAAAAAGCTGTTCCTCAACAGTTAAGACAAGGGCTGTTCAAAGTCATTGCATATCAAAATGCCACTTTAACTTCTATAGATTACTTTTTTTTTTTTTTTGACAGGCAGAGTGGACAGTGAGAGAGAGAGACAGAGAGAAAGGTCTTCCTTTTGCCGTTGGTTCACCCTTCAATGGCCACCACGGCTGGTGCGCTGCGGCCGGCACACCGCGCTGATCCGAAGCCAGGAGCCAGGTGCTTCTCCTGGTCTCCCATGGGGTGCAGGGCCCAAGGAATTGGGCCATCCTCCACTGCACTCCTGGGCCATAGCAGAGAGCTGGCCTGGAAGAGGGGCAACTGGGACAGAATCTGGCACCCTGACTGGGACTAGAACCAAGTGTGCCAGCGCTGCAGGGTGGAGGATTAGCCTATTGAGCCACAGCGCTGGCTATAGATTACCTTTTAGGTGCTGTATTAGTTTCCATAGATGAGGGATAACACACAGTATTTGTCCTTTTGGAACTGGCTTATTTCACTAAGTATAATGTTCTCTAGATTCATCCATTTTGTTGTAAATGACAGGATTTCATTTTTTAATGCTGTGTAGTATTCCCTGGTATATATGTCCCGTAATTTCTTAATACAGTCTTCAGTTGGCAGGCATTTGGATTGATTTCATATCTTAGTTATTGTGAATTGAGCCACAGTGAACATGTGGGTACAGATAACTCTTTCATATTCTGATTTCATTTCCTTTGGGTAAATTCCCAGGAGTGGGATGAGTAGGTCATATGGTAGGTCTATATTCAGATTTCTGAGGTATCTCCATACTGTCCTCCACAGTGGCTGTACCAGTTTACATTCCCACCAACAGTAGATTAGGGTACTTTTCTTCCCACATTTTGCCAGCATTTGTTGTTTGTTGATTTCTGAATGAAAGCCATTCTAATGGGGTGAGGTGGAACCTCCTTGTGGTTTTGATTTGCAATTCCATGATGACTAGTGATCCTGAATATTTTTTCATGTGTCTGTTGGCCTTTTGGATTTCTACTTTTGACAAATGCCTGTTTAAGTCCTTTGCCCATTTCTTAACCAGTTGGTTTTGTTGTGGTTGAGTTTCTCCTTATGATTTCTGGTTATTAATCCTTTATCAGTTGCATAAATTGCAAATAATTTCTCCCATTCTGTTGGTTGCCTCTTCACTTTCCTGAGTGTTTCTTTTGCAGAACAGAAGCTTCTCAATTTGATGTAATCCCATTTTTAATTTTGGCTTTGATTGCCTGTGCTTCTGGTGTCTTTTCCAAGAACTCTTTTCCTATGCCAATGTCTTACAGGGTTTCCCCAATGTTCTCTAACAATTTGATGGTATTGGGTCATAGATTTAGGTCTTTGATCCATTTTGAGTGGGTTTTGTTTAAGGTGTAAGGTAGATGTCTTGCTTCATGCTTCTGCATGTGGAGATCCAGTTTTTTTTTTTTTTTTAGCACCATTTGCTGAAAAGACTGTTCTTCCTCCAGAGATTGATTTTTAGCTCCTTTGTCAAAGATAAATTGGTTGTAGATGTGTGGGTTGATTTCTGGAGTTTCTATTCTGTTCCATTGGTCTATCCATCAGTCTTTATACAAACACAAGGCTGTTTTGATTATAACTACCCTGTCATATATCTTGAAATCTGGTAGTACATCCTGGAATCTGCTATTGTGATGCCTCTGCTTTGTTTTTGTTGTGTAAGATTGCTTTAGCTATTCAGGGTCTCCTCTGTTTCCATATGAATTTCAGCCTCATTTTTTCTATATCTGAGAAGAATGTCCTTAGCATTTTGGTTGGCATTGCATTGAATCTATAAACTGCTTTCAGTAGTATGGACATTTTAATGATATTGAGTATATGTCTTTCGTTAAATCCATTAACATTTCTTTTAAATAGCTAGGTGCCCTGTAATTAGGTGCATATACATTTGTAATAGTCACATCTTCCTATTGAATTGATCCCTTAATCATTACATAATGCCCTTCTTTGTCTCTTTTAATAATTTTTGTATTAAAGTCTATTTTGTCTGATATTAGGATGGCTACATCAGCTCTTTTTTGGTTTCTGTTAGCATGGATTATTTTTTTCCATCCTTTCACTTTCAGTCTGTATGTTTCTTTGTTGGTGAGATGTGTTTCTTTGAGGCAGCAAATAGATGGGTTTTGTTTTTAAATCCATTTAGCCAGTCTGTGTCTTTTAACTGCAGAGTTGAGGCCATTACATTCAGGGTGACTATTGTTAAGTAATTATTTTGCCCTGCCATATTTCCATTAATAGTCCTATTTTTTTAGTTTGGGTTTCCTTTGTACTTTTATTGGGCAATTTTCTGCTTTCACCTTATTTCATAGTGATGTTCCTGTTTCTGTGTGTAGCACATCCTAAGTATCTTTTGTAAGGCTGGGCAGGTAGTTAGAAATTCATTCAATTTCCATTTGTCATGGAAGGACTTTATTTCACTTTGATTCATAAATGAGAGCTTTTCAGGATACAGTATTCTGTGTTAACAGTGTTTTTTCTCTTAATACTTGGAATATATCTCAGCATTCTCTCCTAGCCTGTGGGTTTCTGATGAGAAATATGCTGTGAATCTAATTGGGGTTCCTCTGAATGTAATCTGTCATTTCTTTTGTGCACATTTTAGAATATTTTCTTTGTTTTACTGTGGACTGTTTTACTGCAATGTGTCATGGTGAAGATCTTTTCTGGTCGTGTCTATTGGGAGTTCTGTTTGCTTCCTGTACTTGGATGTCCCTTTCTCCAAATTGGGGAAATTTTCTGTTGTTATTTCATTAAAAAGGCCTTCTAATCCTTTTCTCTTTCCATGCCTTCATGAACTCCTAGGACGTGTATGTTGGGTCATTTTATAGTTTCTTGTAGATCTCCAAATTAGAAATTAGTGTTTTAATTTCTTCTTTTTTTTTCATCTGACTGTAAAATTTCCAGAAATTTGTCTTCTGGTTTGGATAGTCTTTCTTCTGCCTCACCTACTCTGTTGTTAAGACTTTCCACTGCATTTTTTATTTGATCTGTTGAATTTTTCATTTCTAGTATTTCATTATGATTTTTTTTCTCAATTTCAAGGGATAAATTTCATTTAGTTTGTGAATTTGTTTCTGATTGCTTCTAAGTAATTTGATTAATTTTCTGAATTGTATCTGGCATATTCTCAATCTCTTCATCTTCATCTTCTACTATTGATGTATTGTTTCTTTGGTGGCTCATAGTGTCTTCCTTACTCTTATTTAAGTTTCTTCCTTTGTTTTTCAGCATTTGTATAGTGGGTGATTTTTTGGTTGTCTGGTTGCTTTTATCTTTGGTTTGTGTCTTTGTGACTTAGTGGGACTTCTATACTTTCAGTGATTACCAGGAGATGTGTGCTGGGTGTGGCCTGGGTGCTCTGTTCAGTATTCCAGTGTGGAGCAAGTATCCAAGTTAAGGGCCCATGGGGCCTTGCAGATCTCCTCTGATTATCTGGAGGGAGGAGGGTGTTGACTTTTGTTTCTGTTATCCGCCCTTCTCCTCACAGCTGTGGGGTGCCCTGGTATTAGTCCCTGTTGTGTTCAGCACTCATTCACACTGCTTAATGAACTGCACCTTTGATCTGTGGGGTCTTTCCTGTCAGCATGATTCCCTCTGTTAGGTAACCAATGAGCTTGGGGGTGTGGGGAAGTGCACTGTGGTTGCCCAGGGCCTAGCCACACTTTGTCTCAGACTCAGCTCCCAGGGTGTTTTTTTGTTTTTTTGTTTTTTTTTTTTTTTTTTAGGTCTGTGGGTTGTGGGCAGAGGTATACAGAGCCCCTGCCCACTGGAGGCTGGCTCACTTCTCAATGGTGGTGAATGGGTACAAGCTTCCCATAGGTGGGGCTTCCCCTTGCTGTACAGCTTTCGTGGAGGGGAAGGAATTCTTAACTGTTGTGGCCCTCACTGTTTGGGTGGGGGGTGAGGCGACCCTGCTATTTCTGGGCACAAGCATGGCAGATGGGGACAGCAACCACTTGCCTGCATCCAAATAAATAAATGAATAAATGAGTGAATGAAACAAAGAAGCAAATGGCTTCTCCCAGCTGCAGGGTGAGGGGAGGGAGGAGAGAGGTGCACCACTTCCTTATTCATACATTAATTCATTCATTCACCCCCACGTGGAACTTCAAAACTAGTTCTCCAAGCTCTCCCTCCTATCTGCAGCTCCATGGGCCTGTGGATTCCCCTGTCACCTGGCCTGCCAGTGTGGCGTTCTCCTGCCCAGATCCAAGCCTGTGCTGTTTTGTTTGTTTGTTTGTTTGTTTTTTGTTTTTTCTTATTTGCTCATTCGGCGTGCACCTGGACTGTCTCTGTTGTTTTCGCTGGGTTTCCCGCTGCAAATTTCCCATGGCTTTTCCTTAGGTCCGTAGTTTCTCCCCTTTTTAAAAATGAATTTTGTGCCACATGATTCAGACCATCCTCTGGAATGGAACCCCTCTGGATTTGTTTAACTCATGAGTTTGCTTCTGATTACTTCTAAGTAATCCTGCAATCAATTTTTTGAATTCTGTTCCCAGCATTTCTTCAGTCTCTTTATCTTCACATTCTTGTGTTGTTGTTGTGTCTTGTATAGTGTCGTTGTGTCCCTTTGGGGGTGTCATGTTGTCTTCCTTGTTCTTGAATTGCTGTTTTGTTTGTTTGTTTGTTTGTTTTAAGGCATTTGTGGAGATACTTGTTTTTCCCCCCTCTGTGATGGATTTTATTTTTGGACTATTCCTCTGTGGCTTAGTGGAGCGTCTGCTCTTTCAGTGACTACCCAGTGATGTGTGCTGGGTGTGGCTAGGGAGCTCTGTTCAGTGCCCCAGTATGAGTGGAATGTCCAAGGTGACATCCAAGTTGGGCATGTTATGCTTCTCTCTCTCTCTCTCTCTCTCTCTGTCTCTCTATCAGAGGGGAGGTTTGTTCAGCTCTGTTGGCATAGTCTCATGTTCACGACCTCTCCTCCAAGGAGAGGTCTAGCCTGGGTGCTAGCCCCAGTGGGTACAATATTCATCTATGCTGCCACAGGAACCATACAATGGATCTGTGCATTGCTTGGTGTGAGCACAGATCCCACAGCAATAACCCTCACCAGGGAATCAGGGATCCCTGAGGATGTGGAGCCACCCACAGTGACTGTCCAAAGACCCAGCCATGCCATGCACCCTCCCATGCAGTCGAAATGTTTTCACAGTCCCAGCATATAAGGATCCCAAATCATGAACACCCAGCCTCCAATCAATTCTCCAGCCAGACTCAGGTGTCTTCTCTCAGCTGGTTGCTGGACAAGTGGACACAAGCTGGAGTAGCTGTTATGTATGTCCAAAATGGCACCTGTCCTCTTTCAGCTAGTTATAGGATGATGGTGCTGGGTGGTCAGGGAGTGAGAAATGTGTCCCTTTTTTCCCTCTAGATTGGCTGGTACACCATTCCCCACAGGGGTCCAAGCCAGACTCACGCCAGGCTCTTCCCATAGGTTTATTGCCAGTGGCTTGGACTGCTACAGTATGGTCTCACTTCACTCTTCAAAGCTAGTACTGAAGCTCTTGGCTGCTCAGGTCCTGAGTTGTATGTGTTCACACCCTCCAGGTAGATGCACAGTGTCCCTCTAATTTGTGTGGGGCTTCCTCTGCAGTATTCTCCCTAACTCTTCCCTGAGATTACACGCTCTCCACTTTTTTTTAAAACTATCTTTCTCTAGACTAGAGCAGTAAGCTCCCTCCTTATTCCACCATCTCAGAATCCTCCTTTGTACTCTAAATCATTAGTATTTTGATAGGGATTTCTCATTATGGCTTCAATTTGCTTTTCTCTGATGGCTAGTGATAGAGTATTTCTTCATATATCATTTGCTATTTGTGTTTCTTCTTTTGTGAAGTATCCAGCTTCTTCCTCCACTTTACTGTATTATCTTTGTTCTTATGTTTTTGGGTTCCTTTTCTATTCTAGATAGTAATCCTTTGTCAGATGAATAGTTTCTCCTATTCTCAGTTTTTTTGCTCGATTGTTTCCTTTACCTTGCAGAAGTTTGATATAACTCCTTTTGTCATATTTTGCTTCTGTTGCCTATGTTTTTGAGATCTTATCCAAAGAAGGTGTTGCCTATACTAATGTCTTCAAGTATTCCCCCCATGTTTTCTTCTAATACTTTTAAGTCTTGCATTTAGGTCTTTGATCAATTTGGAGTTGATTTTTGTACAGGGTGAGTCAAGCTTGGGTGGGGAGCAGAGGTGTCAAATTTCAATCCTGCACATAGACATCCATTTTTCCCACCACCATTTATGGAAGAGAATATCTTCCTCCAATGTACATTTTTGGTATCTTTGTCAAGAATTGATTGGCTGTAGATGTATGAATTCATTTTGGGATCTACATATTGTTCCATAACTCTATACATCTGTTTTTATCCCAATACCATGCTGTTTTAGTTGCTATAGATCTGTAATATGTCTTGAAATCAAGTATTGCTCCAGTTTTATTCTTTTTGTTCAAGTTTACTTTGGCTCTTCTGGACTTCTATATGAGTTTAAGATTGCTATTTATTTATTTATTTATTTTAGCTATGAAGAATGCCCTTGGTAATTTGATGGGGATTATGCTGTATCTATTAATTGCTTTGGATAATATGGATATTTTAATGATAGTAATTCCTCCAAACCATGAACTTAGGAAGTCTTTCCACTTTTGTGTGTGTCATCTTCAACTGTTTTCATTGGTGTTTTGTAGTTTTCATTATAGAAATCTTTTCATATCCTTGCTTAGATTTGTTCTAAGGCAGGCTTTGGTGTTGCTGTAAGCTATCCTAAATGGTACTACTCTTATCATGTCTTTCTCAGAAAGTTTATCATTGGGATATAAAAATGACACGGATTTCTGCATGTTGATTTTATACCTTCCTACTTTACTGACTCTGTTTATCAGTTCTGTTAGGTTTTTGGTGGAATCTTTAGGTTTTTCTATATATAAAGTCATGTCATCTGTACACAGGGATAATTTGACATCCTCTTTTCCTCCTTGTATGTCTCTTTCTGTTGCCTAGTTGTTCTGCACAAAATTCCTAGCACTATATTGAGTAACAGATGAAAAAAAACCTAAAATTCCTTTTCAGGTTACAGATAATAGAGGAAATGCTTTCAGCTTTTCATCATTTATGATGATGGTGGCTATGTGATTGTCATATATAGGCTTTACTATATTGAGATATCTCCCTTCCATACCTAAAGTATTCAGGATTTTTATTATGAATGGATATTAAATTTTATTATACATTTTTTCCTATTGAGATGATATGATTTTTATACTTCATTTTGTTGATGATGTATTGAATTTATTTATTTTTGTGTGTTGACCCATCCCTGCCTCCTTGAGATAAAAAAGATCACTCACTAATCAAGTGGGATTTATGTGATGTTTGATTCAGTTTTTCAGTATTGTTAAATATCTTTGCATCTGTGTTCATCAGGGATATAGTGTAGAATTTTCTTTTTTCTGTCTTGGTCTATTCTGTTTTCAGGGTAACGCTGGATTCATAGAATGAGTTTGGGAACCCTTTTTATTATTTATTATTATTTATTATTATTTGAATAGTTTGAGAAGAATTGGTGTTAATCTTTCCTTAATAGGGAGAATTTGGCAGTGAAACTATCTGAATCTGTGCTATATTGGGAGACTTTACTTATTTGAATGGCAGAGACAGAGATCTCCCATCCACTCCCCCAATTCCCACAACAGACAGGTCTGTGCCCAGCCAAAGCCATGAGTCCAGAATTTCATCCAGGTCTCCTAAATAAGTGATAGGGACCCAGGTACCTGAGCCATCACCTGCTGCCTCCCAGGGTGTACATTAGCAAGCAGCTGGATTTGAAACAGAGTGAGGATTCACACCCAAGCAGTCCAATATGGGATGTGGACGTCTCAAGCATGTTAATAACTGTACCATAAAGCCCTCACCTTTTGTATTTTTTTGTCTCCATTTATTTCTTCTCTAATCTGTTATTTCTTTCCTTCCAGTAACTTTGGTTCTTGCTTTTCTATGTCCTTGAGATGCTGCACTGCTACAATGTTTATTGGAAGTGCTTATTGCTATTAAATGTCTCTCTTCATACTGCCTTTTGCTCTATCCCATGGGTTTTGGTATGTTCTGTTTCCATTTTTGTTTCCAAGAAATTTAAAAAATTTGCCTTTTGATTTCTTCAATGACCTATTGTTCAGCCTTCATGTGTTTTTGTTATTTCCAAAGTTTGCTTTGTTCTAATTTTAGTCTGTTGTGGTCATAAAAGATATATTCTATTACTTTGGTTTTAATTTATTGGGACTTATAGCTTAATATATATGGTCTTTGATAGTGCTCCATGTACTGATGAAAAGAATGTATTTTGCAGCTACTGGATGAAATGTGCCGTATATGTCTGTCAGGTACATTTGGTCTTCACTGTAGTTTGACTTTTTTGGTTTTTTTTTTTTTTTTTGGTCTGTCCATTGATGAAAGGAGTGGAGGTCATTTTGGCGTTTTCTCTCCATTTAGATCTAATAATGTTTATTCTGTAAAGTTCTGTGCTCCAGCATTAGGTGCATACACATTTATAATCATTATATCTTCTTATTGAATTAATCCCTTAATTATTATAGTAACTTTGTCTGTCTTTACAATTGTTGTCTTAAAGTCTATTTTAAGTCTGCCTACTTTGTTTTCCTTTGCATGGAATTTCTGTATTCTTTCACTTGGAGATTCTGTGTATCTTTATAGTGAAATGAATTTCTTGCAGACAGCATATATCGTTAGGTCTTGTTTTCTTTATATCTATTCAGCCAATCTTAAAATGGCTTTTTAAAGTTGATATTATAAGGTATTATGTCCTTTCAGGTAAATGTTAAGGTTTCCAGTTTACCAAGCTCCCATGATTCCTGTCACATTGCACAGCACCCTGCAAGCAACCATTCCTCTCTTGTATTATCTATTTCAGAGGTAATCTCATCATTCTGCTTGTGAATTTTCGGTACCATGATCCTTCAGCACACCTCCACTCTCCATCTATGGCTCCACAGAAACCCCTTAGACTTCTACACAGCTGCTCATGATCTCCACTTTCATCCCCACCCTACCCCCAGCCCCTTTTTCTCTCACAGCTATTTCCTGACCACCCAGAAATTCTCATTTACCACGATAGCCTACTCCAAGGAAGTTTGAAGAGAGTGTCAGGGTTTGTGTGTGGGGAAAAGGAGTGGGAATTTAAGGGATCTTTGAGAATAAGTAAACACAAAGGATAAGTGGTATGCCATTTCCTTTAGATTTTATCAAATGGGTGGCACTGAAGTGATAGCATAAGTGGCCAAAATGAATTAGCTATTTCATCTATTCTTTCTAAAAATTATGGAAAAGCCATTAGAGGAGCCAGAACTTGCATTCACACAGCAGCATTGAGAGATTCTGAGAAATCCAAGACTCACTGGGAAGTGTATGAGCCAGCCTTTTGGTAACACAACTAAAGTTCCTGAGAGGAGCTTCCTAGGAAAGGAAGCAGGTTTATTTCAGCTTAGAGTTTTGGGGGTTCATAGGCCGAGATGGGTGACTCCGTTAGTTGGAATCTGACGGGGATGTGGAGGGATGATCCCATGGTGAGCCAGGAAGCAGAGAGACACAGAGCAGGCTCGTCTTCTGTGTCCTTCAGGGGCTCCACCCGGCAACCTAGTTCAACTGAACTGTTTCCCAAAAGCCCACTTTCAGATACAGCAGTTGGATGAAGCCTGCACTCTTAATCCCTCAAGTATTAATATTCATCCATTAACTGCTCACATAAGACATTAGGATTTAAACATCTGCATGAGTCTGAGTCGTCGAATTCTGCTCAAACCATACCGGGAATCAGACAGACTGTGGACTGTTCACTGTGGAATAGGAGAAAGGCCAAACATGAGGCAAAAATATCTACTCTTTTGATCGCAAGGGGCAGACATTCCTTGTTTTTTAAGTTCAAAAAATGTATTGGCTGACAGGATAGAAAAGTCCAGGATGAGTTTGCCTTCAGACTCAGCTGGACCCAGGTACTGAACATCTTGAAAAATTTATCCTCTCATCTCTGGAATCTCTGTGGTCTTCGTTCTGGGGAAGACTGATCTCTTACGGTAACCAGAATGTCACAAGTTTACTTCTAGTTAGCTTAGAATTTCCAAGTGATAAATAAAGCTCTTTTCTAAGAATTTCAATGAGCTCAACTCCAGATCAGAGGAAAAACAGAAACACAAGAGGTTGGCTCTACCCAAACCGTACAGACTATGTGTGGGGTCTTGCTCAGATGTTGTCCCAGTGGGAAATCCAACTTCTTTTCCCAGAGAGGGAATGGATCCTGGCTGAGGAAATCATTTTCCTCACCAGAGTGTAGAAATTTAGATAATGCAGTATCCTGATGATCTGGTAGAAATCAGGATGTTTCCCTGAGGGACCAGTACTTAAACCTGTTTGAGCTTTTAAGAAGGATATGATCTGGCCAGAGAAGGATGAGAAAGTTGAGAGAGAGGGGAGACCTATCTGGGGAGGAAACAGAATGAGTAGTGTGAATCCTAATCAGTGATTCTACACGGTTCTGCACGGTCAGCCTGCTGCCAGGTGATACCAGCACCTGCACAGTGTGGAATGGAGCCCAGAGAGATGCCATGAGTCCACCACGGCTGAGCAGCCTCAGGACTGCCTCTGTCTTAGCAATGCTATAAGCAGGACAAGCAATAATGCGAATTGAATTGGTCTAAATGTCCTACCACAGTTCCCCACTGGTTAAAAACATACAAGTAAAACACTTGCAGAGCTGATGAGAAAGTTGCACTACTGCTCAGCTTAGGGCACAATCTGCAAAGTAAATTTGCTTTGGTACTCTTGGATTTTTTTTTTTAGTCTTTGAATGTGAGCTAAGATAGGAGATACCTTTACCATTAAGCTTCCCATAAGCCCTGTGTGAAAAGTCAGGTTAGAGTTTGAAGCACAGTATAATAGAAGAAAGTGATCCTGAGCACTTCAAAACAGACTCTGGATATTTACTTATCTTGCCTTTTAAAAATACAGATCATGAAGAAGATTATTTGTGAAAAGTCCAGCCCTTAGCCTGCTTGAACATCTTTCACAGTTGGGTTCATCATGGTTTAAATTCCATGTTCAAATCAGGAGCTGGAGGATAGCTCCAAGTCCAGAATGCTTTGACATTTCTAAGGTTCTTGGATTTAAAACTTCTGGCATACTTCCCTAGAACACCTGGATCCATTATCAAGGAATTTTATTTTACTGTGGGGCTCTCCACATGTGCTAATTCTACAGGGGAGGCAGTTTTGATAAACAGTAGGTAACCGTTGTTAGGCAGTCCATCCCCTAAACAGATGAAAAGAACCAGAAAACACAGCCAAAGAGACTGAGCAGGGCCACAAAAACCACCACAACCAACATTTATTCTTGACTTTTGTCACTGCTCCTTTCATGCTTCCTCATTTTCTTCCACATGTTAAATATATAATAACCAAAGTTTTATTAATACACAAATAGAGACGACACATGCAGCATATAGCATGATGGGTAGTGAGTAGACTTGAGCCACCTGTTGGCTCCAGTACCGAGGTTTGGGAAGGAGGCCTCTGTGGAAACAATAACTTTGTTCCATACATCCCCAATCCCCAAGTTGATGAACTTCAGTCAAAGAGCACCCATCAGCCATGCGGGGTTAAAGACAGTTAATAACAACACAGAAGAGTTCCTGTTGGTACTAAGGGACAAGGATGCTCTTTTATTTTTTCCTCCTGAGGCCGCTCTTTTTTCTTTTCTCTGACAAATGTTATAAATTCAGTGAGCTCTACCAAAGGAGATATTGATGAAGGGAACACAGGTTGGAATGAGAAAAAGCATAAATGGAATCCAGGAAGTTCTGTAGTAGACAACTGATAAATCTTCGTGATGAAGAAAAAAAAAAATGTACAGGGAATTTAATCAGCACATCCTTCCCCAAAGGAGAAAACCACAGACATTTCTGGTTTGGGGGTTTGCAGAAGGGAAAAATGTCATGGGAAAATGGAAAATCTCTCTAATGTCCATGGCACATGAAACATATAAGTAGTATAAAATTAAATGGCAAGAAGGAATATCTGTAAATATTCCTCTGCTGTAAATATTCATCTGCTGGATGAAAAGTAAAATTATGAGACTAACTGCTGTGTTATTGAAATAGCACTTGATGTATAAACTTAAACATTGCTTTCAAAATCAGCTTCTCAGGGGTCTGGCTTCAGGTGCCTGAGCATTTTCAACATTATCTTTGCTGTTATTCTTCTTCATGCGGATAAACACGACTGCTAAAATTATCCCTAAAAGAGAGAAGCCAAGGTCAAATTGATGGAATCTTAAAATGTACTGTCACATTCATTGCTGAAGCAGTATCTTGGTAGGAAAAAATGACTCATGTAACTTCGTTTTGTTTGTAGTTAAACAAAGTCTCATTGTCTTAATGAATGAGGGACTCGGGCACTGGCTTTTTTGGGTAAGTAAGTATACCACCGTAACTATGAGTGTGCATCAAGTTCAAAATCATTCCTAACCTGAGTCTAAGCATGAGTATAAGCATCTTACAGAGCTCCTGAACATATAGACCCTCAATAAATATTGATGCCTGTCCTTCTTCCCCTTCTTTATGGATCCAGGCTATGCTACTGAGTAGAAAACCTAAAATACCTAAGCTTTCTGGTTTCTCCCATCTCAGCAGTAAATATGTACTGTCAGTCAGGGCCCATGGTGAAAAAAGAGGGTTCTTCAGTTCATTTGTTTTAAAGAAATTGAGTCTGTCAGTAGGTTTACAGGAAGAATCATGGCAGAAAAGACTATGTGCTCAGAAACTCATTCGGAATCTTGCAATAATTCATTCCCTGTTTTGAAAAGAATGGGGTCTGACACTTAAAGTCCTATTGTTTCTATATATCCCCCAAATCATGCAATCTTTACTAGTGGTAATATTATGAGATTAAATGGATAAGAAAATTGGTCCAGAAATTCAATCCATTCAAGATGCGAGAACAAATACTGTAAGAAAAAGCATAGAAGTAGAGCTCCATTGGTATGAAAGGTACACAGTAGTGCATAGGGAGACACGATGGTACCATGCACATGTTAGGGTGGGTCACGGCCATGTCATAAGGACTTTGTACTTAAGAATATAAGGAAATAAGATCCCTGTTAGACCCATAATCAAGAGTTCACATTGGCAGGTTAAGGTTAGAAAAGGCCAGAGGTAGAGAACAACCAGGAATATTTACAATTATCCCAGTTCTTCATTCAAGAGAGAAAGGACATGAAACTGTGCTTATAAATTAATGGAATATATATTTCTAATACATTTGTTTTGAAGACAACAGTTGAAAGAGGGTAGTTACTGTAGTGAGCACTGAGTTGTTTCTAGGGGGAAGGGAGGGAGCGCCAGTGTGAGACAGAAGAGGGGACTCTGCTTTGTGGCCAGGGGCCATAGCAGTCAAGGCTGTGATACAGTAGAGTTATTCTGGGTCATAAAGAACAGGGTCCACAGTCATGAAGATATACAAAGGGAAGTTCTACAGCATTTCAGGTACATTAGCATTTCCATGGGAAAGCTAATGTGTCTCTGTTGCAACAATGACGAACACTGTAAGATCTGGGTATGTCTTAGCCATTGGTTTTTGCAAGCATGGTGCCTGACACATAGCAGGGACACAGCTACTGCATTCCTCTCCCATCATGAAAGTTTGCTAACCAGACATAATAAACTTATGCTTTAAAGCTTTTCCTGTTTCCTAAACTAACCAATGATGCAGTGATAGGTAGAGGGTGGTACTAATGCACTGTCTTCCAACCTGGAAAATATGATGTGGTCAACTCAGGCACTAGGCAGGAATATAAATCACCAGTGGACGTCTGAGCAGCCACCAGACCAGCGCAGGACAGAAATCCTTAACTGTGAGAAGTTATACTCACCAATGATCAGAAAGGTGGTCAGGAGGATTCCAACTGCCATGCCCACAGTGGGTATTCCCGACTGTTTCGGTGCTGGCCGGAAACACCTTTCTTCCACACATGAACAGAAAGTAACTGAAAGCAGAACAGTGTTTGGTAGAGCAAATGTTCAAGTGAAAAGTGGCAGAATCCCATGTGAAACACAAGAATTCCTTCAAACTGCCCATGCTTACAGATACTATCCTAAGTTGCCCATGGCTAAATACCTACCTGGTAAAGTGACAGTCCCTTCCAAGGGTGGCCGGCCCATATCACTGATGCGGACTGAGATGTTATAAACCCTCTCCTCAAAATTTGTGTGCTTTGTAGAGAGTCTGGCATGGGTACCTACCAAAACAGAGCAAAATGAACGTCAGGAAAATGCAACTTCAGACCCCTGGATGGGCAGGAAGAAAACTCATCCTTTGCATGATATACTCAGGTTGCCTGCGAGGTATCACCTATATCCCTCCACAAATATCTTCTCATAGTGGAAAAAGAGCTAAATCTTACCGTAAGTTACAAATTCATGAGTTCTTTGTAGAAATGGATTCTAAGTACAGTTGGTCCTCATGACTTCCAATAATTATGTTGGGTTATTACAGGGTTAGGTTACTGTGAGATGCTGCTCACCTTTTCATCAACTGATCCATACATCACCTCATTTTCTGTGTATTTGTTTAAAGACACCTTATTTAATAATAATGTTGACTCACTATTAAACTCATAACCAACAGGACTGGAATTCATACCTGAGCAAAGCTTATTTAAATTATGTATTTTCTTGTAGGGTGCATACATCATAGCCTCTTGCACACGGGGATAACTAGGCTTTAGCCCCATGCTTTGGAGCCATTTTAAACAACAAAATCACAAGCATGCAAAACGTTGGGTAAAAAGAACCTCTGTTAAAAGAATGACAGCTAAAACAAAAAGGCAGAGTGTCATGTTGGTCTATCTCAGCTGGGAACTTTTGTGTCTGGTAAATCAGATTTTCACTATCCATTAGTGTCCATAATGCTAAAAGCACTTTTAAGTATTGATCTTTGGATTATAAATTTTACTAAGTACTTGAATTTGTAAATATAAAATGTAAGTAATATAGATTGACTGCAAAACAATATAGCATGGGATTTGCAGAATACAGGACAGAGCATCTGTAGACCAAATCCTGAGTCTCAAATCCGCCTCTGGTTAGTTATATAACCTTGGGAAAGTTAGAACATCTGTATGTCTGAGAATCCCTTCCACTGCCAAAACAGGGAATGCATAATTTTTACTTCCTTTTTTTTTTTTTTTTAACAGAAAATTAGTGCAAGGTAACACAAAATTTCAAATTTCTGAAGATAATCTTGATCTTGTTGCAATTCTTTTTTTGTACCATTCCCAAATTTTCCAGAACTTGGGAAGAGGTTTTTATACCTAAAGATCATTGTGGCAGACATTTCCAGTCCTAGCCCAGATGGAGTAACAGAGCCCAGATTTACCATCCCACCAAAAACAACCAAAATAGGTGAAACCACTGGATTTTAGACAATGAAGGATAAGGATCCCTGAAAGCAAATGATAGAAGTCCTACAATTGGCCCAGCTTACTACACAGAGAGAATATCCAGGTGTAGTGCAGGGAGAGAAAACCCAGGCCAAGCCCAGTGATGTCCCTAAGTGGAGGTAATGGAGCTGGAATAAGAGCAGATCAGGACAACCAAAAGTTCACAAAGAAGAATTCAGGGGGAGAGTGAGCCACGGAAAGTGGCCGAGGGGACCCCTCACCCCAACTTGCCTCCAGTCTTTATTTTTATTTTTTTGACAGGCGGAGTTAGAGAGAGAGAACCAGAGCAAAAGGTCTTCCTTTTTCCCTTGGTTCACCCCCGCAAATGGCTGCTACGGCCAGTGCTACACCGATCTGAAGCCAGGAGCCAGGTGCTTCTCCTGGTCTCCCATGTGGGTGCAGGGTCCAAGCACTTGGGCCATCCTCCACTGCCTTCCTGGGCCACAGCAGAGAGCTGGCCTGGAAGAGGGGCAACCTGGACAGAATCTGGCGCCCCGACCAGGACTAGAACCCGGTGTGCCAGCGCTGCAGGCGGAGAATTAGCCTAGTGAGCCGCAGCGCCAGCCCCCAGTCTTTATTTTTTTGAGATTTATTTATTTGAAAAACAAACAGAAGGGACATCTTCCCTCTGCTGGTTCACTCCCTAAATGGCTACATCGGTTAGGGCTGGACCAGACCAGACCTAGGAGCCTGGAACTCCGTCTTGGTCATCTGCATGAGTGGCAGGTGCCCAAGAACTTGAGTTATCTCCTGCTTTTCCCACGTCATTAGCAGGGAGTTGGATTGGTAGTGGAACAAGCCCAGCTCTTGAATTCCTGCTGTGCCACCATGCTGTCGCCATAGTGCCGACGAGAATATGTATATATGAAAACTACCCATAAGTGGGGAAAGCAGCACCCAACAAGACTAGAGAGAACAATCTTTGGAATCATAAAGGACCAGGAATAGCTTCTGTTCCCAAGAGCCACAGTAGAAAAATCTCAGAATTGCTGGGGCAGAGGGTAGAGCACACCAAAGGTTTTTACTTTAGCACATAGGAAAAAATGAGCCTTTAAATAAATATTGCTCTGATCTTGTCTAACAAAATGTAACTGCATTTCAGAATTGGGCTCAAGAAGGTTTCTGGGAATACAAAAATTTTGGCATCCAATATCTGGCATTTAACACTTTTTTAAAAAGCCAGACACGCAATGAAAGGAGAAAATATAATCCTAACAAAGAGAAAACTCAACCAATGGAAACCTACCCAGAAATGACACAGGGCAAGTACAAAAAAGCAGTCAAAAATATATCTTATATATTCAAGAAGTGAGAAGATTGACAGACATGGAAGATATGAAGAAGACCCAAATCTAAAAGGTTTGATTATGACAAATTCACTAGGTAGGGTTAATGGTAAATTGGGCATATAAGAAGGAGAATCAGTGAACTCAAAGATTTTAAATAGAAACTATCAAATTTAATAAAGAAAAACAGATAAAGTGAACATAGCATCAGTGAGTTTGAGACAACCTCAAGTAGCCTAATGTATATGTGACTGGAACCCTGGAAGGCAGGACAGTTGCCATGTGTATTTGGACGGGCAGGAGTGGGACAGATAACATAAGAGCTAATGTTTTTTTCTGAAAACTCTAAATCCTCAGACTCAAGATGAACAAACCTGAGGAATGAGAAAAATGAACAAAACTATAGCAAGGAACATAATTATCAAATTAGAGATAGGATACTTTAAGGCATCCAGAGGAAAACGGATACATATTCAAGAGAACAAAGAAGAAATATTACAAACCAGAACACAATGGAAAAATACCTTTAAAGTCTCGATAAATTTAAAAGTATCCCAGTCTAAAGTTCTCTGGCCATGAAAGAATAAAATTAGAAGTGTGTGATTTGGTTTCCAAATATTTGGAGAATTATTTTCTGTGTCTTTATGGTCTCTAAGTAACCCATGAGTCAAATATAAAGGAAAATAATAAAGTATTTTGAACTAATGAGAATGCATACACATCAAACTTTGTGGAAAGCAGCTAAATTAACAACTAAGATATAAATTTTCAGCACCAAATACTTATATAAAAGGTATCAAATTTATTCCTTCAACTTTCACCTTAAAAAAAGAGAATAAAACAAAACCTGAGAAGAATAAAGGAAATAATAAAGATCTGATAAGTGGAATACAAAACAGAAAATCAATGAAACAAAAAGCTAGTTCTTCAAGAATATTAATAAAATTAATAAACTTGCTAGATTTATGAGGAGAAACCCATAATTTGACAATGAGGTAGTATAACTACATATCTGCAGATAACAAAAGGATAAAAACAACATGCCAATAAACTAGGCAAATAATGAAATACATTATTGGAAAGATAATTAACAAGTGCAACCAAGAATAAATAACTTGAATGTCTACATCTATTAAAGAAACTGAATTTGGGATTGAAACTTCTCCCACAAAAAAAATTCGAGGCTGAAATGGCTTCACTGGTAGTTCTCTCAAACTTTGAGGAAATAACACCAATTTTACACAAACTCTTCCAGATCACTTAAGAGGTGGGACACTTCTGAGTCAATCTACTAGTTTAGCAGCACTCTGATTAAAAAATAAATAAATAAAAAGACACTATCAGCCGGCGCCGCGGCTCACTAGGCTAATCCTCCGCCTTGCGGCGCAGGCACACCAGGTTCTAGTCCCGGTCGGGGCGACGGATTCTGTTCCGGTTGCCCCTCTTCCAGGCCAGCTCTCTGCTGTGGCCCGGGAGTGCAGTGGAGGATGGCCCAAGGACTTGGGCCCTGCACCCCATGGGAGACCAGGATAAGCACCTGGCTCCTGCCTTCGGATCAGTGCGGTGCGCCAGCCGCGGTGGCCATTGGAGGGTGAACCAACGGCAAAGGAAGACCTTTCTCTCTGTCTCTCTCTCTCACTGTCCACTCTGCCTGTCAAAAAAGAAAAAAAAAACACTATCAACCAATAACCTCCATAAATACAAATGCAAAAAAGCTTAAAATTGTAGCAGTTTATTTTAAAATAACAATATTTCATCACTAATTGGGCTTTATCCTGGAAGTGGATGGCTGGTTTGAGATTCAATTGATGAATTACATTGTTCTACTTTTAACAGACAAAAAAGCACAAGCCACCATAAAATTATCTCATTAAATGCAAAAAAAAAAAAATCACTTTAAATAGTATACTATCCATTCCTAACTAAGAAAAAAACAACTCTCAGGAACAGAAGGAAAATCATTAGTTAATATCATAATTTAATGGTGAAAAAAAGGTTTTCTCCCTAAGATCATGAGCAAGTAAAATATTTCTGTTCTCACATGTCTATTTAACATTAGACTGAATATTTTAGCCAATAATTAGGAAAAATAAACTTGCCAGTATTCAGACAACATGATTGACTACGTAGAAAAATCTATGGAATCTAAAATAAGTGATGTCAGCAAAGTTATAGAATACAAGACCAATAGCCACAAGTCATCAGTTACAGTGTCATATTCTAGAAATATTTAAAAATTAAAATTTTAAGATAGCATCAAATATATGAAATGCTGAGGGCAAGCTTAGTAAGAACTATACAATGAAAACTGAAAAACATTGCGGAGAGAAATGAAAGATCTGCATCAATGGAGATGTACACCACCTTCACGAGTAGAAACATTCAATTGTGTTAAGATATCAGTTCTCCCCAAACTCCCCTGGAGATACAACTCAATCCAGTCATGATCTCAACAGGCCTCTCTTGGCCGAAATGGAAGCAACATTCTAACACTTGTTTAGGAACACAGAAGACCTAGAATAGATAAACTAATGTTGAAAAAGAACAAAGCTGGGAAAATTACACTGATTTCAATTCTTCATATGAGCCACAGAGGGGCCAGTGCTGTGGCACAGCAGGCTAAGCCTCTGCCTGCAATGCTGGCATCCCATACAGGTGCAGCTTTGTGTCCTGGCGGCTCCTCTTCTGATCCAGCTCTCTGCTATGTCCTGGGAAAGCAGTAGAAGATGGCCCAAGTCCTTGGGGCCTCATACCCACATGGGAGACCCAGAGGAAACTCCTGGCTCCTGGTTTTAGATCAGCCCAGCTCTGGCCGTTGCAAGCCATTTGGGGAGTGAACCAGCAGATGGAAGACCTTTCTCTCTCCCTCGGCCTCTCAATTAGATCAAAATACATTAAAAAAAAAATAGCCACAGTAATTAAGATCATATGGTTTAGGCTGGCATTGTGGCACAGCAGGTTAAGCCACCTCCTGTTATACAGGCATCCCATATGAGTACTAATTCAAGTCCAGGCTGCTTCACTTCTGATCCATTTCCCTGTTGATCAGCCTGAGAAAGCAGAGGAAGGCGGCCCAAGTACTGGAGTCCCTATCACCCACACGGGAGACCTAGATGAAGTTCCAGGCTCCTGGCTTTGGCCTGGCCCAGCCTCAGCCATTTGGGGAGTACACCAGCAGATGGAAGAAATCTCTCTAATTCTGCCTTTTGAATAAATTTAAAAAAAAAGATATTAAGACATTTGTTTATTTGACAGAGAGAGCAAGATCTTCCATCTGCTGGTTAACTCCCCAGATGGCAGCAATGGCGGGAACCGTGCCAATCTGAAGCCAAGAGCTTCTTCTGGATCTCCCACGTGGGCGCAGGGGCCCAAGGACTTGGGCCATCTTCTACTGCTTTCCCAGGCCATAGCAGACAGCTGGATGGGAAGTGGAGCATCTGGGACTATAGAACCAGTGCCCATATCAGATGCTGGCACTGTAGGCAGCGGCCCAATAAAATATATTTTTTTAATCATATGGGATTAAACAGAAAAGAATGTTTAGAAATAGTACGTGTGTGTGTGTGTGGTCACTTGATTTTTGTAAGGTTAACAATATAATGTGAAAAGGACAATGTTTGAAATTAATGGCATTGGAACAACTAGACATATTAAAAGAAATGTACTGGGGCCTGCGCTGTGGCATAGCGGGTAAAGCTGCTGCCTGCAGTGCCGACATCCCATATGGGTGCCAGTTTGAGTCCCGGCTGCTCCACTTCCGATCCAGCTCGCTCTGAGCCAGGTGAAGTAGTACTGTACCCCAGCCAGCATCCCCAGGGTCAGACATAGGGAAGCTAGCCCACCTCAGCAACAGACAACAGCAGGGTGAGCACTGCCCAACCCCCAGGCTGCATTAGATGTGGTGGTCTGAGGGCTCCCAATGCGATCCAGCATCATGGCATTTTCAGACACAGGGAAAGGAGTCCAAGCCTACCACAGGTCCAGGAAGTAGCTTGTAAGATGGACTACCCATTTTTAGGCACTTCCCTAGTTCATACAAATATTTCAACTGTAGATCTGGGACAAATTCACTTTTGGAAGTATTGCTAAGACCGAGTAAAAACACATCAACAGCAAACCTGGGGGCAAACCACAACTTACGGTGATATCTAGTACTAAAATAACAGAAGTATCACAGGCTCAGAGAAATTTCTGGGACGATCATTGAGTAAAACTGAAAGTAGATCTTTGTGACAATCAAGAGTGGGGATGGGAGAAGGAAGAGGGAGTGTTTCAGCATGGGCAGGAGGGAGGGTAGAGTGGGGAGTATCACTATGTTCCTAAATCTATATATATGAACTACATGGAGCTTGTATAGCTTATAAAAATTTAAATAAAATGTCTAGGACAGCCACTGTCACTATAATAAATCCTTCAATGCTCAGACAATGCTGTATACCAAGAAGCATCAGAAATTTCCAGGGAACCATGGCCTCTCCTAAAGAGTGAAAGAAGGTGCCAGAAACTAGCCATCTAGGAATTTAAACCCACAAATGCCCACATGAATATTTCAAAATAGCTGTTTTAAAGAAATCCAACAAAACTTGAGAGCATACAGGAATTCTTCAATATTCTAACAGATTTGACAGATGGAAGTAACTATATAAGTCGCAGAAATCCTGCAGATGCAAAGTACACTAAGTGAAATCTGAAAATGCTACAGAAGGCGTCAATAACAGAATAGATCAAGCAAAAGAAAGAATACAAACTTGAAAATAAGCTATTTGAAAATACACAATGAAGGAGAAAAAAAGAAGGAATGAAGAAAGCTCATGGGAAATATGGGATAGCATGAAAAGAACAAATATTCAAGTTATTGAGATCCAAGGCAGATTTGGCAACACCAAAGGGGTCAAAAGCATATTCAATAATACCAGAAAACTTCCAAAACCTAGAGAAAGATACAAGGATCCAGGCACAGGACAGTCAAAGGTCACCAGTCAGATTCAATCCAACCATATCCCCCCCCCCAGACATATTATTATCAAGTCCTCCAATGATAAAGATTAAGAGGGGATTCTCAGAGTTGCGAGAGAAAAGAAGCAAATAGCACCATAAAGGGTATTAACTTGCCTGACTGCAGATTTCTCAGCAAAAACCTTATAAATCAAGAGGGAATGAGAAGAGACTTTCATAGCACTGAAGGAAAAAAATTGTCAACTAAGAATACTGAATCCAGAAGTTTCCTTCAGATATGAGGAAGACGTAAAGATACTCCCTGACAAACAAAAGCTGAGAGAATTTATCTCCACCGGACCTGTTCTTCAAACTGGAAAAAAGAGAGGTTAACAAATAAGAAAATATCAGAAGGTAGAGAAGTCATAGGTAACAGTAACTATTGCAAACAAATTCAGAAGGCTCTAACATTGTAAACATGGTATATAAATCATTTATACCTTTAATATGAATACTAAAAATCACTACACTAAGATGTAAAAACACAAGCAATATTGAAAGAGATCAAGTGCAACATAAAATTTAAAATGTAGAGAGGAATGGATCACAAATGTACACATCTTTATTAAGATTTCTTATCTTTGCTTTTTGTTTGTCTTTTTGCCTACCTCTATAAATCAACATTAAGTTATCATTTCAAGATGGCTCATTATAGCCAGAGGAAAATTTTTGGTAAACTTCTTGGCAACCATAAAACAAGAACCTTAACACATTTACCAAAAAATAATAGTATACACTTAGAGGAAATCACTCAACCACAAAGGAAGAGTGTAGAAGAAGGAGAAGGGAACTACGATCAAAATATAGAACAAGTACCAAATTGCAATACTAAAACCTTACATATCAGTAAGTGGCACAGCAGAAGAGGCAGCCACTGTGACTACTGCATCCCATACTGGAGTGCCTGGTTGAAACAGCTGCTCTACTTCTGACCCAACTTTTTTCGAATGCCCCTGGGAAGGCAGCAGAGGATGGTCCAAGTACTCGGGCCTCTCCCACTCATGGGAGACCCAGATAGAGTTCCTGTCTCCCGGTTTGTGGGCATTTGGGGCAGGAACTAGCAGATGAAGGATCTCTCTTTCTCTCACTCTGACCTCCCCCTGCCATTCAAAAAAATGAGTAAATAAATCTTAAAGACACAGGATGACTGAATGGATTAAAAATTGGACCCAAATATTTGATACTTGTAAGAAATGTACTTTACCTCTAAGGACACACATATACTGAAAGTAAAAGCATGGAGCAAGATACTCGTTGCAAATGGAGCCCAAAAGAAAGCAGGAGTAGCCACACTTCTAATACAAATAGATTTTAAATCAAAAGCAGTAAAAAAGAGAAAAGGTCATAAAATAATAAAGGTTCAATCCAGCAAGGAGAAATAAGAATTGCAAACATATATACACCCAATATTAGAGCATACAAATATATAAGGCAAATATTTATGGGCCTAAAGGGAGTTTAACACCTCACTTTCAGAAATAGATCATCTGGACAGAAATTCAAACAAAGAAACACAGTTAAAGTGTACCCTATATCAACTGGACCTAACAGATATCCACAGAACTTTTCATCCAACAGCTGCAGGATATACGGTCTTCTAAACAGCACATAGAACATTTTCCAGGATAGATTTTATGGTAGGTCACAGAGTAAGTCTGAACGAATTTAAAGGAATAGAAATTATATCAAGTACCGTTTCTGATCATAATACAATAAAATTAGACATCAATAACAAGAGTAACCTTGGAAACAACACAATTACATGATAGCTAACCAACTTACTCTTAAACAGTCAAGGAAGAAATCCAGTGGAAAATTTTAAAAATTCATGAAATTAATGAAAATAAAAATACAACTTACCAAAAGCTATGAGAAATAGTAAAAGCAACACTAAGAGGGAAGTTTTTAACAATCAATGCCTGCATCAAAAAAAAAAAAAAAAAAAAAACCAAAAATGTTCTCAAACAATTTATCAGTGCACTTCACGGAACTAGAAAAACAAGAATAACCCAAATCCAAAATTGGTAGAGGGGAAGAGATAATAAAAGAGTACAAGTAAACGACATAAAGACTTAAAAAATAAATACAAAAAGCAATGAATTGAACAACTGGTTCTTGGAAGACATAAACCAAATTGACCCCTAGCTAGACTAATCAAGAAAAAAAGAGGCAAGATTCAAATACATAGAATGATAGGTGAACATGGTGGCATTACAACAGACACCATAGAAATACTTCATCCCAGGGGTTCTACTTTCAATCCAGCTCCCTGCTGATGGCCTGGGAAAGCAGTGGAAGATGAACCAAGCCCTTGGGCCCCTGCACTCACGTGGGAGACCTGGAAGAAGCTCCTGGCTTCCAATCAGCTCACCTCCAGCCATTGCAGCCATTTGGGGAGAAAACCAGTGGATGGAAGATCTCTCTCTCTCCCTATCCCTCAAATAAATAAATCTAAAAAAATTCAAAACTAATAAAAACCATGCCCATATTTCAAAACTTGCATACCAAAATAAGCTCTGAATTCTATTTCCCACCAACTTTTTGAAGTACCTTTACATATAAATATATGTTATTATAAAACTGTTAATTTTATCTTCAAAGTCCTTTTTAAAAATGATGATGAAGTCTGTTTTCAGCATTCATTGGAAATCTTGCAAATGACGCTCAGTTATCTAAGCCAAGGGGCCCCTGTGCAGTTACAATCCCTCCTCCCTCCAAAGCTGGGGGCTTTGTCGCCTTGGAAACCTTCTGTAGGAGAGTTTGCAAAGCATGACCTCCCTTCCTGGAACAGGGAAGCAAGCTCAAGCTCTGTGTTGAGTTCTGCAAACCCCCCAAGGCAAGTAAGTTCATCATCCATCATTGTTTCTCCAGATGCAGTTTTGACAACTCACCATTGATTCTGGAAACTTCCCAGTCTGTCTTTAGGCTTTCACTGCCAAGGGAAAATATGAACTGGTGACCCCGGAATGACAGCTGATCATCATCAGTGGCCTCGAAAATGAGACTTCCAGGTGCACTGAGGGGATGGCAGAAGAACAAGCCTGTGTATTCCTTGGCGAGCCGCGGGGGGTTGTCATTCACATCCTGAAGGATCAGTAGGAAATCCGTGGTGGAGCTCAAGGAGGACCTGCCTGAGGAGTTGAATGATTGAAACGTGGTGTCAGCGTGCTCACTCTCCCCTTAGATTGAGGTAGTACAAAGATGACAAGCTTGAATCATTGCTGGTTTAAAAGTCTTAGTAACAGTACCTAATATCTACGTGCTAATATTTTCCATGCATCACATCAAAACAACTCCGATGTCCATTTGCAGATGAGAATGCTGAGGCTCAAGAAGTGTGTGTGACTTGCCCAGGGTCACCCAGCTACTGAGCAGTAGACGGGTTTCTAATCCAGGAGGTCTAATCCTAGCACTCACACCTTGAGAAAACAGTAAAGAATTGCACGAATGTTCTGTGCTATGCTATAGTGTTGAAGAATACGGGTTCTGCCGCATGATCAGTTGGTAACTGTGCAATCTTGGGGAAGTTTTTCGATTTCTCAGTGTCTGGGTTTCTTTGCTCATAAAATACGTTCAGTGATGGTGCCTGCCCTGTCGTGTGGTGTGAGGAGTAAGTTACTACACTAAGTGCTGACTAGGGGCTGTCAGCAAGTTGTAAGCGCTGCTATTTTCCAGTATCTAATAGAGACTGTTTCTGCACTTTCTGATTGACCTGCGTCCGTTCCAGTGACACCTGCTTTCTTGCTTTTCTTGTCCACTGTCTTCTGTGTCCTGCCTACACCTAACTCAAGGAAGAAAAAAAAAAACCATTGCGCTCTTGAAGTCCTTTCATTTATTCACATTATCTCATTGCCGACAACTGAAAGTTAGTAGAACAGGGTGTGAGACCCCGATTTTGATCTGTGAAACTTCTAAAATGCAAGAAACCCTTAGGGCACATCCAAAGAGAAGTGTTGATCCCCGCGGGATGAGGTAGGGGAGTGCATGGCATAAAGGCTCAGCCAGAAGTCTGCTGCTGATGAACTGGGAGCTTTTAAATCAAGAGTTAAACGTACACAGCGTGACAGTGGAATGCACTCGGAGCAAGTGACAGAGACAGGGAGCCTGTGGCTGACGCCCCTCTGGAAGGCCCGTCCACTTACACCCAGGCCTCCCAGAGTCGGCGCACGGTCTGCCCTTCCACCACTGGGCTTTCATCTCACAACAGGGCTTCTGTTTTTCTGAATCTTGTAATGTGCAGGGACTGGTTTAATGATTTCCTTCTCTGTTCCTCTTCCTGGGCTTCCCATTTTCAAAGCTTATTTTAGGGATCTGCAAACTTTATTTAGTAATAATTTGCTCAACTTTTTTTTTTTTTTTTTTTTTGGTAAATCAAGCAGACATATCACTGGTAGGCATACTATTCCTGTGAGTTTATTTTTAATTTTAAAAAACTCCCTGCAATTCCAAGTTCAGAGCCAGGGAAAGACATAGCATTTCCACAACTGAATTTAAGGGGCTGCAAGGATTCTAAAGAGTGCAAGGATGGCTCAGACATCCTGAATTATCTGTAGAACAGTGTTTCCTTTCCAAAGTTCTCCCTATTTTACAAAAACACAAATACAGTTTCACCCAAATCTCCTGCAGTCCCAAGATTTCTATTCTGCAGGCTCCAGCAAAGTGGATAACACGGCACCAAGCCTCTTCTGTTACGAACAGGATGCAACCTGAGGAGCTGTCATCTGAGGCTGGAGGACCAAGTACTGGTCTAGATCAATAGGGCACTGATTTGACCTTGCTCCCAGGAGAAACCCAAACCCCACAGCCCCTCTGAAAGAAGGAAGGTGATTCAGCCAGAAATGCAGGAACTTTCCTAGAAAAAGCTGTAACCCCTACAGGACACCACCGAGCAGGGGGCATCCCTGTAGCCTGCCTGGAAGAAGCTCTGTTTAGGGGCACATCTTCAATAATAACAGGAAGGCAAGGACACTCCCCTACACGCTTGTATCCTCCTCGTCCTTCCACCTTGATGACATTTGCACCATCCCACTTCCTGATAATCGATTTTTTCTTTTTGCTTACCTTTCTCCGTGGCCACTACTTGTACCTGATACGCACTCTCAGCTTCTCTGTCCAGCGGAGCCACTGTAAAGATATCCCCGGTGGCGGAGTCGATTCTAAGCCACCCTCTCTTGTCGTTTCTCAGTGAATAACTTCATAAAGTAAAAACAGTGGAAAAGCAGCCCACGTTACTTTCCATGAAAACGTGAGCATAGTTCACGCATCAACATAGTATTCTATCATCAGCGTTCACAACATATTAAAACAATCACTCTTTCATTGAATGCTTTATTTGCATAGTGTCTGTCTTCACAAAGAAGAATCATTTGCCCTCACGATGACGTGTTTGACAGGTTTTGTTAGGAGAGGTCCAGTCACAAACTCTGGAAGAAAAGTTAAGCTTTTCTGGCTATTAAAGAAGTCAAAGTAAAACAAGCTAGAAGTAGCATTCAAACCCTCCTCACAGACCTGCCCCTCGCAGGAGCTGGAGCAGCCAGTGGTGGAGACGTTGGGAGGACGCTCTTGGACTTCTGTTGACAGAGAGTCCTTCATGGATCAACAAACAGCCATGGAGTACTTAACAGAATTGGGTTGTGGACCAAGGGAAAGGTTTACAAAGAGGGGCTCTTAAGCCAGTGGGGGAAATGAGACATAAAAGCAGACAATTCCAAGTAAGTGTGGTCAATAAATTGGAAGGGCACTTCTGGAATCCCAGAGAAGTTTATGGGAATCAGACAAGTCTGTCTGCAGGAGCAGATTTTAACAAAGGCAAGAAGAAAGATGACTCAAGCAGAAGGAAGGGCATGAGCTGGAGTAGAGAGGCAAGGAGGAACTTGGTGGGTGTTAAGCAGTCCAGACACTTCAGCAGTGATGGCGAAGGATAAAGCTGCAGAGACCTGAAGATCAGATCCATGGGCAGTTGTCAAATGGTGTTAGACAGGAAGGTGACTCAGCCATGTTTGTGATTCAAAAGGGCTCATCAGTGATGAATTTGAGAGACAAGACAAAGAACCACAGGAGACCCCACCTGTATGCCCACCTGCCAATCAGGCTACGTAACCACTCCCCTTTGGAAGTGGATAAAAGGCCTGGAGCAGAGTGGGCCTTTCCCTTGTTTGGGATTTTATCCTGAAGCAGACAGGAGCCCTTTGGGAAGTTTTGAAAGAGGACAGACTGTATGGTTTACTTTTCCAAAGGACCATTCTCACTGTGGTGCAGGGAACAGGCTCAAGGAATATGGGACTGGCAGGTGCAAGGCTGGACCAGCCCAGAGATGGTAGTACCTTGGACCATGGTAGAAGCAGTGAAAAACATTTGGATTCTGGATATTTTTCAGTGAAAGAATCTGTATTTGCTGATGAATTGCATTAGCATTCATTGAATGCTGGTGGATTCTGTTTGTACGCAGGTCAAAACTTTGGTGTCATCCTCAATTCTCAACTGACTTATTATTGGCATCTGAGCTACTGATTATTCCTCATTCTACAGACCTTTTTCTCATTTATCTTCCAGAACTGTGTCTTAGAGGACCCCCTCTCAGTCTCCTGTACACATAAGGGTACTTCAGAAAGTTGGTTGCAATGTGTATTATGAAAAAAATTATGCATGAATTTTTAAAACCTCTGCAACAACACAATTTTCTGTTAATTCTATTTCCCACTGAGTTGCTGAAGTGCCTTTGTATCTGTCTTGAGCCAACTACTCATCATTGCATCATTTCAAGGTTAATACGTGTGGGTCATATTACACTGTAAAAAACAATGGCTGTGAAATAATTACATTTTCTCAGCCACCTCAGCCTGAGCATGAGCCACTCCGGGGTAGCCTATGGAATGAGTCTTGCTGTTTCAGACCAGCTCTCTAAGTAACTTAAGCATCCTACTTCAAGAGAATCTCTTTAACCCTATAATAGGCGGCCTAGTGTGTGTGGTTGGGCTGTTGCTTTATTCTCTCTGTCCAGAATGGAACCCTCCCCAAACCCTAGCTCATGTGACTGGTTCAGATCCAAGGCCTGGCTCTGGTTTGCTCAGTGTCTGGGAGGTGACCCTCTTCCTGAACTTGCCAGTGCTTAGCCGGAATCTGCAACAAGTGTGCTGGGAAGGGGCCTATGCATTCTCAATGTCTCAGCCTGGATTCCCAATGATGAGCCACCATCCCTTGGAATGTCGCCCAGGGCATTGACCCCTGCCTGAGCCAAGGCCAAGGACACTGCTACAGATTGCTGATGGCCTTGGAGTCCGTGCAAGGCAGCTCCTCTGTCCTCACCCCTTCCACCTTCCCTCTGACCTTGGTTGCAGTGTACAGCTGGGCCTGCCCAGCACTAGTCTCCTTTACCTTACGTCCAGGCCTTCTGGATCCTTGGCAGTCACATTGCCCACTTTGGTGCCAACAGGTGCATCCTCACTGACTGTGGCTTGGAAAGCATACTGGGAAAACTGGGGTGCTTCATTCACATCTGTCACAGTGAGCTGGAATCTGGCTTGGGAGCTCGCGTTGTATGAAACACCAGACACCAGAGGTTCCGGATTTTCTGCTTGGACCACAATGTTGGAAACGGGTGCCGTTTCAAAATCAAGAGGCTGTATAGAGGGAAAAAAGAGGGGAAATTAACAGGGGGAGGTGACCAGCTTCCTTGAAAGATTGATTCCCTAAAGCACCTCAAAAAACTTGCATGCAGAGCAGCAGTTCTTAATCCAGAGTCAGCAAAAACCTGCCTCTCTGAAAGCTAACAGACCTTTGTGTCAGACCTTTAATATGCTAATGTGCATTGTCACTCTCCTGCCGAAACACTCCTCAAATCTCTTCTAACCCTGGGATATTTTCATCCAGCAGAGACTGATTGAGACACTCTAGACAGTTCTCAGAAGACAGCTTAGGAAATATTTACACTGTCGAGATATTTCCAATTGTTTTGTGGAGAATTATTTCCCAGTGGCCCGAAGGCCCAAGTGCCCAAATAAGACTCTAAACTCAGGGAGGGTGGGAGGGGTGAAGAGAAATGATGGAAAGAGAGGTCATCTGCTCTTTTTTCAGGTCATTGAGAGGCCAGACCGGGAATGAAGATCAAGAAGCCAACTTTGGTTTGGTTGGCGAGAGGATTTAATAGTTAGGGTTACCCAAGACACAAATAGAGTAAAGTGCTCGCTCTCGCGCGTGCGCTCTCTCTCTCTGAAAGTTTTTAAGCATAGGCTTAAGGCAACACGTGATGGGCCACCATAGGAAGGACTTACAGATGATAAAAGCAATTCGTTCCATGTGACTCTTCAGATCCCTTCAAGGTGGAGTCTAGGATTTTATGTGGGAACGCTTCCTAATACTGGACACCTGGAAAGTGGAGCAACCTCTACGGCGACCTTCCTACCTGAGACTGACACACTTCAGAGGATCCCTGAAACCTTAGGAAGAAAAAATCTAAATATGGTATATTTAAGGGACCTCCAAAAGTTCATGGAAAATGGAATTAAAAGATAATTTTATTTTAGTGCAAAAATTGTGAAGTCTTGGGTGGGTATTTGGCACAGTGGTTAAGATGCCACTTGGGACACCTGCGTCCCATATATGCGAGTGTCTTGGTTTGAGTTTTGGCTCTACTTCAGATTCCAACTTCCTGGTAACGCACACCCTGGGAGACAGCAGGTGACGGCTCAAGTAGCTGGGTCCGTGCCACCCACGTGGGAGACCTGGCTTGAGTTCTGGGCTCCTGGCTTCAGACTGGCCCAGGCCCAGATGTTGCAGGCATTTGGGGAGAGAACCAAAAGATGGAAGATCTGTCTATCTTTCAACCAAAATGAAAATAAAATTTTTAGAAGCCATTTTTGAAATTTACAGTTATGAATACATATTTGCTATGAACCTTTTGAAAACCCCTAATATTTATGATTTCAAACTTTTAGTTCCATTCTCCATGAACTTTTTAAAGTACCATGCTATTCATCACGTAAGCTGATACAGGCTGTTCAAGCAACAATTCCTCTTCTGCACACAACTGCCTTGAAAGGTCAAGCCTAGTGATTTAGCTTCACTCTGGAAGCACAGATAAAGTGCTGAGGGAAAGAGTATAAGACTGGGGGTATTTAACATTTTCACCAATGATCAGTGATGGGGAAAAGTATGCACATTCATTTTCCAGCTGACGTTCATGCTGGGTAAAAAGACTCATGATCCGAGAATTCAACAGGAGCAGATACAGTGGAAAGGGACACAATTTGCATTTTTCATAAAGCTGAAACCACAACAAACCCCAAAGAGCAAGAAAGTGGATCCCAGGAGAGATACTGATGAGCCACAGGGCTCAAGGGAATGACTTTGCTGCTCATGACCCTCGCTCGGCCCCAAGGGCCCCAAGACTGTGATGATCCATACCCTGCACCTGCAGAGCAGCAGTAGGAGGGCAGCACTGCTCAAACTTGTTTCACCTGCAGCTTTGCTCCGGGCGCACACACGCCACAATTCCTGACCTCCAGGCCTGCCCCTGGAGAGGCCGAGGCAGCAGTCACCAGTGTGTGTAATCCACTATTGAGTTAGGCCAAGTTTGGCTTCCTTGGGTAAGAGATGAAAGGATACCTACCCATAGGCAGAATCCTGACTCCAATAATTAAGGTAATGTCAGACATGCATTGAGTGCTAAGAACTCTATGTGTATTTCCCACTCAATTCTCCAGTATCCTTATTAGAAAGCTGCTACCATTTGGCCAATTTTAACAGACTGGGAAACTAGGACCTGAGTGGTTTCTTCATTTGGTCAAGGTCACAGAGCTAGTAAGTGATGAGGCCAACCTCCACAGAAATCATTTCCTGAGAGGAACCAGGGACTGGGTTCAAATTCCCAGTTCTGGCATTGCTGGGCAGCCTGGTGGCATCATGCTGTGGACTTGAACCCTTGACTGTATGTGGGGGGTTACTTCTGCCTCTCTCACGGTCAGTGTGAGAAGTAATGAGAGGCTGTGCAGAAGTGCCTCATCCTTATCCAAATAATGGCATTCTTCACAGAAATCGGTGAAAGGATCACAGATTTCACATGGATCCACCAGAGACCTTGAAGAGCCATGGCAACCTTAAAGAAAAGAACAAAGCTGAAGACAGCACAGTACCTGATCTCAAGACATACTGCAGAGCTATTGTAACCCAAACAGAATGACACCAGCATGAAAACAGACTCAAAGACCAATGGAACAGAATAGAAACACCAGAAATTAATCCACAGACCTATAGCAGACTTTTTTTTTTTTTGACAAAAATGCCAAGAACATATATTGGACAGAGTACAGTCTGTTCAATAAACAGTGATTGGAGAGTATATATATATTTTTTTGACATGCAGAGTTAGACAGTGAGAGAGAGACAGAGAGAAAGGTCTTCCTTCTGTTGGGTCATTCCCCAAATAGCCGCTACGGCCAAAGCTACGCCGATCCGAAACCAAGAGCCAGGTGCCTCCTGCTGGTCTCCCATGGGGTGCAGGGCCCAAGCACTTGGGCCATCCTCCACTGCCTTCCCGGGCCCCAGCAGAGAGCTGGACTGGAAGAGGAGCAACTGGGACAGAATCCGGTGCCCCAACCGGGACTAGAACCTGGGGTACCAGCACCACAGGCGCAGGATTAGCCTAGTGAGCTGTGGCAACAGCCGGGAGAGTGTATTCTTATCTCTCATTATGTATAAGAATCAACTCAAAATAGGTTATTGACCTAAATGTAACTCCTGAAACTATTAAATTACTAGGAGAAAACATAGGGGAAACACTTCAAGACATTGGTGTAGGCAAGGATATTTTAGATAAGACCCAAAAACTACAAGCAACAAGGGCAAACCCAGACAAATGGGATTAGATTATAAGAGACTAAGAAGCTGTGTATCTCACTTCCCATGTTGGATCATTCTCTCCCTTTTTTATTCTATCAGTATTTGCAGACACTATTCTTGTTTATGTGATCCCTTTGGTTCTTAGTCCTATCATTACGATCAATTGTGAACAGAAATTGATCACTGGGACTAGTGAGATGGCATTGGTACATGCCACCTTGATGGGATTGAATTGGAATCCCCTGGTATGTTTCTAACTCTACCGTTTGAGGTAAGTCAGCTTGAGCATGTCCCAAATTGCACATCTCTTCCCTCTCTTATTCCCACTCATATTTAACAGCAATCACTTTTCAATTAAGTTTCAGCACTTAAGAAGAATTGTGTATTGATTACAGTATTCAACCAAAAGTATTAAGTAGAACAAACAAAAAAAATACTAAGAGGGATAACATATTAAGCTGCTCATCAACAGTCAGGGTGAGGGCTGATCAAGTCACCGTTTCTCATAGTGTTCATTTCACTTTAACAGGTTTCCTTTTTGGTGCTCAGTTAGTTGTCACCTATCAAGGAGAACAAGTGGTATTTATCCCTTTGGGATTGGCTTATTTCACTCAACATAATGTTTTCCAAATTCCTAACAGGGATCACTTTTCAGTTAAAATTTAAACACCTAAGTATAATTGTGTGTTAACTACAGAGTTCAACCAATGGTACTAGAACAAAAAAAAAATACTAAAATGGATAAAGTATTACATCGTACATCAACTGTCAGGACAAGAGATACACAGCAGACCCATAGAATGGCAAATGTCCTAACAGCACTCTGGCCTCATAATCAGCCCTTAAGGCATGTGGATCCGGCTGAAATGCCCATGAGAGTATTTCAGGCATGGAAATCCAAGACACTCTGGGGGGAAAAAAAAAAAACCTAAATGAAAGATCTCCACGAGTGAGATCCCAGTGGAAAGAATGGGTCATCAAAGAAGGAGGTACCTTTCTCTGAAGGGAGGAGAGAACTTCTACTTTGACCATGGCCTTGTCTAAATATGATCAGAGTCAGTGAACTCAGGGGGCTTCCATAGCCTTGGCAGCTCATGACAAGAGCCTAGGGTGATTACTGAGGCCATAACAAGAGTGTCAATTTGTTAAGTCAACTTACTCCTCATGTAGGATCTTTATCCTTAGTGTGCTGTACATTGAGATTTAATGCTATAACTAGTACTCAAACAGTATTTTTCACTTTATGTTTCTGTGTGGGAGCAAACTGTTGAAATCTTTACTTAATGTATGCTAAACTGATCTTCTGTATATAAAGAGAATCGAAAATGAATCTTGATGTGAATGGAAGGGGAGAGGGAGTGGATAAGGGGAGGGTTGCGGGTGGGAGGGACGTTATGGGGGGGGAAGCCATTGTAATCCATATTCTGTACTTTGGAAATTTATATTCATTAAATAAAAGTTAAAAAAAAAAAGAGACTAAGAAGCTTCTACATAGCAGAGGAGTAAAGCAGCAGAAGGGGAGAAAATATTTGCAAACTTCTCATCTGGCAAAGATTACTATCCAGAAAATACAAGAAATTCAAACAGCAAAAATAATCTGGTTTAAAAATGGACAAATTATCTGAACAATTCACAAAAGATATGCAAATGGCCAAAAATATATGAAAAAATTATGATTATTATTAATTATCAAGGAAATGCAAATCATTACTACAATGAGACATCGTCTCACACCAGTTAAGATTATTAAAAAGACATAAATGGAGCCAGCGCTGTGGCACAACAGGTGAAGCTGCTACTTGCAGTGCAGCACCACATATGGGCACGGATTTGTGCCTAGGAAGGCAGCAGAGGATGGTCTAAGCTTGGATCCCTGCACCCATGAGGGAGACCTGGAAGAAGCTCCTGACTCCTGGCTTCAGATCAGCGCAGCTCCAGCCATTGCGGCCATTTGGGGAGTGAACCAGCAGATGGAAGACCTCTCTGTAACTCTGCTTTCAAATAAAAAAAAAATAAATCTTTTTTTTAAGATGACATAAATACTGGCAAGGATGTAGCAAGAGGGGAACTCTCATACATTGATGTGGGAATGTAAATTAGTACAACCACTATGGAAAACACTATGGAGATTCCTTTAAAAACTAAAAGAACCACCATGTGATCCAGTTATCCCACTATTGATTATATATATCCAGCAAGTGAAATTATCAAAGAAATACCTTCACTTTCATGTTGACAGTAGCACTATTCTCAATAGCTGAGATATAGAATTAACTAAGGTGTCCACCAACAGAAGAGTAGATAAAGAAAATGTGGTGTAAGTACACAATAGAATATTGTTCAGCCATAAAAAAATGGAATCCTGTACTTTGCATCAAAGTACATGGAAATGGAGGGTATCAGATTAACTGAAATAAGCCAGGCACAGAAGATTGATAGTGCATATCCTCACTCACTGAAGACCACAATGGTTGAGTGATTACTAATGACTGGGAAGCATGGGAGGGAAGAGTAAAGAGGTGAGATAAGAGACATCAAAACACAGAAAGGAGGTATTCGTTCTGGTGTTCTATAGCTTAGTAGGGTAACTATCATCTGGGATAATCTGTGATCTATTTTAAAACACCTAGAAAAGAGTCCAAAGGTTCTTTGGTTCCCAACACGTAGAAATGATCAGTGTTTGAAGAGATGGAGATGCTCTATTACTCTGATTTGATAATAAGCCCTTGTATACATCTGTGGAATTATCACACTGTATCCCATAAATATGTACGAATAATACAGAAAAACCAGTTGAAATAAGAAACATCTCCAAGGGCCACCTTACACTTTTTTCTCTTTGTAGATCATAAATAACTGTGTAGATTACTTGTTGCTATCCTAATTCTTCCCATCTTCAGAGAGCAACAGAAAACTCTGAAAATTTAACTTTAAAATTGTTTTTTTAACTTTGTTTATTTTTAAATTTACACATAGTAAACTTCACGTTTTGGTGTATAGTTCTAAAATACAAACTTAATCACTTAAAATCATTAATACAACCTTGGAACAATTGTGACTTCATAGGCAGGGACTCAGAAGTTTGGCTAAGCCATACATAAGAAACCACATTGTGGGGGCTGGCACTGTGGTATAATGGGCTTAGCCTCTGCCTGTGGCACCAGCATCCCATATGGGCACTGGTTTGTCTCCCAGCTGCTCCTCTTCCAGTCCAGCTCTCTGCTATGGCCTGGGAAGTAGAAGATGGCCCAAGTGCTTGGGTCCCTGCACTTGTGTGGTAGACCCAAATGAAGCTCCTGGCTCCTGGCTTTGGATCAGTCCGGCTCTGGCCATTGTAGCCATTTGGGGAGTGAACCAGCAATGGAAGACCTCTCTCCCTCTCCCCCTCTTTCCCCCCCTTCTCTTTCTTTGTATCTCTGCCTTTCAAATAAATAAATATTTAAAAAAATCCTTATCATTATTCCCTAAATGATAAAGTATAACAAATATCTACATAGCATTTACACTGTGTTAGGCCTTATACATAATCCAGAGGTTCAAGTATAGGAGATGTAAAGATTCATGGAAACATTACATGATTTTCTATAAGGGACCTGAGTATCCAGATTTTGGTGTTGCAGAGAGTTATTCCTGGAACCAATCTCCTGTGGATACTTGGGGATGAGTGTGGTAAGCGTCTGGTGGGGCCAGCAGCTGTGCCTTTCAAAGTTCCAGGGTTTAGTCTCTGTTCTGTCAAATGTTACCTTCCTACGGATGGTCAAACAAATCCTCTCACTTGAGAACTGTTATCACGATGCCCAAGGGACAGTGATCTGGGACTTCATGGGCCTAAAGCACGAGTTGCGTTATGATTTTTATGCCACTGGTTAATAATTGTCTATGGTACAGCATTCAATTATCCACTCAGTCAAGCAATATTAATTGAACTGCTATATGCCAGGCAATATTCTAGACACTTGGGATATGAACACATTCAAAATAAGGATGTGACAGAGAGTTTGGTCAGAGGCCTACTCTATTGTAACACACTTCCTCATGTCAACGTTGTGTGGGGGAACATACCTACTGCTCCTGGCTACTGTTAATCTTGAGGTTACTAACATCTTCCTCAAAGTGCCTGCTCACCACAAATGGCCACCTTAACTTATATTGGTTTGTAGTGCAGCCGCCAGCACACTGTACTCAGATCCTTCAGCAGCTAACTCTATTGGTAGAGTTTCTATTGCTCTACTTCCGGTCCTTTGTAACTGGGAAGCTTCACTCTTCTCTAGGAAGGCATTTTAACTTTAATTGGATGACACTGAGTGCTGCTTCCAACTGACTCAGTTAATAAATCCTTTTCATACTCAGATAAGGCAGCTACAGAGCAAAGGGTCAAGATTAAGGTGTATGTGGCAGGGGACAGGAGTAGGTCGAGAGGGAGTTGGGAAATCCTATATGAAGAAATAGGAGCTAAGTAGATTTTCAATATGGCTAAGCAGAGATGCCTGGCTGTCCTCCGCAGAGAAGAACCACAGATAAGAAATCCAGGTGCTGATTTTTGAAGTGAGTGCCCGAGGCAGAATGCTGGAATTCTTCCAGGCAAGTGTGCAGGACACAGAGACCTGGGGTGGCAGCACAGGAGAGGAACTAAGTGCCCCCTGACTGCAGCCTGACAGGCATCCCCCTGCATAGGGGAAGGTAAATAGAAGAGCTTTACTAGTGTCCATCCCCATGGATGCCTTACACTGGCAATTCTTGGGACAGGAGTCCACGGTCATTGCCAGCCTGGAGCCCAGTACAGGAGCTACCTGGCATATACAAAGTAGCTTTGCTTCAGAGAAGGAACTCATTCTGTCTCCTCAACAGCTCCCAGGGCAGTTGTGGCACTGACTTGGCAAAGGAGACACAGAATCCATACTGTCCTAGAGGTTGGAAACCTCTACAAGTCCCGACCCATGGGGCTCCACTGACACCCCACCATCCTAGCAAAAGGAACCACAGCCTCACAACCTCGACTACAACTAGCAGAGCAACTTGGACCCCAGTGCCCCGGTCCAGGCAGCACTCAGCACTGCAGGGGACAGGGGCATTCTGCGCCTAGGACCTAGAAGCAGGGACACCTGCCCTACCAGATTTCCGCCCCAACACCCTTGCTGACTGTGGGACCCTGCAAGGACTACCAGCCCGAGACTTCAGCCACTTGGACCACTGCTGTGTCTTCTCACTTCACCCAGACTGCTTGCTAACAGCATCCTGTGACCTGGGACGATGAGCCATCCCGCCCCCAACACGCCCCATCAGGACTACAGGCCAACGCTCCTGGGACCCTGTCCTTTCCACTCTGGACCACAACCAGGACCATTCTCTCAGTCCCAACTGTGGTCTAAAGCTCCTACAGTCCCAGCCACCACCCTGCTAAGAGCAAGCCATGGTCAGAAGCACAGCATCTCACAAGGATAATAGGCTGGTGTTCCTGTGAACCCAGCTGCACAGCCAAAGCCTGAAATGCTTGCCCCACTCAGATCGTCTGCCAAGAGCATTTCTAAAACCATGGCCCTGACCCATGGGCTACCACAGACCCATCTCTACCCTCTTGGGCAGCTGCCAGGACCCAGCAACCCACCAATACTACAGATAAGTGCTTCTGCAGCTCCACCACTGGACACAATGACACCACTGGGACTGAAGAGCACCCCAGGGCCCCACCGCTGTAGCCGTCAATTGCAGCAGAGGAAAGTATAGGGAGAAGACACTGTGTGCTCCCTCTGGAACTAAAGCCAAAGAAGCAGACCAAACTGACACCTGAAAACACATCTTTAGAAAAAAAGCCTTCTACCACAAAAGCCACACTTAAAAAGCAGTAGAGCAAGTGATCTACCCAATGCGCAAATATCACTGCATGGACACAGCAAATATGAAAAAGCTAGGCATTCTGATGCCTCTAAAGGAAAACAATAATACTTTAGTGACAGACATCAAAGAGGAGGAAACTGTGAAATGCCTGACAAAGGATGGTTACAATGATACTCAAAAAGAGGAGAGAGTAGAGGATATTCTTTTGTACAAATATAAGGAATAAAGAAATTAGTAAAACAATGCATGGCATGAATGAGAAATTAAACGATAGAGATCTTGAAAAAGGATCGGACAGAAATCTTAGAAATGAAAAACTCTTGGGCCCTGCACCTGCATGGGAGACCAGGAGGAAATACCTGGCTCCTGGCTTTGGATCGGCACAGTGCGCCGGCCACAGCAGCCACTTGGAGGGTGAACCAACGGAAAAGGAAGACCTTTCTCTCTGTCTCTCTCTCTCACTAACTCTGCCTGTCAAAAAAAAAAAAAAAAAGAAGAAAAAATGAAAAACTCTAAGAAAATTTAAAAATGCTGTTGAAAACCTCAATAAGACTAGATCAAGCAGAAGACAGAACATCTGAACTCCAAGACAGACCTGTGAAATGTCCCAGTCAGGCACAGGCACAGTGACAAAGAAGGAAGACAGCAACTGAGACCTTCACAAGGAAGTGAAAAACCTTCCAAATTTTTGGGAATCCCTGAGAAGGAAGAGAGGACTAAGGGCATGTAAACCTATTCAATGAATAGTTGAAAATGTTCCCAACCAGCCAGCGCCGTGGCTCACTAGGCTAATCCTCCGCCTGCGGTGCCGGCACACTGGGTTCTAGTCCCGGTCAGGGCACCAGGTTCTAGTCCTGGTTGCCCCTCTTCCAGTCCAGCTCTCTGCTGTGGCCCGGGAGTGCAGTGGAGGATGGCCCAGGTCCTTGGGCCCTGCACCCCATGGGAGACCAGGAGAAGCATCTGGCTCCTGGCTTCGGATCAGCGCAGTGCGCCAGCCACAGCACACTGGCCGTGGTGGCCATTGGAGGGTGAACCAACGGCAAAGGAAGACCTTTCTCTCTGTCTCTCTCTCACTGTCCACTCTGCCTGTCAAAAAAAAAAAAAATGTTCCCAACCTATAGGACTATAGGATACCAAATACATATGACCAGAGAAGTAACTGGGGTTCACAAAGGAATTTAAAATACCAGAAGGGTAAAAATATATTCAAAGAGGTAATAACAGAAAACTTGCCAGACCTAGAAAAAGATACAATTCTCTAGGTGTAAGAAGGTCACAGGTCATCAGATTCAATTCAACCACATCTGCCCCAAGAGACAGAATAATCAAGCTCTCCAAGGCTAAAGACAGGATTCTCAAAGCTGCAAGAGAGAAGAAACAAAAACACAAAGAGGTCCCAGTTCATCTGACTTCAGACTTCTTCCTTCAGAAGGAGGGATTAGAATGAAGGGAAAAAAAACCTGACCCCCAAAAACGCTGTACCCGGCAAAGCTACCCTTCAGACATGAAGCTGACATAAAGACATTCCCAAACAAAAACAGAGACTAGACTGCCACCAGACCTGCCTTACAATAAATGCTAAAGGGAGAGTTTTTCCAAATTAAAAGAAAGAGATGCTAAGAAGAAAATATCAGAAGGTATAAAACTTACTGGTAAGAGTAGCTGCATGGACAAATTCAGAATGCTTCTAATACAGTAAATATGGTACATAAGCTAGAAAAGCAAAGCAACTGAAAATAAAAACTACATTAATATGTTGAGAGTCAGGTATTTCTATCAAGATGTAAAATGAGACATCAAAAATCCAAAATATGGGAAGGGATAGAATGTACATGTAAGAGTTCTTAATGTGTATTTCTTAGCTCTTGTTTCTTTCTGTACATTTGTAATCAATGTCAAGTAGATATCATTTCAAAACACCTTGTTTTAAACAAAATAAGGTTTTTTAAGCTTTGTGGTAACCACAGAGCAAAAATCCCATAATAAACTTACCAAAATTAACGAACAGTGAGTCAAAGTACACTACTAGAGAAACTCATTTAACAACAAATGAAAGAGAGAAAGAAACTACAATGAAACTAGAAAACAAGTCTCAAAAAGCAGGAATAAGACCTTACCATCATAATTACCTTATTAAATTTTCCAAGTAAAAGATATATCGTGACTGAATGGATAAAGCAAGATCCAGCTATATGCTACTTAGAAGAAATTCACTTCACCTTTAAAGACACATATAGAAAGTGAATAGGGGCCGGCGCCGTGGCTCACTTGGTTAATCTTCTGCCTGTGGCGCCAGCATCCCATATGGGCACTGGGTTCTAGTCCCGGTTGCTCCTCTTCCAGTCCAGCTCTCTGCTGAGGCCTGCGAGGGCAGTGGAGGATGGCCCAAGCGCTTGGGCCCTGCACCCTCATGGGAGACCAGGAGGGGGCACCTGGCTCCTGGCCTCAGATCGGCGTAGCTCCGACCGTAGCGGCCATTTGGGGAGTGAACCACCGGAAGAAGACCTCTCTCTCTCACTCACTAACTCTGTCAAATAAATTAAAAAAAAAAAAAAAAAAAAAAAAACCTCATTGTGGTTTAAAAAAAAAAAGTGAATAGACAGAATAATATATCTCAGGCAAGGGAACACAAAAACAAGCAAGACTAATATACTTCTATCAGATAAAGTAGATTTCAGATCAAAAGCAGTAAAGAGAGACAAGTAAGGTCATTATATAGTGATAAAGGATTTAATCCAGAAAGAGGAAATAATTGTGATATATATGTACCCAAATCAGAGTATTCAAATAAAGCAAATATTAATATATTTATATCAGATAAACTCTAATGAAATAATAGAAGGGAACTTTAACACTCACTTTCAGAAATCAACAGATCATTCAGGTAGAAAATCAACAAAGAAATACTGAAGTGTACCCTATGGACATGCACAGAATTTTCCATCCAACAGCTGCAGAATATACGGTCTTCTCAGAAGCACAAGGAACATTTTCCAGGATAGATCAAAACAATCTCAACAAATTTCTAAGTCATATTAGCTACATATTCTGATCCCAATGCAATAAACTTAAAAATCAATAACAAGAAAACTTTGGCAATTAAATACATGGAAATTAAGGAATTTACTCCTGAAAAATCAATAGATCAAGGAAGAAATTAAGAAGGAAATTTAAAGAAATTTTTCTTGAAACAAGTGAAAATGAAAACACAACATCTCCAGACTTATGAAATTCAGCAATAACAGGACTAAGAGGGAAATTTATAGCAATCATTGCCTACATCAAAAAGCAGAAAGATCTCAAACAACTCACTATTGCATCTCAATGAAAAAGAAAAGAACTAAAACCAAAATTTAATATAAGGAAAGAAATAAAGCTCAGAGCAGAAATAAATGACATAGAAACAAAAAAATACAAAAAAAAAAATCAATGAAACAGAGTGGTACTTTGAAAAGATAAACAAAACTGACAAACCCTTAGCTAGTCTAAGAAAAAAAGAGAAAAGATTCAAATAAAATCAGAGTCAAGAAGGGAGGCATTACAAGTGAGAACACAGAAATGAAAAGCATTATTATGGACAATTATATGGCAACAGATTTGATAACCTAGAAGAAAGGGATAACTTCACAGACATATATGTACACTTTACCAAGGATGGGGATGAAAGGATGAACTTGTCTTTAGCCTTGAACGAAGAACTACCAATGAAGACTCAAGACCTGGCACTTTAGAAGTATCTGTAGCCTAAAGGACCCACAGGGCTCATCCATCCAAACTCACGTCTGCAAAGGGGCAAGTGAAGTCCTGAGTGCCACTCCCCACCCCTCACAGTTGCTGGAGTTAGCAAATAATAGAGCATTGCTAAGGAAATATGGTGTCAGATAAGCAAGTTTTTAGGGTATGTCCCAAATATTGCATGGAACATACTGATGCTAAAAAATTGTATCATGTTTTATATATTTTACTTGGGAATATTACTTCCCTATAAAAGTCACTTAGCCAGTTAGTGACAGAGCCAAGACTAGAATCCTTACTTTCTGTCTGGCAGGAGGGCAGACATGACAAGTATTCTGGGCGCCCATTGCCATGACCTGAGTGGTCACCGTTAATGTTACCTCTGCTTGCAGGTCTTCACACAATCATAAGTAAATTAATCCACCAAGAAGGACAAATGCAAATGGCTACTCACCTTTTTGATCTTGACATAGCCCACACTGGTTTGGGGATCCGTGTCAACCTCCAGTCGTCCCTCACTGTCTCCCTCTATAATCCGATAGAGGATTTTAGAACTCCCAGTAAACGGCTCATCAGCATCGGTGGCTCGGATGGTTAAGATGACGGACCCCACACCTGTGTCTTCAGCAAGAGTCAGGTTTCCATACTGAGGAAGAACAGGCGAAGAAAAGAATGAGAACATCCATTGTTATCAAATAGAACCATCTCTTTGGTTTCACAATGGACACAAGTCATAGTTTTATTAATATTGATGGGGTAGGTTTTTCCTGTTGATGGATAAATTGCAGTTGATTTTCACATCAGCCATATTCATGAACCAATATCCATGGCACCAAGGAAAACAACATTTCAGAGAACAACTACTAGAATTCTAAAACACATTCCTCCTCCTCTATCCAAGCATGTTTAATCAACTGTAACTATTATTATAGTAATTGTATCAATAAACAGTTGGGATATTTTGAGTACCTACAATGTGGCAGGCACTATTCCTATACTTTTTACATTGATTCTTAAATCAACCAAGGAACAGAGGTTAAAAGCTTGAATTCTGGGACCACATGGCCCAATTATGAGTCCTAAACTTGTTGTTTATTAGTTGGGTGACTTGTAGCAAGTTACCTCACTTTTTAAGGGTCAGTTTCACCATCTGTGTTATGGAGATAATAGGAGCTACCCTACTTCATGCTTGCTGTGTAGGATAAGAGAGATAATACATGGAAAGTCCCTGAATGCCTGGTACACAGTACGTGCTCAATGAAGGCAAGCAATAAAACACCTTATATTATCTCCATTTTTTAAAGAAAACTTTAATAAATATAAATTTCAAAAGTACAACTTTTGGATTATAGCGGTTTTCCCCCCATAACCACCTTTCCACCTGCAAACCATCCCATCTCCTACTCCCTCTCCCATCCCATTCTTCATTAAGATTCATTTTTAATTATCTTTACATACAGAAGATCAACTTAGTATGTACTAAGTAAAGATTTCAACAGATTGCACCCACACAGACACACAAAGTATAAAGTACTGTTTGAAGGCTAGCTTTACCGTTAATTCACATATATTATCTCCCTTTAAAAAAGGAGCAAAGAATTGGAGAGGTTAAACCCAGGATCACACAGCCAGTGAATCAGAGAGTTGGAATTCAATGTCATCATTGTTCAACTCCTAAACCCCTGGCATAGAACATCTCCCACTCCCCCTGCAAGTTCCCCAGGTCAGCTCTCTTGGCATCACATCTTAAAGATGGCAACAGGGAGGCTCGAGAGAGGACCATGGTAGTGACAAAGGCAAGCTCACCCTCTCTATAGCCAGATTTGCACTTCTCATTACGTCTAAGACTCCCAAAGCAAGCTTCCAGCCCTCAATCTAAAAAGTGCCATCTAGATGAAACACAGGGAGATTATGACACTAGGAAGAGATGAGGTGCCCACAAAAACGGGGGCTAAGAAGAAACAAGTCCTTTAAGTCCTGCTTGCTTACTCACAGTCACCTTTTAAAAAATTTTATTTAAGTTGTACAAGTTTCATGTATTTCATATATACAAATTTAGTAACATAGTGATACTTCTCACCCTACCCTCCCTCCCTTTTTCCTCCTCCCTCTCCTATCCCCACTCTTAATTTTTACAAAGATCTACTTTCAGTGACTGTTATACAAGGTAACATCCAGTCACACCTCTTACCTCCCCGAGCCTCCTCAGAAATCAATTCCCTTCTTTGTCACAGCCTTGTCCCTGCTTAGATTTACGAACAGCATCACAGGGCTCTGGCTGCCCCGTAACTGCTTCTAACGTGACCTAACAACCCAGTCAAACGGGTTTCTCTCTCCTTGCAAATAAACAGAGCCATCTCTATCCAGGGAAGCAGTGACAATGCCATCATCAAGTCTTAAGCCCATTTCACCAACAAGGAAAGAGTAACCTGCATTTTTCTTGATGTTCTAAATTAACCTTCTTCTCATTATGCCCACTTCTCCCGATTCTTGCAAACGTCACAGCACATTTTTTTTCCCTTTGGCTCAAGCCACAGATTCATTTATTTCTTCTCTTTTGCTCTTACTCCATTATTACAAAATAACTTTCAGTTGCTGATATTCCAAATACTAAATTTTTGGCCAAAAAATGCTGTTTAAGACTTAGCAGTAATCTATTATCCTAACACACACAAAATAGGTAGTGACAAACTACAAGTAGCTATTCAACTCCCTTCCATTTGACAAAGATTGTGGCTGTAGCTTTTAAGCAGCCCTTGGAATAAATGAAGGCTGGCAGGAATTTATAAACAGTTGCTCCCAGATACAGTAACAGTAAATATTACTGTTCCCTGGAGATTTGCACTGAAGATGGTATCTGGGTTTGTTATTGGTGTACTAAGCAAGGCTGTGTGTTAAGTCTGGCATTTTCCCCCTGGAAATTTATCTGTCTTTATCCCAGAAGTCAGGGTCAAGTATAATATAAACAAAGGAAAGGAAAAATGAACAGTGACAACTACTCACATCTGACTTTTCAAAGATGGGGATCTGATCATTGATATCAATAACGTTGATTTGCACAAGACAGAGGGTCTTGAAATCTGAAAACCAAAGTCACATCACAGAAATTTTCACTGAAAATAATGCATTAAGATCAGAAATCTACAAGAAAAAAAATGACAAGTGAAATAACAGCTATTGCCACAATTTTTGCAACTGACTTGTAATTTACATGGAAAGAGATTTCTCTACTCCTCACCTGCACAAGCAGGTCACCAAGGTGGAGGCGGAAGAAAGAATGGAGAGAAGTTTCCCCGGGCTCCCCATTGCTCTCCACCTGTCTGCATCCCAGGGAAGGGTTGTTCCTGAGCGGGATGGCCCCTTTTTTGTGCAGGAGTCTCTCTCCTTCTGACTAGTGCAACGCATATAGTCTTCAAAATCCACTACAAAACTATCCTGCTGGAAATGCTTCCCTGGGCATTCCAGCGAATGTTTTTTCTTTTCTGAATACAGCCATCCTACATCTGGTCTGGGCTCTCTGATGGGGAGATTCAGGGTTACTAGCCCCCCCGCCCTTAAGAAGAGAGAAAGTGGAACAATTACCTTCCCCTACAGGAGGCTAACGGGCCACCACGGGACCCTGGGAAACAGCCCAGGCTTTTAGGGGCAGGTTTGACCATTCAAAGACCTACTCAGATACAGCAGGTCAACCCCAGACCTGAGAAGAGCATGGAGGCCAGGTGGGCATGCAATGCCTGGGGAGAGAGCCAGCACAAGCAAGAAAATGGCAGGTTCTCGGTTGTGGTTGCCACTGTTATGACCACAGCAAACTGTACTGCATGATGGCCAGGACTCTGGGCTTGGGGATTCTGGCTAGCAGATATGTGAGAGCTTGGATGTGCTACAAAGTGTCTGTGTACCTCAGTTTGTCTATAAAATGTAGACAATAACAGAATCGAGGCTCTCCTCATAACAATGATGAGTGGCATCTATGTGCCAGGCCCTGGATTGAGTGCTTTACCTGTGTTGTTTACCTTCATAGTCGTGTCCTGACCAAGATACTGTTATCATTCCACTTAGGTGACAGATGGAGCCTCCAGGAGATGAAGAAGGTAAGTAACTGCCTAAGGTCACACAGCTAGCGAGGGCGCCAGGACTCAAACCCTGTGCACTTTCCACCACTGCCACTCCTCGCCCTGCTCTGTGCCCCAGGAGGCTGACCTCACCACCTGCATCAACGGATGCCATCCCTCTGGGTAACAGTTGGGTTCTGCCATCAGGAAGCTCTGGCAGGAGACTAAGGAAGGGCAGGAGTCAAGTGGCGGGGGGTCCCCCTCTCCCATGGCTACAGACACGTCTTGCTCCCTTCCCTTGACACCATGGGCTGTCCACCCTGCCTCATACCTCCTGTTGGTTTCCCTTAACCCTGCCTAGAACCTTACAACCTTAACAAATAATCCTTTCTTCAGATTCTTTTTGGTACCCTTTGCAAAGCCCATCACACTCCTGCAGGGATCTGAGATGCTCAGATAGTCTAACCTGAGACCTTGTGATCCATACATCAGATATGATGCTGGGCACTGATCAAATGATCAGCAAGCAGCTACTGATTCAAGTTGGGTCCAGCTTCCAGAATATGTGGAGACACACATGTGATTGAAGACTGGGGTGGTTACAGGCCCTGAACTCATGGACTCAATGCTCCGCTCAAACCTTGTTTGGGCCAACAGCACACTTCTTAGATAACAGGCCCTCCTTGATTTTTATGTAAAGCCATGTTAATGATAGCCTAATCTCTAGTTTTCTGTAGTGTACAATTAAGTGTTTCATTCCATCAACATATACACTATATGTAAGTTTTATAATCTGGTCCATATTTTCTATAGTAGCACTTATGAACACAAGCAATTTATAATCTAATTTCTATTTTATGCTCTTATCACTTTAAACTGCTTCAGGTCTCCCAGCATTAGCATGTGGGATTGTTGCTCTCACAATAAGCCCTACACAGCTTTGTCACTTGTCACACATCTTCCAAGACTCAGCAGTGACACCTTCCAGAAAACCATAGCGCTCTCCCTCCACTGAGTTCCTCATTTTCTTCATGGGCTACATAGGATGTGTCCCTTGAAATGTATTGATTCACATGTCCCTCTCCTCCATCAGAATGACCCTTCTTTCCTGAGGGTCCTTCAGGACCAACCTTGGGTCCTACTCATCTGTATATCCCAATATCCTGCCTGGTGCCTCACAGTAAAAGCTCAATGGCTGTTTGCTGAAAGAATGCATGGCTAATGTGTGAAATTCTTAGTTCATCATAGAGAAGAGCGATTTCTTATAGTAACTTCTGCTGTACCTCAACACAATGTGAGACAAACATTGGAACCTCAGTATTTGTCAGACTGCTGGCTTTCAAATGTTCTACTCTGGGGGCCTGCTAAACACTGGTTCTCCCAGCATAGGAACATCCATGCAAAGGAGATAAGTGTGAAGCCCAGTGTGAAATCATGTTCTTTTCTTTTCTTCTCTATCTCTACACAATCTGTGACTCCCAGTACAACAATTACTACATTATTTGGTAATCTTTGATCTAGTGCTAGTTAACTCAAGGAAGGGTTCTTGACCATCTACACTCATCTGAGTGCCCTGTAAATGACTCACTCACCCTCTCTCACTCTCGCTCTCTCTAGATAAGTGTATTTTTGTGTATCCATGCACTTTTGTCTAACACAGTGAGCAACTATTTGAGAAAACATAGTTTTCATCAGATTCTTAAAGGGTCTTGTGACCCAACCAATATTAAAAACCACCTGCTCTGAAGTGAGGAATTAAGTCTGGTGATGTCATCAAATTGCCAACTGGAAGCACATAGGAGAAGGCAGAACTTCCCCAAAAGATGCATTACTACTCCACCTTCATACAGCGGTCCCAAAGGAAAAACTGGGAAATCTTATGAGCATGAAATGTGCAGGGGGCCGACGCTGTGCTGCAGGTTAATCCTCTGCCTGTGGTGCCAGCATCCCATACGGCCACTGGTTCAAGTTGCGGCTGCTCTACTTCTGATCCAGCTCTCTGCTATGGCCTGGGAAAGCAGTAGAAGATGGCCAAATGCCTGGGCCCCTGCACCCGCATGGGAGACCTGGAAGAAGCTCCTGGCTCTGGATCAGCACAGCTCTGGCCATTTTGGCCATTTGGGGAGTGAACCAGTGGAAAGAAGACCTTACTATCTCCCTCTGTCTGTAACTCTACCTCTCAGAACAAAAGAATGTGCAGACTTCTACAACTGGAATATGAACTGATGACAGCCCCATGGCTGTGCTCTGAAATCCAACGCTGCAGTTGCACTGGGACCTCACTTCCCTGGGACACCCACAGCCAGCGGCTGAGCACAGCAGTGGTACCACGGTAGGCCCATTCGCAGAGATAACAGACTCCTGTGATGGCCTGTGTTGGACTCCCTGACCACCATGATAAACTCTCGATAGACTTCCCAGGGGTCCAGGGCATTCCCCCCAACTCCCATCCCCACTCTCTCCTTCGCTCAGGGTCAGGCTTGTATTATGGTCTATGGGCTCACCCAGCCTTCGCTGTGTACCCGCCTCCCCAGTTGTTCTCAAAAGCATCTGCCTAGTAAAATCCTTATAACTCCAACGCCCTCTTGGCCACATCACTGACCTGTATGGAACAGAACTGGCTGCCTCTGCATGCATGTGTTTCACAAGGAAAGCAAAGAACTGGAGTTGGCCTCCTCCTCTAAGACTCACATATCCAGGGATCAGAGCATCCTAACAGAGAAGAACTAGAAGGGAAGCAGTTTTGTGTACTCACGGCAGCAGCTCCAATACTAACCTTGGTCGGATACTTCTACTGTTAAATTGTACTGAGGGGTATCTTGCTTCTTCAAGGACTGTTTACCCAACTGGAACTTCCCCTCAAATTTTTCAACCAGGAAGAGTTCATCTGCAGGAATTTTGGGGACTTGCTCCACAATCCGGTACATTAACAAGCTGCTGGGGGTGTTTTCCTTATCCCTGTCTTGGGCAGTCAGTGTCCCAATATTGCTGCCTGTGGAGAACAAGAGAGAGAATGCACCCATTACAGGCTCCATGCAATCTTTTACTTTTTAAAAGGCTTTGCTGGATAAATAAGTTCCTAGAAAATCCCATAAATAACTCCAAGGAGCAGGCACAGGCTCTCAGATTTACTTCGGCCCTGTGACCCCTTCCATGGTGTCATGGGTCAAACACTGTAGCATATCACTTTGCTAAGGCTGCCATAAAGTGTCATGAACTGAGTGACTTCAACCATGGAAATTCATTTTCTTCCAGTTCTGCAGGCTGACAGTCTGAGGTCAAGGTGTTGCTTGGGTTCGTGTCTTCGGAAGCCTCTCTCCTTGGCTCGAAGCTGGCTCTCTTCTCTTCCCAGGGCTTCATATCCTCTTCCCTCTGCACCTCGCTGGGTCCACATCTCCCCTTCTATGAGGACACTCGTCATTTTGGATTACGGCCCCTGGTAAGGACCTCATTTTACCTTAGTCACCTCTTTAAAAACCCTATACCCAAATACAGGCATGTTTCAATAAAAATTTTAAAAGACTAAGAGGAGTAACGGGTGAAAGGAGAGGAGAGGGAGGAAGAGGAAGGAGGAGGAGGAAGAGGAGGAAGACAGACAGGAGTTAGGTTTAGTGATTAAGATGCAGTTGATAGGCTAATCCTCCGCCTAGCGGCGCCGGCACACCGGGTTCTAGTCCCGGTTGGGGCGCCGGATTCTGTCCCGGTTGCCCCTCTTCCAGGCCAGCCCTCTGCTGTGGCCAGGGAGTGCAGTGGAGGATGGTCCAGGTGCTTGGGCCCTGCACCCCAGGGGAGACCAGGAAAAGCACCTGGCTCCTGGTTCCTGCCATCGGATCAGCGCGGTGCGCCGGCTGCAGCGCGCCGGCCGCGGCGGCCATTGGAGGGTGAACCAACGGCAAGGGAAGACCTTTCTCTCTGTCTCTCTCTCACTGTCCACTCTGCCTGTCAAAAAAAAAAAAAAAAAAAGATGCAGTTGATACACCTGTATCCTAAATCAGAGTACCTGGGTTCCAGCCCTGGCTCCACTCCCTTTTCCAGCTTCCTGCTAATGTGCCTTGGAGACAGCATACGATGGTCCCTGCCATCTGCATGGGAGACCCTGATTATATTTCAGGCTCCTGATTTCGACCTGGCCAGCCCTGGATATTGAGTATTTGCAGAGTGAACTAAAAGATGGGAGATCTCTCTCTCTCTCTCTCTCTCTGCCTTTCAAATAAATAAATAAATACAAACTTTTTAAAAAAGACTTCTACCCAAGTACTTTTTGATCCAAAATACTGTACCTCCATGACTCCTAAGTTGGGTTCAACATTTTCTATGACCCCAATTAGGTTTACCTACCCACGTTTTAGCCAACAGAGAGAAGGGGTTGCAAAGTTAACACAGGGAGGAAGTTACACGGCACTGAACAGCTCATTTCTTACCCAATCTTTCATTCTCCTGGACCTCAAATACAGTCAGTGCAGATGGACACATAGGTGGATTATCATTGATGTCTTCAACAGTCACATAAATTTCCAGTGGGTATGCAAGTGGTTTTCCAACCTCATCCTTTGCAACTGCATAAAAAACATACTGAAACAGGAAGGCCGGGGTTAAGAGAAGACTCCTTCACTAGCCCCTTTAAAAGGCAGAGAAAAGAGTCGTTTCATTTCTATATCATGAGATCCCTTATTTTCAATTTAGTTACAAATAGGAAATAAGACTAAAGTGAAATGGGTTGGATTTGTGGGGAAATTGCCAAACGATTGTGCCTCTGAGAGCCAATGATATGACGGGGTGTAGAAAACAGATTTTTTTCTTTCTATTTTTAATTTTTATTTTCTCTCAAGTGCAGGTGGCCACTGGACTTTTCCTCGTCGCCTTTGCAACTCTTCCTCTGTTACTCACCGAGTCCTTTTCTTCTCGGTCCAAGGGCTGCGTCACGTAAATGTTTCCTTCCTGGTCGATGGAAAACGGGAACCTCGGCAGCTTCTCTTTCTCCACTAGGGAATACTGTGCACCTGGCTCATTCCACTGCACCTGTGGGGCCGAAAATGGATGGAATGAGAGGCATTTGGATCAAGAACACTGGGAAGGAAGGGAACAGTCTTCTGGTTCTCCATTTGCAGCTCTGACAACCTGGTTTAGAAGTTGGCGGTTTCTTGAAACAAAAAAACCACGTTTTTCACTTTCAACCTAAAAATAAGCCCTTAAAAAATTACAGTACTCAAGAAAACCACAGCAACGGGATTTGTCTTCTATCAAACAATTCAAATCCTCTCAGGAGTCTGTGGGTTGTTTGCATTTGGAAGTCTGACCCTGAAGGATCCCTATCCATGAAATGTCAGTTTAGGAAACAAAATGGACTTTGTAGCAAGCACTGGCTGAGAAAGAAGCTGTGATGTATGATGAGCTTTGAAATTCACCAATGAAGAGGAATAAGAGGAGGGACTTTTGAACTCTCCATACTAGTATCTAAATTAGGACAAATGGCACACAAGGAAGGCCCATCCTGTCCCCGGAATCTTCAGTGTTAAAAACTCCAGGGATGGGACCAGCGCTGTGGCATAGTGGGTAAAGCCACTGCCTGCAGTGCCAGCATCCCATTTGGATGCCAGTTCGAGTCCCAGCTGCTCCACTTCTAATCCAGCTCTCTGTTATGGTCTGGGAAAGCAGTAGAAAATGGCCAAGTCCTTGGGCCCCCACATACACATTGCAGACCCGGAAGAAGCTCCTGGCTTTGGATGGGCGCAGCTCTGGCCTTTGCAGCCAACTGGGGAATGAACCAGTGGATGGAAGACAGACCGACAGACTGACCGACTGACCGACCAACTGACCAACTGACCGACCAGCCGCCCTCCTTCTCTCTCTCTTTCCCTCCCTCCCTCTTCTTCTGTGTAACTCTTTCAAATATATAATAAATAAATCTTAAAAAACTTACTGAAAATGTGTATTATAAAAAATCTATATATGGATTTAAAGTTTAAAAAAATCTTCAGGGATAAGAAAAACTGCAAACTCCTAGAGTTGTTTGGCAAAAAACTTGATAAAAATAAATAAATAATCTCAGTTTTAAGACCAGTCTACTGGCTGTACAGAGTCTGATGTCTCTGATATTCTAATACTAATATTAACTTTTATTAAGAGTTTACCACATGCCAAACATAATTCTAAACATGTTGATATTTTATCTCATGTAATTCTTGCACAGTCCTATACAGATTACTATTATTCCCATTTCACAGGTGAGGAAACTAGGGCGTGTACACACACACACACACACACAAACAAATGCAATCGATCTGCCCAAGGCCCTAGAGCTAGTCGAGGTTTCCATACTAAACGTTCTCTCATGGAGTGTGTGTTGTGGCACAGAGTTAAGCTGCCACTCGGGGTGCCTGCATCCTATATTGTAATGCCTGGCTTCAGGTTCCAGCCACACTGCTCTCAATCCAGCTTCCTGCTAATGCACACCCTGAGAGTCAGCAAATGATGGCTCAAGTACTTGAGTCTCTGCTACCCATGGGAGAGACCCAGATGGAATCTCTGGCTCTTGGCCTCCGCCTGGCCCAGCCCTGACTATTACACTGTTACAGCCATTTGGTGAGTGAACCAGCAGATGGGAGATCTTTCTCTCTCTCCCTCTGGTGCTCTGCCTTTCAAGTAAATAAACATCAAGAAAAAAACATTCTCTCAGAGTAGCTTGGGAAAGTAGCAAGGGAACCACTTTTTGTCCATTGCTAGTTATTGCAGCACCACCCACTGTCCATGCCAAAGACTATGCTCTTCCTTCTAAAGTGAGCACCCCTTGTGTCCTAAAAACTCAGCCTGCACTGGGCTTTCTTGAACTGTGCCTCTCCACCCTTCTTCATGGCTTCAGGGCACACAAAGCACTTTCTCCAGCCCTGAAAACGGCAGGTGGCATCCCCAGAGTTTCTCTTCTTTGACAGTCCCCAAATCAACTAAGCCTGGAGTTCTTTCTAGCACTTATACATTTCTATGGGCATAACCTGAATAATAAGTAGGAAAACTCTAATTCAGGCCCCAATCTAAAATTCTCATGGTAACAATTGTTGACTTGCTCTCTTTTAAAATAAATATAAATGTAAATTCAATTAATTCAAATTCAGTAAGTAAAAGTCCTTTAAGTTAGGCAAAAGATATGACTGGGGCCATTCCAGAGTGCTTTCACAATAGCATCATTGTTTTCATCTTAGGGGAACCATAGACTGGTATCTGTTTATATTATTATAATACTTTTTATCTATTTTCACAGATACTACCTCATTGAGTCTTCACAACAAACATGAGAAGTGTTATTATTCCCATTTTACTGATGAGAAATTATGATTCAGAATGTTACACTACTTGTTTGTAATCGACCATTAAAATAATGGACAAAGAACATGGTTTTGATCATCTTCTTCCAAATCCAGGGCTCTCCCACTAACCCACAGCTTTTCATGCCCAAAAGCCTCCTGAGCTTCCAGAAAATATTAGCTCTGTGTGAAGTCCAGAGTGGATTTCTGGAAGCTAAGGTTAGGAAGGGAGTAAGGAAGAGAATTTGAATGGAAATGGGGAGAGGTACACACAGGAGATGGAACAAGGGTGTCTGCAAGGTAAAGGCTGCCTACTGTGACTCCTTTAACCCTTGGTAAGTGCCATCTCTATCTCTCAGCCTCCAATGGGGTGTGTCTATTGATGAATATTTTTCCCACAAAACTGATAAGCAGGCCTTCAAAAACATTTGCAATCCCAAATTCAAACCATGTGCATGTATATGATGTGTGCACCATACACAACCTGCTCCAAGAGAATCACATCCCACAGTACTGTCTGGGAACAACAAATATCTCTATTACCAATTTTAAGGCGACAGTGAGTGAAATTCTCTCTGTAAGCTGAATCCAAGTTTTCTGTCCATGATGGTGAACTTCAGAGACTCAGGACCAGAGACTATTGAACTTGCTTTATGATTATGTCATGCAAAAAGATGTCTAATAAATGTATCAATGAAGACCATGAGGGTGAATCTCTACAAAGTAAGGCCATTTATCTAATAGGTTCTAGCTGTGATTTTGGTACTACCTGAGTGATTTTGAAGAAGTGAGGCTCCGTGGAGTTTTCTACAATCGTCACGGGTGGTGGTGCTTTCCAGATATTCTCCTTCACCAGAATGTCCACAGATGTGGTGTCACTGAAGGAATTGTCACTCTGGCCTCCCATGTCCTTCACTGAGACCACCAGACTGTAGGAAGGATTCTTAGCAGGATCCAGTTCCTTAGCTCCTACGGGAAGTAGAGGGGAAGAAAACAGAAAATGTCTCTGAAGGCCACAGCTCCAAGCCCCATTCTATGACCCTGACAGTCCTGCGAGAGCCTCGCTTGCCTTACCTTGCAGGGTAAGTGATATCGCCCCCGTTTTGTTGTTGATCTGAAAGTACATGACATCATTGACTTTGGGAAGCTGGATGGCAATCTGATAGAAAAGCTGACCATTGAGAGTAGCAGGATCATCCAGGTCTGTAGCATTGACATACATGAAGGGCTTTCCTGATGAACAAAACATACCCAGAAAGAACACAGAGAGTAATTAAAACCCAAACCAACCACAGCCACTTCTGCCTCTAAGAAGCAGGTATAAAATGGGGTAAAGTTCCATAATTCATGTCAGTGGGAAAATTAACCTTTATTCTACTCCCCTCATCTGGGATAGGATTCCTCAAAGTGTGGCCCAGGGTCCCGTGGGAATCCCTGAGACTATTTCAAGGGGCTTATGGAATTAAAAAACATGCATGCACAAAAGACCCACTCAAAGTGCAAGATAATTTAATGGTTGTTAGTATAAAGGAGTACAAAATACGTCATGGATACATTTTCAGATTTCACATTGCAACTGATCATTAGGAAACTACTACTTGATGAGTTTTGGTGTAGTATCAAAGAATGTTCACAGTTACCAGAAACCCTATCAAAATAGTTCCCTCTTTCTCAACTGTACAGCGTGTCTGCTCCATGAGGCTAATTTTTCTTCATATGCTTCAACCGAAGTAGCATGTGGCACAGAATGCATGCAGAAAAGATATGAGAAGCCAATTGTTTTCTATTAATCCAAACATTAAAGAAATTTGCAAAGATTAAAACAATGCCATTCTTTTTACAAAAATAGTGATTGTCCGGCGCCGCGGCTCAATAGGCTAATCCTCCACCTAGCGGCGCCGGCACACCAGGGTTCCAGTCCCGGTCGGGGCGCCGGATTCTGTCCCAGTTGCCCCTATTCCAGGCCAGCTCTCTGCTGTGGCCAGGGAGTGCAGTGGAGGATGGCCCAAGTGCTTGGGCCCTGCACCCCATAGGAGACCAGGAAAAGCACCTGGCTCCTGCCTTCGGATCAGCGAGGTGCGCCAGCTGCAGCATGCCAGCCGTGGCAGCCATTGGAGGGTGAACCAACGGCAAAGGAAGACCTTTCTCTCTGTCTCTCTCTCTCTCACTATCCACTCTGCCTGTCAAAAAAAAAGTGATTGTTTATTAATACTCTTAAAGGATTTAATAAATATTAAATTTCTAATACAGTAAATATTGATAGATACAACCAGCAGGTACTGGGATCAGCTCATCAGAGCTAACTATTGACTTTTCAGAAATTTTGTGAGTGAATTTTTAACATATTGGTAGTAGAATGGGTAGTGGGATGGTTTATATGATGCAAAGAGCACAAATCAGGGCTTCCCCGTTCCCAGAAGGGCAACTATTAAACATTTACCAGAGTACCACTGGATATAATCTCTCTAAGAGCCCTGGGCAGAACTTGATAATTTTCAGAGAAAATTATATATTTTCTCACACAAAAAGTGTGAGAACCATTTCTCAAGAAGACCTCGTTGGTAAGGAGACAGAGGGAAAGCCTGGAGGATTTCTGTACAAAAGACCCTGTGTAGGAGACTTTTGCAAGCAAATTCAGGGACCTGGATGGGGAAATTATTCCGTGTAATAAAGTGGGAGGATTCGTTTCCCCCTCCACTACTGCAGATGGACACTGAAAGCTGAGAGCAGGAAAATAGGAAGTAGCAGAAAGAGATTCTTGATGGTGAGCTGACGGAAATGATCAGCACTCTGAGAACTCAAGAAGTCTAACGTTCATTCTCGTTGTGTGCTCTGTGTGATGTGCTGCTCCTGTACAGGTGCCTACTGCATTATGCCCTGACAGAGGGCTTTTGTAGAAGTGATGAGTGGAAGGCCGACGTAGCACAGAGAAGGGATGAGCCAGGGCTGGGGGATGGATGCAAGCAAAGAAAAGTCATGGGTACCAGTAGAGACATGGTTATATATGTTCCTTGGAGAATATGGGAGAGTGAGTTCACCTTCCAAGAGTGGTCTGGAGCTCTAGGTTGTCTCAAAACTCAACCTTGGGGGCTGGTGTTGTGGTATAGCGGGTAAAGCTACTACCTGCAGTGCCAGCATCCCATATGGGTGCTGGTTGGAGTCCTGGATGCTCCACTTCTGATCCAGCTCTCTGCTATAGCCTGGGAAAGCAGTAGAAGATGGGAGACCCAGAAGAAGTTCCTGGCTCCTGGCTTTGGATCAGTGCAGCTCCAGCCATTGCGGCCAGTTGGGGAGTGAACCAGCACATGGAAGACCTCTCTCTCTACCTCTCCTTCTCTCTCTGTGCAACTCTGACTTTCAAATAAATAAATAAATCTTTTTTTAAAAAAATATCAACCTAAAACAAACTTTCTCAACTGTGGATGATTTTGTGCTTCTCCAACCCCCACTCAAAGACATGACTGGAGACTTTCTTGTTGTTGCTACTGGCATGTAGTGGGTAGAGGTCAGAGATGCTGATAAATATCCTACAAGATACCCATGCACCAGACAGCGCCAAAGAAAAGAAAAAGTATCAAGCCTAAGATGTCAACGGTGCCAAGGCTGAAAAACCCTGCTCTAGAGCAATAGTGATAATAAAACAACTCCCAGAAGATCTCTGTGAAATTTAAATGATAGAAAGGCTTTGATGAGCAATAGCTGTGCTGTTAGTCACAAAAATCGGACCCTTCTACTCAATACCCTTCCATTTTTCCATTAATATCTCCAGGCACCTGCCTATTACCTGGGCGAGAGTTCTCCCTCACTGAGCCTTCGTACTTTGACTGGAGAAACATGGGCCGATTGTCGTTGATGTCCTTCACCTCTATGGTGATGGGGACTGGGCCCTCCACAATGGTTCCGTGACTGTCCAGGGCTGCAACCTGACGTGGAGGAAAAGCAAACAACCTTGGTGAGACTCGACTCCAGAGCACAGGCCCGAAAGCCGCTTGAAGGAGAGTAGAGCTTAAAGAACCAGTGGTCAGGTGACTTCAGGGCGAAAAGAACCCACAAAAGCCCAGATTGGGAACTGGTAAGACAGGGGCCCTATCAGTTAAGCCTGGCTGTTCATGGCAGTGGCTCTCCAGCCGTCGGGCGTGCTGGACACTGGACGTGCTGCTCTTCCCAGTGTCTGGAGTGAGGGACCTGACAGCACTCTGACCCTGAGACTGTGAAGCACCCCAGCCTCTTACAGAGCCATGATGCTGGTCCCCCTGCCGCGCCCACAGCAGAAGGTGCCTCAGAGAAGCAGACAGCTGTGGACTCGCCCTTTCCCACAGGCAGCTCCCTCCATTCCTAGGTATCCAGATGGAAACCATGAAAACAAATGGGAAAAGAGAGGGAGAAGGATCTCCTTTGTCGGCCTGTGACCACTGGCTCCTCCTGCTTCTCCCAAAGCCCAAAGGAGCCCAATGCCTCTGTTGTGGGTCCAGAGCCCACACAGGAGCTGGAGGCATGCCCTAGTGAAGTATCGGTGAAGTGTTGGCTTGGTTTTGACCCAGGTACCCAAGTATAAGGACAGCATTTCTGAGTAATGCCATCTGAGGGTTATGGCAATGTAAATTAGGTTATTGGGGGGGCAGGCAATGTGGCATAGTGAATTAAGCTGATGCCTGGGACACCCCTATTCCATATCAGAGTGCCAGTGTCAGTCTCAACTGCTCTGCTTCTGATCCAGTTCCCTGTTATTGTGCCAAAGAAGCAGAGGGTGATGGCTCAAATACCCGAATTCCTGCCACCCACATGGAAGACTTGGATGAGGTTCCTGGCTTCTGGCTTCAGCCTGGCCCAACCTCAGCTATTGAAGTTATTCAGGCACTGAACAAGCAGATGAAGAAATTTTGATCTGTGTATGTATATCTGTCTCTCTCCTTCCCATTCTGCCTTCCAAATAAATAACTAAATAACTAATTAACTAAATAAATAAGATTTTAAAGTTAGGTTATTCTGTTCAAAAAGCCTAAAGAAGAGGGTGCTTTGCCATGCCCTCTGTAATTGGTAAGAAACAAACACAATTGGCAAGGCAACCCATTACTGTTAGGAGCATTGCAACGGGATGCAGGGATGAAGGCGCCAGTGCACAGAGGCCCAGGGTGCAGAGAGAGGATGGAGTCAGATGCTTCTGTCTGGTCCCGGCTCACCTGGAGATTGTGGACAGCCCTCGCTTCCCTGTCCAGGGCCTGGACACAATACAGAAGTCCATCTGGTTGTATCTGAAACACGCCATCTGTCTCCCCAGTTAGTTCAAAAGTCACAGCAGGAGGATTGGCCTTAAACTGGGAAAAAGCAAAAAAATTTATTAGGTTGTAAGGAAAAACAGTGCTGTGGAATTTACAGAAGTCACCAACTCCAGGCAAAGTTTTACCTTTGCACAACCACTAAATAAGAAAACCTCCACTTGTAAAGCGGCACATTCTAAAAGCTTGCTTGTGCCTCAACCATGTGACATTCAAGATACTTTCCTCAAAAAAATCAGTGTGTAATCCAACTTATCAACAAAAGCCATTAATGCTTTAAATTGTAGCCGGGATTAAGGGGGGTTTCTCTGGAGTCACCTGAAAGATATGCTATTAGTAGCTTCTAAGAAATTGAAAAAGTAGCTTTGTTGCTGGAATAACAAAAGATATCCCTCTGTTCTTCTAAAAATTGTGGCAGAGATCAAGAGACATGTTAATATTAAGGAAGAAAATTCATAAATGACTTCAACTTGATATAATTCTGTATAACAATCTCATTGTTTCAGATGTGAAAAAATACCAACCACTATTCATGGGACAGCTCTAGCAGTTTTTAAGGCCATTAGAATGGATGATCCACATTAAACTGGAAGAAGACATAAAAGTGATTCAATCTCATTAATAATTTTTAAATATTTTATTAGCTAATTTAAAAATAATGCCAATGTGAATAGTGATATAAATAAGTACATATATTATTAAAATATAAACTCATGCAATTCTTTTGGAAGTAACTGAAGCATAACATCTTTGTGGCTTTGATAGAAAGCCTTATCAAACAGAATTTATCCTAAGGAAATATTTTCTTGAAGAAAGAATAAACTACATATTGGTAGTATAAATAACATTATTCATAGTACTGTAAACTTGGAAACTCCTATATGGTCAAAACAAGAAGATGGTGAAATTATTATGCCATATAAACTTTATAGAATATTAATCAAAAAATGTTGAGTGTGGAACAGCCAATGTTGTGGCACAGTAGGTTAAGCCGCACTCAGGACCCCTACATCCCATTTCAGAGTGTTGGGTCAAGTCCCAGCTACTCTGCTTCTGATCCAGCTCCCTGCCAACGTACCTGGGAAGCAGTGGATAATGGGTCAAGTACTTGAGTTGCTGCCACCCATGTGAGAGACTTAGATGGTGTTCCCGACTCTTGGCTTCAGCCTGGCCCAGCCCTAGCTGATGCAACCATTTGGGGAGTGAATCAGCAGACGAAAGGACAGATCTATTCTTCCCCTGTCCCCATTTCTCCCTCACTCTGTCACTCTGCCTTTGAAATAAATAAATAAATCTTTATAAAGGAGTTCATTGTGGGGGTGAATATTTCGCACAGCACCTAAACCTCTGCTTGGGACGCCCGCATCCCATATCAGAGTACCTGGTTCCAGTTCTGGCTGCTCTGTTGCCACCCAGCTTCCTGCTAGTGCACGTCCTGGGAGGCGGCAGATAACGGTGTAATGACTTAGGTCTCTGCCTCCCGCATGGGAGACCCGCATGGAGTTCCTTGCTGCTGGCTTTGGCCTGGCCCCGCCTTGGCTGTTACAGTCATGTGGGAAGTGAGCTAGTGGATAGAGGAAACTTCTCTCTCTGCTTTTCAAAACAAAAACAAAAGGATAGGAGAATAAATCTAGCCTATGATTGTGACAGTACCAAAATTATTCATAGCAATGGAACAGAACATGAAATTTTTATAAAAACAAGAGAAATTGTGGAAGACATCATGTTGAGTGAAATAATCCAGGCACAGAAAGACAAATACTGCATGTTTTCTCTTATATGGGAGAGCGAACATTTACAAAAAGAAATGCCTGTGTGTATCTGTTCTAAATATTTGCCAAATTGGTAGGAATTCTATACTACCACATTTTTAATGATTTTGCGACTATTTTTAAATTTACTGTATGTGAGTGAAGTTGAACTCTGTTCCTTCAGTGACTGTGCACAGCCCATGCCATATTCCTGCTGGACTGTGGCCTCTTTAACTTTGTGGTTGTTGAATTCTTCACTTATTTAGTAGAGCCAATAAGTCCTTGATGAAAATGTAAATGAAAAGTTATCTCAAAAAATGTTAATGTGTTAGGTGAATAAGACTATCAACAGAATTCCTGTGCGTGTGTGTTTGGTGGGATTATGTTGTTTGAATAATAAATGAAAAATGTTGCTGTTTGTTTCAAGGAAAAGGCTGAGCATCAATGGAAAAGGTAGAGTGAGGGCCTGCACACAATCACTTCTCCATAAAGCCATGAAAACATGAGTAAGCTGTAAATATCAACTTTTTCCCAACTTGGGAAGTTAACCAAATGCTTACAAAAGCCAAGAAATGTTTATCATTTTTAAAACTACTGAACATCTGAAAAAACAAACTTTGTGGTGTTTCTGCTTGCCCTAACCCCATCATTCCTTCCAAAGATCTGCAGTAGTCTTGAAAATCCACAGCTTTGCAACCATACAAGGGGTAGAGGGGGCATGGAGCTTCCCAAAGGCCCTGCCGCCAGAGGACTATTGCTATCTGACTTGCCCGGGAACATCTCCTCACAGGCCTGCCTTTATTTGGCCCGGCTCAGAACTCACTATAAACAACAGTGCACTGGGGCATCTGATGGAAAAAGTCAGCAGTGACTGTTTAAATTGGTAGATGCTTAAGGCTGTGATTATCGTTGAAGCAAATAAGAAGCTGACCACAATACTTAAAAGAAAAGGCTGGGGAATGGGATGTCCTCAGGAGGCGCTGAAAACCTCTGACTGATAGATTTCTGGGACTCTGGAAAGCCACATGCGTGAGCAAGACTGTGCCCCTGTTCAGGAAGGGCTTGAGAAGGGCTGACCTCAGCGCTCTCTACAAGAAGTGAGCCCTAAGGCAAGGCTGTACATTCCTGCCACACTGTTGAAGGTGTGCTCAAACCTACACAGAGTGGCCTCCAGTAAGGGCTCGGAGATGGACTGGCTCCAGACAGTTCAAGAAATTCCCATCTAGTGCTTAGCTGAATACCAAGCTGAGCAGGGTACTTCGACGACTACGCATGACAGAGAATACATATTTTACAGAATTAGTTTCGGAAAGCCACTGAACAAATCACCAGCAATAAACTCTGGGGGAAGGAAAGGATGTGAGTTCTAGAGTTGCCACATTCTATTACTTTAAATGTCCACTTTCAACAAATCACCATGAAACGTACAACTCAGTTTAAAAATAAAAAGCAGTCAATATAAAATATAAACTATCCCCGAGAAGGTCCGACCCTTGTACTTACTAGATAACTATGTAAATCACTGATGAGGGTACTTTAAAAGGTTCATGGGGAATAGAATTACAAGGTAAGTTTATTTTGGTGCAAAAAAGATTTTTAAACTATGCATGAGGAGCATTCAAAAAGTTCATGAAAATTCCTTTATGACAAAACTACACACCTATTTCAAAAATTTTATGCTCAGAAATAAACACCTTTTAATTCCATTTTCTACAACCTTTTGGGAGTACCCCCATAACTTAATAGGTTAAAAAACTAAAGGAAACTATTTCTAATAAACTAAAGTATGAAAACAGTGTCTTACCAGATAGAGAACATTAGTAAGCCAGTGGAAATTGTTTTTTTTTTTTTTAATAAGAATTCTGGAGTTGAAAAGTACAATAACTAAATGAAAAATCCATTTAGTGGGCTAAAAAGCAGATTTGAAAAAAGAATAAAAAAACTAAGTCAATTGAGATTATTCAGTCTAAAGTACAGAGAGAAAAAGGAATAAAAATGAACTGAACCTCAAAGACAATGGAACACCATTCAACAAACCCATATAGTGAGATTACTTGAAGCCATCATGACGAGAAGTTCCCAAATTAAAAGACACTATGGGCCAGTGTTTTGGTGCAGCAGGTTAATCCTCCACTGTGATGTGGCCATCCCACTAGAGAGGGTCAGTTCAAGTTCTGGCTACTCCACTTCCAATCCAGCTTCCTGCTCACACCCCTGAAAAGGCAGTGGAGCATGGCCTGAGTACTTGTGCCCCTGCCACTCAGGTGGGAGACCAGGATGGAATTTCTGGTTTTGGCCTGGCCTAGTCCTGACTGTTGAAGCTATTTGGGGGAGTGAACCAACAGATGGAAGCTACCTCTCTCTCTGCCTTTCAAATAAATAAATCTTTAAAAAAGGGAAAAAAGGAAAAAAAAAAAAACATACACAAATCTATACATCCAAAGTACTGAACTCCAGGCAGGACAAACTCAAAGAAACTGAAACTTGGACACACCATAAGCAAACATCTGAAAGACAAAGCGAATCTTCAAAGCAGCAGGAAAGAACCTAGGAATCGCACACACTCATCACGTACAAGGAGTCCTCAGTGAAATTAACAGCTGATTCCTCAGAGACTAGAAGGCAGTAAAATGACACCTTTAAAGGGATTAAAAAGAAAACTTTCCAAGTAAGAATTATAACTCCAACAAACTCTCCACCAAAATGAGGGTGAAATTACACTATACTATTATCAAACAAAACATACTTTAAGATAGAATTGTTAGAGACTAAAAAGGTTATTCTGAAATTATACACAGACCAATCAAAGAAAACTTAATTATAAACATATAGGCATCTGACAACAGATGCCAAAATACATGAAGATTGATCGAATTGAAGCAAATATATAGTTTAACAGTAATAGGTACAGATTTCAAGACAGAAAGTGGACAAGGAAATAGAAGACTCAACACTGTGAAACTGACTAGAAACTAACAGACACCTATGGAACACTTACCAACAAAAATCAACCACATGGTACATTGTCTGTGATAGATTACACCTCAGGCAATAAACAGGTCTCTTTCACTCCAGCTTCCAGCTAAGATGTACTCTGGGAGGCAGCAAGTTTCGGCTCAAGTGCTTGGGTCCCTGCCACCGACAGGGTAACCACATGGATTTCCAGGCGCCTGCTTTGGCCTGGCCCAGCCCCAACTATTGCAGGCCTTTGAGGAGTGAACCAGCACATAAAAGTGCTTTCTTTCTTTTCTCTCTTCTCTCTCTCCTCTCCTCTCTCTCCCCTTTCCACCCTCCCCCTTTCAAATAAATGCAAATGTAAAAGGTTTGAAGTAGTCATGTAAGGGAAGGCATTTGCATAGCAATTAAGCAGTCAGCTGAGATACCTCCATCCATATCTCCCATACTGAAGTGCGGAGGTGTTCGAGGTGTTCGTACTGGCTCCACTCCCTACTCAGCTTCCTGCTGTGTGCACCTTAGGAGGCAACAAATGATGGCTCAAGTACTTGGACCCCTGCCACCTATGTTGGTGACTTGGATTGTCCTGGCCCAGCCCCATTTATTGCAGTCATTTGGATAGTAAACCAGTGGATGGGTGTGCTCACTCAGTCTCTCTTTCTGACTCTGTATTGCTCCCCCTTCTCTTTCTCAAATAAATTTTAAAATAATTTTTTATTTTTAAAAAGTCATATAAAGTATCTTCTCTTACAACAATGGAATGAAATCAGCAAACAATAATAGGTGGAAATTTGGAGGGTTCATAAATACATGGAAATAACAACACACTCTAATAACCAACAGGTTTTTAGAACTGTAACAAGAAGTTAAATTAGCAGTTAAAAATTCCCATAAAACAAAGCCCTGGACCAGATGGCTTCACTGGTAAAGTCTACCTAACATACAGAGTAATTACCACCAAAGCTTCACAAATTCTTTTTTTTTTTTTTTTTTTTTTTTTTTTTTTTTTTTTTTTTTTTTTTTTTTTTGACAGGCAGAGTGGATAGTGAGAGACAGAGAGAAAGGTCTTCCTTTGCCGTTGGTTCACCCTCCAATGGCTGCCGCGGCCGGCGCACCACGCTGATCCAATGGCAGGAGCCAGGTGCTTCTCCTGATCTCCCATGCGGATGCAGGGCCCAAGCACTTGGGCCATCCTCCACTGCACTCCCTGGCCACAGCAGAGAGCTGGCCTGGAAGAGGGGCAACCGAGACAGAATCCAGCGCCCCGACCCGGACTAGAACCCGGTGTGCGGGCTCCGCAAGGGGGAGGATTAGCCTAGTGAGCCGCGGCAGCGGCCCACAAATTCTTTCTAAACCTAGAAGAATAAGGGATACTTCCTAACCCATTCTGTGAGTCCAATAGTATCCTGGTACCCAGACCAAAAAAACAGACCAATATCTCTTATGCATAGAGATACAAACATTTCAGTGAAATACTACCAAATTGAATCCAGCAATATATAAAAAGTATTACATGTCATTATCAAGTAGCATTTATCCCAGAATGAAAGGCCAGTTGAATATATGAAAATCAGTTAATGTTATTATTATTAATAGAATAAAGGACAAAACCCATATGAGTATCTCAAAAGAGGCAGAAAATTATTTGACAAAATCCAACATCCTTTTCAGATTAAAAATATATACTGGGAACAGGAGGTAAGTTCTCAGCCTGATAAACAGCATCGAAGAAAGCCCTACAGCTAACATCATACTAAATAAAGGAGGTCCCATCAAAGGGAAATAGACAGAGGAAATAAATAAAAGCCATCCAGATTGGAAAGAGAAAAGTAAAACTACCCCTGTTCTCAGAGAACATCATTCTATATATGGAAAATCCTAAAAGAAACCCCCCAAAAATCATAACAGTTAATAAACAAGTCTTTTAAGGTTGCAAGAAAAAGATTAGTTACAAAAAATAACTGCATTTTGATGTACTATCAAAGAACAACCTAAAGATAAAAAATAACCTACTTCAGAATAAATTTAACCAAATAAATACAAGATTTATAAAGTGGAAATTATAAAACATGGTCGAAAGAAATTAAAGAATATCTAAATAAATTCTCCATAGTTATGGATCTAAAACTTAATACTGTCAAGGTGACAATGCTCCCTAAACTGATCAACAAATTCAACACATTTCCTATCAAAATTCCTGTTGCCTTGTAGACTGATCCTAAAATTCATATAGGAATGCAAAAGAGATTCAGAATAGCTGAAACACTCTTGAAAAGGGAGGAAAGAATTGCAGGACTTAACACTGATTTCAGATTTACCACAGGGGTGGGCATTTATCCCAGCACTCAGGACTTTCTGTTGATCAGAGTTTCCACAGGCATCTGTTTCTCATCAGTTGCACAGTGTTGTCTGAGTCTTCTATGTCCTTGTCCACTTTCTGTCTTGAAATCTCTAACTATTACCGTTAAATTACGTATTCTCTTCACACCAGGGAGGACCACCATGTTCTACATCAGAGTAGGTGGGTTCAACGCCCAGTTCCAGCTCCTAGCTGCAGCTTCATGCCGACACAGACCTTGGAAGGTAGTGGTGATGGTGCAGGCAAGTAGGTGCCTGACCTCACAGGTGTGGGGACTTCTGTGCATTGTCTCCGGAGGAGACTCGGGACCACCTGCCGTCTGCCATTTTCTCACTAAATGCACACCCCCACCCATGCCTACCCCTCTGCTGTGCTCGGAGCCTGCTTCCTGTTTGGGAGCAAGCACTTATCTCTGAATATTCAGGTTAGGAGCTGTTGAAAACTTTTCTGTCCACCCACTACCATCCTCATGGAAACATTAGTAACTCTTAGATTTTACTTACCATTAAAAAAAAAATGTGACGTAACGCATGTGGTTAATTGGCTCGATTTAGCCAGCCCACAGTCTACACAGAGTTCCAAGCAACATGTTGTACATGATAGATCCAATTTTCACTCATCAATTTTTCAAAATAAATTTTAAAAATCAGTCACTCTCTTGCCACCTAAGCTTGCCCTTCTGCATCCCACCAGACGTGCTCCAGCACCTTCGGGGCACGCACCTGTGTCCTTGTCACTTGTCACTTGCCTGCCCACTGGGGCAGGCACAGCACCTGGGTCATCCGTATCCCTGGTACCCAGCTTAGCGTCTGCTTTAACAGTAGGCACTCTATACATGGTCAATTAAAAAAAAAAAGTGTACTAGGCACATAAAGTTCTTACCAGCTTGTGAAGCATAATGCACAAACGAAAGGAATTTTAAAAAGAGTGAATCTGCACCCATGGGTTCCCGGGTTGAGCAGAGAAGTAAGCAAACAAGGAGACCGCTCTGGGTGAGTGGGCCGTCTAACCAGTTCCCCCGCAGTGGCCTTTCTCCCTCCCATTTTGTAGCCACAAGGGTCTTTTCTGAACTTGACTGAGGCCCACTGCTTTGGGGGGGAAACCTGAGCACTTTGGGAGCCAGCGCCTGCCTGTCTCCGAAGCCCCCTCTCCCAGCCTCTTTCCTGGGCTCTCTCGGCCACAGCCGCCAGCCTCCTGGAGCCCTTTGCCTCTGCCTGCACAGGGCAGCTGTCCTGGCCATGCCTTTGCCAGACACTCTGCCCTTGCTTCCTCTCCAGGTCAGTCTTGTCCATTTCTGGACTCTCAATGCACCCACCGCGTCCTCAGGGCCCAACCCCCTTTTCACCCCATGCCCGGCAGAGCTGGCCATAGACACACGTGCACCCCTGCCAGTGATTGAGGGGAGCCCCTGTGCAATGACCCTGTACCGTACGTGTCTCCTCTGTGGTCCGGAACTGTCCCCCCAAAACCAATACTCAGTAGTTAATGGAAGGCACCTGCTTTAGAAGGTAGTGTAGCAACCCCCGCGGCTCCCCTGTAAAAGCAGTGAGGAGGGGTCCTGGGCGCCCCCAGAGGCTTGTTAAAGCCCCTCCCCCATCTCTGGGCGCCAGCTGCTACCTGAGGGGACATGTGCCCAACCCAGCCCTATGTTACCGTCCTTCGCCATTACATTTCCAGAATTGGTTCAGTACCGTCGGTAACGGAAGTCCCTCATGCCACCTGCAGTCCGCCCTGATGCCCCTCACAGATATCTAACCAAGTGAGACAGCCACCCACCACCGCTGGCGTCCCAGCCCACAGGTGCGGCCCCAAACCTGGGCCCAGAGGAAGCGGCAAGGGAAAGACCGGCCTTTGGCCAGTCTATTCCAACGCTGAGTTCAGAGAAGCCCGGTATCAGACGCTGCAGGCAGCAAGTCTATGGAGCAGACAGCCCTGGGGGTCAGGGGTCAGATGGCCAGCGCTCTGGCCAGAGACTGAGCCACTCCAATGAACAGGCAGAGTCTGCAGGCTCCAGGCTCCCGCGAGCCGGGTGAGCTCACTGGCTCCGGAGGTGACTGAGGAAGCAGGAGCAGGAGCGGTGCTGCCCTCACTGTGCCCGCCCCGCTGTTTCACTCAGCTGTGGTCATTCTTGATTGATCGTTAGATTTGTCGTGCCGCTGCTGGGCCACAGATAAGGGAGTGAAAGTTCACGCGAGAGCCTGAGAAATCAAGATGACAGGGATCCAGGGGAGCCTTTACCTGGAATAGGATTTGACTTGGTTCTTGGCCTTCATACATGGAAAATGTCATGGGTTTCAGGGGTCCACTAAACTTCCCGTCTTGGCCATATCCAGCTGCCTGTGAACAGAGAGAGAAAGTGAGCATCCCTCATGACTCTGTGTGTGTGTGTGTGTGTGTGTGTGTGTGTGACTTGCTGATTTTTGTCAGGTCTTCCAGAACTGATCCCTGAAACACAGGATTCTCTCACGGCTGCAAACAATGTGAAATCCGATCATGACACACAGGGGCTCCACCGGTCAAAGTACCTTGGTCTGAAGTTTGCATTGCTTTTCAAGTTTAACCACAAGAACAATGGGGAAGAAAAAAACGGGAAGAATATTAACATTCCTGTGTAATAAAAGGGGCTTAGAGAGGTGACGCTGGAGTCCAACTGAGCGAAAGCACAGGGTCTCCCACACTGCCACTCTGCCTTCTCAGTTCTACTTGACTGGCATCAGCTTCTTCAAACACCTCTCACTACTCCTGTGATTGGATAAGGACATTCAAGGCACAGTCTTGGTGCTTTGGAGTTCACAGTCACCTCAAGGATAACCAAATTTATAAGGGAGAAAAAAATATGCAGACATGTTTAGTCTAATGCTTGCTCGGCCCACGGTTATGTGGTAATTTTTGGTCAAATCTGAGTCTGAATTTTGAATCTTAAGAATTTGCACTCAAGAAAAGTTTACTGGTTTTAACACTTGATTAGCTCTTTCTGCTTATTTAGAAAGAAAAAATGAAAACACAAGAAGATTTACTCCAAGCAGTAGTCCCAAGTGGTAGAACCCCTGCTTTGGGTCCAGAAATGCAAAGAGCCTAAACTTAAAAGCGAAGCAGCCCCTCAGCCAGCCACACCCAGGTGGAATCGTAACCAGAGCGTCCAGGACAGTAAGGAAAGCTCTTTAAGCATAAGGAACTCTGCCCTAAGCACGTTTCATCCCAGGGACTATCCTGCCGGAGGGAATGACTACTGTTAGCCCAGTTTTATAGGTGCTGTGACTCAGGTACAGGGAAGTTAAGCAATTTTCCCAGGGAGTAGCCGGAACCAACACTCTTGGCCACTACGCCTCACTGACTGCCCATGGTGGGGGTGCAAAAGTGACCAAGGTGACCCGGAGCGTAGCCAGCCTCACTGGGGACGTGCATGCAGGGTAACTCTCTCCAGCCAGAGAATGGGGAGCACTGAGCCTCCCCAGGAGGGCCCTCTGAAGGGAGCACACAGGAAGAATGAGCCAGTCATGCCCTCACACGGATGTCTTCTAGGACCAGGGACCCAGTGCCCCATACCCAGCGGCGGCAGCCTCCCCTCCTTCCCAGGTGTTTCTCTGGGTCTCCTGTTTGTGGTGGAAGTCAGAGGTGGGAAAGATTGGCATGAGAAGCAGGACATGGCCAGTCAGTGGTTTTTGGAGCAAGATCAGCAAAACCAGCACAGTAAGAACTGGGCAGGGGAGAGGAGAGTTCGTTTTCCACTTTAAGGAGAACAAGGGCGGTCTCTCCATAGAAACTGCTGCCTGCAGGGAGTAGCCCAAGAACAGCCCGTCTGTGGGAGACGCGGGAAGGTCTTACACTACATCCCTCCTTTGCTGAGTCTTCACTAAGTTGATCCTGATTGTCTGATAACAAAGAAATAACAAACAAGAAGCCAACTGTCACTTTCTCGGCTCCCCCGCAGCCACAAGGGTGGCCAAGTGACCCTGTTATTATTCATGAAGCAAGAGGAGGAAGTCTAAGAAGTGGGGAGAGATCCTGGCAAGGTGCTGGTTTTCGATTGAAAGAGGACTGGGGTAGTGTTTGGCCTAGCAGTCAAGATACCACTTGAGACACTTGCATCCCGTATCAGAGTACCCAAGTTCAAGTCCCAGCTCCACTCCCAATTCTAGTTTCCTGCTCTCATACAATCCTAGGAGACGGCAACGATGGCTCAAGTACTTGGGTCCCTGCCGCCCACATTCATAATCTGGATTCAGTTCCTGACACCTGGCTTCAGCCTGGCCCAGCCCACTGGGCTTCCCAGCCCACTGGGAAGTGAATCAGTGGATGGGAGTGCCCGCTTCTATGCATGCTGTCTTCTGAGCATGCTCGCTCTCTCCCTGTGTGTCTCTTTCTCTGCCTCAAAAATAAAATGAAAATTTTAAAAATGAAAAGGACAGGGGCCAACACTGTGGCTCAGCAGGGTAAGCCCCTGCCTGCAATGCTGGCATCCCGCAGGGGCCCCCGTTCGAGTCCTGGCTGCTCTACTTCCAAAACAACTCCCTGCTAATGCACCTGGGGAATCAGCAGAAGATGGCCCAATGCTGATAACCATGTGGGAGACCCTCAAGAATCTTCTGGCTCCTGTCTTCCCCCTGGCCCAGCCCCAGCCGCTGTAGCCATTTGGGGAATGAACCAGTAGATGGAGATCTCTTGGCTCTCTCTCTATCTTGTCTCTGTAACTCTGCCTTTCAAATAAATAAATCTTTAAAAAACATCAAACAAGAAAAGATATGGCCAGCATTGCCATTCCCCTTGATTCTTGCTGAGACAGGGATATATCTGCAGTTTGGGCAGCCATCAGGAACCATGAGGGACAATTGAGCTCAAAAGGTGGTAGAGGGCCAACACCCACATCCCATATGGATGGGGCCTGGTTTGTTCTAGCTACTCTGCTTCTGATCCAGCTCCCAGCTAATGTGCCTGGGGAGCAGCAGATGATATCCCAAGTATCTAGGTTCTTGCCACTTGCATGGGAGATCCAGGTGGAGTTTCTGGCTCCTGGCTTCAGGCTGGCTGTTGCAGGTGTTTGGGGAGAGAAACAGAGCACAGAAGATCGAGCTCTTTCTCTCTCTTTCTCTCTCTCTCTCTCTGTTTTTCTCCCTCTCTGTCACTTTGCCTTTCCAACAAATACATTTTTTTTAAGATTTATTTATTTGAAAGGTAGAGTTACAGAGGCAGAGAAACAGAGAGATAGAGAGAAAGAGAAGGAATGAATCTTCTACCTACTGGTTCACTCCCCAAATGGCTGCAATGGCCAGAGCTGGGCCTGTCTGAAACCAGGAGCCAGGAACTTCTTCCAGGCCTCCCACACGGGTGCAGGGGCCCAAGCACTTGGGCTGGCTTCTACTGCTTTCTCAGGCCATAGCAGAGAGCTGGATCAGAAGTGGAGCAGCTGGGACTCAAACCGGCACCAATATGTGATGCCAGCACTGCAGGTGGCAACTTAACCCACTACACTACAGAGCTGGTCCCATAAATACATCTTTTTAAAAATGGTAGTGGCAAGAGAGATAAGCCCAAGCCTCTGATAACACGGTGGAACTGCCAACCTGCCCTGAGTTGCCACTCCAGGCTCCATGTTACCTGAGATCATAAACCCCTATTTATTTAAAATGCTCTAAAGTCAAATTTCCTGTGACTAGTAGCCAAAAAACATTTTTAATTGTTAATAATAATTTTAAATAGGCCGGCACATGGCTCACTAGGCTAATCCTCTGCCTGGAGTGCCAGCACTCCGGGTTCTAATCCTGGTTAGGGCGCCAGATTCTGTCCTGGTTGCTCCTCTTCCAGTCCAGCTCTCTGCTGTGGCCCGGGAGTGCAGTGGAGGATGGCCCAAGTGCTTGGGCCCTGCACCCGCGTGGGAGATCAGGAGAAGCACCTGGCTCCTGGCTTTGGATCTGAGTAGCACGCTGGCCATAGCGGCCATTTGGGGGGTGAACCAACAGAAGGAAGACCTTTTTCTCTGTCTCTCTCTCTCACTGTCTGACTCTCCCTGTCAAAAAAAATAATAATGGCAATAACTTTGATATAAAAAATTGTACATATTTATGTGCACTATGTGATATTTCAATACATGTATACATAACGTTCAAATCCAGGCACAATCTCTACATCCCCAAATACTTATTGAAAACATTCTTAACTCGCACAATAATTCCGCAGACTTTCAGCTGGCTCTTCCTTCCTCCTCTTCCTCCGCCCTCCCGCTCCATTTCCAGTCTTCACCAGTTCCATTATCTCCTCTGGAAGGTGGGGCACAAGTTCTTGGTACAGCTGGTGGCGTGGTGGCGTGGCGCTGTGGCTGGTGCAGGAGGAGGGTTGTGCTTTGCTGCCTGACACCAGGCACCTTCAGTAACTTTGCCCCCAGTCAGCAGGCGGTCAGCCTTCCCGCCGGCCACATCAGAGAACACTACACTCACCAGCCTGCCTGTGGGGAGCAAGGCTGTGGTTTGCACAGGCAGACAAGCTGCCTGGCTTAATCAGAAAAGGAAGGCTGTGTCTGAGCTCGAGGGTTCAAAGTTGCATCCTTGTATCAGGGCAACGAAACTCTTCCTGCCCATTAGGGCGGCTATTGGGGCTATAAAGATTTCAAAATCCGTGTGCACACCTATGGTGAGTCACCAAGCCTCACCGCCGGAAGTAGGCAGGACTGTGTGGTGGAAACCTAGGAATGAGCAAGAGGGTGGCTCCATGCCAGCCTCGGAAGGAGAGCACCCGCCATCTTTTCAGCAAGAGCTGAACCAAAGGCAAGTGAATGGGATGACACAGCCAGTTTCTCCTGCGTGGCAGCAATGGACTTGGCACCCACATACCTCATCTCTTCTGATCTGTGCTCTCGGGATGCCGTTCTGCAGAGTAGCCCCACAGCAGAGGCAACACACTCACAGATCATTTAGTGCTGCCCCAAGACATGCGCCAGCCCTGGTGCCCCACCAAGTCCCGACTCTCAACCACATTGCCACACTGCCTTCTAAACCAAAGGAGCCACAGCGCCTGCCAGGTCGGCCTGCTTCGGAGACGCCAGCAAGAGTTCAACATATTGATTGTGTAGAATTTGTGCCAAGCCCTCTTCCTCCCGGAAGTCCCAGGCAAATACTACAATCGATGGCTTCTTCTTGGGTTCCCCTGCATCCCTGCTCAGCACCCTTTCTATATCCCTAGGTTGCCTACTTGTTCTCTTCCGTGCTCTGCACTGTGTCACTGCTGCGTTTCCAGTCTCCTATGAAACCAGCTCTTAGCACAGAAGAGGGACCAGTGCTGTGGCATAGCTGATGAAGCCACAGCCTGCAGCACCAGCATCCCATATGGGCACCTGTTCAAGTCCCAGTTGCTCTACCTTCAATCCAGGTTTCTGTAAGTGCACCTTGGAAAAGCAGCAGAGAATGGCATAAGTGCTTGGGCCCCTGCACCAATGTGGAAGACCTGGAAGTTTCTCTCTCTCTCTCTTCACCCCTTCACCCATCCCCTCCCTTCCTCCCTGTCACTCTGCCTTTAAAAGAAAAAAACAAATAAATCTTTAAAAAAAAAAAAAAAAAAAAAACAGAAGAGCCATGCACAGTGTTGGAATAATTGGCTGATGATTCTCAAGTGGCAGGCAGGAAGCTCCAACTAAACTTCCAGTCTTCATAGAAAGGAGTTGGCATATGAGGTGGACAGAGGCAAGAGAGAGAAGTGGTTCCATGGCAAAACCCCCAAGACCTCATCAAGGAGGGAGCGACCTCCTGCCTTCACTCGAAGACAACTCTGCTGAGTCCACCTCCTGGGCAAGGCTCTCGCTGCCAGCGGTGCTTTGGGCCATTGTTTCACTCTAAGTAGAAATCCCATAGGGGTGCAAGTAGAGAGAAGGGAACCTCATTTTCACTTTTGTCCAGGAAGAAAAATGTGTGTTCCATGCTCAGGCAACAAGCAAGAGTCTACTAATATCAAATTGCTGAGACAGAATCTTACCCCTCCCCACAGATCTCAGAGTGCCATTTCTTAACATAAGCCTCCATTTGCATATTTTCTTTCTACCCTGTTGCCACCACTCTGCAGGCACTAAATCTGCAAAGGTGACTAAAATGCAGCCCCTTCCTTGTGGAAATCGGGGCCCATTCAGATGCATGCCCTGAGGACCCAAAATGCTATAGTGATAGACAGCTACTGTTTATTGAGTTCTTAGAGTATGCCACTCACTGATCCAAGAATTTAATAAATGTGGTCTGATTAAATTACAACAGCATCTCTTAAGGCAAGTACTACAGATTGAGTATCCCTTCTCCAGAATTCATGGGACCAGAAATGTCCCAATTTTCTGATTTTTTCAGACTTTGAAAAACATGCATAGACTTGACAGACTGGGCATCCCTAATGCCCCAATCCCAGCTGTATCATGAGACCTGTGTCACGGGGCAGAGATCTGAAGTTGAAAGCTTGGGTGAGTCACTCAGTTTCTGCTTCCTGGTAAGTAGCTGCACTGAGTTTGAAGCCAGGCTTGACTTTGCCACCATCCTGGGATACTGTAAATATCAAAGGGTGTCCAGGAGGACAGGAAGAAGAGGAAGAAGAGAGACAGTGAGTGGGGGTGTGTGAACCAGCCGTTGCAGCGCATCCTGGGGACAAGCTTCGAATCTGCAGACCATGAGGATGCACACTGCTCAAGAAGTTTGAACTACATCCCCCCACCACACACACACACACACACACACATACACACTGTCCAACAGGGACGGCTCTGCTAGCTGTACAAGTCTGACTCTGTTTATAAATATTTTGAAATGTGTAGGCTCTTAGGGCTCTCTGGGATTTGGAGTTTGGTGTGTTATTTGTGGATTCCAGAGAAAGGGAAACAAGATTTGAGGTGTAAGGATCTAGGAACTTCTATATTAGAGAAAGGAAAATACACTCCCATAATCCTGCTTTATAATACAACAAATTTCTTGGCAAGCTTTGGGAATATCAGGAGCCCCGTGGGAAAACAAGGATTGAATCCCACTGTCTAGCCCAAGGATGATGGCTGGGACCCCCAAGTTCCATCCAGCTCTAAGCTCAGGAAACCTTTGTCAACAAATGGCTGAGAACCAATTTAACCCCAAAATTCCAAGCCAACTATGAAAAGAACAGGGTAGGGGGAGTCAAAAATAGAGAAAATGCTTTTCTTGATGTTTGGGTGCAATTTTTTCATTGTCAAAGTAAAAAAAAAGTCAAGTTTAAGGGACACAGACTAATGAATATGTACATATTCATATATATCACTCTAATTTTTTTCTGGATTCCTTGAACTACACCTGAAGGTCTAGCCCTGAATGGATTGTTATGAACTTTGCCCATCAAATGATACTGGCTTTTAAGAGCTGACAAGAAAGTACTTCCCCAGGTTGAAGGAGAGACAGATGATAGGTAACATCTCACTGAAAATATATGATGACAAACTAGTGCCCACTCCATATGGCAACTTAATGTTCATGAGTACATTTTTTTCTTTACAGGGATGATTACTATTCTTTCCCTGGTAAGGGTAGGAAGATGGCAGAAGTATTCTAGTAAATAAATGGAGAAACACATCTACTCTCTTACCAAATAAAGTATAAGAAGACACAGGGAATGAAGATGGGCTTGAGTCATCATGATACTCTTCATTCAAATGCCTGTGAATAAACCAGAGATAAATATGATTAGTTAAGAGTCTGTGAAAATCATGTCTTCCAACCCATAAAGACTCATGGATGTGATTCGGTGATAAATGTAGTAAAATGAGATCCCTAAAGACCAAACTCTCCTCTATAAGGGACGGGTTGACCTTCCAGAAGCTTCATGAAACCTCATCCATGGTAACCTGCAAGTCAACACTTTGAAACAAATGCTCCATAACTTCATTCTTTAACTGCCTCACTCTTAGTCTCCTTCATTCTAAGGCTTACATGATAGGCAATGAATATAATCCCCACTCATTTTTTGTTAATGCTTTAAAATAATTTTACCCTTACTATATGTTTTACTCATTAAATTTTACTATTATACTATTATATATTATATATAATTTATATTATAAATTTTATTCTTAAATATGTGGGTCAGGAACAGCCAAGATAATTAGACACAAGATTTTAGTGGTTCTGGGGCTGAACATTTAGCCCCAACATCTCATATCAGAGTACCTGGGTTCAATTCCCAGCTCTGGCTTCCGACTCCAGTTTCCTGCTAAAGTAGACCCTAAGAGACAGCAGTGATAGCTCAAGTGACTGGACTCCTACCACCAATATTGGAGACTTGGATTGAGTTTCCAGTTCCAAACTTCAGCCCAACCCAGTCCCAGCCATTGCAGGAGTTTGGGGAATGTCTCTGTCTTTCGGTATCTCTGCATCTCAAATACATACATACGGAAGTCAGTGTAAGTTTAATGGTTCTGATTCAAAGCTTCAAATATTAGACTTCTCAGGTGGGAAGCACTGAAGAACATTGGCAATCCTTCATTCAGAGATCTCACTGGCTGTCTCTTTGGCCTTCTATATAAAGTTGATACCTTTGTAATACACTTCAGGAAAAAACGTGTTACCTATGCCTCCAAAAGAGATCAAATAAGAATCCAAAGTCTGCCCTTATTGTCTTCTGTTCAATATTATTTTCCCTTTCTTCCTTGAGGCTCTACATTTCACAGAAATTATACTTTCACTGAGACGTGTCATGACTACTTGATGCGAAAATGTGGGCTACGTTTCCCATGTGGCCTACAAAGCATTGCTGCCCAGCACAATGTTGGACTCCAGAAAGCAAAGCAAAAGACTCAAGGAAATCAAAAATACATCCACTGCCTAAAATTCCAACCACTTTATTATCTCTGGTTATCACTTTATGATCCTGGTTTACTTCTTCATCCTCTTTCATTTTTAAAGCTTTTATGCACTGAAAACATATCACCAGTATATCCATTGTTGGAAAATCATTAAAATTTTAACCACTCTAGGGGGAGATGTTTGGCACAGTGGTTAAGATATCACTTGAAACACCTGATCCCCTATCTGACTGCCAGGGTTCAAATCCCCACTCTGCTCTTAATTCCACCTTCCTGCTAATGCATATCCCAGTAGGCAGCAGGCACTGACTCAAGTACTTGGGACACCTAATGTGGGAGACATGTACTGAGTTCCCAGCTCTTGGCTTTGACCTGGCCCAGGCACCATCTGTTGGAGGCATCTGGGGAGTAGACCAATAGATAAGAGATCTCTCTCTTTCAAATAATCAAATAATATTTTTTCAAATTAACCACTCCAAAAATTTAGATGGTAAAAATGATCATTTCAAAATGTTGTCAAGTGATGTACCATTTTTACATTTTTTCCTTCAATTTTATCCTTGAATGTTCCATATCTGTCTTTGTCACTCACTAAAGAAAGGACATACTACAAGAAATCAAATGGAGAGTAGAAATTTCTCTATAAGAATCAAAATAAAGAAGATGCAAATATAGCAACAAACTTTAAATCACTGAACAAGTCAAATTAACTATAGGAGGAAACAATTCTTTAAAATATAGATTTTATGAGTTTTCTCACATTTTAACTAGTTTGTTTCCTGAATTCACATTTAATAAAATATGCAAGTGGCAAATTTCTTTAGAGAGCATTTAACCATTTTCCTTTTAGCACTTGGTAAATTCTGATAAAAATGTCAGTACTGCTTTTGGAGACTGACAGGTAGAGGCTGATGGAGGGAAGGAAAGGGACTTTGTAGAAAAACCAGGAGGCTCAGAGAGCAATCTGAAGGAAGAAATAAAATATTTGAATTCATTTTCTTATATTCCATTTTTCATTTATTAGAGTTATAAAATAGTTTGATTTATTAACATTCTAATAAAGTATGCCTCAGATACTATGGTGTACAACTATTTTTGGCTCTGCTTATAAACTGACTTCCTGGGATAATTCCTTATCTATTCCATATTGGAATTCTTACACAAATGAAAAAATATATAGAACTTCATAAAAAGGAAATGCTTTTTAGTATTTTACAGATTTTTTTTTAATTTATTTGAAAAGCAGAGTGACTAAGAGAGGGAGAGAAAGAGAGATCTTCCATCTACTGGTTCATTCCTGAAATGGCCACAACAGCCCAGGCTGGGACATACTAAAGCTGAGAGACCGGAACTTCTCTCACATGCATGGCAGGGGCCCAAAATACTTGGGTCGTCTTCCACTGCTGCTTTCTCTGGCACATTAGCAGTCAACTGGATTGGAAGCAATACAGCTGGGTCTCAAACTATCACTCTGAAATGGGATGCCGGCATAAGCGGCAGCTTAACCCTCTGAACCACATGCTGGCACATACTTTAAAAATATCATGTTTGGCCGGCACCGTGGCTCAATAGGCTAATCCTCCACCTGCAGCGCCAGCACACCAGGTTCTAGTCCCGGTCGGGGCGCCAGATTCTGTCCCAGTTGCCCCTCTTCCAGGCCAGCTCTCTGCTGTGGCCTGGGAGTGCAGTGGAGGATGGCCCAAGTGCTTGGGCCCTGCACCCCATGGGAGACCAGAAGCACCTGGCTCCTGGCTTTGGATCAGCGCGATGCACCGGCCTCAGTGCGCTAGCCGCAGTGGCCATTGGAGGGTGAACCAACAGCAAAGGAAGACCTTTCTCTCTGTCTCTTTCACTGTCCACTCTGCCTGTCATATATATACATATATATATATTTACACACACATATATAATGTTTAATCTTGTCTCAGTTTAAAAAATCATTTGTTAAAGCTTGCATTGAAATGTTGGAAGTTTAGGGAGCAGGCATTGTGACATAGCAGGTTAGGCCACCACGTGCGAAGCTGGCATCCCATATGGATGCTGGTTCAATTCCTGGCTGCTCTACTTCTAATCCAGCTCCCTGCTAAGGCACCTGAGAAAGCAGCAGGAGATGGTCCAAGTGCTTGGGCCCCTGTGTGCACATGGACGATCCAGATGGAGTTCCAGGTTGCTGGTTTCAGCCTGGCCCAGCCCCAGCCATTGCAGCCACTGGGGAATAAACCAGTGGCTACAAGATCCCTCTCTCCCTGCCTCCCTTCTCTCTATAACTCTGCCTTTCAAATAAATAAATCTTTTTTTTTTTTAAATGTGAGTTTAGCTTAACAATATATATGGAGTTCAAAAGAAAGTAGCAACTATGACTACATGATTAGAAAATAGGAGATGGGCCGGCGCCGCGGCTCACTAGGCTAATCCTCTGCCTAGCGGCGCCGGCACACCGGGTTCTAGTCCCGGTTGGGGCGCCGGATTCTGTCCCGGTTGCCCCTCTTCCAGGCCAGCTCTCCGCTGTGGCCAGGGAGTGCAGTGGAGGATGGCCCAGGTGCTTGGGCCCTGCACCCCAGGGGAGACCAGGAAAAGCACCTGGTTCCTGGCTCCTGCCATCGGATCAGCGCGGTGCGCCGGCCGCAGCGCACCGGCCGCGGCGGCCATTGGAGGGTGAACCGACGGCAAAGGAAGACCTTTCTCTCTGTCTCTCTCTCTCACTGTCCACTCTGCCTGTCAAAAAAAAAAAAAAAGAAAAAGAAAATAGGAGATGAAATATTAAAAGAAATAAAGATCAGTAAGCCTGTCAAGCACACACACATTTTGTTCTCTCTCTCTCTCTCAAACATACACACACACAGCTGGTACATCACTTGACAACATTTTGAAAGTAGATAAAAGCAAACATAACCACTTGTTTTACAGATTTACCTGGGTCATATCGAGGAAAAATAAATATGGAAGCAGAATGAGGAGTTCAGGCAAGGTTAACAGAATTTTCAAACAACTTTAATGACTACACAAGAAAAGTGGTTTTCTCCTATGGGGAGATTTACATTCATACTAGGAGAAATTTTCCTTTTTCTAATACATTTCAGTGTAGACACACTTGAAGACAAATATAGGGATAATACCATGGCTTTTGGGTCTATTTGTAGAGTTGATATCTGAAATTTAAAGAGGCAAAATTCTTAGGAATGCCCTGGGCGATAAGGAAGAAATGACCACGTATTTAGCAGTGCCAATGAGGCAATTTGTGGAGGGACCTTTCAAAACAGCAGAACCTGGAGCAGGCATTCAGCCTACCTGCTAGGAAGCCTGCACCCCACACTGACTCCTGGCTCCAACTCTTACCTTCAGCACAGGAGGCAGTAGTGATGGCTTAAGCAACCGGGTTCCTGCCACCATTGCGGGAGACCTGGATGGCATTCCTGGCTCCTGGCTCCCACCTTGGTTCCAGGCATTGGGGGCATTTGGGGAGTGAATCAGCAAATAGGGAAGCTCACTTGCTGTCTCCAAAATAACTTTAAAAATAATAAACATTTTTAAAGGAAGGGGAAATGAAGAGAAGGCATTTTGCCTAGTGGTTAAGATGGCTGCATCTCAGGCCAGCGATGTGGAGTAATAGGCTAAGCCTCCGCCTGCAGCACCGGTTCGTTTACTGGCTGCCCCTCTTCCCATCCAGCTCTCTGCTATGGCCTTGGGAAAGCAGTAGAAGATGGCCCACGTGCTTGGGCCTCTGCGCCCATGTGGGAGACCTGGAGGAAGTTCCCAACTCCTGGCTTCGGATCAGCCTAGCTCTGGCCATTGTGGCCATTTGGGGAGTGAACCACTGGACAGAAGACCTCTCTCTCTCTCTGTCTCCATCTATAACTCTACCTCTCAAAAAATAAAATCTTTAAAAAAAAAAAAAAGAAAAGAAAAGAAAGCTGCATCTCACACCAGAGGACCTGGGTTCAATCCCAGCTCTGGTTCCTAATGCCACCTTTTGGCTCATGTAGACCCTGGGAGGCAGTGGTGATAGCTCAAGCAGCTGGGTCCATGCTACCTACCTAGAAGACCTGGATTCTGTTCTCAGCTCCCCGCTCTGGCCAGCCCAGCCCCAGTCATCGTGGGCATTTGGGCAGTAAATAAGAGGATGGGAGCGCTCTCCATCTCAAATAATTTTTTTTAACTTTTATTTAATGAATATAAATTTCCAAAGTACAGCTTATGGATTACAATGGCTTCCCCCCCCATAACTTCCCTCCCACCCGCAACCCTCCCCTTTCCCACTCCCTCTCCCCTTCAATTCATTTTCGATTCTCTTTATATACACAGAAGATCAGTTTAGCATACATTAAGTAAAGATTTCAACAGTTTGCTCCCACACAGAAACATAAAGTGAAAAATACTGTTTTGAGTACTAGTTATAGCATTAAATCACAATGTACAGCACACTAAGGACAGAGAGCCTACATGAGGAGTAAGGGCACAGTGACTCCTGTTGTTGACTTAACAAATTGACACTCTTGTTTATGGCATCAGTAATCACCCTAGGCTCTTGTCATGAGCTGCCAAGGCTATGGAAGCCCCCTGAGTTCACCGACTCTGATCATATTTAGACAAGGCCATGGTCAAAGTGGAGGTTCTCTCCTCCCTTCAGAGAAAGGTACCTCCTTCTTTGATGACCGGTTCTTTCCACTGGGATCTCACTCGCGGAGATCTTTCATTTAGGTGGTTTTTTTTTTTTTTTCCCCCAGAGTGTCTTGGCTTTCCATGCCTGAAATACTCTCATGGGCTTTTCAGCTGGATCCGCATGCCTTAAGGGCTGATTCTGAGGCCAGAGTGCTGTTTAGGACATCTGCCATTCTATGGGTCTGCTGTGTATCTCACTTCCCATGTTGGATCGTTCTCTCCCTTTTTTATTCTATCAGCTAGTATCAGATAATTTTTAATCTTTTTAAAACAGCATAAGAGGATAATGCAAAAGGCAGGCTCCGAGTCAGAGAGCCTGGACAGGAAATCCAGTTCTGCGTTTTCCAAGCTGATCTGCCACAAGTGGATGACGTCACCTCTGTGCCTCAGGCTCCTCCCATGGAAAATACCCAGAAATTACTCAATAATAAATAGATGCTCTTATGGCTTTCTCAAAAAACACATAATGAGTTGGGAATTGTTATTCTCATTTTATAGATGAGGAAATTGAGGTTCAAAGTTAAGCAGTTTGCCTAAGGTCAAGCAATTTGCTGATAAGTAAGCCAGTCATGCTTCCGACAAGATCTGAATTCTAAAGCCCAAAACTTCTTACAATGCTTTCTACTGCATCCCATTCAGCCTGATAGCTACAGAAAATGGATGCAGGCACAGGCGCAGACATACATGTCCTATATATAATGTATATCTAAAATTTTGTACATGCTGTATAAATTAAATAACTTACTCCATGGTTTCAAAGATCTTTTAAGGAAAAGCTAGGATTAAAATTTTTCTGGACTTTTAGATTCATGAATTTCTTGAATATAGAAAATTAGCTTTCCAACCCAATCTGATTTCATGTCCAAATATCATTTTTTAGAATTAACTCATTAAACACAAATATGACTTTCTTGGGGGCTGCTTTACATTGCTTGTTTGATTTGGAAAAACAGAAACAAGCAACAATCCCAGGTTCCAGCAGATTGCGAAATGAAGTCCATGATCTTCTGGAGCCCCAGTTTCCATATTAACAAATTCAACCAACAACACATCGAAAATATTCAGGACAAGAAATTGTGTCTGTGGGCTGGCTCTGTGGTGCAGTGGGCTAGGCCACTGTTTGCCGTGCCAGCATCCTATATGGGTACTAGGTGGAGTTACAGCTACTCCCCCTTGGACCCAATTCCCTGCTAACACACCTAGGAAAGCAGTAGATGATGCCCCAAGTCTTTGGGCCCCTGCACCCATGTGGAAGACATGGAAGAGGCTCCTGGCTTTGGTTTGGCCCAGCCCTGGCCGTTATAACCATTTGGGGAGTGAACCAGAGGATGGAAGATTTCTCTGTCTCTCTTTCTGTAACTCTGCCCTTCAAATAAATAAATAAATCTTTAAACAACTTTGTACTGTACAAACTTTATTTTTCATCATTATCCTCTAAACAATATAACAACTATCTACACAGCATTTACACTGTAGTAGGTATTCTAAGTAACCTAGAGATGGTTTAAGTATGTGGGAGGATTGTTTAGGTCATATGCAAACACTGCACCAGTGAGAGATTTCAGTATCCACAGAGTCCAGAGTCCATGGGGGCAGAGGCGTGTCCTTGAATCAGTCTCCAATGATACAGAGGGCCACATGTATATATACAACTGCACGTATCGGTTTTCCTAAGTCTAACAACGCTTTTACATTAGCAAAATACACATGACCATGTTATCAGCTGATTTTTACTTCACAGAAGTAGAAATGCGGACAATGATGACACATTTGGGGTTCCTTCTCTTCCAACTCTTCAGCAGCCCAGGTCTTTCTCATGCTGTTCCCACCTCTTCTAGCCTTATCTGCCACTCCCTCCCCACACCCAGCCACGCTGTCCCCTGGGATGGACCTTGCACCGAGCTCCCTTCGGTCCATGCGTTAGCACTTGCTGCTCTCCCCGCCTGGCACCGGGCCTGGCCCAGAGTAAGTGAATTGCTTCGTGAGCGTGGGTTGAGATTATCCTTCCTCAGCTTTGCTTCCACGTCTCCTATCTTACCATCTAGGTCCACTTTATCCATTTATTTTAAAAGCAGTGCATTAGGCTTCTAGTTGTTCCAGATACCATGCTAGGAACTGGGGTACCGAAACAAGGGTACAGGGTTGGCCTTTGTGGAGTTGGACCTAAATCCTACTTCCTTCAGCAAATCTTCTTTGATTTTCAGCTAGAATCCTCTTCTTCTTGAAGCCCATCCTGCCAGTATTTTCTTTAATGTTTATTTGCTTATCTTTATCTACTTGAAAGAGAGAGAGAGCAATCTTCCATCCACTCAAATGGGCTAGGAGTCCAGAACCTCATCCACATATCCCAAATAGGTACAGGAGCCCAGGCACCGCATCCATCATCCACTGCCTCCCAGGATGCATTTGCAGGGAGCTGGACTGGAAGCAGAGTAGCTGGAACTCAACCAGCACTCTGACATGGGATGCAGGTGCCCCAAGCGGCAGCTTAACTTGTGCTACAACACTGCCCCTTACCCTGCATTTTATTTATCATTTATTTACCTGATAATGTTACTGCCTCAACTAAAAACTGAAATCCATCAGAGGAGAGGCTACATCATTATTTTACTTAACCTTTCAGAGATCTTTATATACTGTCTTATATACACTAAGCCCTCAACAGATAATTGTTAAATTCTAAAACATTTGTGATTGTCTAGTTAAGTATGGATATCTAGTAGTTTGTTCTCATCTATAAGACCTTCCAGAACTAACATGTCAAAGGAAAATAACTTGAGATTGAAAGCTTTAAATACATAGCTAAGAACTGGTTGAAACAGATCATCTGTACTTTGATTTTTTAAAATTTATTCAGTTGAAGGGCAGAGGGACACACACACACACAGAAAGAGAGAGAGAGAGAGAGAGATCTTCCACTGTTTCATTCTCCCAATGTCTGTGATGCCACTGGGACGGGCCAGGCCAGAGGCCCAAGCCAGAAGACAAGAAAGTCAATCCAGGCCTCTCACGTGGGTGGCAGCAACAGAACCACCTGAGCTGTGGCTGCTGCTCTCCAAGCTGTGCACCGCGAGGAGCAAGAGCCAGTTCAAACCCAGGTTCTCCCACGTGGGACATGGATCCCAGCTGGTGTCCACCAGCAGGCCAAATGCGCCTCTCTGATTTTTTTCCTTGAGTGATTTTAATCCACAAAAGAAATACAAACAAGTTGAATGACAGAAAAGAACATGAAAATAAAGTGAATGTCTTCTTTTAATCTGATGATCAATCAAAGAGGCTGCTGTCTGGGACATTTTAATGGAATCCGAAAATGTGAAAGTAAAAATGAACTTGTCCTTTACATTTAAAGACACAGAAAAGTTTCCAGTGGCAAAGAGGAGCAATCGCCTTCCCCTCCCATGAGTAGGGTGCTGGGAGTTATCCCAGGACAAGCCTGCCACACCCTGCAGTGGTTGGGAGCACAGACCTGGACCTGGACTGGCGGCTCTGGGACCGGCCCCCAGTGCTCTCCTGTAAGGCGGGGATAATAACGGCATCCGTCTCCGTCAAACAAGCCCTACTCGTATTTCCTCTTTGCAGGGACAAAATTCCCTACTGAGCATCATAGCCCGAGTCACGATGACACGGTGAGAAGCTGTCGCTTCAGACTGAGCTCACCTAAAAGCAACAAGATACAGGCACGTGCTAGATTGCTTCATGAACAGCGCCTGGAAAGGATCGGAGTACAACTCCAGATAATTCGGGCCACTGCAGGTGAACTCCTTGAAATAGCTGATCCCACCAACTGCTTAGAATTCTTGCTGCTTGTCAGGTTTCCTTCAGATACAAGGACTGAATTCAGACCTTTTCTATACCAACTATCTGAGAGTCCAAGCATACTCTTAACAACACAGCTAAAAGGTTTTCAAAAATAGTAATAGGCCAGCATTGTGGCATAGTAGATCAAGCCGCTGCCTGTAACACCAGCATCCCATATGGTTTGTGTCCCAGCTGCTCCCCATTCCAATCCAGTTCCTTGCTAATGGTCTGGGAAAAGCAGTGAAAGATGGTCCAAGTGTTTGGACCCCTGCCACTCACATAGGAGACCCAGATGAAACTCTTGGCTCAGGCCTGGCCCTTGTAGCCATCTGGGGAATGAACCAGCAGATGGAAAATCTGTGTGTGTGTGTGTGTGTGTGTGTGTGTGTGTGTCTTCTCTCTATAACTCTGCTTTCCAAACAAATAAATTAAATAAATCTTCAAAAATAGTAAGGGCAGGCACTTGGCACAATGGTTAAAGACACCAGGTGGGATGCCCACATCCCACATGGGAGTGTCAGGGTTTGCATCTCGGCTCTACTTCTTTCCTATTGATGTGCACCCGGGGATGCAGCAGATAATGACCCAAGTACTTAGGTCCCTGCCACCCACAGGAGAGATCTGGATGGAGTTCCTGGCTCCTAGCTTCAGCCGGGCCCAACCCTGGCTGCCACAGGCATTTGGTGGGAGAATCAACAGATGGGAGATCTCTCTTCCTCAAACAAATAAAAATTTAGGCACAAAAAAAAAGAAAAACAATTAGGGGAGGAATTTTTAAGAGACAGTCTCAGTCCTTAAAATGTGGAGGCACCTTCGCTAGCAGATGTCTCCACGACCACCTGCTGTGACTACCAGCTGGGGTCCCTGCAGGCGAGTGCGTGACCAGAGCTGCGCCTGGCATGCAGGGTTGGTGCCTTCATTTAACTCACCACAGCCCAGCAAACACAGGAATCCCTGCGCATCCCAGATCAGTGGCCAGCCAGAACAACAACACTACAGCAGCTAATATTTATTGAAAACAATTTGCACACAGTGCTGAGATGTTGATATGAATCCTCTTATTGATTTCTCAAAAGCTCCTGAAGCAGATACAATTGGAATCTACCTCTTTTGTAAAAAAAAGATTTATTTTATTTATTTGAAAGACAGAGTTACAGAGAGGTAGAGACAGAGAGAAGTCTTCCACCCGTTGGTTCACTTCCCAGATGGCCACAATGGCCGGAGCTAAGCTGATCCGAACCCAGGAGCCAGGAGCTTCTTCTAGGTCTCCCACATAGGTGCAGGGGTCCAAGCACTTGGGCCATCTTCCACTGCTATCCCAGGCCATAGCAGAAACCTGGATCAGAAGAGGAGCAGCCAAGACTAGAACCAGCGCCCAAATGGGATGCCGGTGCTTCAGGCCAGGGCTTTAACCCGCTGTGCCACAGCACCAGCCCCGGAATCTACCTCTTAAAGATTGAAAATCAAGGGGGGCTGGCACTGTGGCTTAGCAGGTAAAGCCGCTGCCTGCCATGCCAGCATCCTATATGGGCACCGGTTTGAGTCCTGGCTGCTCCACTTCCAATCCAGCTCTCTACTATGGCCTGGGAGAGCAGAAGATGGCCCAAGTCCTTGGGCTCCTGCACCCACATGGGAGACCCAGAGGAAGCTCCTGACTCCTGGCTTTAAATCAGTGTAGCTCCAGCTTTGATGGCCATCTGAGGAGTGAACCAGCAGATGGAAGACACACCTCTCTCTCTCTCTCTCACTCACTCACTCTCACTGCCTTTGCCTCTCTGTAACTCTGCTTTCCAAATAAAATAAATAAATCTTTTTAAAAAAAAAAGATTGAAAGTCAAAAGGTGACATTCTAGGAAGTTCAGAGACTTGCCCAAGGTCCCACTGCCTGTGCTGTTAATCATACATGCCTTTTAAAAAGTTGGGGGAGGGGTAGTGTGGCATAGCGGGTAAAACTGCCATCTGTGATGCCAGCCTCCTATATGAGCACCAGTTCGAGGCCCAGGCACACCTCTTCCAATCCAGCTCCCTGATAATGCTCCTGGGAAAAGCAGAAGTTGACCCAAGTGCTTTGACCCTGCATCCACATGGGAGATTCGGATAGAGTTCCAGGCTCCTGGGTTCAGCCTGGCCCAGGCTCAACCATTGTGCTCATTTGGGGAGTGAGGCAGTGAATTGAAGCTCTTTCTCTATCTCTCCCTCTCTCTGTAAGTATGTCTTTCAAATAAGTAAATAAAATCTTTCAAAAATATATTTAAAAAAAAAGAAAAATCATACTCTTCTCCCTCAGGAAACACAAACATTCATATAAAACACCAAGCATCATTCAACCCATCACTTATCCCTCCAAAGAATTTGAAAAGAGTTTTGTTGTGTTTACTTTGTGATTGCTCTTCCTCATCACATGTTAATACCACACACACACACACACACACACAGGGAGAGCTGTGTCAGCCTGGGGCACTGTTCCTACTGCGAATGTCTCTATGTTGCACACTCTCATTCCCCCCACTGAGTTTCACAAGAGACTCCCAATATTTAATCCAGCCAAGTTTTATGGGTTAAATTGTGCTCCATCTCCTCCCACACGACCCTGTTGCACCAAAAAAAAAAAAAAAAAAAAAAAAAAAAAAAAAAAAAATTCCAGGTGTTGGAATCCTACCTCTCAGATACCTTATTTGGAACCTTTATAGAATTAATGAAATTAAGATGAAGTCATAAGAGTGGGCCCTACTCCAAGCTGACTGGTATCCTTACCCAAAGAGAAAACATGGAAGCAGCCTCGTGTATGGAAAGAACACCACGTGCACAGGAAGCCAGGCAGCCGCAGACCCCGAGGAGAGACCTGGAATGGATGCTTCCTTCACAGGCCTCAGGGACTGCCCACACCTTGATCCTGGACTTCAGCTTCCACAGCTGTGAGACTACTCATGTCTGGGGTTTAAGCCATCCGTTCTGCAGTGTTTTGTTACGGCAGCTCAAGCGAACTAATACAAACTAATACTCTGGAGTCACCTGAGGAAGGTGGCCTCCGGGGGGCAGTGCCCACAATGCTGGGGGGCTTCGCCATTCTCCTGCCAGGCTCCAAAGCCTCCAGGAGACAGGTTCAGGCACTTGGGATTGCCCTACTTTTCTAAGGACAGGAATTTCTAGGTCCCAGAACCACAAGTAACTCAACATCCTAACATTGATGTCTTAGCCCCTGCATACAGCTAACCATTAGGCAAATCTTAAACAGAGACAAGTCTATTTGTCCTTTTTCTTAAAAAAAAAAAAAAAAAAAAAAAAAAAGAAGAAGCCTTAAGTGTTTTCCATACAAAAACAATTCACCTCTCATTCAAGTTTATTCATGCAGTTCCAAAGAACAAAGCAAGTGCAGGAGGGGAGCATGGCGCAATTTATTCTCAAATATCCTAAGGTGGTGTGGGCAGGAGAGAAGGTGACTGGAATTCACAATATCACCAGAGCCAAACAGCACCAAATACCCCAGGTGCCACTTATTTCCCCTCTGTGGCACGCACTGCTAAGCACTGCATCAGTTTTAGGCGAGGCCAGATATGAATGAGTTCCAACTCAAAGCTTGCTCACACCATTACTCATCCGGTGATGTCTGTAGTTTGCTTTTGGAATAGAGAGGGGGGAAGAGAAAACGTGGATATGTGGGAAGAGGAAGGAAAAGGGGGAGGGATGCAAGCATCCCCCCCACCCACATACATACATACACACACACACACACACACACACACACACGAGCTCTCTTTTTCTCTCATTAAACTTTGCAAGATAGATATACGCCAGTCTTGGAATACATGAAAATCTGGATTTGCAAGTACACATAACTGGAGGTTGTTATTTACCAGTAGGCTTCACGATAAGGTTGATGGGCTTGTAGGAAGAATAGATACCTCCTCTGAGGAACTGAAAATGGTTGAAATTGGGGCAGGTATTTAGCCTAGTGGTTAAGATGTCACATGGGCCTGGCACTATGGCGTAGAGGGTAAAGCCGCTGCCTGCAGTGCCACATTCCATATGGGCACTGGTTCAAGTCCCAGCTGCTGCATTTCAGATCTAGCTCTCTGCTATGGCCTGGGAAAGCAGTAGAAGATGGCCCAAGTCCTTGGGCCCCTGCACCCACGTGGGAGACCCGGAAGAAGCTCCTGGCTCCTGGCTTTGGTTTGGTCCAGCTTCAGCCATTGCAGCCATTTGGGGGGTGAACCATCGGATGGAAGACCTCTCTCTCTGCTTCTGCCTCTGCCTCTCTAACTCTGTCTTTCAAATAATAAATAAAATCTTTTTAAAAAAAAAAAGACATCACATTAGGGGGTCGGCATTATGGAGGAGCAGGTAAAGCCACCAGTTGTGATGCTAGCATCCCATGTGGGCACCAGGTCATGTCCCAGCTGCTCCACTTCTGACCCAGCTCCCTATTAATGGACTGGGAAAGAAGCAGAAAATGGCCCAGGTGCTTGGGTCCCTACCACCCATGCAAGAGGCCTGGAGGAAGCTCAGGCTGGCCATGGCAGCCAGCTGGGGAGTGAAACCAGCAGGTGGAAGATCTCTCTGTCTCTCCTTGTCTCCCTGAAACTCTGCCTTTCAAGTAAGTAAATAAATCTTAAAAAAAAGAGAGAGAGAGAGAGAGAGAGAGAGAGAGAGAGAGACATCATATCAGAGTTCCTGGGTTTGATACCTAACTCAACTTCTGACTCCAGCTTTCTGCTAACGTACACCCTGGGAGGCAGCGGTTACAGCTCAAGTGGTTGGCTTCTTGTCTTCTTCTTCTGCCTCTCAAATAAGTTTTTTTTAATTGTTCATTACAATATGAATCACTAGCATAATTCTTATCAAAGAAAAGAATAATGAGTTCCGAGGTATATTACTGAAATGTGGTTCTGCTGATGCCCGGTTGGCATTTGCTCCACCCAGCACCCTGCAGACTGAGCAAGGGAGGGGTCAGCAAGGAAGAAGAGTCCCCTCCTCCGAGCTGCAGGCCAGGCCAGCCCTGAGTGGAAGGGAGGCCCCACTCTGGGGGTGACAGGGCTTAGCACTGAATTCCTTGTGCTGTACAGGTTTACATGGCAGAAGCCCCAGGAGGAGGGCAGGGCAGGGCAGGACCTTCCTGGGTCTCCAGCAGAATATCACCCAGGGTCTCACCCAGCCTCATGGGGTCACAACTTCTCATCTAAGGGGCTTGATTAGTTGTGACAGTGCTTCTTCCTGTGTTGTACAACACACCTTGATGTCGCTTAAAGGGTGCAGATGAGCATTTTGTCAAGGTAATAAAGTCACACATTCTGGCCTTAGAAAGTCAGTAGGAGGAAAGTCCAAATCAGATTTCACCCCGTAGGATTTGGACATTGAACAATTAGACAAAAAACCTTGCTGTGATACTAATTCATTTATAAGGTAGCCCGAAGGCAACAATGTGCAGTCATACTCAAGGACAGCAGGTTAACGTCCTCATTTCTGTAATTAAATCATAAGTGACAACTGGGATGGAAGGAGAGAAAGCAAAAATGAATTTAATTTCATGTAATAAACAGTACCAAACCACGAGGAAAGAAATCCAATTCTTGATGAGGTTATCATTGAAACATTAAAAGACTTGCATTTTCTGAGTATCCGCTCTAAGTTAAGCACTTTGAACAACTCATGTCAGCTAAACAGCACAACAATCTTACGATGCAGAGTGACTGCCCTACAGGGCAGGAAACTGAGGAAAGGTTATGAACTGAACAGAGAGCCCAAGCCTGGCACCACTCAGCCATGCGGCCTCCAGGTAAGGAAGAGGGACTCACCTTTAGCTTAAACCAACCTACGTTTTTGAGTCTTTTTGTCTCTTACACAAGAACTTTAATTCCTAATGTTTTCAGACAATTACTAGATTGTAAGAAGTTATTGACTCAGATGCCATGGATGAGACTACTCAACATGTCAGCATTATAGGATATTTTAAGAGAAATTGAGTGTTCTTGGTACCACGTACACAACAATCAGGTATAGCTTAGTCTGCTATATGTTGTTGAAACAAAAACTAATCAACTTTAATGTAATTAAAGCCTCAGACACTGGGTGGATATCTGTTTCTATTAAGTTGGTATGTTTTGTACCTAAGTAAACATTACTGTTGTTTGTTCTCACAAATAACAAATAGATTATCTCACAAGTAACAAATAGATTATCTAAACAAGGAAATAGGAGATTATGTATGAGTAGGCTAGCCCCCATTTGAAACTCAACACCAGGGATTTCTGAATGAATGCAATTTTAGGCCAACAAATAAATCTATGTATCTCTCTCATGTAAACCAGCGCTAGTACGAGTGTTTATTTGTGGACCTTCAGAGAAGTGAGCAGGCTGATGCCTAGCCTTCTCCCTCAGTCATCTCTTGACATGGAAAAAGCTGGGGGCTCATTCCCCTTTCCACAAACTTCCTTTGACAATGGAACAAGAGGCTGAGATTCTGCCAGGATATATTTTGGGTTTTTGAAGAGCAGGGAGGAGGTGATAGAGATGCACCTTCCCTTTGAACTAGGATGGCTTCTTTTAGGGGTCATCACAGTGAATTTCAAAGGACATCATCTGCACACCTCACCTGAAGACATATGGGAACCACAAGAGACTTTTAAGTGCTTCTTACAAAGAAAAAACCATTTTCTTATTCCCTTTTGACACTGTTGTGTCCCACTTCCTTGCTAGAAAAGTGCTTTCCTACAGAACGAAAATCATTCTTTGTCTGGCATCACTTCTGCCTTTCCCTACAGAATCAAACAGTGACTTTTCGGTTTCATCTGAGTCACCAACTTGGACTTCCTCGTGGAAAAGGGAGATGGCATCACTGAATGTCTACCATATGCCTGACAATGTAGTAAGTTATTCAGCTGCTTGTGTAGCTTACCTCTCGCAAATCTCCAGTTAGACAAGTACCTCCATTTTATAGATGAGAAAATCAAGCTTCAGGGAGCAAAGCCCTCTGCTTGGAGCGTACTGGCTGGTCATGACAAACCTGCCCAGCCCTGAGGACTCAGGAACTGCATGTCCTATGACCCACTATAAACCCTGACTCAGGAAAGGCTTCTGCTTCCTGGTGAGAGCTGAATGTCATCTATTCCCCCTGTGGTATTAATGAGGCTTCTTTTTTTCTTGAAGAAAAATAAAGACAATAGAAATGCAATGCATTCCCTGGTAGTTCAATCTCCTGCTTGATATCCCCCACCACAGAGCCCATCTGTCCCCATAAAGTCCTTCATAATAAAGAAAAGACTAAAACAGACAAGGACTAGAGTTTGGAAGACACCAAGCTGAATATAACTTAACTTCACAACACAGTCACTCACCATCAGGTAGCACATGCACCAGCAAGGCCAACAGCAGCACCAGGATCTGACCAACACATACACCACCTTCCTTTCCCAACTGCAAAGGCAGCTCTAGTTCCGTCTTCAGTCCTTACCCCAGCTCTTTTCTACAGAGACTATTTCCCCTCTCTACTCCCCTCCACACTGGGTCCCGGACAGTAAGATTCCCAAGCTCAAGCTCCTTCTCTGGGAAGCAGATAGAACAAATGCTGAATTTGTAAAGACTGCATCTGAGAATCGAAGCCCTTTGCCAGAATGAGAGTCCAACTCCAGTTTCTGGAACACAAGAATCCCAGAGCATCGTTAGATTAGGCACTTTTACAGGTTCATCACAAAGGAGTGGGTATAACACTTGTTAAATCAGAGAAGTCAACCTTCCTTTAACTCCACTACCAACGTTGATTCAGCCAAACCCACTTCTTCACATGAATGCATAAAACATCAACTTATGAAAAGAAATTGTGCCCTGCCAGCAAAACTTGCCACACCAGGAATAAATGTCCCTTCCAGCACAGTTACATAGCCCACCTCAAAGATTAAATTTGTTCAACAACTGCCTAAGTGGTCCCACTCCCCCAGATATTTTGTCATCCTTAAAGAAAAACATTATTGACATAGTTAAGAAATGTCCATCCTTACCTTTCTGTAAGTAACAAAATGATGGTTAAAAAATGCCTTCCATTCGTTTGTTGAGACTCTCACCGTGACTTGAGTCTCTCCCAGGAGGTCACTCCTTCAACTCTGCTCTGTCTCCCGGCCTCTCCCTTCACCTTCGGTCAAACATTAACCATTAACATTTTTATTGATCTTTATGAACCACAGGGCATCATAAAAGGTATCATTATATTCACTCCAGGAAAGAATATAACAAAAGCAGTCTCATTCACTTGCAACACATCTCAAAAATAGGTTGCCAAAGTTTTTAGTAAAAATGAGTAAATTAGAAGACAGGGAGAAGCTGGAGTGAAAAGCTCTTTGTGTATTCAACCATCCCCAGGATGTGAGACCCAAGACATCAAAGACAGTTCTGTTCCCATTTTGCACCCCCCGACACAGGAGACTCAATCAACAAATATTTGCATAGATTCCATTTCAGACACAGAAGGCAGAGCACAGGGTGCCAAGCCCGAGTTGTGACACAGTTCACATAAGAGACAGCATAAATGATTCAGGCATGACCCAAGACGTAAGCTGGCTGCACCTGCTTCTGGAATGCAACAGCCCCCATCACAGTCTACATGAGACAATCGAAAGTAAACTTTCCCCAAAATACAAACTGAGTGCTTTTTTTTCCACAACTCCAAGAGTGAATTTACCCAAAAGTGAGTTTTTTCATTCAAAATGAGGTGCTTAAGTAACTTATACAAGCTAGTACCCTGAGGTTTCTTAAGCCCAGCCCTCTTTTAGACCAATTTCTGATTTCTACTCTCCAGTCATATGGAGAAGAGAGTCCACAGGGAGGGTTAAATGTCACCCCTTCTCCTCTTTCTGTGGACCTTCTTATGTTCATTTCTGGGTGTCTCGTGGGCTGTGCTCCTAGCACACGGAAGCACCAGGTAGCTCACACACTGGATGGGCTCCCTCCTTCCCAGATCCCAGGAGGCGGCTTTGTGAGGGCTCCAAGGCACAAGTGGGAATAGGCCTCACTCACCCTGGGAAACCTTGATATGAAACCACCTCTTTGCATGACAGCGGTTAGAACACTCGTGGAGTCACAGGTCCAGGAAGGACCCTTCTTCCCTTTTCTCACAGCCAACATCCCATTTAGAGAAATGGTGTTAGTGAGGCTAATTACTTCTCAAATTCCGAATACCTCTGCCCTCCCATCATCTGCACAAAAGGACCTGGTTTCAGGAAGTCAAGCAGTTTCCTCTCACTGCTGTGGGTTTCCCTTTCTGGAATTCATGACAAGCATCGCACAGCATTGCTCTGAAAGGAGTTTTCTTCTTCCCTGGAAACCTTTTAATAATGTATGTTAAAAAGTGCTCTTAAATCTAAGTTTCTGGGGCAGGAGTTTAACTACTTGGGATGCTGGCATTCCATACTGGAGTTCCCGGTTCCCGTCCCAGCCACCCTGCATCCAATCCAAGGTTCTCCTATTACATGCCCTAGGAGGCAGCAGATGGACTGAAGTACTTGGATCCCTGCCACCCTTGTAGGAAACCAGGACTGAGCTTTTGGCTCCTGGCTTCAGCTTGGACCAGCCTTGACTACTGTGACCACGTGGGGAGTGAACAAATGGATGGATAATTTTCTGTCTCTTTGCCTTTCCAATAAATGAAAACGGTTTTAAAACTGTCAGATTTTTTTGAAGTGCATGTATTGTTTTTAGTTGTTAGTGCTTTTCAGCAACAGTATTCATGTTGATGGCATGTTAGTACATCAACTGCAAAATATGTTTGCTCATTTAATCTTTGCAACCTGTCTATGAAGTGGGGTTCAGCTTACAGATAGAACGTGGAGGTACAAAGAAGTTACACCTCTTGCCCAAGTCTCACAGACTTAGGGACTATATAATTAGGATCCAAAAACCTCGGTCCGATTCCAAGCCCAAAGGATTTCTCACAACTATAGAATCTATGGATTACTTTCCTCCCAGCTCCACATGAGTAATAAAAAAAAAAAAAAAAAAAAAAAAAATCGAGAGGGAAGAAATCTCTCTGCAGGAGCCCATTCCTGCTGAAGACGGCTAAGACCCGACACTGCGCTTCTTCGCACATCCTGTGCTGTAGCCTCTGGTTTCCTGCTTGGCCAGGCTGATTAAGCTCTGAAAAGGCCAAAATCAGCTACCAGGGAAATCAACAGGTGACTGCAGCCCTGAACTGTGAGGTTTTCCCTGTACTCTTTGGCAAAACAGCTTCACGTGGCTCTCAGAGTTGTGAATACCTCCCTTACGGCCCTTGTACATTCTTCTCGATTAAACCCCAGGAGTTAAGAGCATGCACGTTTTAGGTTGAATACCGCTGCATTTTAGCCATCTGTTGTGCAAAAGTGAGACACTGCTGGTTCAATATTCATGACTGATAAGAATAATAGGTCTAAGGACATGTACCTGATAAATATTATTGATTTCATTTTCCAGAGTAAAGGAGATATGATTCATGTAATGAAAACAAGTGAACAATTAAAAAGGACTTGGGAAATTGCTTCTGATGAACAGATTACTGGTGGTGAAAATATTTTATCACTTTTGTCTATGCAATTATTTTAATTATTCCTCCAATATTAGCTCTAAAAAAAGAAATAATTTACACACTATGTTAGTAACCAATAAAATCTAGATAATCTCCCAGACAATAATGCTATAAAAACTTGGATTTATTCTTGAAATTCAAATTGTGGGAGCAGGCGTTTGCTGTGGCAGTTGACACACTTGGCACACCCATCTTCCATATCTGAGCGTCTAGTTTGAGTCCTGGCTCTACTCCTAATTTCAGCTCCCTTCTGATGCACACCCTGGGAGGCAGCAGGTACTTGGTTCCTGCCACCCATGTGGGAGACCCCGATTGAGTCCCAGATTCCCGGTTTTGGCCTGGCCCAGCCCTGGTTGTTATGAGCATTTGGGGAGTAAGTCAGGTGATGAAAGATCTCTGCCTGTCAAATAAATAAAAATAAATACAAATTTTTTTTAAAAGGTAAGGATATTTTATTAAGCATGCTTAGTAGGGGCCGGAGCTGTGGCGTAGTGGGTAAAGCCGCCACCTGCAGTGTTGGCATCCCATATAGGCACCGGTTCCAGTCCCAGCTGCTCCACTTCCAATCCAGCTCTCTGCTATGGCCTGGGAAAGCAGGAGATGGCCAAATCCAAAGCTTTTGTGGTCATCTGGGGAGTAAGCCAGCAGATGTAAGACCTCTCTCTCTCTCTGCCTCTCCTTCTCTGTGTAACTCTTACTTTCAAATAAATAAATAAATCTTTAAAAAATCCTTAGATTTAAAAAATTTTATAGTTCTAGTATTTCTATTTACAACTCTAAGTAGAATCTATGAATGCTAACTTTTTTCATTGTTCATGTACTTCTATTTTAATGTTCTTTATTTGTACATTACATATTGCATATTTTGAGAATATTTTATCTGAGTCTATCAACATACAAGCCCACCTAGCAAAAGTATTCAATAATTTTAATTACTTAATTTCTGTTTTGCTCTTGTTAACTTGACGTTGGCAGAAACTTTATCTTCTATCAGCTCTTAGTAACTATTTCTTAGCCCTAAAATTCCTTCAGTTATTTAACTCAATAATTCCCAATAGTCAGGATTACCTGTAGGCTCAACCACAGTGATAGGAACACAAATAAGCAAATGATTTTGCACCCCCCCACCACCAGGATTTTAGCCTTCATTGCAGATTTATTTAGTAGGAGGAGGTAAACTAATTTTCTGTTAGAGTTTCAAGCTGGAGCAGAATCTTCCCTGGTTACTTTCACTGACCAGGTCAGAGTTCTTTCCTGATGAGCAAAATAGCTCCCACGTTCGTGTAGTCTTTTGCTTGTTTCTGATTCTCCTAGAGTTTGAGTGTGTTTGTTTATTTGTGTGTTTGGCAGCCTTTTCATTGTTGTTTTGCTCCCAGATCACTTTCGGGAATCATTGAAGGATTTAGAAGCAAGATACAGCAAACCACTAGTTCCCAATAAGAAACACTGAACCACACGTAATACTCTTGCAAAATCTTTGCCAACAGCCAAGCTGCACTTCCTCCTAAAAATATTCAACAAAGACAGTCTGGGCCAGCAAAGATTTTCTGGGGGGGGGTCCTAGCATCTACTCTGACAGAAGTGAACCCACTTTGCAGTGATTGATTCTAAGAATCATTTAACTCCATCTGCAGATGGTGGCTCCAAGCCCCTGTCCAGTAGCAAGGCCCTTTGTTGGGCTCCAGTTACCCAGGCCGAGACGTTACTGAAGAATCCATAGATGGACTGGTTAGTGAGTACTCACATCCTCAGCTGAACACTGGACCAACGCCTTCCAGGGCTGTCCAACCTGGGAGTTTATTGACATTGGGCTATGATATCCTGATTCAGTAGGGCTAGGACGCATCCCAGAAAATCAGATGTTGGATTTCTAATGCAGGTGATAACTTGGGCCCTTCCACAAGAAACATTAGCATAGGGATTCTGTGCTGTTCCTGTCAGTGGCTATTCCTTAGCAACACCTATACTTGACTGAGATGAATTAAAAAAAAAAATCCAGAATAATCAAGACAAGGGAGTAGAGGAGCTGAAGGATAGGTGGTTTCTTTTGGGGATGACAATTTTCCAAGATTTATTGTGCTGGTGGTTGCACAGCTCTGAGAATATACTAAAGACTGTTGGATTGCACACTTTAAGTGGTAAATGGTATGGTATATGAGTATCTTAATAAAGCTACCATTAACAAAAGAAAGATTCCCTGAAACCAATGCCACTTGGATATTCAACATAGAAGACACAGGCTAAACGTTTCTGATCTCTAGCCTCATCCCTGCCTAACATTTGTGACCTATTATCACAGATGTTTGGGGATTTGATCCACTTATTTTCCTTTAAATACAAGGGTACTTTAAAAACTTTGTGGAAAATAAGTATTATGAAAAAAAACTATACAAAGGTTTCAAAACTTTTTCTGCAAAGTAAACTTATTTGTAAATTTCACTTTTTTGTGAACTTTCTGAAATACTCTCATATGTGAATTTTCACTGGTTTTACCTAGTATTTGATATTTATTATGTTCTACTTTTTAAAGAGCATTTCAGGACATGATGATTCTCTTTTCCCTGAGCAAAGCAGGAGAAAAAAAACCGTGTGACCCCATGGCCTTTAGTGCCTGCCCCCACCGGGTAATTCAGCCCAAGCCGTCAACACTAGCTGAACTTCCTGACTTCACTGCCCAAACAGGAGGCCGACTTGCTTGTTCGCTGGCTAAACCTAGAAAGCTGGGAGACCAAGGGGCTAGATGTTCCTTCCTTTGGTTCTCCTTTCAGGATCACATTCAGCCTGATCCCAGAAACAACCCAGCAGAATTTCCGGAAAAGCTGTCTTCTCTTAAAACTAGAATTTTCTGGTTGCTGTATGAGGACACAAAGGAACTGAAATGCCCACAGGAGTGGCCCCGCTCACAGAGGCAGGAGCAGGGAAGGATGGGAGCCCTCTGGGATTGTCCATGAATGTCAGCCACACCTGGTTCCCCCGCAACAAGACAGCGCCGCCGTGGCCCCAGTAGAGGATCCCTGCTTACACCATTGGCATTCCACTTAGCCCACCTGCTGTTGCTTTACCCCTTGTTGGACTGACCAGCTTCTCAGACAGGATATGAGAAGCAAAGAGAACTTCCTGGAGCCAGAATTCTCTCTCACCGGATTCACTAGTATAAGATATGAGTTACCACTGCATACAAAAGAAAACCAGTGTTAACAATGTAGGACTTGACAAAAAGTTAACCAAACGCTACTGTTCTTTTCCATTGCCTATAAGAGTTTTCTGAGAGCAAATAATAAATGTTTAGTCTAGGACCTCTCAACCCTGGCTGCACAGAATCGCAGGGATTCTGAAAGCTGGGGGTTTGGGTGCAACGTGACAGCAATCATGTTTAAAATTCCCTTTGAGCGTAGGTTCTAGTCCCGGCTGCTCCACTTCTGATCCAGCTCTCTGCTATGGCCTGGGAAAGCAAAAGATGGTCCAAGTCCTTGGGCCACTGTACCCATGTGGGAGACCAGGAAAAAGCTCCTGGCTCCTGGCTTCGGATAGGCGCAGTTCCGGCTGTTGTGGTCAATTGGGGAGTGAACCACTGGATGGAAGACCTCTCTCTCTGCCTCTCCTCTCTCTGTATAACTCTTTCAAATAAATAATTTTTTTTAAGTCCCTTTGAGTCCACTGTGTTGCTGAGATTAAGAACTGCCCGTTGAATGCCTACCCTCTACCAGGCACTTTTATAATTGCTCTGTACATATTATCTCATTTAATCTTCACAACACTGGGAGACAGTCGCTATTGCTTAGGTACAAAGAAGATAAAAGTAGATTCTCTGAGGTTTGAATCAAGCTCACATTTGAAAAATAAAACCAAAACGTCCAAGTGCTGTGTTCTGGAGCATTCCAGGAACAGCCATGGAACACGTGGCCTGCAGAGCCCGGCTTACCTGTGAGGAACGGCAGTCGGACAGGGGCGGCTCAAGTGCACAGAGAAGACTGCTCGGCTCACAGCTCCACAGCCTAAATGTCCCTGCCTCCACCCCAGCTGCCCTTCCGCCAGTTGTCGCTGCACTCACTCTCTCCTGAGTTACGTCAGTGGGAGACCTGCTTCAGCTGAGAAACTCGCTCAGGTGGGACTTCTGGCAACTGACCGCACCAACCACGCTACCCCAGACCTCTCCAGCTGACAGGCCTTGATCCTTAACTTCCTGCTGCCCTCCCCTGTCCCAGAGCAAGAGCCTCACCTGGCAGCCACCCTTTGCTCTCCTTCAGCAGATCTGGACGGTCATCCTGTCCCGCAGTGAATAGGAAGTGGTTAGCTTTTCTTAGCACAGCTCAACACGACAGGCAGGCCAGCCAATGTGATGCAGAGGTATATATAACTCCACAAGCACCCCAACCCCACAGCAACTGAATTATCTCAACTCAGTGGGTTTCCTAAGCTGGCTCCTGCCCTCCATACTGAAAATCCTCTCCCGGACTCGGATGGGATGTGGCTCCCCACATAACAATGTTGACCTGCTGATCTCTGTTCTGGAGTTTAACATTGACCTACAAGGACTTTGGACTTTTGAAAACTAATTTTCTGATAACTTTGGATTTGGGGGTCTTTCCGTTGTGATCACAAAGTAAAGGAATGTAGGGAGAACCATCAGGGCCCCAATCCCAATGGGATTCAGTGTCCATTGCCACATTTCCTGAGCCTGGTATGAGGCAGTGAGACTTTATTCTCCCCGTCTTGACTCTGGCCCGTAGGAAATTAGTATTTTCTAAGGTATAATGTTTAAGACCACAGACCCTGGAGATGGGCAGCCTGGGACCTGAATCCCAATTCCAATGCTACCCTCTGGCCTCAGTAGTAATCACCACCATGGATATGGAAATCTGCCATGACTCAGCTGAGGAGGCGAAGACTCAGGTAGAGCAGAGGTGTTGGGGAGCCATGAACCCTGTGTGTCTGAAAGGGGTACGAAGTTCTTTAAGCACATATTGAAGGTGGAAGGAGAGATCCCAACATTGTGTAAATAACTTTTCTAAAGGACTTATAGCTCTGTCCCCCAAGCACACTCAGACCAGAAACCAACAGCAATTAGCCTTATCTGTCACAGCCCAGGCAACCAGGAGGCTGAACACTCGATCTGATGCTATTACGAAGATCATTAGAAAACTTTATCTCATCAACTACAAAGGAAGTCAGAAAGTTAAGTTGAATCCTCGTATAAATTTCTATTTTAAAAATACAATAAAATAAAATACAGCGAACATCAGTGAGGCCTTGAGATGAGTCATTAGACTTCAGAGTGAACAGGATTTGAACCCACTGTTTTTGCCAATGACTTCTGGAAGCCTGGTAGACTCTCCAATTTCTGTTCACAGCTACCAAAAAGCTGCCCGGAATATACAGGCCTGAAGCAGTGTCTTCATAACTGGCAAAGCCTTGGACTCCTTCCAGTGATACCCTGGGACACTTTCCCAAGAAAGGTTACTGGGCAAAGGGACACATCCAGACTGCCCTGCCCAAGTGCACGGTCTCTCTCCGTGGCAGAAGCTGCCTGGAGTCACTATGGCTCTCCTGAGGTCAAAGAAGACAGCCGGAGGTGGCTCGCCTTAGCATTTTCCAGGCCTAAGTCACTGTGCCATGTTCTGTCATCATAAGGAAATGCTTCTCTTATACAAATCTTCCAGCTATTAAATGGGGGAGAGGATGAGAGGTGTGAATATTACCATTTTGTAAACTACAAAAATAGGTCTAGGCAAGGGTCCTTGATGGCTGCCATGGCACAGAGAGACCCCCGGTCGCTGTGCACTTCCTGGTAGACTACTATAATCCAATACTACTTAGGGAGGGCTCTTACTGAAAAAAACTCTGTCTGGATCAGATCCAATCAATTCTAGAACACAGATTAAACAACGTCAGAGATCTCTTTGCTGCGATGGCATAGAAGACACAGAGACATCCTCTGCACGGCACTGTTTTATTCCAGTTTCATGAAAGCAAAGGGTAGCTTGGTGCAGACCGTTCTACAGGAGTTTAAGTTAACAGGGTCCACCTGGGATACAGCTTTCCGGTGATTAATTTCATGGAAGGATAGTGTAGAAGACCCTGAGGAGTATACGTATCAGATACCAAACACCTCAGCCAGGCATTTTCCCATTTTAACAATGTGTAATAGAAAATCGCAAACAGAAACAGAAATAGTGAGGACAACATAACGAACCCTCTTGTTAGATCATGCAGCTTCGCTGATTATCAGCTAATATTTCCTGAACTATAGCATGTACCCCCCTCTTCCAACCAAAGCATCCAAATTGGCTTCTTGGGGGAAAAAAAAAAAGTGGTCTTCTGTGGAGGTAACCCTCTGCACTATTCTGGAGGAGGTAGAGTGGACTTCCCTTCACCAGGAATACAGGCCAGACTTGCCAATTCTTACGAAGAAGTCTTCCAAAAACTTACGGAAAAATGCATATTATAAAAGTTACATGTAGACTTCAGACATTCACTTTTCCTTGAATTTTTTGAAGTACTCTCATAATGTCAAGCATCCACTTTGCTCTTCCCCTGACTGGTTCCAAAATAAAGAAGCTCTTCTACTTAAAAAACGTTGAGTTTTAGAAAGATTTTTTTTTCAAGTCCATCTGTGCTTAAGTCTGAAGCAACACCACTTAAGTTGTCTCTAACACCAACCGCTTGTGGTCAATAATTTGATGAACATTTGTTGTTATTTTTTTAGTTTCCAAAAATTTATTCATTTTCATTTTACATGAAAGGCAGGGAGAGATCTTCCATTCACTTGGTCATTCCTCAGTTGCACACGAGAGCCAGGCCTGCGTCTGTCCAAAGCCAGGAGCCTGGAACTCTATATGGGCCTCGCTTGTGGGTGGCAGGAATCCCAAGTACTCAGGCCATCACCTACTGCCTTCCAGGCTGCACATTAGCAGGAAGCTGGAATCAGAGTGAAACTGGGACTCAAACCAGGCTCCAATATGGGATGAGGGCATACAACGCAGTGACTGAGGCACCGCATGGAACAGCTGCCCCCTGCTCGGACTCCTGGCCGCAGAGTCCCTGTGCGGAAGACAGGAGTCATAGCGGTCACTCCTTCGGTCAGCACCTCGGAGCAACTGCCCTCTGGACTCCAGCCACCTGGCTGAGCCTGCGGCTGCGAATGCCCTGTTCTGATCAAAAACCAAAATGAATATGGGAGAGAACCACTCCTCCTTCCACACACCGCTGTTATGTTTCCCATAGGTCAGAGGCTTAAATGTTTAAAAATAACAAAAAAGGAAAAGGGATCCTGTAAGTACGAGTACCAGAGGAAGACACGGGTGAATTCCTCCAGAACCAGGGAGTAGAACATTTTTCTTATGCCATACCAGCTAAAGCCTATTATCCCACATGGATGCTGGTTCATGTCCCAGCTGCTCCACTTCTGATCCACCCTGCTCATGACCTGGGAAAAGCAGTGGAGGACGGCCCAAGTGTTTGGGTCCCCACCACCCATGTGGGAGACTCAGATGAAGCTCCTGGCTCCTGGCTTCATCCTGGCCTAGCTCTGACCATTGTGGCCACTTGGGTAGTGAACCAGCAATGGAAAATCTTTGACTTTTAAATAAATAAATACTTACTTACTTTTAAATAGCTTAGACCCATGACATCTATGTCAGAAATTCAGAGTTCCAGGCTCCTGGCTTCAGCCCAGTCCAGCCCCGATCATCATGACCATTTTGGAAGTGATCCAGCCTGTGTGTCTCACTCTGCCTTTTAACTAGATAAAATGTTTTTTAGAAAAAGAAATCATATGGTTAGAAATGATATCAATATTTATTATTCTGAAACAGGTATGGTAAAGCATGTTGATATGGTTTTGAACCAAGATATTAATAAAAATGATATACAAATATAAAATAGAAGTTAAATCCTCCAACGTTAAATTCAAATTCAAAATATTAATGAACTGGATGTATTTTATAAGTATTGTTTTTAATTATGCCCACTTAATAAGACTAGAAGCAATGACCAATTCTTAAACAATGGATAGCCCTAATGCCAGCTTGTGAATCATTAGAAATTGCTGACTCTAGGTCTCAGACAGCAAACATACAAGATAATGTGTAGAATGTTTGTCAGACCAGACAGCAAGGAAGTTGCCAAAAGCTGGCCTTGTGTCAGAGCATTCCAAAGCCAACAAGAAGAGGTGCCCACTAGTAAAAGATGGGAAAATGTGAGTATCAGTGATGTGACCTTAAACACGTCAAATATGTTCAAGTCCATGGGGTTGGGTTCCATGCTGTGGCGTAGCAGGTAAAGCCACTGCCTGCAGTGCCGGCATCCCATATGGGCGCTGGTTAGAGTCCTGGCTGCCCCACTTCTGATCCAGCTCTCTGCTATGGCCTGGGATAGCAGTGGAAGATGGCCCAAGTCCTTGGGCCCCTGAACCCACATGCAAAGACCTGGAAGAAGCTCCTGGCTCCTGGCTTCAAATCAGCACAGCTCTGGCCATTGAGGTCAGTTGGGGAGTGAACCATCAAATGGAAGACCTCTCTCTCTCTGCCCCTCCTTCTCTCTCTGTATAACTCTTTCAAATAAATAAATAAATATTTGTTTTTAAAAAACCTGTGAGGTCATAGTTATCCTCAACTGCAAATTCTCACTAACCACCCGTAGAGGATACCAGGGGACCAACTGATTACATCAATACAGGACAAGAAGGATGTAGCCTGCCCTCGCTATGTAAACTGCATCTTGGGTAAATAAGCACTCCTGGTTTTCTCCTAAGTTTCTCTTTATGGAAGTTTTCTGGCTAATAAATAAAGGAATGAAAGAATTAAAATATTACCATTTTACAACCACTACAGAAATCACACATATAGGCAAAACTCAACAGTATATAAGAAGCATTCTTGATGAAAAAATTGGACTTGAATAAGACCCAAACTCCATCAAATGCTAGTCCAAGAAACAGGTTATGGATGAAATGACACTTCAGGGCTGTAACTGGCAAAATTACAATGCATGTGAAACTGCAGGACAAAAAAAAATGCTGTTTCTTCCATATATAATCTGGAAAGAAAAAAAGAAGAAATCTATATATTAAAAGAAATTTAAAAGATGTTTAGACCCTGTTTGAAACAAACTAATTTTAAAAAAAGGAGTAGGATATACGGAAACTCTGTACTACTTCATAAATTGTTTTGCAAATTTAAAACTATCTGAAATGTAACGTTAAAAGAAAAGGAAATATAAAATTAGGGGAATTTTAATGTTGTCCATTTTTTAGGGAATAAATTTTTTAAAAATTTATTGGAAAGGCAAAGTTACAGAAAGGAGGGAGGGAGAGAGGGAAGGAGAGGGGGAGGGAGAGGGGGGAGGGAGGGACAGAGAGGGGGAGGGAGGGGGAGGGAGGGGGAGGGAGGGAGAGGGAGGGAGAGGGAGGGAGAGAGGGGGGAGGGAGAGGGAGAGAGAGAGGGACAGAGAGGGGGAGGGAGGGAGGGATGGAGAGAGAGAGAGAGATATCTTCTATCTGCTGATTCACTACCCCAAGTGGCCACACAGTGGCCAGTGCTTAGAATGTCACCTGGGTCTCTCACATGAGTGGCAGGGACCCAAGGACTTGGGCCATCCCCAGCTGCTTTCCCAGGCACATTGGCAGGGAGCTAGATGGGAAGCAGAACCACCAAGACTTGAATCAGTGCTCACATGGGACGCCAGCATTGCAGGCAGCAGCTTAACCAACTGCACTATTACACTGGCCCCAGGGGTATCCATTTTTAAAAGGAGTTCGTATCACTTGCAGACATATATGAAAATAGTCATGAATGGAAGTGGTTTCCCGTCTGAGATTTGCCTGAAAAGAATTCATCTGGGCTGGCCTAAGGCAGGTGGTGTGGGCTACAGGGGGAACACAGATGAAACAAGATTGGGCATGAGCAGCTGACTCCCAAAGCTAGGTAAAGGCACACAGGGGTTCATAAGATTATTATCCTTGCTTTTACTTATGTTGTAAATTTCCTATTAAAATGGGAAACTTCAAGTCTCTCTCTCATACACACACACACACACACACATATCCTGACTTCCTCTACCTTCTTTCTCTTGGTCAGGTGTTGGTCAATAATAACAGAGTGGTGATTTTTTTTTTTTTTGAACAATCAAGTCTTTTACTACTTTAAGGCTAGTAATAAACACATTCTAGTTAGAAAGCTGCCCAAGGAATGAGTTGTCAACAACAGCATCTTGTGCTGAATCCTCTTATATCATCCTCTGGATCCGGCCCTACAGAAAATTTGAATGAAGACTCCTAAATTAGAAGGTAAATTTGGAAGTAGGTGTTTAGCCAAGTGGCTCAGATGCCAGCCTCCCATATCAGAGAACCCAGTTCAAATCCCAGCTCAAGCTAATGCAGACCCTGGGAGGCAGCAGGTGATGCCCCAAATGACTGGGCACCTGCCACCCCCACATGCGAGATGTGGACTGAGTTCCTAACTTCTAGCTTTAGCTCTGGGCCAGCCTTGGCCATTGCAACCACTTGGGGAGAGAGCCAGAATACAGGAGCTCACTCTCTCTCCCAGCCTCCATAAATAAATCAATAATTGTTTAAAAGATGGTAAATTTGAGGTCCAAGTCTTAAAATGTGAGTATTGAAACTTGAGAATAGTTCTACCTGTTAGCACATAAATAATGTAAGAAGGGGCGCCTGTGCTGGGATTCTGCCCAGGTTGGTGCAGACTGAAATAGACATAGCACCTGCAGATACACAGGCCTGGGAGCACAGGGGAGGTGGGGATGGTGGGCAGATTGCTCACTTGAGACTAAGCACCAAGAATGTGAAGGAATTGGGAAGATGTCAGTAGCCTGTCATAGCGTGAGGTGAGGTTATAGGAAATTTGTTCGGAATCTCCAATTGTCAGGGAACTCAGAATTGATAATGGAGTTACAAGCAATCATACTCCCTGTCACTTGTGAATTGGCATTCCAGGCCACACGCCAGGCATCTGATATCAATGACCTCATTGAAGCTTGGCAATTGCCACTACCACACTTTGGCAAACAAGAAGGAGGCTGAGAGAGTTTAAATAACTTACGGTTGCACAGCTGGCAAGTGACCTGGCTTGCCCTCTAACCTAGAGCAGTCTGCATGCAAAACCCTTTCTCTACTGTCTGGGTTTGCTGGGCGAGAAGGTAAAACTTCCAACCATTGCAATAAAGGAATAGGTCCATCCGGGAAGGCCAGGGAGTTCCACAGACAGCGCCTGCCTCAGTCCTTATCTTGGCAGCAAATCCAGGGCACCCGCATCGCGAGTCTGCCAAGTGAGGGTGAGAAACTAACAAAGGAGCAAGTGTACGTCCCTGCTCCTTTTTCCCATCACCTTACAGCCCTCTGAAACAGATGGTGAACAATGTTCCAGACAAATGCAGGTCTTGTTCCCCTGTGGCAGGCAATTCAATGAAAGTTAATTTATTTAGCATCCTATTGATTAGAAAGTGGTGATAAAATGCAATGAGAATTGATAACTGCAAACATGACCCAAAGGCAGCAAGACATCCTAAAGAAGCTTATGACTCATCACCAAAACATAATTATAGTCCAAAGAGGCAGAGCTTTCAATGTACCTTATTGAATTAAATTTATCTCACTACCGTTCACCCACACAGGATTCTGTGAAACCATAGAACCAAAATACTTGATTGCCAGCATCACACATTCCCTGACCATGACAGATTTTTGTCACTGGCACTCATTAAAGATGACCCTCCGTGCCAGACACATTTACCCCCAGCACTTGAAAATGGTTGCCTGGATGGACTTAGAACTGAATTGGAAAGAATGTGCTAGAAAATGATCAACAGGGGCCGGCGTCGTGGCTCACTTGGTTAATCCTCCACCGGCAGCACCGGTGTCCCACATGGGCGCCGGGTTCTAGTCCCGGTTGCTCCTCTTCCAGTCCAGCTCTCTGCTGTGGCCCAGGTGCTTGGGCCCCTGCACCTGCACGGGAGACCAGGAGGAAGCACCTGGCTCCTGGCTTCGGATCAGTGCAGCGCGCCGGCCATGCAGTCATTTTGGGGGGGTGAATCAACAGAAGGAAGACCTTTCTCTCTGTCTCTTTCTCTGTCTAACTTTATCTGTCAAAATAAAAAAAAAAAGAAAGAAAATGATCAACAGATCAACAGACAACTCTTTCATAAAATACCATGTCCAGGGAGAAATTAAGTGCTACCACTTGGGAGCTACAGTGACGCCCTGTGTATACAACGAGGCCCCAGCATTTATTATTTTGTTTAAGAAATAAAGGCATTTGGTACAGGGGTTAAGCTGAGACACCCACATCCCATACTGGAGAGCCTGTGTCCCAGTCCTGCCTGCACTTGCAATTCTGGCTTCCTGCTAATGGGTACCCTGGGGGGCGGCAGGGACAGCTCAAATACTTGGGTTCCTGCCACCCACATGGCAGATCTGGATTGAGTTCTCTTGGCTCCTGGCTTTTGCCTGACCCAGTTCCATCTGTCGCAGGCATTTGGAGGGTGAACCAGCAGATGGGAGATGATCTTCTCTCCTTCCTTCCTTCTCTCTTTCCCTCTGTCTCTGCCATTCAAATAAATAATTTTTAAAGGTTTTTTTTTTTTTAATTATTTGAACACCAGAATCACAGAGAGAGAGAGATCTTCCATCTGCTGGTTCACTCCACAAATAGCCACAACAGCCAGGGCTGGGCCAGACCAAAACCAGGATTCAGGAGCTTCTTCTGGGTCTCTCACATGGGTGACAGGGGCCCAAGGACTTGGGCCATCCTCCACTGCTTTCTGAAGTACACTAGCAGGGAGCTGGATCAGAAGTGGAGCCGCCAGGACTTGTACCGGCATCCATATGGGATGCTGGCACTGTAGACAGCAGCTTAACCCACTATGCCACAGCACCAGCCCCCCAAATAAATAATTTTAATTTAAATAAGACACAGTAAAGGTAAAAGGCCTGTATATGCTGATATGGTAAGCTACTGTTACTTTCATACTGCAATTACTAAGTCATGATGCTTGCCCCATAGGTTCTTCTCATAGCACTAGGTTGGCAGTAACTGGCTGTGTTGTTTGCATTTTGTCTTCAAAAAGTAGGCTGTGTCTGATGGAACAAGGATGTAAGCCTCAGCCATTTTAGTTCCTTGCCTGAAAGTAAGCCCAGTTCCTGGATGGACTTTCACCTCTACATTCTTTCCAGAGACCAGTTCCATCCTGCACCCTGGATTCTCCCCACCCCACCATCTGCATTCTTTCCCAAGTTTGAAAGGCCTCGAAAAACCCGCACAATCCAGCTCAGCTCCCGCACTGCCCTCCTCTCCAGACTCGTAGCCCACAGTGGTATGTAAGACCCAGCCTGCTGGAAGGGTGTGCTCTACGCCACGTGTTCAGTCTCATGCATGCCGGCAGTTGGCCACCTCTACGAATTTCTTTTTCTTCTTGAATAAATTCATTTTGGCTGTGAATTCATATCCGGTCCCCTCTCTGCTCTGCTCCCCTTTTCCTAACTGTGTCCTTGGTCTCTAAGGTTCCCTTAAGCAGAATGCAATCTAATAATTACCATAGTGTCCCCCATTTTACACTTCTCATCTATCCCAAGTAGGCAAATCAATGAAAAGCAGGCATGAGGCCAAAGGGCTGTGTGCCCCGTGGTCAAGCAGGGTCCCTCTGTCTCCATAAGGTGGCAGAGGAGGCCGATGCCCTCGCTGTCTCTCCATCTCTGTAGGAGCGAGATGGAACCCACAGGACCTGAATCCATGAGGGTGCAGAGACCTGATTTCAAGAACTGGATCACACAGTTCCAGAAACCAGCAAGCCCAGAATCTGTGGGAAGAGCCGCGCTGTGGTGCCAGCCTGACGCCATCTGCGTCAGAGTCCCCTCTCGCTTGCAGGAGGTCAGTCTGGGTTCTACTCAGACCATCAACTGATGGGATGAGGCCCACCATGCTGGGGAAGGCCATCTGCTCTATCAGGGACTTTCATGGTAATTTCACCAGCACTCTCCCACAAATATCTAGAATGATCTTCAACTGCATTATCTGGACACCAGGGCCCAGCCGAGTAGGCGCACAAAATAAACCACCACAATCTGTCTCACACACAGAGCTGAGCAGGGTTCATCACAAAGTGAGGAAGGAAGCATCCAGGTGGGACCCTCCAAGGACCACTCGTATGGTCATTGGATCAACTGCAAGGAAAGGTGCTACCTCTTCTTATTAAACAAAAAGGTCCCTTGATTCTGGAAATGGACAGCGTTTATCCAGGATGCAGATTGAATCCTCTGGGGTAAACATCATTGTATCCTCACCTCACCAAGGAAGAAACTCTTTGCCACCGAGTGACTCACCCCAGCATCCACCAGCCAATAGATGGAAGAACCTAAATGTGAACAAAAGTTCTTGGGTATCCCTTCTGACTTCATGCTGCCCACGGGTGAGGGAAACAGACGGTCAGGGGATGTCTGTAGCAGAGGGCTGTGGTAGAGAGTGTGGAATATTCCATGTTGGTCCACGATTTCATCTTGGGTTACAGGGATTGTGGGAAGGGGCGCTCTTGCGGAAATGAGAGCATTCCAATAAGTTCACAGAAAATCAAATAAAAGATAAGCTTATTTTTGGTGCAAAAAATATTTTGAAATCCACACATATAAGAAGTCTTCAAAAAGTTCATGGAAGCTGTATATTTGAAACAACTCCGCCTGGATGTCAAAATTTTTGTAACAAAATAAATTTATCTTTGGAGTCTATTTGCTATGAACTTTTTTGAAATCCTCTCAAAAAGCCAAAACCTCCTCCTTCTAAATAGATTTGTGGGTGCTTTAGAGAGCGAGATATGGCCCCCATTACCTAACCCACCGCTGTCTCTTGCATGATCACTTGTTAGAGATTCTTCCCGAGGCCCCGAAAGGCTCTCACACAGGCCTCTGATCTCTGCCAGCCACAAGGCCAGGCTCGTCTCTGCCTGTAGTTGGGAACAGCTAATAGCAGAGCTCCTGTTGGTCTCTAGCTGCCCCTGCCAGCGCCCTGGGTGATGCACTCCAGGGCTGCCCTTGGCTCAGGCTCGGAACCGCCCCTGCTCAGGACTGGGTGGTTATCAGAAGAGGCACTTGAGCTGTTTGCTTTTAAAGCTGCTGTGGGGATCTGGGCTGAGAAAGTGGTCCATCTCCCTGCTTCTCTCTGCCCCACCATTTCCCCAGCTTTGTACATTCAAATAGTAATGAGAGTGCTGTTCTTGCTTTAGTTGCTGATCTGACCTTGAGTAGGACCAGCAGCCCGGGGGCTGGGGGAGAGGCCGAGTGTGTGGCACAGCACAGGCATTCCAGACGCAGACACGATTGAAAATCACAACTAGTCCACAGCACGGAACCCAACTGGGACTCCAGGGCCAAGCGCTTCTGCCATGGCTATCTTCTGGTGAGAGGGACCCAGGAGGACCTGCTATCCCCTCTGGAGTGCTTTTTTTGCAAGCAATCACCAATGCACACTTTGCCAAAGCTCTGAAAAACCTAGCTAAGCTGCAAAATACTGCAAGATCAGCCTGTGTAAGCCAAGGCAGCGATGGGCCAGTACCAAAGTACAGTTGCCCCAGTACCAAGGGGCAATCCCAGGCAGCTCTGGACAAAGGTAAAGACCAGAAACTAGGGGAGTGGTTGCTCTAATTCAAAAACCACACCACTAGCAATAAAATGCCAGCCACGGAAGGATCCACGTCAAGAGAATTCTGTATCAGGACACACATAATATGAACTCATTCAGATCTGAAAACAACGTGATCCACGACAAGGAAACTCAGGCAGAGGGAAAGCAAGAAAGCTTGCCCAAAGTGACTCAACTAACAAAGTGCAGCCTCCAAGATATGAACCCAGGAAATCAACTCCCCAGTCTGAACACTGAACCACCGCATTACACCGCATTCTAATTGTGCAATTTTTGGGTGCTTTTGAGACATTATCACTGTTTAATTTTTTAAATTCTCCCATCTTATGTTGTATAATAGTATCACACATACTGCTCAATAAAAGATAGCATGATAAAATTGTATGTTTTCTAAATATTTTATGGCAGCAACATTGTGCTACAGCAGGTTAAGCCACTGCTTAGGACATCCACATCTCATGCTGAGATTGAGTCCTGCCTCCACTTCCAATCCAGCTTCCTGCTAAGGCACACCTCGAGAGGCCTCAGGTGATGGCTCAGATACCTGGGTCCGTGCCACCCATGTGGGAGACTTGGATTGACTTCTTCCCTGCTGACTGGTTTGACCTAGCGCCAGCTGTTGAAGGCATCTGGGGAGTAAACCAGTGGATGGAAGACCTCTCTCTCTCTCTCTCTCTCTCTCTCTCTCTCTCATTCTGTATGTGTGTGTGTTCCTGCCTTTCAAATAAGTAAAATTTTTTAAATTTAGATTTTTTTTCCCACTGTATAAGATCATGTCTCTCTGCCTTTCTTCCATAATTCTCCAAATAAGGGACTTGTATTAGACTGGTCCATTTTAACCCACAGATGGGACTTTCAGTGTGAATCACACACCCGTGCTCATTCTCCCAAATCATATGGCTTCTCTGAGGTCACGAGTCTTTGCTTCGCTCAACAGTCTTTCCATTTTATCAGAAATCAAAACTTTAAGTTCTGATTTATTTTCACATCTCAGTGAATGAGATGAAAAGAACATGATGCGAGGTCTTGGTTTTCCGGTTTTTGCCTTTAGGGAAGAGTTTGTTGTCGTTGTTGTTTTAATCAGATTCCTCCTAACATAAGACCATGAAGACAGTATGAACAGTCTGTTCCAAGAAACAGAAATGTTACAGGATTTTTGTTTTTGTTTAAGATTTAGATATTTGAAAGTCAGATATACAGAGGAATGTCGCTCCCCGTCTTCGTGGAGGAACAACACAGGACCCTGCGCTGTTCTTTTGTCTGCTCGGCCCTCCCCGGGTTTGCTGCTGGTTCTTCCCGGGTTGACTACCGTCCCTTCCACCTCCGTGGAAGGGCGGTTCCCCCTGCCACTTTCCCCACTTCCGCGGGGGAGCGGCACACTGCCGGCCGGCTCTCTCGGGGGCTGCTCAGGTGTTACCTTTAGATGTTCCTGGTGCATGTTGTCTCTCTCCTCCTTTATAGTCCTCTTCCACCAATCCCAACTCTGCTACCCACACGCCGAGTACGCTGCTCTCCTCCAATCAGGAGCAGGTCCTACAGTTTATTGGTTGAACTGGAGGCAGCTGCGTAGAAGCTGTTTCCTCCTCTCCCAGCGCCATATTGTGGGAGAGCAGATGCATAGAATAAGTCTTAATTCCAGTAACTTAGTCTAGTCCGAGTTGCTCCCAGTTGCTCCCCACAGAGGAAGGGAAAGATAGAGATCTTCCGTCCACTGGTTCCCTCCCCAGATGGCCACAATGGCCAAAGCTGGGCCAGGCTGAATCCAGGTGCTTCATCTGGGTCTCCCATGTGGGTGACAGGGACCCAAGTACTCAGGCCATCTCATGATGCTTTTCCCAGGCCATCAGCAGGGAGCTGGGTCAGAAGCAGAGCAATCAGAACACAAATTAGCCCCCATATAGGATGCTGGCACTGCAGGCAGTGGCTCTACTCACTACACCACGATGCCAGCCCCCTTTAGGGTTGCTTTTTAAATGGCATTCCAACACCTTAAATGGTCCCCCTAGTGTTACAGGCTGTATTGTGCCCTGACCCTTCACATACTCATTGTGATATCAGAATACCTCAGTTCTCTAACTACCCAATGGCACTGATAACAAACAGCCGCTTCTATACATTGTGCGGGATGGCCACAAAAGTTGAGATAAAGATTTAACACAAAGCCTGACACAGGGTGGGCCCAGTGGTGGTCGTAATCCCCACAATTCCCCTGCCCGAGCTTCACCCGTCACCAGTTGTGTGACTTTGGATGCACTTAACTCTCCCAGGTTCTGTGTCCTCATAGACGTGTCCAGATGTCAAACAGCCCACTGATTCCAACTCTGGGATTCCAAGACATCATCTGCCACCCCCTCAACCTCCTACCTGGCCCAGGCCCCCATGAGAAGATGTCTGGATCCTTGCTCGTGTCCACTATGCCCAGGACACCCCAGCTGAGCTACACTACTCAATTAATCACACATTGAAATGAGTATTAGGCTCTGGAAAACTCCACCTGGAAAACAAAGAGGAGACCTAAGTACACCAGAGAATTTTCTTAATGCTCTTAATAATCTTGCATTGGCAGAGCTCAGGGCTCCCTGGGCAACAGGAACGGCTCTCTTCTGCTCTCTTCCAACACTAATGTACTCCAGCCCAGTATCAGGGCACCACTACGTCACCCCAGCCACTGCCATCACATTTGCTTTGGAAACTGGACCAAAGAGTGAGCCAGCTGAGGGGTGAACTGAGTGAACAAGACAATAATCCCATTATGTTTTATTATATCTATTATTATTTATATCAAAATATACCCGTCTAGACATCATGTCCTCGTAGCAATCCTAGGCTGTAGGACACAAGCAGTCATGAAGTAGGCATTTTTATAAATTTATTTCTGGTGGAGAAAGAGAGAGACAGAGACAGGCAGTCCTATATCCTGGTACACTCCCCTCCCAAATACTTGCAATGCCCAGGACTGGGCCAGGCTGAAGCCAAGAACCAGGGACTCCATCCAGGTCTCCCATGTGAATGACAGGGATCCGAAGGCCCGAGCCCCCACCCCTGCTGCCCAGGGCTGCATTGGCAGGAAGCTGGAATCGGGAGCTCTGGTGTCTCCGCTGGTAGGCTGAACACCCACCCCCCGAGTCGGGGTTTTCATTTGGTCGTGTTACAGATGAGGAGTAGGGCAGACCACGGTGAAGTGTCTGTCTTCATAACCTCGTTCCTCACCCCTCCCTTAGGTTGCCCTCGGGAGCAACAGTAAAAGCGAGGGCAGCTTGGCTTCGGCAAGTTCCCGCCATGCCCTGGATGCTCCCCCAGTGTGTGACAGTAAGGAGAAACCTGCTCAAGGAAAACTGGTAAAACAAACAATGGCTTCAAGATGTCCATACTACAGGGAAGCAAAATTCATCTCAGACACACCAGACACACGGGGCTTTTACTCACTCCAGTTGCGTTCAGCCCACCTACTATTAGAACCACCGGGGGATTTTTTTTTTTTTTTTACTTTTCTTTAATGAATATAAATTTCCAAAGTACAGCTTATGGAGTACAATGGCTTCCCCCCCCATAACTTCCCTCCCACCCACAACCCTCCCCTTTCCCTCTCCCTCTCCCCTTCCATTCACATAAAGATTCATTTTCAATTCTCTTTATACACAGAAGATCAGTTTAGCATATATTAAGTAAAGATTTCAGTTTGCACCCACATAGAAACACAAAGTGAAAAATACTGTTTGAGTACTAGTTATAGCATTAAATCACAATGTACAGCACATTAAGGACAGAGATCCCACATGAGGAGTAAGTGCACAGTGACTCCTGTTGTTGACTTAACAAATTGACACTCTTGTTTATGGCATCAGTAATCACCCTAGGCTCTTGTCATGAGTTGCCAAGGCTATGGAAGCCTTTTGAGTTCACCGACTCTGATCATATTTAGACAAGGTCGTAGTCAAAGTGGAAGTTCTCTCCTCCCTTCAGAGAAAGGTACCTCCTTCTTTGATGACCTGTTCTTTTCACTGGGATCTCACTCACGGAGATCTATCATTTAGGTTTTTTTGTTGTTGGGTTTTTTTTTTTTTTTTTTTTTTTTTTGGCCAGAGTGTCTTGGCTTTCCATGCCTGAAATACTCTCATGGGCTTTTCAGCCAGATCTAAATGCCTTAAGGGCTGATTCTGAGGCCAGAATGCTGTTTAGGACATCTGCCATTCTATGAGTCTGCTGTGTATCTCACTTCCCATGTTGGATCGTTCTCTCCCTTTTTTATTCTATCAATTAGTATTTGCAGACATTAGTCTTGTTTATGTGATCCCTTTGACTCTTAGTCCTATCATTATGATCAATTGTGAACAGAAATTGATCACTTGGACTAGTGAGATGGCATTGGTACATGCCACCTGGGGATATTTTAAAAAACAAGCTAACAATAGTCAAAGCCTACCACAGATCTGGGCATTAAGATTTATTTTATTTTATTTATTTGAAAGGTAGAGTGACAGGGAGAGACAGAGAGGGAGGGAGAGACAGCTAACATCTGCTGATTAACTCCCCAAATGGCTACAACAACTGGGACTGTGCAGGCCAAAGCCAGGAGCCCTAAGTTCCACATGTCTTCCACGTGGCTGCAGGGGCCCAAGCACTTAGGCGATAGCTGCTGCTTTCCCAGGCACATTAGCAGGGAGTTGGATCAGAAGTAGAGCAGCTGGGACTCGAACCTGTACTCCAATATGGAATGTTGGCACTGGAAGCAGTAGCTCAACCTCCTTTACCACAACACCAGTCCCAGGACTGTAGATAGGGGCGGCCGCTTGCGGTGCCTACATCCCATATGGGTGCCGGTTTGAGTCCTGGCTGCTCCACTTCCCATCCAGCTCTCTGCTATGGCCTGGGAAAGCAGCAGAAGATGGCCCAAGTCCTTGGGCCCCTGCACCCATGTGGGAGACCCAGAAGAAGCTCCTGGCTCCTGGCTTCAGCCTGGCCCAGTTCTGGCCATTGAGGCCATTTGACGAGTCACCCAACAGAGAGAGGATCTCTTTGTCTCTCCCTCTCACTCTCTAACTCTGCCTTTCAAATAAATAAAATCTTAATAAATAAAATTAAATATTGTAGGTGACTCCCATGCCCAGGCAGGCTGATAACTGCTGGTTTACCTTAGTCAAACATACTTTGAACCATTTTCAGTTGTGAACATATTTACAAAGGGGGAAAAATTAATAAAGGAAAACATTCTGTATAATAAAATTATAAGAATGTGGAGTTTGACTGGCACTCTGGTATGGTGAGTAAACCCGCCATCTGCAGTGCTGGCATCCCATATGGGCACTGGTTTGAGTCCTGGCTGTCCCACTTCCAATCCAGCTCCCTGCTGATGGCCTGGGAAAGCAGCGAAAGATGGTCCAAGTCCTTGGGACACTGCACCCACGTGGGAGACCAGGAAGAAGCCCCTGGCTCCTGGCTTCAGCCTGGCCCAGCCCTGGCCATTGCAGCCATTTGGGGAGTGAACCAGCAGATGGAAGATCTCTGCACATCTCTCTCTCTGCCTCTGCCTCCCCCTCTCTGTAACTCTGCCTTTCAAGTAAATAAATCTTTTTTTTAAAAAATGGGTTCTTCTTCAAATGGGAAAAACAACTAAGGCCCTTAGAACAGAAAAAAAAAAAAAAAAAGAAAGAAAAGAGTATTTCGGAAGAACTCTAGACTTCCCAGGAGGAGAGACTAAGGGTCCAGCAGGAGGACAGTAGGCGAGATGATGAGGCAGAAGATGGCGTGATGGAGCACCAAGCCTGCACACAACCCTTCCCTGCTCCCCGTGTCCACGCCTTCTGCAATGCCATGGCCATGCACCTGCTCCCTTCAAACGCAGAATCTGCTTCCCTCTCCCTGAGTGGGGGCGGAAGCTGAGACTTGTTCTGATCAATAGCACAAAGGGGAGCCCCAGTCCAAGAGCTGGCACATCTCCACCCACCAGTCACATCAACAAGTCTCAGCTGGTCAGCTGCAAGTTTACAGCCACTTAAACCAGAGCCCAGGTGTCTGAGCCACGGTCCCAGGCCTATGAGACTCCAAGCATGATCAGCAAATGAGCCCACAGTTCACTGAAGACCCCTGGTGAGAATCCAGTTGCAAGGAGAGGCGAGCCAGTCCTGAATTGTTTTTTGTTTTTTTTTGTTTGTTTGTTTGTTTTTTGTTTTGTTTTTTTGACAGGCAGAGTGGACAGTGAGAGAGAGAGACAGAGAGAAAGGTCTTCCTTTTGCCATTGGTTCACCCTCCAATGGCCGGCGCACCGCGCTGATCCGATGGCAGGAGCCAGGTACTTATCCTGGTCTCCCACGGGGTGCAGGGCCCAAGCACCTGGGCCATCCTCCACTGCACTCCTGGGCCACAGCAGAGAGCTGGCCTGGAAGAGGGGCAACCGGGACAGAATCCGGCGCCCCGACTGGGACTAGAACCCGGTGTGCCGGCGCCGCTAGGCGGAGGATTAGCCTAGTGAGCCGCGGCGCCGGCCGCCAGTCCTGAATTGTTAACGCACAGCATCGCGAGCGCAAGGTTAGGGGCGATTGGTTATATAGAGTTACGAATGGCCCCAGGTGGCTGAGGAAATGGCAGAGACACAAGGAGGCCAGTAAGACTACTACTCACTTGTGGGTTGTTGCTCCATCTTCGAAGCATGCCCAGCTAGGCCGAGTCTTCAGCAGCGCCCATCCTTAATGAATGATGCCTTCCCTGGTGGATAAGGGACAAGCAGGCGTGGGGAGTGAGAAACAAGACAACAGTTATGGCAGGAGAGAGGCGGGGTGGGGGTGGGGCGGGGGGCTTGGAAACGCTGCAGAGGCAGGAAATCTGGGGGGGAAGTCCTCGGTAGGACAACAAAAGCCCCAAAGTTCCCAGGGCTTTGAAGGGGGTGCGGTGGGGCAGTCAGATCTGGGGGAAGAGCCGGCCCTCGGGCGTAGCTCCGATGGCTCCCACACTGGCTCTGTGGATTACCACCATTTTATAAATGAGAAACCTGGGCTCCAGAGAGATTAAGTAGCTTCCCCAAGGAGCTCCGGCAGGTGCAGCCTGGTTTGGCTTACTCGGGCTCTCTGGCTAGATCTAATTAGGTGGTCAGAGTTCAGAACATGTATCCCCAAACTCCAGACTCCCCGCCACGGCACGCTGGCCTTACCTACAGCCTCAAGAAGTGGCGCCAAGTCCCCAGACCTCAATCTTCCCATCCCACCCTGCCCTCGGGGACTTGCCAGGCCCCCACCCCCATCACCAGTCTCCTTGGCTTCCCCAATCCCCTCCACCCTGACTCCAACAGGAGCCAGTGCTTGGCTGTTCCTGGGCCCTCTGGTGGGCCCCGGGGGGTCTCGGCTCAGGGACTGACAGCCAGCCGGGGATCCCATGAACATGCATGGTACAGGCCAGGAATCGCATTCCTGCTGCCCAGGCTCGTGCCCGGGGCCAGCCACACACAGCAGCGTGGTGCTAAGCTTCTGGATTGGGCAGGAGGGCAAAGCAAGAGCTGCTAGGGGCCACAGCCACCCTCATCCAGACCCAAAAGGAGCCCCTCCTCGGCTCCCTTTGCACCCCTCCCTCCTGCCACTGCGGGATCCAAATCCATGTGCACTGGAAATTTCCCTCTTAAAATACTCTATTTCTTGAGCGAGAGGAAAAACCTGCTGCCATATTTCCCTCTTACATTCCAAGAGCACTTGATTTTACCTCCCCGGGTCTCCAGGGGGTGGGCAAGAGAATTAAGCTCATTACTCGCCCATCTGTTCGGCTTTTGTCATCTCTATTTTACGGGGCTGTGACCGCCCCGGGCCCTGGCAGGGAATTCAGTGCTTTCAGCTCGAGCAGGGCCCTTCCCTGGCAGGCCAGATAAAAATTAATCGAATGTGAACCACCAGACTCAGGCTGACGGCAAACCCGGTGCAGAGGCTCCCATTTGCAAGGTACTTTTATGATCATTAATCACGGGTTCTATGGGAGGGCGGCTGTGGACACGGCTTGGTCCGGGGACATGGGTTTCGGGGCATGGCTGCGAGTTTCTCCCACAGTGACTCACAGATGCCAGCCTCACGCCCGTCTCTGTGGAACCCGTGACCTTCCTCTGTTAGCATGTGTCACCCGGGGTGACTTCAGCCATCACAGCCACCTCCTCTGGGGCCTGCAGGGCTTGGCTCACTCCCCCTACAGCTTGCAGCTTCCTCTCAGGCCCTGGCTGCTTCTGAGCCGCCTGGCTATCTTCAAAGGTCCCCCGCAGAGCCGCCACAGGTCCCACACACTTCCTGTAGCTAAGAAACCAGTCTCAGCTTGCAAGGTCAGCGTTCAGCGAGTTAGGAGGCCACCTCCCGGCTGTAAGGCACCCAGGGAGCCTTGCAGGTCGGGAGAATCTCAGGGTGGGGTGGAAGGAGAGGGGATGGGGCGGGGGGTGGGGCATGGTGGCAAATTTGTTCTCAGGGCCTCCCTGTGCGGGGGCAGGCTGTGGGGGGAAGAGAGGCCTCTCTGGCGGGCCCAGGGCAGGGGAGAGAGGCCAGGGCAGCAGGCACCACGGAGAGAAGCACAGGCCTCACCCCTTAGCGGGGAGGATGTTTTCCTGACCGTCCACGGTGTCCCTCAGGGAATAGGGCAGCCTCTGCTGGCTCCCAGTAGGCTCTTCCTTGGGACCGCTGAGCCCCCAGGACTCAGAATGTCTTTGGGGCCTTGAAAGTTGACATTTGGCCCAGAACAGGCCCTGCCCAGGGTCTCTTCACAGCCGGCTCTCCAGGCTCCTCTGTTATTCTGCCTCCTCTAGCAGGAGCCCGGGGAAGAGCCTACCAATGGGACGACCTTCCGATTTCTGGACAAGAACACAGCCGTGTCCTCCCAGTGGTGTCTCGTGATGACTCCAGGAGGCAGTGCAGCATAGCAGCTCCAGACAGCACTGCAATCAAATACTGCAGACAAGCTGTGTGACTCTGGACAAGGAACACAACCTCTCTGAGCCTGTGACAATACTGACAACAGTGGTACCTACTGGGGCTGATATGCATATCCTTGAGATATGCCTGGTACATGTTTGGAAGGTGGTAGCTCTTATGCCACTGGATAGAAGAGTCTGGGAGGAGAGGGGCGGGCAGAGGTAGCAGGCTTCAGAGCAGAGAGCACTGGACTGGGAGTCAGTTACTTAATAGCTGTGTATCCTTAGACCTGTGGCTTGAAGGCTGGGCCTGGGAGGAAGAGTGCCACTGTGCCAAGGTCTTGGAAAGCACCCAGTGTCCCAGAGCTTCTGGGAGTTCAGAGTCCTTAGAAATCACCTTCCCAGGGACACGGAGCAAGAATTCTTTAATGGCACGTCCCTCTATCACAGAGCCTGTGGCATCATCGAAGCTCAGTAGATGTTGGGTTTTGAATTGAGCCTAACTCTTCACTTTATAGAGGACAGGTTCTAGCCACAGAGGTGACCAGAAGCTGGTGGAGGAGCTACAGCTGAACCCCAGATCCTCAGCATCCTGCCTCCCGTCTCACATCCTAGACAGCGCCACCCCGGGGACAAGGACCTTCCCCACTGCCCATGCTCCCTGGTCCCAGATGTCTGCATTCAGCATTGATGCCCAAACCCAGCCCTGGAGAAGCAGGGCCAGCCTCGGAGACCAGAGGCTTAGGAAGCTGACTTTAAACCTTAAGAAGCTCCCAGGGAAGCCCCAAAACCCAGGCACCAAATCACCCTGCCAATCAGCACTCACTTTTAGAATTCAAAAACAGCCATTTCTACCTTACCCGGAGCTGGTGAGGGAGGGGAGCCATGGCCCGGGTGGATGGCCCTGTGGGTCTCACATGCCAGGGTTTATGAAGTGGCAGAAGTACAGATGCCTGCTTGCAAATTGGAGAAGCTGGACATAGTGGGTAGTGCTGGCAGCAGAAACCAAAAACCAATTCTGAAAGTCACAAAAGAAGCCCAAGTCAGCAGTGGATTCATGGACTGGCCGCTGCCCAGCTGCCACCTCTCTCTATGCCTCCAATCTCTCCGAGACTAAGGCCAGTCAGTCGCTCACGACGTAGCCAACCAGACACCTAGCCGAGGCCAGGCCAGTGCGTACCAGGTCACAATAGGCAGACTCTCTCTTCTGTGTTTACAGGGACTTCCTTCCAAAATTCAGCTCTCATGAGGGTAGTCATGGGGAATTTAACTGTCGGAGTAGGGAAGCTGGATCATGTCGGCTGAATGCTGTTGCCTGCATTTGCATTTTTGGAAGCTTGCTAGTGCATTTTGAGGGAACAGCTCTTCCCTTGATCCAGAAGCTTTCTCTGGCCTTTGCCATGGAGCGTAGAGCAGTGTGCAGCACAACGTGATTACAAGGCCTGCTCGCATCAGACTCTCCCAGGGAACCTGCACACATCTGGAGCTGTTTTTCTTAGCATGGCAGAACACTTCTCAACACATGTTCTGGGGAACATTCCTCCTTTAAGCTGTCCCTGAGGGTTTTGTGGATAAGTAGGGAAGTGCTGCACACGCTGTGCCTCCCGGCCCAGGGTGCACAAAGCAACGTCAACAGCGCTGAGGAAGAGAAGTAGTGGGTGTCTGTTGTCTGGCCTGCCCAGGCCGCCCTCCTCCCTGCTTTGGTAACAGCACCTGCGTTTCCTTGGGGAACCACTCCCGCCACCCAGCCACCCTTGCCCTGCGGAGTTTAGGTAGTATGCTTGTTGAGAACATTAAATGATAGTGCTGCCTCATCCTCAGCACGCACACACACACACGTACACACACATGCATGTACCCGCACACGCGCACACACATACACTTCCACCTATAGGCCCCAATGCAACTGTGGTATCCAGCTCGGAATCACACACATAACGTTATTGGAGCTGAGTCTCACAGGTCATGGCTCCCTTAGGAACAGTGTATGAGTTCCTGTGATTAAAGTTCCCAAGTCTTTCCCAGATCCTATATATCCAGAGACGTGACTATTCAGTTTTTCCCTTAATTCATAAATTTCTTTCAATAATTTTCCTTAAAGTAGCCCATCTCAGTTTCTGTTCCTTGCAAACAATAAACTCTAGCTGATGCAAGAAACCTATTCCCATGTGAAAATAAAATAAAGTTGGGTCCTTACCTTACATGACATAGAAGAGTTAAAGCAGATCATAGACCTAAACACAAGAGGTAAGACTATAAAACTCTGAAGAAAGCACAGGGGAAATTGTCACCATGCTGGATTTGGCAACATCTCAGATATGCCATTAAAGGCATAGGTGACAAAAGAAACATAAATTGGATATCATCAAAATTAAAAACTTTTGTGCATCAAAGGCATTAGCAACAGAGTAAAGAGGGAAGTCAAAGAGTGGGAGAAAATATTTGTAAATCATACGTCTGTTAAGGGATAATATCCATAACACATAAAGAACTCATACAATTCAAAAAGAAAACAGTAACCCAACTAAGATATAGGCAGGTTGCAGGCAACCTGCTTTCCCTTTAAGACACCCACATCCCATAGCAGAGCCTGATTCAATCCCTGGCTCTGGCTCCCAGGACCTACTTCCTGCTGATGCTGACCCTGAGAGGCAGCAGGGGATTGAGTCCCTGCCACCTACGTGACAAACCTGCGTTGAGTTCCTGGCTCCTGGCTTCGGCACAGCCCTGTCCTGGCCATTGCAGACATTTGAAGGATGAACCAGTGGATGGAGAGCTCACACTCTCTCTCTCTCTCTCTCTCTCTCTCTTTTTCTCTCCACACCCCATCTCTGCCTCTCAAATAAAAAAAAGAGAGAGAGAGGGGCCGGCGCTGTGGCTCACTTGGTTAATCCTCCACCGGCAGCACTGGCATCCCATATGGGCGCCAGGTTCTAGTCCCGGTTGCCCCTTTTCCAGTCCAGCTCTCTGCTGTGGCCCGGGAAGGCAATGGAGGATGACCCAAGTGCTTGGGCCCCTGCACCCGCATGGGAGACCAGGAAGAAGCACCTGGCTCCTGGCTTAGGATCGGCGTAGTTCTGGCCGTAGAGGCCATTTGGGGGGTGAACCAACAGAAGGAAGACCTTTCTCTCTGTTTCTCTATCACTATCTAACTCTGTCAAATAAATAAAAAAAAAAAAGGAGAGTGAGGAAGGAAGCAAAGTACTCAAAAAATAAAAAGAGTTACCTGATGATTCAGAAATTCCACTTCCAGGTATATGCCCAAAATAACTGAAATCAGGGCCTCAAACAGATTTTTTTAGGCCCAAATTTGTGGGAGAATAATTCACAATAGCCAAAAGGTCAAAGCAACCCAAGTGGCCATCATCAACAAATGGAGAAACAACGTGTGGTAGACACACACAATGGAATATTATTCAGCCTTGAAAAGGAAGGAAATTCTGACACATGTTCCAACATGCATGAACCTTGAGGATACTACGCCACGTGAAAGAAGCCAGTCTCAAACGGACAAGCAGAGTTTGATTCCACTCACGTGAGGCGGCTGGCACTGACAAATTCAGAGAAAACCCAGTCAAGTGAATTGCCAGGGGCTAGGGGTAGGGAGAACCCCAGGGTATTATTCCTGAATGGGCCCAGATTTTCACATTGGATGACGAAAACCTTCTGGATGCAGATGGTGGTGATGGCTGCACATCAGTGTAAATATGCTTAGTGTCACAGAACTGTATGATTAAAATGGTAAATTTTTATGAGGTTTTTTCCCACAATAAAAATAAACCTATTTCATGTTCTTTCATTTTCCCTGGATGTATTTGACTCTGGAGATCTCCTCTTCAGCAGAGTTCACATTAATCCAACAGTGAGCAAGGACCCCAGAGAACATGCTTTGGGAAAGTGGCACGTGGCACAGCGTCTGGACGGTCAAGGGTCAGGCTCGCACCTCAGCAGGAGAAATGTACTAGGCCAGTCCTCTAGGGAAGGGAGATGCCTGGATCTCATTCAGGGACCTAGGATTAAGAAAGACGGTCAGGGCAGCTGTTATGCACAGCAGTTAAGACATCGCTTGGGATGCCACTTCTAATATCGGAGTGCCTGGGTGTGAGTCCTGGCTCAAGTCAAGCCCAGCTTCCTGCTAACACACACCATGGGAGGCAGCGGGGGATGGCTTAAGTACTTGAGTCTCTGCCACTCATGTGGGACCCTGGATGGAGTTCCTGGCACCTGGTTTGGCCCTGGCCCAGCACTGGCTGTTGTGGGCATTTGAGGAGTGAACCACTGGGTGGAAGATCCCCGTCTCTGTGTCTCTGCATTTCAAATACATAATTTTTTACTGAGAGAGAACAGAGAAGGCGTCTAATCCTCTGGGTCTTGATATCAAGATATCCATGAGATCATTCCTGAGTGGGGAGTCCTTAAGGGGAACCCTCTCATAGAGGTTTGGGGGCTTGGAAACAAGAAATTCCAATAAGAGGCCTGAGACAATCTGTACCCCAGCATGTGCCCAAGGGGTTGGGAGCTAATTACCTCTACCATTATGCTCTATCTGGATACATTCAGAAATCAAGTTGCTGAGTGACCTCAGAACTTAATAAAGCTTTTTTTGACATTTTTAGCCTATTCTCAGCTGCCAAGGGAGAAGTTCTTTGGCCATGAAAAATGGTCCACTCTTAGACCAGGACGCTAAGTCAGGTCACCCACAGACGAGAATCAAGACTGCCCAAGGAGAAAATGAAAACTGAGAACAATGGAGTAAGGTGGTCTCCCAATAGACAGCCTTCCTCGCTTCCGGATTCCTCCTTGGACTCACCTCTGATGGCTCTTGGTTTGGGTTTGAATAACGAAAATCATGAAACACTGCTCAAAGTTTTTGAACCTTCACAGGGTGCCAAGGGCTTCTTCGAGTACATAGTACGCATTTTCCCATGTGTTCCCCCGTAAAACCTAAGAAGTTCAATTTTTTCTGCTGTCATTCAATGTTTCCATTCAGATGAAAAGAGCTTTAGAAAGATGCCCAAGTGACGCAGCCTGGAACAGGCGAAGCCAGGACTCCAACGTGGGTCCCTGGATGGCAGAGGCCCCTCCTCACAGCCACCTCATCCCATCTTTTTAGCCACCCACTCTAGTCTGCACCTTCCTTCTCAGGCACAAAACAGGTGGATTCTTTGTGTTCACTGCTGTCTTCAATGCCGCACTCACAGTTATAACCGGAAGGCCCTGTGAAACCCTACGGGCCCATTGGCCTGTTGGATGCAGCCGTGTGCAGCTTCCCAGCAGGAGAACAGACCAGGTCACCAAGCAACCTAATTTTTTTATGAGTCAAACGTCCTCATCTTCACTTAAAATAGCATTTCTCATTGCCCAGTCTGTTCAAAGACACAATAAAGGAAATCAAATTAAGAGTTCCCTTCCTTGGCTGCCAGAGGAGATGTGTGGCATTTTCCCAGCTGCTAATGTTTTTTAACTGGCTTTATACATCCTCAGGGACAATGACCAGGCCAGTCCAATACATCAGCGAAGTAAGTACGCGTCTGTCTATGCGCTGGAATCAGGAGCTGAGCTGGGGTGGCTGTTGAGAGACCCACCTACTCCAAAAGAGCTTTTTTTATCTTTTTTAGGTTTATTTATTTATTTGAAAGTCAGAGTTATACAGAGAGAGAAGGAGAGGCAGAGAGAGAGAGAGAGAGAGAGAGAGAGAGAGAGGTCTTCCATCCACTGGTTCACTCCCCAGTTGGCAGCAATGGCTGGAGCTACACTGATCCGAAGCCAGAAACCAGGAACTTCTTCCAGGTCTCCCACGTGGGTGCAGGGGCCCAAGGACTTGAGCCATCTTCTACTGCTTTCTCAGGCCACAACAGGGAGCTAGAGGGGAAGTGGAGCAGCCGGGACTTGAACCAGCTCCCATATGGGATGCTGGCGCCGCAGGTGGCAGCTTTACTTGCTACACCACAGCACCAGCCCCACCAAAAGAGCTTTTGACCTCACACCAGTTAAAGCAACTGGAGCACAAAAGCCCTGAGCCAGCTCAGGGGTGCACAGCGCTGTGGCAACCTTGTAAGATTTGAACACCTTTCAGGGGTTACAGTTCATCACAGTTACTTATCTCTGTCATCTCCAAACCCCTCTGGGGTTAGTATCCTTATTCTTATTCTCTATGTGAGGACTGTAAGCTCACTAAGCACTAGCAAAGCCAGAACTAGCGTCTCGCCTCGGGCTTCTCAGCGCCAAGCCCGGTGTTCTCTGGAGGGCAGACATTAGCACTTACCAACACTTCTTACACAATTCTTTCACCTGGCAGAGGCCTGAAGCCCAGGACACTTGAGCTTGATCCGGGTGTTCAGGACAAGGTTTGGAGAGTGGCGTAAGGCCCAGAAGCAGAAGCCCAAGCCAAACAGCCAAGTGCTCCTCCCTGAAGAACGGAAAAGGGGGGCAGCTGTCTGACTGCAGTGTGGACCCAGGGAACCGCTGAGCTGGGCCCTGGGGCCCTGGGTTCTAGGCCAGCTGGGCTACTGAGTCATCAGAGCAAATTACACTCATCCGAGTCCCGATTTCTGTCTGCTGTGTACACAGGAGGAGGCGGATCTGATACTGAAGATCCTCTCGCACTCAACCTTGAGTCATCTTTTGGAGACAGCAGGTCTGCGTGCGCTGCTGAATGACAAAGAGGGAGAGAGCTAAGCGTCAGTCACTTCATCCTCATCCACGCCGTCATCGGGGCTGGGACTCAGCTGCTCACACTTGACAGTCAGAACGCGCCCTTTACGCAGGGCGGGGGGGGGGGGGCGCCAGGCCGGGGGCCTGCCCGCCTGCCCGCCTGCCCGCCTGCCTGCCTCTCTAGGGTTGCAGTTCTTGGCCAAAAGACATCTGGAGGCCCTGCTTCCACTTCATTTTCTTTTCCGTCCCAGCTCACCCGTTCCTCAGATAAACCAAGCTCCTCATTCTGCTGTCTTCACATACTGAAGCCCGTTACAGCAGACCACCGGCTCCATCTTAGCATCCAATAGATGAATCACAAGGCCATTTTCTTTGTTTTTGTTAATAGGATTTGCACTCCCACCTCATTGCTTTGTCTAGACTGATGTTTACAGAAAAAGAAATTACTGCTTGTAAATATATCTGCTTATGTTATTTAGGCAAATAAAGGCTGACAAACTGCTCAAATGCTTCCTCATAGCTCTTTGCCCATTTTCTGATAGCCACACACTTGTTCTTCCCTTGTGTCTGGGGTGCCCCCTCCCCAGGATGCAGCCCAGCCCAACAGACACGTGCTGGCTAGAGTTCCCCACCAGATGTTTAAAACATCTGTCATCTGTACCCTCATTCCCTACCTTTAAACAAGACTCATGCAAACTGGTGTGTGTATGTGTATGCGTGTGCAAATACTATTCCAGAAAGGGCTCTCCGAAATCCAATCAAATCATCCTCAAGGCAGCCATACTTCTCCAAGTCTAACAAGTGCCTTGGCACTTCTGGGTGGTACCAGCAAGAGTGCTTCTTGGTCCTCCCGTGCTTCGACCTTGCTAAAAGATTCCCCCTGCCCCACTCTCTGTCATTTTGCAGTGCTGTCTGGCACTTGTGGGCATCAGGTTTTGTTGCTTTCTGAGTACTTCTCATCTAAAATGTTAATACTGCCAGACGTGTGCACCCAGGCCAATAAACACCCCAAGTGCGTTTTTGGAGGCTCCAGTGAATGGCCTCCCTCCCTGCACCCGCAGTGCCTTCTGCGGGCTCTGACCCAGGCCTCATGGAGGCCTCCCTGAGCTGAGGCTGGTGCCTTCCGCTCCCCGCCAGGCTCAGCTCTCCTGGGTCATCCTGAAACAGCTCCTCTTTAACCTGTCACAGCTCTGTTTGGAAATATGCAAGCCCTGGCCCTTGTCTTTGGAACCAAGTCCACTTCCCAGCCTGGAGCTCCGAGCTCCCCCACTGCTCTCAGGTTACCTTTCCTGCTCGCTCACTCCCTGCTGCTCCTGTGACAGGCAGTTAGTATATCAAGCGCTTCACTGTCAGTCCTCCTGGTATTTCTATGAGATGGGCATTAGTATCCTTGTTTCTCGGATGAACAAATTGTGCCTTATCCAGACCAAGTACTTGCCGTTAAATAAACCCATGCACTTAGTTTTCTTATGGCTAAATAAACTCAGTGAGAAACAACAGAAATTTATTCTCTCACAGTCAGAGATGCCAGAAACCCACACAGTGGGGTTGGCAGGGCCATGATCCCCGCTGAAGACTTTAGGGGGACGCTTCTTGTGCCTCCCACTCTGGGGGTGCCGCTCACCCCTTGGCTTGGAACTGCATCTGCCCCATCTCTGTGTGGCCTTCCTCTCTGTATCCCAACCTCTTCCTCTTCTAGGGGCGCCACACAGTGGACTTAGGGCCCACCCTCAATCCAGGATGCCTTAGCTCAAGCTCCTTCCCTAACGACCCCTGCAAAGACCTTTTTTCCAAATCAGGTCACATTTTGAGGTTCAAATACGCACGAATTTTCAGGGAAACCCTATTCAATCCACTATACTCAACAAGTAAGAATTTGAAACTAGATCTATTGACTCCAAGCCTCACACATTTAACACATGCCGGAAACTCCTGGTAGAACAAGATTTCACTCATTTTCTGAATAGGTGTTTCCCGTCCCTCCTCGCTGTCTCTGCCCATGCTGTTTTCTTTTTTTCTTCTTCTTCTTTTTAAAGATTTATTTATTTATTTGAAAGGCAGAGTTACAGAGAGGTAGAGAGAGAGAGAGAGATCTTCCTTCCACTGATTCACTCCCCAAATGGCTGCAATGGCCAGCACTGAGCTGATCTGAAGCCAGAGGCCAGGAGCTTCTTCTGGGTCCCACGCAGGTGCAGGGGCCCAAGGACTTGGGCCATCTTCTGCTGCTATCCCAGGCCACAGCAGAGAGCTGGATCAGAAGTGGAGCAGCCGGGACTCGAACCGGTGTCCATATAGGATTCCTGCACTGCAGGCAGAGGCTTAGCCCACTGCGCCAGCGTGCCCGCCCCATGCTGTTTTCTTTACACAGGTCCATCTTTCCTTCTTTCTTCCTTTCAACCACCCCTACTTGGTCTTCAAGGTTCAGCTCAATGCCACTTCCTCCAAGAAGACATCCGTGACTGCACCAGCCAACCACGAAATTCTTTCTCCCATTCAACTCCCACTGCCTCACCTCCCACATCATAGCCATGACCGTGATGATGCCCTTATGATCATCAATGTCCAGTCTCAATTTGCACACAGCTATCTTCCTTCCACACCATGCCCACTTTCCATGGCTGTTCATCCACCATCAGCTTCTTAAAGGCCAAACTGTCGGCCAGCACCGCAGCTCGCTAGGCTAATCCTCCACCTGCGGTGCCAATTCTGTGCCGGTTGCCCCTCTTCCAGGCCAGCTCTCTGCTGTGGCCCGGGAGTGCAGTGGAGGATGGCCCAAGTGCTTGGGCCCTGCACCCCATGGGAGACCAGGAGAAGCACCTGGCTCCTGCCTTCAGATTAGCGCGGTGTGCTGGCCACAGCGGCCATTGTGGGGGTGAACCAACAGTAAAGGAAGACCTTTCTCTCTGTCTCTCTCTCTCACTGTCTACTCTGCCTGTCAAAAGAAAAAAAAAAAGGCCAAACTGTCTCCATGCACTGTGTGGTCTCCACACCACCTGGCACAGGCAGGAGACACTAAAAATGGCAAAGTGAATCCACAACCGTTTGCCACTCCCTGCCCAGACAGTTCAAACAAAATCAAGCAAAAACACAGGGCGCTGAAAAACCAATCTATCTCAAATGCTCCCACTTCCCCAAAATGGAATTTTTAAAAAATAGATTGATACTTTCCCGCATCTAATCAATACTTTTAAGAATTTTCTTCCTGCTGGCGCTGTGGTATATCAGGTAAAGCCACCACCTGCAGTGCCAGCATTCCATGTGGGTGCCGGTTCAAGCCCCAGCTGCTCCTCTTCAGATCCAGCTCTCTGCCATGGGCTGGGAAAGCAGTGGAGGATGGCCCAAGTGCTTGGGCCCTGCACCCGCGTGGGAGACCTGGAGGAAGCTCCTGCCTCCTGGCTTGGAATTGGCTCATCTCCAGCCATTACGGCCATCTGCGGAGTGAACCAGTGGATGGAAGACCTCTCTCTTTCTCTCTGCCTCTGCCTCTCTGTAACTCTTTCAAAAAAATAAATAAATCTTTTTTTTTTTTTAATTTTCTTCCTTCCTTTATCTAATGTCAGAAAATCCATTTCCTTCCTGGTATTATCTTCCTGCAGCTTTTTCATTTACTTCCCGCCTCCAGTGCCCCTTTTTCTGACTTCTCAGACCAGACTGACTGCTCTGGAGATCTGAGGCCAAGGACAGAGTCTGAGCCATCGCGGGAGTCCCTGCACTGTCAGGGCCCGGGGCCGCACGGTGTCCGAGCAATGCGGGTGCATGAGCCTGTTCTCCCGTGGCGATGACTCACGCTCTGAAAGGTCACACATTCCCTCACCCCTCGAGGAGCTGTCGCTATGTCATGGTACAGATGGGGAAGGTGAGACTGGGAGAGGATGCACATACTTACCTGTGAAGTGATTAAACTAGATGGAGGGGCCGGCGCTGTGGTGCAGGTTAATCCTCCACCTGCGGTGCCAGCATCCCATATGGGCGCCAGTTCTAGTCCCAGCTGCTCCTCTTCCGATCCAGCTCTCTGCTGTGGCCCAGGAGGGCAGTGGAGGATGGCCCAAGTGCTTGGGACCCTGCACCCGCATGGGAGACCTGAAAGCAGCTCCTGGCTCCAGGCTCATGGCTTTGGATCAGCCCAGCTCTGACCATTGTGGCCATGTGGGGAGTGAACCAGCAGATGGAAGACCTTTCTCTCTGTCTCTCCTTCTCACTGTCTATAATTCTGCCTCTCAAATAAATAATAAAAAAATCTTAAAAAAAAAAAAGCCAGATGGAAACCCAGGTCTATCTGATTCCAGATCTGTTAGATTGGCCTACAGCCTACTGGGTCAAGCCCTGCTGTGACAATGCTGAACACACCCACAAGCCTGAGAGGCCTGGGAACTTGGGTCTGATGGCCATTTGGCAGGACAATCTGGAACAGGTGGTGAGCAAGGTTGAGTCTGAGAACAGAGAATAGTGTAGATAAAGGGTGTGTATATTCTGTGTGTTTGTAGCATGCATGTGTACTACATGTATTCTATGTGTGTATGTGTGCTGTGTGTTCGCTGTATGTAAAAGTGGTATGCTTTATGTACATGTGTGTGCTTTGTGTGGGGTGATAGATGGGAATGAAAAGAGAAACCATTTAGGGAACTAGAATATGCAAATGCACATTTCACATCTGAACACACCTGGATGAGTCACTTTGCCCTTGAACTAGTTTGCAGTGAGATAGCCTGTTGACTTCACGGAGCCATGGGAAGAGCCATGAAATTCCAGAGGAAACAGTAAGGAAAGTCCCAATACATGCAAGGCAGCGAACTGAGAGTAGAGGGGTAAAGGGAAAAGCAGTGGTCTCTGGGTTGAAGGAGCTTCCTTCCAAGCTGGAGGAGATAGACATATAATACTAACTGTAATTTAGGCAAAAAGGAAGATGGGCAATAATAAACATGAGCATTTCTTAAGCTCTTTACTGTACAATAGATTGAAACATGCTAATCTCACAGCAATCATAAAAAGAAAAATTGATAGCTAGAAACACTTGACTACCCCAAAGACACACCAAAGTTAATGGCACAGCCGAGATGCACCCAGGCCTGTGTAACCTGAATCTTTACTCTTATCACCTCCCTGGACTGTTTCCTTGAGCAACTCAAAGACATAAGGTACACAGAGATAGAGACCTTGGCTCTTAACTTGGAAAATGAAGAAGAAAGAGCCAATGAAACAGAGCAGGCACACCTTTTAAAACGGTGTCACTTCAGGCAACGTCCAATGACTGTCACTATCACTGTGTGTCTGACTTAAAACACAGGGAGGCAGGCTCCTGAGAGTGAATGAGGTGCAGCAGGGGCCAGAGAAGACGTGACAGGGCAACACCAGGTGGCTCCATTCCAGCAAAAGGGTTGCACAGGCTGCTGGAGCCATGCCCCGTGGTCAGTGTCAAACTGCATTAACGTCAGGGAGAGAGCTTGGGGGAAGACTTGCCCGGCTAAATCTCAGGCTCAAAATCACATTTCATTCTTTTTTTTTTTCCCTCCCCTAATCCTTTACAACCTCCTCTAATGCTTTAGTCAGGCTTAAGACCGTGGGCCTTTGGGGAGCAAAGCAAGGCCCATCTGCACAGTCAGGAATTTACACACCAATGGAAAAGGTCAATCAGGCTTTCACTATAACTTTGCATTTTGATGACCCCAAACACTTCCCAACTGTATCAGGCAAAAATAACTTTGCGTGACTGCAGATCATGATTCCAAAGGAGAGATGCTGCGGACCCTCTGTAAAGCAGGTAAGGATGGCTGGGCTATTGCTAATGAGAAAAAGCAATGAAATAACAGGTTTGTCACTTTAGAACACGCTTGCTCTAAAAGTTATATATGAATAATCATAGTCATCTTCTTGGGGGAGGAAAACATTTAAGAATGCCTTTTTTTCAAATATTTTATTTCTTTTATTATAAGACATATAGGTAAAAACTTGCATATTTTGAAAAAAGATAGAAAATGGTAATAAAATGGACGTTTTCTTGCTAAGAAATATGTTCATAAATATGCTTTATCAAATGTTAAAATGGTTATTTTGCAAAATAATAATAAATAGAGCAGAGCTGTGGCATCCAAGGGTTACCCCAAAGCCCTGGAAGCTTTTGTGTTGTGCGGTTTATAAAAAATTCAGACGTTTGATTATATTGAAACATTTGGCATTTTGCACTGCAGGATATCAGTAATTCAGATTTCTAAAAATTTATATGATGGCTCCATGGGTTAAAAAATAATGAAACACGAAAGGTGGTTTGATTAAGTAGACTTTGATTAATTTGCCCCTAAATAAAAAATGTGAAGACACATAAGATACAATTTCTGAACTTATAGGTGGTACACATATCAGTTCCCAATTCTACAGATCTCTGTGGGTACTGAACAGAAATTGTTGGTACGCTTTAGTTTCCAGCAAGGTCCGCCAGTTCTTTTCACAGTTTGATGGATTAATCAGAGCCATGACCGTGAGGACGAGCCTACCTCTACAAGTCCCAGCTCCACGAAGACAAGGTATGTGGAAACTTCTCCCTCCTTGGAGTAAACTCTCAGATACCTTCCCAATATCTGTTTATGAGTCATTGGCCTCAAATTCACATATCAGAACACTGGGCAAAATTTTTATGAGAAAACTTCTTGTTGTAGATATTCTTCTGTGTGCTTCAATTCTCTACTATCCAAAGGAGAGAAGAAACACATATGAACACCAAACATGTCCTCCCATGAGTCTGGGGTGTTCGGGTAACAAGATCAGGCTCTTCCTGTAAATAAATACTGACTCTGTTCAAGGATCTTTCATTTCCCATGCACCATGTTGCCCAAGAGGCTCGCACGTGAGTTCTGGGCTGCAATGGGGAAAGCCACATCCAGCGATCCTTAAGAATCCAATCTAATATAGATTATTGGCCCCAATGGCCTTCTACGATGTCCATGGGGGGGGGACATCCGGGTCACTCTGGGAGCTCAGAGCACAGAAAGGTCATGGCACGACTTGGACTTGAGCTTGAAGGCCATATTCTTGTTGTTCTTGGCCACGATCTTGCCCCAGAAGCGCCTGGCTTTCCTGGGGATGCTCTCCCTCCTTTTCTGGTAGGCCAGCCGCCGCTCATTCTTCTCCTTGCTGTCCCGCCGGAGGCGGACCTGCCGCACGATGCCCTCAAACAGCTCCTTCACGTTGTGCTGGACAGCCGCTGAGGTCTCGATGAACTTGCAGTCAAACACCACGGCACACGCTCTCCCTTCTGGTAAGCGAAGGCGGGGAGAAGAAGGTCAGAGGGCAAACAGATTAGGATGAGTCCTGACTTGAACTCGTTCTCAAGCTAATTCCAAGTCAAATGCGAACCACTATCGCACACGCCCTCCAAGGCCAGTGTCTTTACAGGAGGGTCCCTGGAAGCAGGACACAGGCTTCCAAAAACTCATGGAAAAGGGATTTCAAAGATAAGGTTCTTCGGGTGCAAAAAATTTTGAACCCCATGCATCTTCTTTTTCCTAATATGCGTTTTTCATGGGCTCCCTGAAGTTCTCTCATATGCATAGTTTTCAAAATATCTTTGTACCAACATAAATTATCTTGTAATCCCATTTCCCACAAACTTTTTGAGGTATCCTCATCTAGTGATGCTAATTAAACCAATAAAAGTACAGCCTTAATGTACTGCAGACCTACCATGTGCTAAGAACTACACTAAGCTACTTCTAAACATTTTCAGTGCTCACAAAGGTCTTGGAAAATATATTAGTAATCTATTACCTAGATGAAAAAGATGAGAAGAGTCTTTTAAAAACTGAGGGAGTTCATATAGCCTGGAAGTGAGCCCAGGGCTGCTTCATTCTCAAGCCCGTGTTCCTAAATCTTTCTTCTGACTTGAAAATAAGGATGCTGAATATCAGAATGCTCCACTATGTGGCTTTCCTCTCTTTATAAAAAAGAAAAACAGTAGGGATGGGATATTTTGAAAAAGATTTGAGGGTTTTGCAAACATGTAAAACACAGCAAACTATCCTAGCTTCTCTGGAAGCATCTCTACTTCAAATGTTTCACGGTTTTCAATGACCCCCTACTGCAGTTCAGCCTTGGAAGACAATGCTTACTGTTGACAGTCACATCCTTGCAGTAAGACCTTGCCAAACTAGCTTAGGGCATTCTCCTTATGAGGCTTCTTTTCTCCTCTACAGGGCCCGGCAATGCAGTACTTTAATTTTACAATCATGGCAAAGACCAAATCTGCATTAGGCCAATAAAGTCCCAGTGGCCCTAAAAGCACTCGAGTCTGTACACAGCACATATGAATCAGCCCTGAACTAAGTGTGAACAAGTGTGCTTGACACCACCAGACTGTGCCTTAACTGGAAGCAGGGAACAGGGAGGAGAAGGGTGTTCCCAGGTTTAGAGGAACCAGAGTCAACCAGAATAAATGATTGCTTCCAGTGACTCTTTCTCCCAGCTCCCCTAAGTCAGAGTTCACTATCCTTCCTGTATGAGGACACTTCTTTCACTTCCCTGAATGCTTGGGATCTCCCTGGAGAATACAAAGGACAAAGAGAAAAGGTCAAGGACTGCCAGTATTTGCTGAGCATGAACTCTTCCCTAAAGGAATTCCAGGAAACCTCTTGGAGCTGGGGAGAGGAGAATCCTGCAGGTAGACCAGATGGCCAATAGAACAGCACCCAGCATGGGAATGAACTGCTGGGGCTATAGGAGTTAGTGGTACACCTAAAACTGTGTAGGACTGTTTTGAGTCCTTGTCCCCAGCCTCATGAGAGAGAGGAGGAAGGGCACCTGTCGGCAGGCAGAAGCACACCACCCAGGATGTTTCCGCAGTCCTGGCACCACCCCTCATACCTGATACAGACACTTCCCGGCACCGCACTAAATCACTTTTATTGCCAACCAAAATGATCGGAATGTCCTCTGTCTGCCGGGCTCTGCGGAGCTGGATTCGCAGCTCAGATGCCTTCTCAAAGCTTGCTCGGTCTGTGATGGAGTAGACAATAAGGTAGGCGTCCCCGACTTGCATGCAGTGGTCTTGCAGCCATTCGTTCTCCCCCTAACGAAATGACAAGATCTGCCGTGAGCTCATGCTGGCCTGGGAAAAGAGGTGTCAGTTTGCAGAGAGGCAGTATTTGTATCCTAAAGTGCCCATGCTGGTAAGAGAAGGAAACTACTTTCAACTCCCCAAAGTACATTGCTCGCCCAGGTCAACCAGATGCCCGGGGGCTGTAACCATGGCTGGTAGTACAGTATTTGTGTCAGAAGTTTTTACTTTCTGATTTCTTCTACAGCTTGAGTTGATAAATTAAACAAATACCCTGCCAAACAAAATTTCCATCTTCTATCTAAACTTCCAAAAAGGAGCCTTTTCTGACTACTCAAAAACATTTTGCTTTTCCCAAGTAACAAAATTAAGAATCATTTAAGGAGAATAGGTGGATTTTCTTTTTTTATAGAAAGCTTTTATTTAATAAATATAAATTTCATAAGTACAAGTTTTGGATTATAGCAGTTCTTCCCACCCCAAAACCATCCCACCTCCTGCTCCTCTCTCATCCTATTCTTCATTAAGATTCATTTTTAATTAGCTATATATACAGAAGATCAACTCTATACTAAGTAAAGATTTCAACAGTTTGCACCCACACAGATACACAAAGTAGAAAGTACTGTTTGAAGACTACTTTTTAGGTGGGTTTTCATTAAACAAAAGGTATAACTTACATGCTCAGAAGCCCAAAATCTTTAAAAAGCAAACATCAAAAACTAGCATTGAGAATAACAACTTCACCTAAGATGGTCTTATATAATTGAAAATAACTGTTCACAGGGCCGGTGTTGTGGCATAGCAGATAAAGCTGTTGCCCACAAAGCCGGAATCCCATATGGGTGCCAGTTTGAAGTCCCAGCTGCTCCACTTCTGATCCAACTCCCTGCTAGTGTGCCTGGGAAGGCAACAGAAGACGGCCCATGTGCTTGGTCCCCTGCCCACCCATGAGAGAGACTTGGATGGAGTTCTGGGCTTATGGCTTCAGCCTGGCCCAGCCCCTACAGTTGCAGCTGTTTAGGGAGTCAAAGAGAAAATGAAAGATTGTTTCTTTCTCTCTCTCTCTCTCACTCTCTCTCTCTCCTCCCCACCCCACTCTGTCACTCTTCCTTTCAAATAAATAAATCTAGAAGAAAAAAAAATGAAGCCATCCAAAAAATTTTTTTTTTATTTTTTGACAGGCAGAGTGGACAGTGAGAGACAGAGACAGAGAGAAAGGTCTTCCTTTTGCCGTTGGTTCACCCTCCAATGGCTGCTGCGGCCGGCGCACCGCGGCCGGCGCACCGCGCTGATCCGATGGCAGGAGCCAGGAGCCAGGAGCCAGGAGCCAGGTGCTTTTCCTGGTCTCCCATGGGGTGCAGGGCCCAAGCACCTGGGCCATCCTCCACTGCACTCCCTGGCCACAGCAGAGAGCTGGCCTGGAAGAGGGGCAACTGGGACAGAATCCGGCGCCCCAACCGGGACTAGAACCCGGTGTGCTGGCGCCACTAGGCGGAGGATTAGCCTAGTGAGCCGCGGCGCCGGCCCGCCATCCAAAAATTTAAAAAAAAAAAAAAAAAACTGTTCATACTTTCATACTTGTTCACACTTCCCCTAAACAAATACCCTTTTCTATATTTTTAATAGAACTAGGAGCGGCCGGCACCGTGGCTCAATAGGTTAATCCTCCGCCTTGCGGCACCGGCACACCGGGTTCTAGTCCTGGCTGGGGTGCCGGATTCTGTCCCGGTTGCCCCTCTTCCAGGCCAGCTCTCTGCTGTGGCCCGGGAGTGCAGTGGAGGATGGCCCAAGTGCTTGGGCCCTGCACCCACATGGGAGACCAGGAGAAGCACCTGGCTCCTGCCTTCTGATCAGCGTGCTGCGCCGGCCGCAGCGGCCATTGGAGGGTGAACCAACGGCAAAAAGGAAGACCTTTCTCTCTGTCTCTCTCTCACTGTCCACTCTGCCTGTCAAAAAAGAAAAAAAGAAAAAAAAATAGATCTAGGAGCAAATCCTGCAGCATGCATATTATTCAGAGCTCATTTGGGGAGGACCTCTTCCTTGGAACAGGCTTGTTCTTCAGAAGAAAGTGTTTTCAATCAAGAAAATGAGCTCACCTTGTTGGAATACCAGGATCCTAGGACAAGGTCACCCTCACAACCAACAGCCTATTGAAAGGCAAGGCCTGGTGAACATGCAGAGAACCTGAGTTGGGCATACCTTATTTTCCCACATATCCAGGAGTATAATGGTTGCACTCTCCCCATCCACAATCAGGGTTCGCTCATATGTATCTTCTGGAAAAGAACAGAACAGTGGTTTTTGGACTCAGGAGAAAATGCAACATTCTTACCTAAGAGAGTCGTGTAAACAATTATGCTAGCAAATAAACCTACTAAGCATGCAATGAATGATGGAAATACACAAATATTTGCAAAGATAAATTACTACGTTTTTGTCACCTTCAACGACATTCTACACACAGTCCGAAAACACCTGACATGCAAGGCATTCATTTTGATCACTCCAGGACCTTTTATACAGAAAAATCATTTATGCAGATAAGCCCACATAAGAGCTTTGTACTCAGAGCCCCTGGCTGATGCTATGAGGCGGCATTAGCTGCAAGCCTCATTTTCATCAGCCTTATGTGCAATCCATTGTACCTTGCAGTGGGTGGTCACTGAATACCTACTGGTCATTTCAGGAGCTTCCAGCTCAGAGAGCTTTCTCCTCTACGGAGAAGTACAAGAGAAAAATCTAGCCCTGTCTGGGCTCCAGTTTGCTTCCTTTAAAATTTATGCAGCTCCCTAGGAATAAACAGGCTTGTTTTTCCATCCTGAGCCCAACAGCAGCGCAGCCTCCGTCTCTCCTTGGTAATGGAAACTTCCTCCCTGCATCTGTGCCCAGACTGGGTGTAGGGGAAGGGTGAGTGTGGTACAAGGGGCCTGGGAGACTCCAGCCTGGACTCATCTGGAGAACGCAGAGGCACGCTGGGATCTTTGCAAGAGGAATTCCCATCAGCAGAACCCACCCCTGCTCTATTTTCACAATGAGATTTCCTGTTTCAAATTTCATCATTTGAAAATAGTGATTTGTACCATGATGGGTCATTTTCCTTGCTGCTCTTGGTGCCTGGGATCTCTTTGCCTAGAGAGCCAAAGGCCTGTGCCCTTGACCGACAATGTCAAATTGCAGCACTGCTCTCCCCCCAATATTCCCTACGCTTTCCCCTGTTCCACGGTTCTCCATTGCTGAGTGCCGTCTGACACGCAAGACGCCCACTCATCCTATTAGTTTCTGTCCTTGCTGCTGCTTAGCATGTGGGCACAGAGATTTGCCTCTGTGCTACTTATTGCCCCCTCCAGTACCCAACACAGCGCCTGGCACACTGCAGGTGCTCAGGGAAACCCTGTGCAGTGAAGACATGAATGACAGATACAGCTCTGTGGCTGTGAGCACAAGCAGACCTGAAGCAGAACCTGGGTGCCACCCTTCATAACTACGTGGCTCTGGACCACCCACTGAAACTCTCAGAGCCTCAGTTTTCCTCGTCTGTGAAATGGGATTGACAACCACATTTGTTAAGCCTGGGAACAAAGCAAAAGCTCAACAAATGTTATCATCCCTTTTTCAGATGGAGGAAGCTGGTTCTTGCCTTACTCAGCATTTCCTACTGCAGGCTAACCCTAGCTTAGGAACGCCACCCTAGGGGCCAGTATTTGGCACAGTGGCTTAAGTTGCTGCCTGGAGTTCCCTACAACCCACACTGGAGTGCCTGGTTCAAGTCCCACTCTGCTTCTGATCCAGTTTCCTGCTCATGCACATCCTTGGAGGTAGCAGATGAGGGCCTAAGTATCCAGGTCCCTTCTACCCATGTGGGAAACCAAGGTGGAGTTCTGAGCTCTCGGCTTCTGCCTGGGCCAGCTTCAGTATCTGGGGAGTGAACTACCAGACAGAAGATCTCTTTCTATCCCTCTGCCTTTCAAATAAGATGAAAATAAATAAAACTTAAAAAAAAAAAAAGAATGCCACGTTAAGAAAACCAGGGAATTTTTTTGTCTCTTATTGGCAAAGGCTTTGGAAAAGCAATGCTTTTGATTGGCTGTTTCTCCTCCCAGGATCTGGAATCAAGAGAGGGGAATGACAGAAAACATGGACGGGGGCCAGCGCTGTGGCATAGTAGGTTAAGCTTCTACCTGTGGTGCCAGCATCCAATAGAGATGTCAGTTCAATATCCAGCTGCTCCACTTCTGATCCAGTGACCTGCTAATGGCCTGGGAAGGCGGTGGGGGATGGCCCTTGCACTTGGGCCCCTGCACGCATGTGGGAAGCCCAGAAGAAGCTCCTAGCTCCTGGCTCCTACCTTCAGACCAGCCCAGCTTTGGCCATTGCAGCCATTTGGGAAGTGAACCAGTGGATGGAATATATCTGTCTCTCATTCTCTCTGTAACTCTGCCTCTCAAATAAATAAATAAATCTTTTAAAAAACTAGAAAACATGGACAAATGAAAAGAAAGCTATCCAGGGACAGCTCTCCATTTCCACGCCTCCTTAAATGTCACTCTTCAAAAGCAGTGGTAACTGTTTTTCATTGGGATTAAGAATCTGCCACGCTCCTTGTGTTTGCCTCACCCACAACATGTGTGCCAATCCCAGTGGGGGGCATTCTGTGGCTTACTGGAGGGTGGGACCCACGACCTCCAGGTGCCAAACCATACAACCCAATAGAAACCATCAGAGCCTGGCGAGGGTGGGGCTGGCCACATCATCTGTTCTCCATACCTCTCCCTGCACTCAGAAAATGCTCCATGAAGCACCTTCCCTGCCCGGGCCCACTATCCACCACCCGAGAGCAGGCACAGGGAACTGACTAAGTTGAATGCCCAGTTGTCTAAAAAGAAACTTGCTGTGTTCCACTAGCTAAGGGCAAAAGCAAACCGAAACGTTCTCTTGGCCTAGAGGTATCAGAACACATCCAAGGGGAAGGGGACTAAGGATCACAGCAGTGAAAGTGGGCACTGGCCACTTAGCCACTCTGCTCCCAAGAGCCACTGCGCAGGAGACCTGGCAGCCTACAACACCTCTGTGCCCGCTGTGTGCCCCATGGACCCTCGCAACACACAGTGTGCCCTGCGTGGCACCTGCCTCTCACCTCGGCTCCAGCTCTCTCCTGCCCACAGGGTGGCTGTGCTCACCTTTTAGCCATTTCAAGCTCCCATCAATGTGAGGAGGTGGAAGTAGAATAGAATATGAAACTCCAGAAAAGTGCTTGTTGAGATTTGCTCTGGATTAAGATGGGTGGGGACAGAGCTGAGTCTGCAGTCTGGGCAGTTCAGTAATCAGTGTGTGGGGACGTCCTCTTCTGTCCAGGGCTCTGGATGGAAAGCGAGGTGGGGGTGGGGGGTGCCCACTCACTCTGCATACCAGCAGTAACCACCTGATGGCCGGGAGGAGGCTCCACAGGGGGCAACTGTGGCCGGGAGCATTTTCCCTGGACCCGGGGCCTTCTGCTTGTCTTTCCTCATTTGATCCCCCCTGACAGACTCTCTCCTCAACCAAACTTTAGTCTGGCTCCTCCAAACTCTCCTCTTGACCAGGCCTCTATCCTGGGCTTCTGTGCCCGTCCCTGCAAAGTCTGTGCCCATCACACCATGAGTCCTGTGTACTCAGTTTAGTGAGAATCCCCCACCATCAGCATCCGACCAAATCCCGGATCCCCCCAGCCGTGGTGTCTGAGTCTGTGGCCTGATTTAGCTCAACTCGTTACATGGACTTAGCATGTACTGGATGCCTCCTCTCAGTAATTTTCCATCCACCAACCTGCCTGCAACCTGCTCTTTGGTCATAAATCCCTCGTTCTAGTATTGGGAGTCTAGAGCAATCTCTCCCCAGATGGCAATAGTTCTGAATAATCTCCCTTACCATGTCAATATTTTCTTTAGTACCCCTTGTGCAGGGCCCTCCTGCCCAAGACTGGCTCAGGCATCCTCACACACTGGATTGTTCTGCAGTCCCTCAAAAGCTCTGAGGCCCTCGCATCCCTTCCCCTTGCAAACTCTCCCTTGCTTCCTGCTTTCATAGCCCAAGGAAGCCCAGGGAACCGTGGCAGAAACTGTTCTCTCCTGTAGTGGCTGTCACTCCTCTGTACATCTGCAAGGGCCCCAGCCAGTGATCAACGTAGACCAGGGCCAGGGGTAGGGGGGATGCGTGAACCTGTCAGTCTGAGAAGATAAGCACACTGAATGGAAACAGCAGAATCAGACTCCACATTCATATCTACCAGGCACTGGGCCACATGCTTCGTATGCTACCTGCTTGAACTTCCCACTATCCTATGAAGTAGGTATTACCCCAATTATTCTCATGAGGTAAAGTCAGCTTGTCTGAGAGTACCAGGTAGGTCAGTGTCAGAGCCAAGGTCCAACCCACCGGGGAGCCTGCAGGCCCGGTGCTGTCTCCCGGACTTCCCAGCCTGTGCATGGAGTGCCTGCTCAGCTCGCTCAGGCTTCCACACCCTACTTGCCTTTAGGGTTCAGCTTCCAGAGCGCTTCTCCCGTGAAACCCTTCCACAGCCAGAAGTCATTTTTCTCCTCCGAATTCCCACAGTCCTCTCCTAGTAACTCTCTCCAGACTCTGAGAACGCCCTGTCTTGATTCAGAGTTGGTACAGATTTGATCTCCATTGCACCCTGGGAGCATCGCAAAGAAGTCCCAGGAGTCCTTGTACAGCCTCACCGAGTCCCGGGCACGAGAGGGTGCTTCAGAAAGCTGGTGGAAAATGGAACTCAAAGCTAAGTGCATTTTGTTACAAAAACAAAAAACCAAATTTGAGATCCATGCATAGTTTTGCCATGAACTGTTTGAAACTCCCTGGATGTTTGGTAATTATTTAGGATTGAATGAATGAATGAATGAATGGTATTAAATGTATACAAAGAGTCGTAAGATTGTTGCAATATAATTGGAATAACATCCACCTTTATTAGAAGAAATGATGAGAATATTGAAGATTCTTTTTCTAATGGTTAATGGTGAATTTAAAAACAACAACAATATGGGGCTGTGCCTTATAAAACCTTCTTCTTCAGAAACATAAAAGCAACAGGGCCTGCAAAGAAGTGATGCGATCCTTGACGGTAGGAGTGAAGCTGCTCCCGAGGACATATTAGATGGGATGGGTCCCTTGGAGCTTTCTCACCGTCAAAGATTCTCTGTTTAAGGAGGTAGGAAAGGGACACTCTCGTCCTCTTCCTTGCCTCCTTCTTTTAACAGGTTTCCCAAGTGCAATGCCTGCATGACATGAACTGGTCTTCTGGGGACACCAGCCACTGGATGCATGCCCCACCAATGTAACAAACCAGTGCTTTTGAAAGTCCAGGATAGACAGATTGTTTCAATTCCCTCCTCTTCAAGACAGCTCTGAGTTGATGTATTCCTATGCCAATTCCCTAAGCACTTTATCCATCCTGCGGTACTCATTAAGTTCACCATGCTCTGAATTACGGCCACTGACAGAGAGCTCCTTCCTAGGATGGGCTACCTTATCCACCACAGGGTACCCCAGAGCCTTGCACAGAGCCAGGCTGATACCCCCACCCACAAGGCTGTGGTTCTTGGCAGCATTTGGAAGCTAAATTCGAGGCTGCAGGAAAGACTGTGAAAGAACACAGGGTTTGGGTTCAACCAAAACTAGGTTTAAACCCTGGCCATCTCATGCTTTGTCACCCTGCCAGTCACGTGATGTCGCAAGTCTCCATTTCTTCATATGTAAAATGTGGATATTAATACCAAATGGGCTCCACTTTAGTATTATCAAAAGTGCACATGGGAAGTACTTGGCACAGTGCCTGGCACACACATGGCAGGTGCCCCATAAATAGCAGCATGAGCAAAGCACTGAACTAAGATGACAAAATTCCAGACTCTACATCAGGCTCCTAAATCCTAAGCCCAGAGTCACTGGGTGATTCTTCATAAAGCAAATAACAAACAAACAGAAGGGACTAAGAAAGCACCCCTCTCGCAGCAAAGGCCCACCCCCCGGCATTGGTTCCTTCCTCTCTTCCAGCGAGAGTCACCCTCCAGCCCCTATGAAGAGAAGATCAATGCTACAACGTCCCCTTGCCTCTTGCTAAGCTGTAGTCCCTGAGATTTCGGAAGGGAGGAGGGAAATCAATGTTAACGTCCATGAGTCATCATTAATAGCCCAGTTCCTGAGCTGCCTCGGGCAGCCGTGGCCTCCCCGACCCTGCCACCGTCAAGAAGAATAAATCCCTTGGATGAAGCGGCTGCCGGTAGTGAGGAGTAGGCTTTGTGTGCATCACACAGAGGGGGCGGGAACTGAGTCATCACTAAGGTACCTTCCCACTCGGCAGGTCTGTGATTCAGGCTGAGTCGCAGCTGAGAGTATGGACAGAACACGTGAGTTGGGCAAGCACTGGACAGTTCTTCCTTTATTTCCACAGCAGCCAATTACCCTGGCCACACATGCTAAGACTGAAGCCGTGGCTGAATGACACTGTATGGATACCACTGGTCATGCGGATCTGCCTATCACTTCCCCGAACACAGGACTGTGGCTGACCTGCCACAGAGGAATACGTGTGCTCGTGATCAGTATAGGAAATAAGCAGGCCTTCTCTAAACATTTTAAATGAGATTACATGAGAAATCTTGTCTTGAAAAGCTGTAAGGCTCTATAGAAAATATGTATCAACATTGTGTACTTTAAATTTGTAACAAATTCTTATACCATTTCAAATATATATATATATATACACACACATATATATATTGAACTCTTTATCTGTACCCTTGAACGGCTCTAATATTGATGGAAACTAGTGAATTCTTGCAGTTTTTCAAATGCTGGGTTCCCTGGTATAACCCAGGGAAAGGCAGCATCTATCCCAAACTCAGGTAATAAGCTCTAGGTCAGAGTCGCCTAAGCCAGAAGTGGGATCCAGACCCCTACTCTCTGCCCTCTTCATCAGCCCACCCCCCCACCCACCCACCACCCCTTCAGACCTGGAATCTAAGACACTCCCTGCTGGCCCAGGTTCAGCAGATATGGGACCTGTCTTGGAGCAGTTCCATTTTCTTGTGCCAAGCTGGACCAAGGCTTTTCTGGGCACCCAGCTCCCTCACCCAGCGTGAAGAATGCACAGCCGCAGCTCAGCTCTCCAACAACCCACCACTCTTGCTCTTTCAGCCTGGACCACCGCTTGATGGATGGAAGCCCACCGAGGTGCACTACCTACCTCCCAGCACCTCGCAGTCGCTGTCCATGCTGTCATGCACGCCCGCAAAGATGTTGGCCAGAGTGGACTTGCCCACTCCCTGCCCCCCGATGAGCACCACCCGGTAGTAGGTGTTCCCCGACTCCGAGGAGATGACGGAGTCCGTGGAGTCGGAGGACCAGCTCCGGCGGCAGTGGTCGTCCGGGGCGGCAGCGGGGCGGTGGCGGTGGCTGTACTGGTGGGGCTCTTTCTGGATCATCAGATGCCTGCCGTCAGCCGGGATGCTCCAGCGCTGCTGCTGGGGCTGCATGCCCACGGTGCTCTGGCGCAAGGTGACATTGTTCAGAGTCATCGTCGGGTCCTAGGGAGCAGAGCAGCCAAGAAGCCAGCATTAGCAAGCATGAGCGAGAGTCAGGGGCGGTCGTCAGTGACGTGGTGACGACCAAGTATCCTAACATCAGTGCACCAGTGAAACAGTCCCCAAACCCCAAGCAGCCAGGCCCTCGCCGGGACACACACCCCACACCATTTGCACAGATTAAAAAGTACCATTAACATGGCCCATTGCCCGTGGGTTTCCTCCATCCTTGGGGACTCCTGTGATCCCCACTCAGAGCTGGCTCAGAGGCAACCAGAGAGAGCCGACAACCTCCCAAGAAGGCTTGAAAAGCAACAAGTTAATGTTGCTGGAGACCAGCTGGCCAGGTTGGGTGCTCTTGTCTAAACAAGGCTCTTACTGCACCAGCGGACAGCGGGCGTTTGTGCCTCGGTGGGAAACACGTGGCCATGACATCACTCTCCCCAACCCCCAACCCCCTACCCCCTACCACCCCCCCACCGTGCGACTGGACAGGCACTTATGGGAACTTCCATGTTTAGTCAAGACGCCCTGATGCTCTCCAGCTGCCTGGACAGACCGTTAGCGGGGGGCAGGGGGATTCTGGAGGGTTACAGTCACCTCCCCTCACCCCACCCCGGGCTCCTCACCCACGTTGGGGAATGACCTGCTCACGTCCAGACCTATCCACTGGCAGAGGAGGCACCTCGCTCTGAGCAAACCACATCCCTCCCGCAGGGTTCTTCGACTCAGACATCTGGAAGCCAATCAGAAGGCCAGAGCCCCTCCTACAACTTTCCCTTCGCAAGACTGCCTCTCCGCACACTCCGCGGCCACCAGAGATGGAGTACAAAAAGGTCGTGGAAAACGGAATCCAAATTGCTAAGTTTATTTGGCTGCAAACAATTGTGCAATCCGTGCATACCGATGGCAGCCCTTGCATTTCCATCAGCGAGATCCGGCCGGTGCGAGTGAGAAAGAACTGGACAAACATTCTGTTCCCCAGCCTCACCCCCAAACTCCGCGCCCCAACACCTCGCCCACTACCTGGCCGGCGATTTTTAACCCAAACGACAAGAGCAGGAGGTGTCCTGAGGACTACCCTCTGTCGGTACGGAACTGTAGGAGGCGGCGAGCCTCCCCCTGAGGCAATCAAGGGGACAGAAGCGACAACCCCTGCACCTGAGGCTCTGCGCCCCCTTCTGCCCCGTCCGCCCACTCCCACAGAAAACCACAGCTCGACTGAGCACCCCAAGGGCTCCCTTCCCAACTTGAAAAGTTGCGCCCGCGGGGGTCACGCCCACTCCCTGCCCGCTAGGGGCCGCGGCTCCCGGGAGCCCCTCACGCAGCGCGCCCCTTACTTGGCACGGCCGGGGCCGGCGGTCCGCGTGGGTATGCGCACACACGCGCACGCGCGTCACTCCGCAGGGGGATCCGGGCAGCCGAGCGCGTTGCTGCTGCACGGTGGCCGCCGTCCGAGCCGCCGCCTGCGGCCGCCGCGGCCCCGCGGTTTATAGCGAGCGCCGCTGGCCCGCGACCGGGCTTTTCCGTGACGTCAGCGTCCCCGCCGGGAGGGGGCGGCTCTGCAGCAAACTCCGGAGTGGCAAGCGGCTTGGCCGAAGCGGTTACTCGCAGTCACGTGAGCCCGCTCCCCCTTTTAAAAGAAAACAATGACAGTTCAATCCTGGGCCTCTTTTGTTTTATTTTATTTTTACCAGGTGCACATAGGAAAATGGAAAAATACATGGAGTGCTGTTTAATCGCCCTTCCCAGCAGAGCACTTGCGAGCTGTCGGGATAAAGGATGGGTCTTAGTGGCGAGCCCAACTCTGCCTCCCCAAAACAAAACACAAGGCCCAGGCCAGTGTTGGTGGGGACGTTAGCCCCCTGCGTGGGGGCCGCAGCCACCTGGAATGACCAGGGCTTGGTGCAGCTGCATTGTCTGCAAGGAACACGGGCTCAGCCTGCCTCCAGTCACCTTCTCTCCCGGCGGCCAAGGGAGGGAGGAGGGCGCCCCACTCGGTTTTATTTCCCTCCTTTGGCAGGGACCCAGCGAGAAGGGGCCAGAGAGAGGTGAGGAAGGAGACCTTGCAAAGGGCAGTTTCGAAAAATAACTTAATTAGAGAACCACGCAGATTGTGCTAAATATTGCCGGTCCTTGAGCCCTGGGCCAGAATGCTGGGGCTTCTCTATCAGGGAATTTAATCAGCATCCCGATCAGCAGCCTCATTGGCAGAGCTGCGGAGCCCCAGGCCTGGAGCCAGAGTGTTGGGACCAGCACTCAGCCCGAGTCCCTTGAGAGCCGCCTGGGAATCAAGCATGCAGGATTATGGGAACCACCACCCCTATCATTTACCAAGTCCCTCCCAGGACCTGTACTTAATAGGTCCTGTTAGGCCTCCAGGAGCCTCAGTGTTTAGCACAGTGCAACTAGGTGCTGATTCTCACATTGCTACTTCATTCTACAGAGGAGGAAAGGGACAGGTGACCAGAGAACCTGCCCAAGGTCACACAGCTTCTACAGGTGGCGAGGTGGGGATCCAAACCCTGGGCTGCCTGACTCTTTGCTGGACACAACCAGGTAACGCGTTCCAGTGACCTCTTCCCAGGGACACGGGTGTTTCTCTGAGGCTCTGTTTAGAAATGGGGCTGGCCATCGCTTTTCCAGCCAGCTTCGTCTCTGGGTCAGCCGGTGGCTTGAGGAAGCACGCAAAGGCATCTGCTGTGACTACGGCTGATTCTCGGTTCTCCTGCAGTCATTTATCTGTGTTGGGGATTATCTAAGTGACCAGTTGCCAAGACCGGCCAGGTCCCCGGCTGCTGGAGGTGGCATCTGCAAAGCAGTGAAAACGTAGAGCTCTTTAGTCTCGGGTGTCCAGCCCCATCTGCTACTGATTCAATGCATTGGGAAGCTGAGACCCAGAGGGATGGCGACCACTCAGGTAGGAAAGTGGCAGAGCTGGAACTAGCTCTGGACATCATAGTGTTTGGGACGATGCCTTTTGCTTCTGGGCTTAGCCACGTGGGAATTGGCCCAGAGTTAGAGAGAGGAGAAGAGGAACAGAGAAGATAGATTTATAGATAAAGAGAGAGGGAGGGAGGGGGGAGATTGTGTAGTACATCACCAGCTCATTCTAAAAACCATGTCATTTGTGAATTATCTGCATTTTAGATTATCTGTGATTTCTCAAGCCTCTACTATCTGCAATGGGATTTATCCATGCTTTCTCCTCTTACTCTGTCAACTGCTCTCAACTGAAACATTACGGGGTTTCAAACTCAGAATAAATCATGATGTATGAGTAACCAGATAGTCTTTCAATTCCACTTCTGCCCACTGACAAGACCCAATACTTCACATTGATAAGAACCCAATTCTCTGCCCAGGCAGCATCCACTGTGGCCTATTTTTTCATTGGTATGTGTAGAATATACCAAAGAAAATGAACTTTAAAGGCTGGGGGCAGGGGCCAGCAATTTTGTGTTTCCATCAAAGAACCTGTCTGTCTAAATTTTCTGTCCCACAGAAGCCAAATGAAGACAAATGAGAAACAGCTTCTTAGGAAAGGTTTTGACTGGGTGACAGTGGAACTACAGTGAATATGAAGAGGAAAAAAAAAATCACAGTCACACCTCACCAAACACATTTGAGAGCCAAATTTTATCCAGCAGAGTCGCAGCTACCTTGTCCAGGCATCCAGCTCCGGGAGCATCTGAGGGTGTGGAGCTTAGGGGAAGAAGGTGGAACCAGGGCATTTGGGCAAGTGGCGAGTTCAGCAGAGGAAAAATTGGCAGCGTATCGTGGTTTCTTGGTCTGTGAATTATTCTATGTTCTTTCTGCAGCCTCTGAAGGCTACCTCGGGTTCTAGCGAGAATGAGCAGCTCAGGAGTACAGCTGGGAGGCAGAACTCAGAGCAATCAAAGAACAGTCACCGAGCAACCAACAGGCCTTGGCTCGGCTCATCTTCATCACCCCGGCAGTTACCATATTTTCCAAAGGGAGTTGCTGAGGGATAAGGCTAACTAACTAGCCAGGGGTCACAGAGCTGGTGGATGGCAGGCTGAGCTGCATTGTCTGGAGCACTGTTCCATTTAGAACAGTAGATTGGCTTCAGCCCCTGGTCCCAGGCTAGCCCCCCCACCGGCGCCCACCTGCTCCCTAACCCCTCTCCAAAGAGGGGCTGGTTTGTCTGGTTGGCCAAAGCCCATGCCTTTCACTGGTCATAACCCTAGTGGGCAGGGTTATGCCACCTACAGGCTCTTCTCCAGGCCCCCGGCCCTGGGTGAGAAGCTGAACTTGGGGTCCTCTGTCATTGTCACTGTCATGTCAGCATGTAGACTTGATCAACCAGGTGCCATAACCTCAACTGGGCTGAGAGAAGGAAGAAAGAGGTAGTGAACGAGGAGCAGAACCTTTGACCAAGGTTGTGAATAAGGGCACTGGGGACAAGCATGACCATTACTGTAATGTCAATTCAACTATCAAGCCTTGAAAACTCTTGGAGAGGAGAGATGAAGGGTAGCTCCCAGATTTGAAAATCCCAGGATCTGATCTGGAAGCAGCAGAAGCGCATACTTAATCCTTAAGATGCCACACTGCCTCATCTGCATTATATTAATGCAATCAGGGGAGTCCTGACTCTTGCCATTGAGTAAATGCTACTTTACTCAATCGGTAAAGGTGGCAACATGCAAATGTTTTCCTCTGCTGAAGAGGTAGATTGTAGACTAGGCATTGAGTAGGTGATAAAAATAAATGGGGTTTTTCTATTGCTCTTCAGTGTTTGGTATTTGAACACCCTGAAACAAGGCACACTTTCTAACTGCCCACTCTCCTTACTAATCCCCAATAACCTTACTCCAACCAGCATCTCTCATTCGTTATCACTACCTGGCCCCAAGGACATTGGTTAGGTGATCCCTATGTGGGCTGAAAGAAACAGCCGGGGATTTAACATCAGAGGAGCAAGCTCAAAACCCAGGTGCTGCTGTTTCTTCGCTGAGGTCGTCATCAAAGCCCAGAGGGCTTGGCTTCTGTCATTCTGAAGACGAAAGGGCAAGTGATTGTGGAAGAGCCTGTTAACCACAGAGCATGGCGCCAATGCCAGCGATTACGGTTATGACGCAGGAGCCAAGGACTGGAGCTCGGCCACCTGCCCTCCGTCCTGCTGCCTCTTCAGGCTCCAGTTAAATCAGTCCAGCAGAATTCAGGACACATGAGGTGGAACGAGGAAGGGCGGGAAATGGGCTCCTATTGGATGGCACTAGGAAGGCTTAATTAGCAAGGAGAGTGATATGGTTAAGTCCTTTGTAAATAAACAAGATGACGGAGGTCAAATACCCAGCACACAGAATAGATTTCCACCGGCCACACAAGCACTCGGAGGAGGAGCTGGGTGGGCGGCGACCGGCAGAGTGTCTGAGCACAAAAAGAACCACCCACCCACTCTGGGAAGTCTAAAGAAGGAAAGAATTACTATATGGAAAATCATTGCTTTACAGAAGAGGGGAAAAAACAGATTCCAATTGCAAAATCAAGAGAGCCCTGATTAAGAGCAAAAGATGGCTAAGAATAACCTCTCAGCACCCAGAGGCCTGTGAGAACCAGATGGACGGCCCCTCCAGCTGCACCTCCCTCAGAACGGCCCCCAGCTGCTCATCAGACTCCTGCTGAGCAGATTTAATTTTCCATTGAAAAATTCCTGGCCAGCACCCTCCTCCACTCCCTGAGCCAGCCTGCTGCAGCCCTGACTCCCCCAGTGGCAGAGCCAGCTAGAGCCCGCCCACTGAGGTCCTGCACCGGGAAGCTGAATGTGTCCCACAAGGCTGAGGGGGCCCCTGGAGACAGCTGAGCGCTTCTACCCAGGTCCCTCCATTCACGCATTCACTCAACAACAAATGACTGTTAAGCGTCTACTTTTTATGTAAGGGCCTGATCTAGGGCCCAGAGACAAGGTTCTTACACCCGCAGTATTTCTATTCTGATAAGAGAAACCAAAAGTAGGTAAGACAGCACACAAAATCTCACCACTTCATTTATTCATTGACTGATTCTTTCTCCAAGCATACCACTCTTTAACCTCATCTGCAAAAGAGGGGGTACTGGAGAGGAGGCACGTAGTAGGGATCAGGACACGTCCAGCCAGCAGTCTGCAGACACTCAGATTAGTGATGAGTGGAAGGGGGGTCCTCTTGCCCGGCTGGAGGGAGTGTACGTATTGGTCAAGTACCAATATCTAAGATGTGTGTATATGCTTTGTGACCCAGAGGTTCTCCTTTGAAATGTGCATCTAATGCATTGCATAAAGAGACAAACAGGCAGCTCACAAGAGCACTCAGCAATAGGGGAAATCAGAAACCACTGATGGTCACAAATGAGGAAGTACATTTAGTAGGTTTACGTAATAGAACATTACACAGCAGTGAAAATAAATGAAGCAGCTCTACTTGTATCAACATGGATAAATTTTAAGCCCGTGGCTTGAGAAATGCAGGATATCAACAGTGTTATATAATTTTTAAACACCACATTAATATTTTATGGTTAAATACATATCTAATAAAAGTATAATAACATGTATAAGAAAAATACACACCAGAGGCCAGCACTGTGGCACAGCAGGTTAAGCCACCACCCGCAATGCTAGCATCCCATATGAGCACCAGTTTGAGCCCTGGCTGTTCTACTTTCAATCCAGCTCCCTACTACACACCTGGGAAAGCAGCAGAAGATGGCCCAAATACTTGGGCCCCTGCCATCCACATGGGAGACCTATTTGGAGTTCCTGGCCCAGCCCTGGCTGTTGCAGCCTTTTGAGGAGTGAAGATCTCTCTTTCTCTCTCTCCCTCTCTGTAACTGTACCTTTCCAATAAGATGACAAAGTCCTTCAAAAAGAAAAATAGATGCCAGCTTCAGAATACAATGACCTGTGGGGAACAAGGGATGACAACTTGATGGTTAGCAGGCTCCTCAGAGACAACCAAAAGACACAGGCATTTGGCACAGCAGTTAAGGCACCACCTGGGACACAGGCAGCTTGTTGGAGTGTCTGGTTTGAGTCCTGGCTCCACTTCCAATTCAGCTTCCTGTTAACGCACACCTTGGAAGGCAGCAGGTGGTGGTTCAAGGGCTTGGGTCCCTGCCACGCTTGTAGGAGACCAGAACTGAGTTCTTGGCTCCTGGCATCAGCCTTGCCTAGCCCCAGCTATTGTGAGCCTTTTGAGGAGTGAACCAACAGATGGATACTTTCTCTGTGTTTGTTTCTCTCTTTCAGCCTTTCCAATAAATACATACATAAAAATTCTTAAAGGCAGCCAGATTTTTTGGCTTTGGTAGAATGCATTTAATTCATTTCTGCAATGGGTATCATCCAGAATTTTTTAATGAAAATGAATCAAACCATTAATGATTATGAATCTTAAAAATATTATGTTAAATTTCTGGCATTTTTTAAAGATTCCTTCATTATCCACTTAAAACCTGGCAACAATCTTTGATTAACAACCTGTGTCATTCTGTGTTCTTTTTATATGCAGGGTGTCATTTAAAACCCAAAATGGCACATTTCCTGGAGGTGGTATAGCTAGTAGATGGGACAATGGTAGCAGTGGCTAGCTAGTGCCAAGCACTGACATGTGTCACCTAACTTAATCCTCACAACAGGTCCATGAAGTGCATGCCACTTGTATTGCCATTTTACAGACAAGGAGATGAGACTATGGAGAAAGTCACAGCCAGCAGTTGGCAAATTCTGGTGTCTGTCTACGGTTCTGGTCGTGCTGAGATTCTCCATAGCTCTTAATGACAGACACTGACACTGCCTCTGCCCCCTAGAACAATGGCAAATGGGTTTGTTAATCAAAAATTTTCTCAGATTTTAAAATCTGGCACACAGTGGGGCTCAACACGTGTGTGTAGAAGGGTGACTAAATGAATGGCATGTCTCACCTTACCCAATCGCGTATTCAAAACTCCTGAGCTCCAGCATCACACAGTAACCCTTTGGCAGGGCTACTCCTAAGAGCAGGGAGAAAGATGGACATGACAGAGTCCTGCTGCCAGCAGCGCCCAGACCTGTGACGGAGGATGACCTTGACCTGCTGACTGATCCATCAACCGTGTGCTGTGCCCTCACTCTGTGCAAAGATGTATGTGAGATGCTGTGCAGGGTACACAGCCAGGGTCCAGCAAGGACCAACATGGGAGGAGCTTGGGGCCCACAGGAGAGATGTGCACAGGTGGAATTGGTCCGCTGCCTCTAATGGAGAGATGGCAGCCGTTAGCAGGAATGAGAGGAAGGCCTGAGACCACGCAGACTTTGTCCTGCAGAGACTCCCTCCCCCTCGGGCAGGCCTGTGGGTGCCCATGTACACACTGTGGAAATTACACTCTCCCCTCCCTTGGGAAGAACAGCTTTGGGAACCCTCTGCCCTGGTCCCCTCCCAGACACATTCCTCCCAAGGGAGCAGGGCTGACCTTCCTGGCAGGTGAGATCAGGGAAGATACACAGCAGGGGAAATCAAGCTGCCTGTAGGCCCGCGCTTTCCTGTCGTCCTGCTGGCCTTGAGGAGCGCAGAGCTGTGCTGGGGAGAAGCCAGCAGCTGCCTTAACCAGTATCACAATCCCTGCGGGAGGCCTGCCCCTCCCTCCCCTCCTTCCCACAGAGATCAGCTCGTGGTAGACAGAGAACCTCTGGTGTCAGGGGAAGGGTCATGATTGGAACACCCTGGTCAAGGCAAGCTCATCCCCATTGCTAGCGACTGGTCCAAACAGGAGCATGTGATCCTGTTCCAGCCAATAGCATGTAAAAAGATGTCTCTCTGAAACTCCAGGGACCCAGTGCCCTCACTAATGAAAAGAAAGCCCTCCTTGGCCACCTGCCTCTTCCCGTCTCCCAGGTCTAAAGGTTGAGAACTTGGAGGTGGGCTGTTCCCTCAAAGCCCAGCTCAGATGAAGGTAGGGATCATATCTGACTTAGGTACCATGCACAGTCAGGGTCTAGCATGGCCCCTGGCTCATAGCTGACATTTAACAATTAAATTAGATGATGGAATAAAGAATGAGAGTACTTCCACCTAGAAAATTTTTGAAAAAGATGTCATTTAGTGAAAATTAACATGTTCCTTTAAATGCAATCATACTTATAAAATTAATGAAAATAATAACATTTATTGAGATCCTCCCCCCATATTCCAAGCATTGTGAATGTGGATTATCTCTTATAATCCACACAACAACCCTATGAGCTGGGTATTTTCACAACTACCATTTTACACATGAATAAATGGAAACACAGAAAGCATAATTAACTTACTCAGTGTCCCTCAGTTAGAAAATGGTATTTTGGACCTCAATTTTGATTCCAAAGAACATGGACTTAATTCAGTAGTAAGAGCCATCAATTCAACAATTCCACTCAATAAACATACAGGAAACATGCATTACACACCAGGCTCCAGAAATACAAGGAAGCATAGAGCCAGTCCCTGCATAAGATGATGGGGAAGAAAAACTAAGCAGCTGGCAATATTAACAGCCCTCCTTTATTCGAGCTAAGTGTTTTACTAAGTGATTTATAGGCCATGGGCCCCCATCCCAGACCCATATCTCATTTAATGTTGTCAACACCTCTTTGTGTTCCTTCTGAATACTCTCCCTATTTTACATATTATGAAAGTGAAACAACACATACAGGATCACACAGCCCCGTGACAAAGCTTGTACTCCAATAACTTGACTTCAAAGCTGGAGCCATTACATCCAAGATCACCATTGCCAAGTGCCACGGCAGACACCATCACAGAGGTGCGTGTTCAGAATGGGGGCCACTGCATGAGGAGGGTAATGAACTTGGGAGCTTCAGTCATCCATGTGTTCTGAAGTATGGAGAGAAATCAACAGTATTTGTGTGTGCATGTGTTGTAGTGGTGGGGTGTGTGTTCTATCCATGTGTGCATATCACTGTGAGAACAGGATTTGCAGGTGCAAAAATAATAGCATATGCAAAGGCTATTGGGATGGCTGGAGAACAGGGTGAGTGTGGCGACAATGATGCAGAGACAGAAAGGTGGTCAACCATCTGCAGCCAACCCTGGCCTATGGAAGAATAGGCCCAGTGCTCTGCTTAGTCTACACCCCTGACTTAAAGTTCAGCCAGGAGCTCAGGGGCTGGCAAGTGAGGAGCAGGCGCTCACCATCCAGGAGCAAACCAGGAGCAGCCAGCTCCACCAGCCATGAGGTTCGAGTGGGTGCAGAAACCATGAGATGCAGGTGCACATCCACCCTTTCCCTTATAAGGGCCAGGAAGTGGCCACCATTTTGATGAGGGAATGACACTAAAAAATGGAGCTAAGAGGCCCACTGGCTGCATTCATGGGGGATGACATCCACCAGGACCAGCCAGGAGAGACAAAGTCCTCACACAGCGCTCCCTGGAGCAGGGAGAGGTTTCCTGCCCAAACACGCATCTAGTCACCACTTCCACTTCCTCTCCCCCGCCCTCGACCCCGTGTGTCCTTGTCCTCTCCTCCTCTCTCTCCATAGCTTCTTCCTTGTCTACATTATTTTTCTGAGTGCCCAATATACAGTAAATACGGCTTGTGCTCAGCCAAGGGATTGTCATCTACACCCAATGTGAGGCATCACAGTCAGATGGGGAACAGATGCTCCCGCCCATTAAAATTTATATGAAAACCATAAATGTCTTTCTGACAAATGAAATCATAGAAGCCTCTGAAAACCTGAAGTCATCGTCCTGAGGAATTCAGCAGGACTGATGCCCAGTGGCAACAGGGTTTGCCATTTTGGTTTCGAATTGAAAACACAAACCCAGACAGACAAAAGCAAGTCCTTTGCAAATGATGTGTAGACTCTATAATCTTGTTTCCCACACTACAGAATTCAGGCCTTGAGCTCAGAAATTCAGAGCGAAGACACTATCATCATAATTATCACCCTGCAGAATTTTAGTAGGCATCCATCCATTGGTATGCTTGGATTATACAACTTAATACGTGATTTGGTGTCAAGTTTTATGTTTTGTTTTTATACCTTCAAATGTCCATGAGAAAACTATTTATTCAGTCTTTTACTCAATAAATCGTGTGGAAGGATTTATTAGGAATGGAACCAATGCTAGGCTCTGGGGAACACACATGAAAGTCGCAGAATCCATGCCCTTAATAAAGTCATAATCACATTTAGTACTGAAGTTTGCTCATCGAGGCCAATTCCTGCCAGCACAGATGGGCGAGATCTTATTAGTACTTCAGCTGGGGACAGGGGCATCTCTGAACCTGAGAAACTAGGCATGAGAGTCCCCCATTCCCCACCCGCCCTCCAACACAAAGGAATATATAAAGGAAAGGGTAGCTGTAGGCATTTAGCCTAGCAGCTAAGAGGCCCACGTTCCATAACAGAGTGCCTGGGTTCAATTTCCAGCTCAAGCTCCTGACTCCTGTTTCCTGCCAATGCAGACCTTGGGAAGCAGCAATGATGGCTCAAGTAACTGGGCCCATGCCACCCAAATGGGAAATTCTCCTCCTGGTTCCCAACTTCAGCCTCAGCCCAGACCTAACAGATGGGAGCTCTTTGTCTCTCTCCTTCCCTCCTTCTCTGTCTTTCCCACTACTGTTAAATAAATAAATAGAATTTTTTCTAAAGGAAAAGGTAACCAGAACACAACAGACAAATCCCCAAACAGCAGTTAGTATTTGATGTTTAGAACTCTGTCCGCTCTACAAACCTTTATTCCATTATTAAGTGATGATTCCATCAATGTCATATCCCCTAGGTATGGTTGTTAGTTCCTTTTAGGTTACAAGACACTGAGACTAGAAACTATTGTAAGAGAGGCAATGAACTATCTTGACAGCTGTCTTTCTGGGCTTCAAAGAAAACACAGATTTCACACAGGTTAACATACAAGGCCTACATCTTCATTGAGGGTCGGCTGCCAAGATTGGAAACTGTCTCAAGCCATTTAAATCTATTTCTTTTTAAATGGTGCTGGATGTTCTGTCTTAAGTGCAGGTGTCTTGAGACTCTATGGGATCTTGTGGTGGGATCAGAGTTAGGAAAGAGAAAGCTCTCAGAGGCTGACTCATGCCTTCTCCTCCTCCTTTCCACGTGGCCTCTCCAGGTCTTCTCCTTGCCGCGTACTTGTTTGCTTCTTTTCTCTCCACGCACCAGCTTCGTCTTCTCACTCCATAGCTCCATGTCCCTTATTCCAGCCAGAAGCACAAACTGACTCTCTCTCAGTCCCAATTCCATAGTCCCAGGGGGAAAAAAAAAGACATCTGATTGGCTCAGCTTGAATGAAACTGCTACCCTTTGGTCCAATCCCTTGAAGCCTGGAAGGCGGAGCCAGTGAAACAACATGGCTGCCACAGGGGAGTCCTAGAGTGTGAGAGAAGAGTGTTCTCGGGAGAAGAGGATTGCTGTGACCTGGGTAAACGCCACTTGAGGGATCTGCTGATCTTTGGCTTTCTGTCGTCCTCTGACTGTAGGCTTCCCCGCTCCTTGTCCTAGGCTCTGCGTTAGGGTGGCCCAGCTACTGACAGTCTATCGCACTCACCAACTTTCTCTCTTCTTTAACTCCCTTCCTCCGACTTCTTCTCTGTGAGTACCAATGAGTGATGCCTTCTACTCACCTCCTGTCCCTGTGTCACTTTGCTTCTGTGTCACTTTACTGCTGGCCTCTGAGCGAATGGACTCCACTCTCCCCGGAAGTTTGGAGTGGATGGTTTGTCAACCCCAACTGGCATGTAGCTCCCTGTGCGTCAGTCATCAGCTCATCAGTGCATCAATCCCCTGGTCCCATTGGCTATGGCAAAGGGTAGTAAGGTGACAAGGGTGCAGATCAGAAGCTACAAGTAAAGCACTGTCCACTTCGCTTTGCCCGGAAGAAAGCAGTTTGGCAGTTTTCCTTGAAAGGAACCATGAACCTCTAGCACTCAGGCTGTGAAAGACCAACTCAGTCCTCCAGTTAATCTCTGGACCCAAAATCAGCTCCTCAGGAATCTCTATGAGCTTTGTTTTTGAATAATGGCTAGTTAAGCATTCTGTATACATTGAATAAAATTAATGCAGTACTGTTCAATGTACTATTAAACTCTCAACTGTCATTTTAATAAATCTATTCTTTTCAAATGCTCACTTCTGAGAATCCTAAAGTAAAATAGACAGTTGATAGATTAGAGGGAAAAAATTGCTCACACATCAAAAAATCATTAAGATCTCAATATAACTTCTTGGTGACTAAGGCCTTACAATTATAATTCTGGTGCTAAAATTATGATTCTTCCTGTAAAATCCTCTATAAATTACTTATGTAAACACCAGAGACAAGCAGTACACAAATATCTACTCTCTCTCCTGCTCCACACCAAGAAGTATGTGCTACTTAAGATGAAATATTATAAGGCCTCAATTCTCATCATAAATTAAGGAGAAATGTAATACATAAACATTAAGTAAGAGGAAAGAATACTTTACAGACAACAAAAGAATATATCACGGAAAACCAATGGGAGTTTTAGAAAAAGACACACACATCATGTTACACAAAAGATCCTAAATATTTGGATCTCCTAGTGATGAGCTTCCAACTCATTTGTCACCTAGACCATCTAGTCGCAAGTGAGCATGGGCCTACGCTGGAGGTGCAGCTCCTCCAAGCCACAGAATCCACGGGAGCTTCCTTCATGTACGGATAGAGACATGATGGGGCTCCTTGGCGAGGGAAAACTCCATGAGAATTCTGGTGGCTTTGCTCTGGCTGACAGCCACAGAAGAGAAATCTCTCCTGCATGCTGCCTCATAAAGATCTGCCTTGGGGGCTCATTTGCACACCTGCAATGTAAAATTTTATTTTAAATGGAAAGGAAGCCCAGAGGGTGCTCCAGCATCATAAGCTCTTTCCGTAAGCAAGAGCACTGGTCGGAATCACTCTCCTGGTCAGGCCCAGAGGAAGCACCCCGGAGCATCCAGGCTCAGAAATCAAGCAGGAAAGTAACCTATCCGAGAAGAACTGTCAGCCTAGTTCTTGCAGTGAATGCAAACCCAGTTCAGAGACCCCTGCTGCCACAGGTCCTTCCCTCCCATCTAGTGTACAAAACAGCTCTTGCCAAGCAGGAGTCCAACATAAACCCCAAGATAATTTCTCTTGAGATGTAAAGCTGAAAAAAGCATTGTTAGCAAAGTCCAAACGTAGCACATGATATCCAGAAAATCTGGACTATGGGGATAAAGAAGTAGAATACATAAAAGTGGGAAAAACCAAGAAAAAAAAAAAGTGGGAAAAACCAACTAATTAATTACTATAAATTAAACTCAGAATTTCTAGGTTATCTTTTGAATAAACTATGGAAGTATGCTAATTAGATCCTGAGCCCCTCAATAGCAATTGTGTATTGGTGGTAGAACAACCCATTCCATGGGCAGGCATTTGGTGAAGCAATTAGGTTGCCTCCTCGGACACCCAAACCCCACGCTGGAGTACCTGGCCTCACATCCTGGCCCTACTGTCCATTCTAACTTCCTGCTAATACAAACCCTGGGAAGTAGCAGGTGATTGCTCAAGTGGCTTTGTCCCTGCCACCCATATGGGAGACCTGGATTGAATTCCAGGCTCCTGGGTTCAGCCAGGCCCAACATTGGCTGCTGGAGACATTTAAGAAGTAAATCAGTGAATGGGAGAGCACTCTGTCTATCTCTATGTCTTTGTCTTTCAAATAAATGTTTAAGATATAATTAATTTAAAAAGATCTTCTCCAAAACTTAATGACTTAAAATGGCAATTTATTAGCTTATGACGCTATGGGGCATCAACGCAAGCTAGGCACAAATAAGGGTTCTTTGTCCTGTTCTCATCTGTTGCTTGCTCACAAGGCAACTACCAGCTAGCAGTTCAGCAGGGACTGGATAATGCACAACGGCCTTGCTCCTGTGACTGGGGGTGGGAGGAATTTGTGGCCATTTACTGCAATCTACACAAGCACAGAAACATCTTAATGAGCACCATCCTCCCTAGCACCTAGTATAGGCCTTGGCATGCAGAGAGGATATTTCTAGTCCATTGTTAAATGAATAAATGAATACGCAAGCCTTTGGTTGCCAACTAGATAAAAGAGGAATTTCAAAATTCAAACTGCCAGTGCTTCTTTTAAAATTAGGCTACTGACATCTTAATCAGCTCCACAGTTAACACCACTATCCTTGCCTTTTTCTCCGCTCACATTGGCATGAAAACTTGTTTCTCCAAATAACTCAGCTGGGATGAGGCTAATTTTGACACCTCTTGAAAAATTGTGCTAGTTCTCCAAAACAGCTTCTATTATCACCTAGTAACACCGAACATAGTAGATATGATTCTATAAACTGCACACGAACATAACCCTGATATTCGACAACATATGGAAGTATGCACAGTCGCAATCCACTCACTCAACCACAATCCACCACCAGAAAGAATACAGGGTTATTCACAGTATCCACAAACTGGGGAGCCATCTTCTGCAGAATCTGTCTAGGAAAAGCCCCCAGAAATGCCCACTGCATAAGCTCTTCCTCTTCCGTCCCCATCAGCACACTCCCCTCCTTGCATGACAAGTAGCACATGTCTGCAGCTCAGTGGCTTCTCAGCCTTTTTCTCACCTCTAGGCTGAGGGGTCTGACAGCCGTGCTGCGTTTCACGTTCTGTCCCATGCGGTCCAAGCTGGCAACAGCTCTGCCAGTACAAAATGCTCACGAGCCTGTGAGCCTGCTGCTTGTCGGAGGGATTTGCTCCCTTCGGCAAGAGGTTCATCCACAGATCTCGCAGGTAATCCCATCTCTATTTTTGCTTTCACTGAGCTGGCCGAGGGACACACCCTTAAGGGCCTTCCTCTCTCTGCGTTGATTGAGGGATCTGTGTGCTACACCCTCCAAAGTGGCTGTTTTGTGATTGCATTCTCAGACCTTTTGATCTTCCTAAGGGATCCGAAAAGGATTGTACAGCCCCACCCTGACAGTATGCTTTGTCTGTCAGGGCATACTCTCCTAACAATCAACCTCTCCATTTTAGTCCCTGATGCAATCTGCGTAGGTGGTGGAGTTCCCAAATCATCAACTCCTTGTTGCTTTTTGTTGAACAATTATGTTGCTTCACTTGTGTTTTACTATAAGCTTAAAAAAAAAAAAAAAAAAAAAAAAAAAAACAGGCCACACCTTCAACACTTTGCTTGGAAATATCCTCAGCTAAACCTCCAAGTTCATTGTATACCAGCTCTACTTTCTATATAAGCACAAGTCACAATTCTGCAAACCCCCCTCCACTATATAATACATTTCCATTTTCCTTCCACTTACAATAACAAATTCCTCATTTCCTTCTGAATCCTCATTAGAAGTGCCCTTAATCTCATTAGAAGTGCATTGTGGTTTAATGTATAAAGCCACTGACTGTTATGCCAGCAACTTATATGGGCACTGGTCTAAGTCCCAGCTGCTCCACTTCCAATTCAGCTCCCTGCTGATGTACCTGGGAAAACAGTGGAAGACAGCCCAAGTATTTGGGCCCATGCACCCATGTGGGAGACCTGGAAGAAGCTCCTGGCTCCTGGCTTTGGCTTGGCCCAGCCCCAGTTGTTGCAACTATCTAGGGAGTGAATCAGAGGGAAGATTAACACTCTCTCTCTCTCTCTCTCTCTCGCTCTCTCTCTCTGAGTGTGTGTGTTTCTGGCTCCTGGCTTTGTCCTGGCCCAGCACTGGCTGTTGCAGCCACTTGGGGAGTAAATCAGCAAAGGGAATCTCTCTCTACCCCTGCCTCCTGCCCCATCCCTCTTTCAAATAAGTAAATAAATAATTTCTTAGATCTAGATTTCTATTAAAAGTCTGTTCATAACTATTTAGATATTCTCCTAGATGCCTTGTCTGATCCCTCACTGGCAGAAATTTTCTCTCCTCTCTCTCCTCTCTCTCCCCTCCCCTCCCCTCTCTCCTCTCCTCTCCCCTCTCCCCTCCCCTCCCCTCTCTCCTCTCCCCTCCCCTCTCTCCTCTCCTCTCCCCTCTCCCCTCCCCTCTCCCCTCTCCCCTCCCCTCTCCCCTCTCCTCTCCCCTCTCCTCTCCCCTCTCCTCTCCCCTCTCCCCTCCCCTCTCCTCTCTCCTCTCCCCTCTCCTCTCCCCTCCCCTCTCCTCTCCCCTCTCCTATCCTCTCCTCTCCCCTCCCCTCTCCCCTCTCCCCTCCCCTCTCCTCTCCCCTCCCCTCTCCCCTCCCCTCTCCTCCCCTCTCCTCTCCTCTCCTCTCCTCTCCTCTTTCTTCCTTCCTTCCTTCCTTCCTTCCTTCCTTCCTTCCTTCCTTCCTTCCTTCCTTCCTTCCTTCCTTCCTTCCTTCCTCCTTTCCTTCCCTTTCCCTTTCCCTTTCCCTTTCCCTTTCCTTTCTTTTTCAGTGAGAAGCAGAGAGAAAGACAGACAGAGCTCCCGTCCTCTGGTTTACTCCCCTGTGCCCCGAGTAGCCAGGGCTGAAGCTGGGATCTGGATGTGGGGACTGCTCCCAGAGACTGCATTAGTGGGAAGCTGGAGTCAGGAGCCAGAGCCAGAACTTCAGCCCAGGCACTCAGACATGGAACAGGGCACCAGGCTAAACACCCGCTCCTGCCAGCAAAGGCTTTAGCGTCCATGTCCTACCCTCAGTCTGTTTAAGGCAGTCCAGCAGCTTTGGGGTCTGTCAACATAGAGCCACTTCAACATTCTCAGCCACATTATATTGGCGACAGCAGCCCCTGACTTTCAGCTACCAAAATCTCTATCCGTTTTCTGGTGAGGCTCTGCATAGGGGTGGGGAAGTTTTTATTTTCTCCCAAAGGCCATCCGGATACCTATAACATCATGTGTGGGCCATACAAAATCGTCAGCTTAGAAATTAGCCTGCTATAGATTTATTGAACTTCCAGTCCCACGTGTGGTTGCCTTGGCAGGGCCAGACCAAATCACATCTCAGCCTCCAGACAACCCACGGGCCAGACCTTCCCAGTCCCTGCACATCACCAGAAATGGAGGGGCTGCTGACAACACGAGTTTATTATTGCACAGTTCTACTGGTCACAAGTCTGAGTGTCCTGAGGTGTTGGAAGAGCTGCTTCCTTCTGAATGCTCTTGGGGTGTCTGCTTCCTTGCTTCTCCCCGCTCCTCAAGGCCACTCCCCAGCCCTTCACTTGGGGTTCCTTCCTCCGCCTGCCCAGCCGGCAGCAGCGGGTCCAGTCTTTTTCACATTGCATCTCCCTAGCCTCTCTCTCGGGCCACAGCCAGGTAATCTTCCCATCTCAAGGTCTATACCCTGAAAACCACCTGCCAAGTCCTTTGTGCTTCATAAGGGAACGTGTTCACAGGTTCTGGGGACTGGGACATAGATGCTTCTGGGAAGCTGTTACCCGCTACCACAGCAAGAAACTTCTACTCTGGGTAAGCTATTATTCCGGTCGTAGCAATGACAGCCAAATTGTTTTCCTAACGAACACAATCCCCTTGTCAGCTTTATGTTTTGAGTAGTAACAGGTCCTGCCTTGTTAAAGTACTAGCCAAAGGGCAGGACAAGGTAAAAGAACACTGAGAAAGAGAGATAATAAACAGTGCCCGACATAATCTACTTATACCTCACTTTATATAAGAATTACCTGAGGGGCCAATGCTGTGTCGTAGTAGGCTAAGCCTCTGCCTGCAGTGCCGGCATCCCATATGGGCACCAGTTTGAGTCCTAGCTGCTCCACTTCCAATCCAGCTCCCTTCTAATGGCCTGGGAAAACAGTGGAGGATGGTCCAAGTACTTGGGCCCCTGCACTCACATGTAGACCTGGAAGAAGCTCTTGGCTCCTGGCTTCAGATTGGCCCAGCTCTGGCCTTTGCAGTCATTTGGGGAGTGAACCAATGGATGGAAGACTTCCCTCTCTGTCTCTCTCTCTATCTGTAATTCTGCCTCTCAAATAATATATCTTAAAAGAGAAAAGAATTACCTGAGATCGTATGCATAATGATAACTACTATAAACTGATTATGCTTTAAATACACAGGAAGAACCTAGTATGGATAAGCATCTGTAAAGGGAGCAGCATTTTATAAAGTGCATAATACGTATCACCTAACATACCATTTTTAATATGGATTTTTACACAGTTTTAACAAAGTAGGACATCAGTATAAAATATAAACATATTACATATCTGCTCTTTATTTTTGAATGTGTGAGACAATAGACTTTGCTGTTGTACAAAATTCAAAATATTGTTCTTCATAGAGTACATAATAAATGTCTCTTTATTACTAGGAACACTCAATTCTGCAAGAAGCAGCAAGAGAAACAAGTAGGGTTGCTGAAACCCTCAAATGTAAGAGAGCTGTATGAGATGTACTCAGAGTCACAGATGATGAGTCATGAACAGCTTGTGAAAATTAGGAAGATTCTTAAGATATGTTCACTATAAAGAGTAAGTCAGTAGCCTGTCAGAGCTGTAAAAACAGGATAAGTGGGATGCGTGGTGGAGCAAGCAGTAGTCTCACTTGCAGGTTTTAAAAGGTTGGAAAAACCAAGTCTTAAGGCTTGATTATGCTATCATTGAGCTGGCAGCTATAGAACCCCAAAACTGACCACTCCTTGGTGGTACCCATAATGCATCCAACCTGGTCCCAGTTATGCTTTCAATAGGAAACACACATCAAATCCTTAGCTGACTGGTTGGCAAGATGGTACACTCCCTCCGTGGTCAGGTGTAACCGTCCCTGTGCCTTGCTGATAAAACAAGGGTGTATATTGGCACCAAGTGCTTTTCTCCGATTGCTACTCAAACTCCAACTTGGTCATTGTAGCCACATCAGCAGTAGGAACACTAATGTGGCTGAAAGGTACAGAAACAGTGCACAACGCAGGGTTCCAGCAGGGCGGGCAGTCCTTGTACCCTATCCTGAGTGTGCAGCCAGCCCCGTCTGTTTCCCTGTGTTTCTTTCCATGTTATTACATTTATTAGATATATTTCATAAACTTTGTGAGTTGAGTATCATAATTCATTCCATGAGTCTTTCCAGGCTCTGGGATAGCTTGGTTGGTGTTGTTCTTGGAGGTAATTATTGTACAACAGAATAAAATCATATAGGAGATAAAGAGGTGGCAGGAAGGGGGATGGTAAGGGAGAACCCTCAGATGGAGAGATCCCTGGGCTGAATCCAAGGGCTCCTACTGTCAGAAGGGAACTTTTAAGACTGAGGTCGGCACTTGAATTCCCTCCCTCAATGGCTATACTTCTATTCAGCCACAAAGAGCAAATCAGAAAGCAAGCTTGACTCTCCCCTCTCCTTCCTTCCTCACATTTGATGAATAACAAAGTCCTCTGGATGGCACCTTGAGGGGCAGGTGCTTCACCAAGCAATTAAGACAACCGTGTCCCATGTCAGAGTGCTTGGGTTCAATACCCAGCTCTGGCTCCTAACTCTGGCTTCCTGCTTGTGCAAACCTGGAGACAGTGATAATGGCTCAAGTAATTAGATGTGGCTTCAGGCCACATTCAGCCGTGGTCATCAAGGATGTTTGCAGAGTGACCAGTGGATGGGAGCTTGTACTATCTTTCTATCTCCATCTCTCTCTGCCTCCCAAATAGTCACATAAAAGTATGTTTTTATTTAAAATATTTTTTTTTAATTTTTTTGACAGGCAGAGTGGACAGTGAGATAGAGAAAGACAGAGAGAAAGGTCTTCCTTTTGCCGTTGGTTCACCCTCCAATGGCCACCGCGGCCAGCGCGCTGTGGCCAGTGCACCACGCTGATCTGATGGCAGGAGCCAGGTGCTTATCCTGGTCTCCCATGGGGTGCAGGGCCCAAGCACTTGGGCCAAATACACACTCATATCAAAAAATAGATCTTGGGGTCAGCATTGTGCCACAGTGGGTTCAGTCACCACCTGTGACACTGCCATCCCGTATCAGAGTGCTGGTTCAAATCCCTGTATCACATCTCTGCTTCTGATCCAGCTCCCTGCTAATGTGCCTGGGAAGCGGCGGATGATGGCCCAGCTATTTCAGTTCTTGCCACCTACATAGGTTTGACCAGGCCTGACTATGTCAGTCATTTGGGGAGTGAACCAACAAATAAAAGTGCTTCTATGCATTTTCAATCTCAATCTCAATCTCAATCTCTCTCTCCCCTCTCATGCTACATTTTAAATAAATACATTTTTTAAAAAATAATAGGTCTTGACTTTTTGCACCTCTATTTTCCCTTAATGTCCCTACTCCAAACCTCTTCCCTCTCCCCTCTGAGTCTTAGCAAATGCTCCTGATGAGTCTCTCTGATTTCCCAGACCACAGAGTTGTTTTGAAACATAAATTCCATCTTGGCCTTCCCTGGCTCTGAGCTGTTTGCTGGCTCCCTTTGCCGTCAGGATGAAGACCACAACAGTTTCAAAGTTCCCTGAGTCCCCATGACGCCCCTCTTTCCAGTCCCGTGTCCCTCCAGGTTCCTGCTGCCTCTCTTTCAGTCTGGCTCAAGTCCTCAGACCTCCCTTCAATTACAGATCACATCACGGTCTTTCCACCTTCACTTTCAGCATCCTTTTACTTTCACACTCCTTTCCCACCTCCTCCAACTTAATTTATTTTTTAATTTATTTTCAAGGCACAGACAAACAGAGAGAAAGAGGTCAAAATCTTCCATCCACTGGTGTATTTCCCAAATGCCCACAAAAGTAAGGGCTGGGCGAAAGTCAAGAGTCCAGAAATCAATCCGTGTCTCCCATGTGGGTGGCAGGAACCCAAGTAGTTCAGCCATCACCTGCTGCTTCCCAGGGTGCACATCAGCAGGAACCTGAAATTGGAAGTGGAACCAGGACTTGAACTCAGGTATTACAATATAGGATGAGGGTGTCCTAGCCAAAAAACCACAGTCCCCAAGGCAAAGCTGGGGCCCCTGATGTATACCCAGGGATTTCTGTATCAAGGTCAACACATATTTATTGAGGATTCATTGGCTATTCGAGGTATTAAGGATGTAGCAATTACAAAATAGTTCCCACTATCATGCAATTTAAATTCCCCTGTATTAGCCTAGGTAATTGTTGGATAATGTCCATTTCCCCTCTACTCGAGAGGTTCCATGGGGGCAGGCACATGCAGATCTACACACTGTTCCATCCCAACACCTTCCACATGCCAGGCACTGAGTCGATGCTCAGTAAATATCTGTTGAACAAATGTTCCTTCACAGCCAACATTTCCTATAAAACAATCACACTTCACCACTCACATGTGGTCTCTGCCCCAGGACACACTTTTTCAAGGGCTTCAGGCAAGGGTAAAGCTTGTTTCAACAGTGCTGACCCTTTGGGAAAATAGCTTATTCACAGAATGATTTGCAGAGCCCTTTCTTAAATGGTATATATGACATCCAGACAAAAGAAACAGAGGTGGCATTCCTGGCCACATTTTTTTTATTTGACAGGTAGAGTCACAGACAGTAAGAGAGAGACAGAGAAGAAGGTCTTCCTTCCGTTGGTTCACTCCCTAAACAGCTGCTATGGCCAGCACTGCGCCGATCCGAAGCCAGAAGCCAGGTGCTTCCTCCTGGTCTCCCATGCGGGTGCAGGGCCCAAGCACTTGGGCCATCCTCCATTGCCTTTCCGGGCCACAGCAGAGAGCTGGACTGGAAGAGGAGCAACCGGGACAGAATCCGGCACCCATGTGGGATGCCAGTGCCGCAAGGCAGAGGATTAACCAAGTGAGCCATGGCACCAGCCCCTCCTGGCCACATTTTTCAGATGTGGAAACCAAGGCTCAGAGACCTTCTGAAAGTCACACGCTAGCAAGTGACAACATAAAGGCTAATGCCTTGAGTCTTGTTTCTTCTTTCTTTTCTGGTTTTTATTTGTTTGTTTTGGTTTTTTGGTGATTCTCCTGGTTGCTACTTTTCAAAAAATTTTATTTGTTATACAAGGTTCATGTATTTCATAAATGGAGATTTAGGAACATGGTGACACTCCCCCCCTCACTTTCCCGCCCACCAATGCTCCAACTCTTCCTCCTCCTCCCTCTCACATTCCTACTCTTAGTTTTTATAAGGATCTATTTTCAGCTTATCTAATGATCATATAGTTACCCTACATTAAGTAAAAGAGTTCACTAAATAGTATTAAGAAGGAAAAAAAAAAAGAGTGACCAATGGAACAGAATAGAAAAATCCGTTTTTTTTTGGTGTTTTTTTTTTTTTTTTTTTTTTTTTTTTTTTTTTTTGACAGGCAGAGTGGACAGTGAGAGAGAGAGACAGAGAGAAAGGTCTTCCTTTTGCCGTTGGTTCACCCTCCAATGGCCGCTGTGGCCAGCGTGCTGCGGCCAGTGCACCGCGATGATCCGATGGCAGGAGCCAGGTGTTTCTCCTGGTCTCCCATGGGGTGCAGGGCCCAAGCACTTGGGCCATCCTCCACTGCACTCCCTGGCCACAGCAGAGAGCTGGCCTGGAAGAGGGGCAACCGGGACAGAATCCAGCGCCCCGACCGGGACTAGAACCCAGTGTGCCGGCGCCACAAGGCGGAGGATTAGCCTATTGAGCCGCGGCGCCAGCCAGAAAAATCCATTTATGCATCTATTTCCATCTTATCCTTGACAATGGAGCTAAAATCAATCCCTGGAGCAAGGGAAATCTCTTCACGAGATGGTGCTGGGCAAACTGATCTCCACATTCAGAAGTATGAAACTAGACCCATACCTTACACAATAATCTACTCAAAATGAATCAGTTACCTACATCTACAACCTGATACAATCAGATTATTAGAGAATATTGGGGAAACTCTGTAAGACATTGAAATAGGCAAAGATTTCTTGGAAAAGGCCCCAGAAACACAGGCAATCAAAGCCAAAATTGACAAGTTGGATTATGTCAAGCTGAGAAGCTTTTGCACTGCAAAAGAGACACTCAGCAAAGTGCAGAGGTGACTGACAGAATGGGAGGAAATATTTGCAAACTATGCAACTTACAAAGGGTTAACATCAAGAATCTATGAAGAGCTCAAGAAATTCAACAACAAAGCAAACAATCCAGTTAAGAAATGAGCAAAGGACTTGAACTGGCATTTTTCAAAACAGGAAATCCAGGGCCAGCACTGTGAAGAAGGTCTGTAAAGAAGCTCCTGACTCCTAGCTTTGGATGGGCCCAGCTCTGACCATTGCAGCCATTTTGGGAGTGAATCAGTGGATGGAAGATCTTTCTCTCTGATTCTCCATCTCTCTCTCTTGCTTTCTATAACTCTGCCTTTCAAATAAATAAATAAATCTTTTTTTTTAAAGAGTAGATACTCTACTAGTTACCTTAGATCAGGGAAAACATATGATATATGTCTTCTTGGGACAAGCTTGTTTCACTAAGTATACTGGTTTCCAGTTGCATCCATCTTGTTGTAAAAGACAGGATTTCATTATTTTTTCTTTACAGCTGAATAGTACTCCATAGTGTATATATACCATAATTTCTTTATCCAGTCAACAGTAGATGGACATCTTAGATATAGTGAATTGTGCTGCAATGAACATGGGGGTACAGATAACTCTTTCAGATGCTGATTTCTTTTGGTTTGGGCAAATTCCCAAGAGTGGGATGGCTGGATCATATGGTAGGTCTATATTCAGATTTCTGAGGTATCTCCATAGTGTCTTCCACAGTGGCTGCACCAGTTTACATTCCCACCGACAGTGGGCCAGGGTATCTTTTTCCCCACATCCTTGCCAGCATTTTTCATTTGTTAATTTCTGTATGAGAGCCATTCTAACTGAAGTGAGGTGAAACCTCATCATGTTTCTGATTCGCATTTCTCTGAAGGCTACTGATCCAGAGCATCTCCTCAAATGTCTGTTGGCCCTTTGGATTTCCTGTTTCATTTTGTTTTTAAAGATTTATTTATTTATTTTAAAGACAGAATTACACAGAGGGAGGAGAGGCAGAGAGAGAGAGAGAGAGAGAGAGAGGTCTTCCATCCGCTGGTTTACTCTCCAACTGGCCACAATGACTGGAACTGTGCTGATCCAAAGTCAGGAGCCAGGAGCTTCTTCCAGGTCTCCCACAGGGGTGCAGGGTCCCAATGACTTGGGCCACCTGCTGCTGCAATCACAGACACATTAGCAGAGAGCTGGATTGGAAGTGGAGCAGCTGAGACTGGAACTGATGCCCCTATGTGATGCTGACACTGCAGGCAGCAGCTTAACCCACTATGCCACAGCACTGGCCCCTCTGGTTTCTACTTTTAAAAATCTGTTCCCGCAGTGGGTTAATGCCCTGGCCTGAAGCGCTGGCATCCCATATGAGTGCCGGTTCTAGTCCCAGCTGCTCCACTTCCAATCCAGCTCTCTGCTATGGCCTGGGAAAGCAGTAGAAGATGACCCAATCCTTGGGCCCCTGCACCCGTGTGGGAGACCAGAGGAAGCTCCTGGCTCCTGGCTTCAGATCGGTGTAGCTCCGGCCGTAGCAGCCATTTGGTGAGTGAACCAGTGGACGGTAGACCTTTCTTTCTGTTTCTCCTTCTCACTGTCTGTAACTCTCTCAAATAAATAAATAAAATCTTTAAAAAAAAAAAAAAAAAAAAAAAAACCTGTTCCTGTTCCAAGCTCTCTCCCTTCTGAATGAGATAAAGTCTCATTCAGATGGTAGGTTATCAAAATAAAGGGACTTTAAGCCTTTGGCTGCTGAGCAGATCATCATTGTAGTCTCTTTTGGGGGACGATGAATTTTTCCTTAAATTTAGCATCTAGGCAAGTGCAACAGTCAAGGGAGAAGACAAATAGGGAGAGTTCTGTCAGCCATGAGCCCAGTCCATCTGGCAGAGGCCATCTGAGATAATACGGTGCCTCATGCCTGCATCTGTGGAGTGCTCACTGATAAAACCTGAGTGTGGCTTTAAATAAACAGTGAGCAGGAAAAGTCAGACATGCCAGGGGCTTCCCATGTAACTTACAACCAATGTGGACTATTTGCCAAGAACAAGGAAGCCTTCAAAATCAATACGTCCATGGAAATATTCAAAGAAATCAAGCAAACATCCATGACTGAGGTTTCTGATCCAAGCCAGCAGAATAGAGGTCTTTACCTCCCCACCTTCCAAAAAAGGAAAGGTGATCTATGATGTAAAAGAAGCCTCTTTAGGTTAGAAATCTCATGGATTTCTGGGATTAAAGGGAGTAAGTAGATAGATTGTACTGGTGGACAAAACAGAGCAGCTCAGAATGTGTATCAGGAAAAGTTATAGCTAAGGCTGGAACCCTTCTGAGGGGCTCCAGGTTCAAAGCCAGCAGGAACACAGAACGGGAATGGGGAGAGGCGCAGAAAGCGGAATGTTGAAGCCCTGCAGGAGCAGCTGGGGAGCCAGGCTGCGTCCTCACGTTACCTCGGAGGACAGCTCTCAGCTAGACCATCGCTCCTGGGCACGAACAGAGCTACACTTGCTGGAGGAAGAGGGCAATCAGCTACAGGAGGACCAAGCCTGCGGCTGCGCGCTAGACCTGCAGCGAGCCCCCGCCCTTTGGCCTGCCTTGCATTCCTTCCTTTCTTTTGGAACCTCATTTTTTTGCTCTGGGGAACACTCATATTGCATTGATTACAGTTCAGTCAGTCAAGAATTGTGGGCCAAAGGGCCTTCCTGTCATAGCCAAGAGTGGACACCTAACTCAAGTGGGGGCAACCACATCCTCGCTCTAATGGACTGACCAAAGTTTATTCTCTCTCCAATCCAATTGCTCTGAAAAAACTGTTGGGTCATAATCCATGGTTGCTGCCTGGAGGCAAGTCCCTGGAGGGTTCTGGGTCCTGTGAGCCCTAGTTCCCATCCTGCCCCGAGCCTGGCTCCTCTGTTTTTCCCTAGATTTTATATACTACCCATTACCTTTCCTGTTAAGGTTCTCGTGCATCCAAAGACACATGATTGATACAAAGACCAAGAGTTGTGCTCTTACTGTTTAGTAATTGCCTCTTCCTTGTCTATAGCCAAAGCTGCCCATCCACACCCACTGGCTCCAGGCTGACAAAGAAAGCTTCCATTCAAAGGAGCCAAGGACCTGCACAACAGTGGAAAAGCAATGGCACAAAATGTCAAGACCAAGATGACCAAACAAACTATCCAATCTCAAAAACACCCCGCTAAATGACAAGAACATGACCTAAAAAGGAACTTTAATTAATACATCCAGAGAGAGTTAATACAATAAGGCTTTTGAAACCTGGGGCAGCCTTCAATAAAACAAGATCAAAAATATGATAACTAAATATTTTTAAAAGTCTACACGAAATAGTCAAGGAGATCTCCAAGAGTATAGAAAGAAAAGCCAAAGAAATGAGAAATGTAAGCAAAATATTAAGAGTCCTACAGGGAACTTGTCCAGAAAATATTCTGCATCTGAGTTTCAGAAAGAGAAAACAGTGAAAATACAAGAGAGAAGAATAGGAAATAAATAGCAAAATAAAATCTCCCAGAGCTGAGAAAGATATATGGCTTTTTAGATTACAAAGATTCAGCAAGTACGGTGCAAAGAAATGGAAAAGCCCTACACAAGCATGCATCTTTGTGAAATTTCTGAATACCAAGGACAAAGGGAAGATCTATTTGTCCTGAGACAAAAAATTAAAAATGAAGGTTAACTATGAAGGAGTAAGAATCATACTGGTGTCACATGTATCAGCGACAATGGATGTTAGGAAACAGCTCTCAGCATTCTAAGGAAAAACAATTTGAACCTCATACTCCGCACACAGCCAAACTCTCAATGAACGATGAGGTTAAAAGGGTGACACTGTCTCACATAAAAGAATTCAAAAAATTACTTCCCACTCAATCCTTTGGAAAATAAATTCCTTTAAAATTAACCAGCAAATCAAAAGACAATAAGGAATCCAAGAATAAAAGGGAAGCATGGGATTCAATAAGCAGGGAACCCAATTCAGTAGCTCCATTAAGGAAAAAAAAAAAAAAAACAAGTTCAGGATAACAATTATGCAAAAGCTTAGGAAAGAGCTGGTACAACATAAAATGATATTTCAGAGAGATTTGAAAGTAAGTCCTCAGGAAGTAAGGTCACATCAGTAGTCAGACTAAGCATGTGAACTGTCTTGGTGACGGTGTGAAATTAGATGCTTCGTTCTCCCACAAGAGAAAAGGACAAATAGAACCCTAGGGGGAAAAATGTAGAAGGGTTCAGAAAAATGACAAACCCAAATGAAGCTAAAATGCAGCATGACTTTGAGTCATCGAGAGAGTGAAAAGAAAAGGAAACAAAAGGAAATCCTTTTGACCTTGATTCTTGGAACACTCTACGTGGTGTAGTTAAGTTTTGTGCCATATGACATTTCTTTCCCATTGTATGTTGATGTTCTACGTGAAATAGTTCCATGACTCATAATATTGTAAACGTAAGTGTTGTTATAAATGTTCCAATCATGAAAAGTCAACAGAAATACACTAGAAACCCACAGACATGAAGTCCAGCGTGGTGACTTAGTCTCAGGAAAGCACCTATTTCTACACTGTAGTTCAAGGAATACAACTTTGTCCCCCGTTCCACAAAGCCCCTCAAATCTGTAAAATTGCAACCCCAGCCCTCTTGACTCTTATGCTAATCATTTCCTTGGCCACTTTGTCATTTTACCACCCAAGAGGACATCTCTAGCCATTACAGCTGATAACCGTCGTGATGATTTTTTAAGTTGATGTCTTTCAATGCTTTGCTAAATATTACTTACAGGTTTACCTACATCCCTTTTTCTTTTTTTCTCATTTTTATTTTTCTCTTTTTATTTTATCAAAGACAGAGTTACAGAGAGAGAGGGAAAGACAGAGATCCTCCACATGTCGGTTCATTCCCTAAATGGCTGCAAGGCTGGGGCTGGGCCAGATCGAAGCCAGGAGCCAGGAGCTTCATCTAGGTCTCCTACGTGCATGCAGGGGTCCGAGACTTGGGTCATCCTCTGCTGCTTTCCCAGGCCACAGCAGAGAGCTGGATCGCAAGTGGAGCACCTAGAATTTGAATGGCACCCATATGGAACCCTGGCATCACGGGCAGTTTTACCTGCTATGTCACAGTGCTGGCCCCTCCTTTCTTTTTCTTACACTCTATCAAAGGTTTTTTGCACTCTGGGCCTTGCTGAGGGTACACCCATGATACACCTCTGCACATTTGTCATCTCCGTATCCTAGTAAATGGGCATTTGGACCCAGGGCCAGCCACGGTCAGGCACAGGTTCTAGGACCAAAGGAGACAGAAAATAATGTGTTCCCCTTCCCTTTTTGAATTGTAACTGCTTTATTGAGATGAAAGTCACATTCCTTGCAATTGACTCACCTACTGTGTACACTTCAAATGTTGTAGTATACTCAGAGTTGTGCATGTGTTCTGTAGCCAATTTTAGAACCATTTTCTCATCTCAAAAAGAAACCCCAAGCCCTCTAGCCATCACCCTCCAATCCTCAGCCTTTCCCCGCCAGTCCTAGGCAACCACTCATCTACTCGCTGTCTCTATGGAGTTGCCCATCATGCATGCTTAACTTACAGTGAAGGGAACTGTACAAAGTGTAGTCTTTGCTAACTGGCTTCTTTGCATACACACGATGTTTTCAAGGTGGCGAGGAATTCCTTCATCAGGAGTCACTAAACATCAGCTTTCTGCCCTTTTCTGATGTTAAAGGATGTTGAGTCCCAAGGCCTGGAGTTATTCATTCATCAGGGGTTGCAAAATGGTGATATTCTAACTGTGTCATTTCTTTCACATTTATCAGCTCAACCGCTTCCAGAAAGTTACTCCCCCTCTTTTACGATGTGGTTTTCTAGTAGTAAAGTTCAAGTAGGGAAAGCAGGATACATGCTTGATCCTTTCCCATTGCTGATGAACTTTCAGGATACCAAACTAATTGTCTCTCATCCTCCCATGTAATCCATCATGTTTAAATATATATATGTTTATATACATACATGAGGGCTGCTGCTGTGGTGTAGAGGGTTCTGGCATCCCATGTGAGTGCCAGTTCGGGTCCTGGCTGCTCCACTTCTGATCCAGCCCCCTGCTTTAGTGCTCCTAAGAAGGTAGTGGAGGATGGCCCTAGTCCTTGGAGCTCAGCTACCAACATGGGAGACCAAAAATAAGCTCCCGGCTTCTGGCTTTGGCCTGGCCCAACCCTTGCCATTGCAGATATTTGGAGAGTAAAGCAGCAGATGTAGGATCTCTCTCTCTCTCTTTCTCTCCCTCTTTCCCTCTATCTTTGCCTTTCAAATGAACAAATATTTTAAAAAGGAATATACAAGTATAATATATAAAGAAAGAGTGGATTTGAATATATTTGGAAGGCTTTGAGTCCAACTAGCATTCTTTTTTCAAGCTCAAATTGTCCCATCTTTTGCCAGTAGGAGCTTCTTCAGGTTGGCTCCTGAGTGTTTTTGCCATGACTCTGCATATACCCAACAGTGTCAGAAAAACAGTACTGATATTACTGCCACAATATTGAAAACAGTTAATCTTTTTTGGCTTATGTTCTCCCACTCTTGCCCTGTTTTCTGTTGTTAATAATGGTACATACATGGGGGAGGGGAGCTGGTGCTGTGGCATAGCGGGTAAAGCTGCTGCCTGAGGGGCTGGCATCCCATATGGGTGCCCGAACGAGTCCTGGCTGCTCCACCTCTGATCCAGCTCCCTGCTGATGCTCCTAAGAAAGCAGCGGAAAACAGCCCAAGTGCTTGGGCCCCTGCACCTACTTGGGAGACGCCGGCGCACCGCGCTGATCCGAAGCCAGGAGCCAGGTGCTTCTCCTGGTCACCCATGCGGGTGCAGGGCCCAAGCACTTGGGCCATCCTCCACTGCACTCCCTGGCCACAGCAGAGAGCTGGCCTGGAAGAGGGGCAACCGGGACAGAATCCGGTGCCCTGACCAGCACTAGAACCCGGTGTGCCGGCGCCTCAAGGCAGAGGATTAGCCTAGTGAGCCCCGGTGCCAGCCTATGTATGTAATCTTAAATAGGAAAGTCAACAATGTAAAGATAGCAACTCAATTATATCTAAATTTTTGTTTAATCCCTGAATTGTTCAATTACCTCTATATTTAATCTGATTTCAGTTTTTCAAAAAATAAAAATATCAGGAGAACTAGACAAACTGGTTCTAAAGGAAACAAGGGTGAGTGTCCTATGAAAAGAAAATGGAAGACATTAAAAGAGGGGGTAGGCGCTCAGCGCGGTGGTTAAGACACCACTTGAGATGCTCACGTCGCATGCCCAAGCGCTTGGGTTTGAATTCCAGTTCCACTCCTGATCCCAGTTCACTCTAATGCACACCCTAGGAGGCTCAGGTGGTGGTTCAAGTGCTTGGGCCCCTGCATCCATGTGGGAGACCCAAATGAGGTTCCTGGTTCCTGGCTTTGGCCTGGCCCGATCCCAATTATTATAGGCACTGGGGAGTAAACCAGTGGATGGGAGACCTGTTGCTCTTTCTGCCTTTCAAATACATAAATACATTTTTTAAAAAAGAATGACCACAGGTGCTGGAAGAATTATCCTATGACATGTTTTAAACTAGTTAGCACAAGAAGGAAAGACATCTCACGAAATTCCAAATAGATAGGGGAATTTTATACAAGATAAAGGTAGGATTTCAAAACAATGGGAGAAGATAGGTTACTCAATAAGTAAGGTTGGGACCAGTGGTTATCCACTTAGAAGAAAGCAACGCTAGACTTTTCCCTTGTATTGAAATAAATTCCAAGCAGATCAAAGATTTAATAGTGAGAGAAGGCAGCTCAGTGGTTAGCTGGGGCCAGGAGTGGAAGGTTAAGGAGCAGATGGAGCTTTGTAGAGGTTCTGGGAATGTGTCATCGCATGATTGGGCTGGTAGCCACATTGTTAATCTATCAAATCGTGCATCTAAAGTGAATGCATTTTAGGGGGCCAGTGTAGTGGCGTAGCAGGTAAAGCTGCCACCTGTGACGCCAGCATCACACATGAGCACTGGTTTGAGTCCTGGCTGCTCTGCTTCCAATCCAGCTCCTGGCTAATGTACCTGAGAAAGCAGCAGAGGATGTCCCAAGTGCTTGGGCCCTGCCACCCACATGGGAGGCCACAAAGGAGTTCCAGGCTCCTGGCTGTGACCTGGCTCAGCCCTGGCCAATGTGGCCGTTTGGGGAGTGAACCAGTAGATGGGAAATCTTTCTCTCTCTCCCTCTCTCTAAAGATAACTCTGTGTTTCAAATCAATAAATAAATCTTTTATTTAAGAAAAGGAAAGAAGTGAGAGAATAGTTAATGTCTTTTATAATGGAGTGTCAGCTGCTATAATTTTAATGTTGATACATAGAGGACCAAAAGAATGTATACAAAAAAAAAAAAAAAAAACCAGGGAAAGTTAAAAGGAATTGCTCTACTGGGAAACCAGGGCTAAGAAGGAATAGGGTTGCGTCATTTAGAAAATTACCCTGATGCAACTTTGGTAGCTTCCAAGAACTCTACTACACAAGCTGTTCCAAAGGTCAGTGGACAGAAAGAGCAAACTAAACCAATTGAAAGCTCACATTCTGAAAGGGGCAGGAGATGGGATAGGGTAGCACCTTGGGTCTGCCGAAACACAGCAAAGGGTACGACCTGCTCTGTGGCTCCCAGGATCCAGGCACCGCCCCCTCTCTATGGCGTTGGTCTTCCTCACGGGACCAGAGTTGAGGCTGGAGGAAGGGGTCTGCAGCAGGGCCAGCTCACACTCTTGTTCCAGTGGAGAGAGGCAGATACAAGAATTCCCAGCCGCAGCTGTACCTCACCAACTGCCCTCTGCCTCGAGTTTCATTGACTCACGCCATGCGTGACACAACACATACGGGGCCACAAAGGGGGCAAACTGGGTGTTTCCAGTGGGTGTCACTCCTGTTTGTTCCATTCTCTTACCACCTACAGGTCATCCAGGTCACCAGCCAACTATGTAGTGAACATGCCTCATGAGTTCTGCCTGTGTCCCACAAGCTACTTGCTTCCTCACTATCTGTCCAAAATCCTTCTTCTAAGCTCATGTATTCTCATTCGCTTTGTTTTCTTTGATAGCAGAATTGAATATTCTCAAATAATGCAGCAAATACACAACGTAGACAGAAGACTTGCTTATCGTCTTACACCTTTCAAGACTGTTTGAAAAAAAGGTGAAAGAAATGTCCTGAATTACTCTTAAAATACTGATAATTTGAAATGAAAGCAAAAACTTTGTATTTATATATATACACAGTTGTAAATCCTCGATTGTGGATTTATATGTTATTTTAGCACTTCGTTGTGCAACCTTTTTGTGTTCTAAAGATTTTGTAGCCATGAGTTTCACTGCAAAAATCATCAGATGGGTCACGAGAGGGCAATCCAATGTGTTCTTGCATCCTGGCTGTGTGACCCAGGCAGGTTACTGGACCCCGAACTCAGTTTCTCCCTCTGTATTTCTTTTTTTTTTTTTTGACAGGCAGAGTGGACAGTGAGAGAGAGGGACAGAGAGAAAGGTCTTCCTTTGCCATTGGTTCACCCTCCAATGGCCGCCATGGCCGGCGCGCTGCAGCCAGCTCACCACGCTGATCCGATGGCAGGAGCCAGGTACTTATCCTGGTCTCCCATGGGGTGCAGGGCCCAAGCACCTGGGCCATCCTCCACTGTACTCCCGGGACTAGAACCCACCGGCGCCGCAAGGCGGAGGATTAGCCTAGTGAGCCGCGGCGACGGCCAGTTTCTCCCTCTGTAAATGGAAACCACAGGAGTACTACTTCCTAAGGGCATTGTAAGAAGGAGATTAAATAATGCATATAAAATGATCAGAACATTGCCTGGAAAAACGTTAAGTTCTGTGTTCTTATCTTCATGACACTGAGGATGAAGCCACAACTTATATTTCATGTATTCATCAGCATCAGTAAAACCGTAATGGAGGAGATCAGCTGTAGGTATTGTAGATTTAAGGAAAAAAAAAAATAGGACAGGAGCATAGACATCAATAAAATGTCAAAATGTTTAAAGTGAAGCTGTTGGCCAGCGCCACGGCTCAGTAGGCTAATCCTTGTGGCGCCGGCACCCGGGGTTCTAGTCCCGGCTGGGGTGCCGGATTCTGTCCCGGTTGCCCCTCTTCCAGGCCAGCTCTCTGCTGTGGCCAGGGAGTGCAGTGGAGGATGGTCCAAATGCTTGGGCCCTGCACCCCATGGGAGACCAGGAGAAACATCTGACTCCTGCCTTCGGATCAGCGCAGTGTGCCAGCCACAGTGGCCATTGGAGGGTGAACCAAGAGCAAAAGGAAGACCTTTCTCTCTGTCTCTCTCTCTGCCCACTCTGCCTGTCAAAAAAATAAATAAAATTAAAAAATAAAAAATAAAATAAATAAAATAAAATAAAAATAAATAAAAAATAAATAAAATAGTGAAGCTGTTAAGGAAAATGGCCCTGGCCAATTTCAACCAGCTACTAAGACTTGCACAGCACCTAAAGATTTCCCAACCGCTCGTCCCTTCTGAAAAGCGTTTTGTTCCTTAGGAAGATTTTCTTTCATTACTCTGACTTTGGTCCCAGGTCTTGGCAATCTTCTGTTCCATGAGACTTTGGGGCAGGCAAGTCCAAGCACAGCCCTCTAAGATTTTTGTTCTTCTACCAAAGGAAACCTAGCAGTAGCTTCTCTGTAGTTAATCATTCCAAAGTTTTCAAAGAAGAGACTGGGTTTTTTGTTTTGTTTTGTTTTTTGGTTTTGTTTTTGTTTTGTTTTTTGACAGGCAGAGTGGACAGTGAGTGAGAGAGTGAGAGAGAGAGAGAGAGAGAGAGAGAGAGAGAGAAAGGTCTTCCTTTTCCGTTGGTTCACCCCTTCAAGGGCCGCTGTGGCCGGCGCACTGCGATAATCTGAAGGCAGGAGCCAGGTGCTTCTCCTGGTCTCCCATGGGGTGCAGGGCCCAAGCACCTGGGCCATCCTCCACTGCACTCCCTGGCCACAGCAGAGAGCTGGCCTGGAAGAGGGGCAACCGGGACAGAATCCGGCGCCCCGACCGGGACTAGAACCCAGAGTGCTGGTGCCGCAGGTGGAGGATTAGCCTATTGAGCCGTGGCACCGGCCATAGAAGAGACTGTTTAAGGGATGATTCTTTGCTTTATAAACAGCCCTAAAACGTGGAAGCAGTGTCCAGTCACGAGTCAGTTAAGCAAGGTATCCATGCTGGGAAGGGGAAGATTTCTGGGGCCAACCCATCAACACCTGCTTTCCAGAAGGACCAAGCTTCAGCTCTGAGGGAGATGATTGTCCCTGTCCACCCAGATGTTGATCAGTCCTGCAGAGAACACACAGGGCTTGAATTCAGGGGCTATAAATTCTAATCCTAATTTGGGCACCAAAGGGTCTGAGCATTTTCAATGAATCATCATTCATTCCATATCTGTTGTTCACCCACCATACAAAGTGCCAGAAATATGAGGAGAGATGAGTAAAGACTTAACGTCTAGATCACACACGCACTATGGGTGGGCAGCAACGTCCCCTGGGTGAGAAGCAGGTGGAATGAAAGCTATTGCCTTGGTCTGTTCAGGCCATGGCTATAAATGCCGTAAACCACACAGTATGTGGGTAATTCTCATAGTTGTGAAATCCAACATCAAGACACTGGCACACCTTCTGCTGCGTCCTCACCTGTTGGAAGGGAGGAGGGGTAGCTCCGGGGCCTCCTTCACAAGGGGTTAATCCCACTCCTGAGGGCTCTACCACCATGGCCTAATCACTTCCCCAAATTCTACCTCCTAACACCTGCACCGTGGAATTGGGTTTCAATACATGAATTTGGCAAAGGGGATGCAAACATTCAGACCATAGCAGACGTTTCAGGGCTTGCAACCTGAATGAGTAAAAGGCAGAGAGAGAAGAGAGGATTCTCTTTTCAGATCTCTTTCAAACCTTCTGAGATGTCAAGGAGACAGTTTCTATTCAGTGCCAGCCTTGAACAAGCCTCAAATACTTGCTTATTTCCTTTTCAAAAAAGAGCAGGCCAGGGCTGGCATTGTGGCTCAGTGGGTTAAGCTACCACCTGTGACACCAGCATCCCAAATGAGCCTGGGTTGAGTGCTGGTTGCTCCACTTCCAATCCAGCTCCCTGCTAATGTGCCTAGGAAAGCAGCAGAGATTGGCCCAAGTGCTTGGCCCCCTGCTATCCATGTAGGATGGATTTCCAGGCTCCAAGCTTCAGCCTGGCCCAGCCTCAGCCTTTGCAAACATTTGGGAAGTGAACCAGCAGATAGAAGATCTCTTTCTCTCTTGTCTTTGCCTCTTTCTCTAATTCTGCCTTTCAAATAAATAAAAATTTAAAAAAAAAAAAAAAAACAGACCTCTAGGGGCCGACACTGTGGCATAACGGGTAAAGCCGCTGCCTACAGTGCCAACATCCCATATGGGCACCGGTCCAAGTCCTGGTTGCTCCACTTCCGATCCAGCTCTCTGCTATGGCCTGAGAAAGCAGTACAAGATGGCCCAAGTCCTTGGGCCCTTGCATCCACATGGGAGACCCAGAAGAAGCTCCTGGATCCTAGCTTCAGATTGGCACAGCTCCAGCCATTGCAGCCAATTGGTGAGTGAACCAGTGAGTGAAAGACACCTCTCCCCCCTCCCCCCGTGTGTGTGTGTAACTCTTTCAAATAAATAAATAAATCTTTAAAAAAAAAAGGCCTCTAGCACAGAAAATAGGTAAAAGTTTTAAATTTTTAGTAAATATTGCATTTATTGTATTCTGCAGACAACAATAGCTAAAATTTTAGTGTATTTTTGTTGTATTTATTGTTATGGGTACCTTATATTTATGGCAGTTCATTTTGATTCTTACAAATAAATAAATGATCCAAAATTTTGTTTTTAAAATGTATTAAATGGAACTACATTTAAAATGTTGAGTAGATTTAGAACAATTAATAGTACAGGTGTAGTAGAAAGTAAGACAAGAATCTAGAAGACAGTAAGCAAATAATTAGAGTTTGAGATTCAGATGAGTATAAGGAATGGTGGTATCTGCCCATCTCCCCTACAAAACTGTTACAAGTGTTAAGTATGAAAATAACCATTAATGAGTTTTGAGAAGAGACTCAAATCCATTTACTCTAAGATACTGAAGAAAATTCCCGCACAAACCTGTACATTCCCACCTGCACTCATCTGAAATCAAGATGGGAGAAAACCACTTCCCTGCTTTGGCGTCAGTCGATGTTCAAACTATATTCTCCCCATCTATGCATCTTTGTAACAATGGAGACTTCATCCAGACAAATCCATGTCCCATCGCAACACATATGGAACACTTGCCCAGTGATTCTTGTTGACAGAATAAAGAGGATCTGTAAAAAGGTTAAGATAAGTTTTAGTCAGGGCAACATATAAGTGGCCTGGGCCCAGGAGACACAAGCCCAGTGACTTTGAATGAGTCTTGAGAAGCATTCCAAAGTGCTCAAATTGTAGTCTGAATTCATGTATTACACAGTGAGCTTCTATTGGCCAAGCCCATAAACACTGGGCCTTTGCCGAGGGATGGAGGAAGAGTTGTTCACTGGTTGGAGATTGCTGTCATTGGAGTAGGACTGTCGGCAAGCACTAGTAGACAGAGGGAAGGTGTGTCTCTGGAAAGAGGCTATTGAAAAGAAGGCTGCTGATTCATTTTAAAGAGGGCATTTCTGGGAATAGATAAGGAATGCATGGATAAAGAACAAAGGATTGCTCAAGGTTGCTCCAGACAGCTAAGACAAAACAGACCCTGTGTGCACGTCACCCAAGTCAAATTGACCTGATAAGATGACTAGCTCTGTCCACCCAGTCCGCAGCTAAGTCTCAGCAGGTGTTTCTGCTGAATGTTTTGCAGACTTTTTAGGGGCAGTTTGCTCTCATTTCATTTAAAGGCTCTTAAAGACAAGTACTTTTAGGATTATAGTTGTTTACTCAGAGGTCAAGGCTCAAATCGGTCCTCTTCCCTCACTGGAGACAGCTGGCCCCTATGTGCCCATGATGGTTAATGTCATGTATTAAGTTGGTTGGGCCATTAGTTGCTCATATATCTAGTCAAACATTATTCTGGGTGGACCTCATTTAATCAGTGGAAAGTCTGAGTACAACAAAAAGATTGACCTTCCCCCAAGCAAGGAAGAATTCTCCAGCAGACTGCCTTGAGCCCGAGTCTGAATATCTGCTCTTCTTGCCAGCTGGCCTTCACCAGGGTCCGCCACCTGCTGGCCCACACTGCAGACTGGGCCTGCCAGCCACTCATAATCCTGGGAGCCTAGTCATCATTCTGTCTCCATATTTGAAAATGCATGTCCTACTTACTCTGACTCTCTGGAGAACACTGCCTAATACCACGTCTTCCTTACTGCTGAGCAAATATGATTTATACCATGCTGCTTTCTCACTGTGTCAATTGGGTGCATCCTTTGAGAGGCTGGATTTACCATGGTTTATCTCCTTTACGTTTGCAAGGTCAGGGTCAGGGTTATAGAGTCATGTTAGAGAAGCTGAGAACAATGGGTATGACGACTCTAAATACTCAGAGAATACCTATATGCTGGCACCTGTGCTACGTGTGCTCAGATGTTTATTCTGCAACCGCTGTGGACAGCCCTTCCTCTTTCACAGCTCACAGCTGAGGAAATGTGCTTAGAACGGTTAGGTGGCTTGTCCAAGGTTGCACAGTGATGGGGTGGCACACCAGGATTTGACTCAAGACTTCCAGCCCCTTAATATGTGTTGTCTTTGTTATCTCCTTCCTGCTCAGAAGGCACCAACCAAAAGGGCAGGAGAGACTGAAGAAGGGGAGTTTGTGATGTTTTCTGCTTGGTATTTTTATGTACTCTTATGGTTATTAACAAAGGTATCCTGCCTAGCATCCCAAAGGAGTTTCAATTGTTCAATAAAAGCCGCATAAGGAGAAAAAAAATACCACACCTTCTTGAGAATTAAAAGAAGTCATCCCTTGGGGTGATGCAGGCTCCCGCTAGACAAGAGAGGGGGACTCCTGGCATCCTTGGGATGAGACACAACAGCCATGCCCACCTGCTTCATGCACACATCGTTACTGAATAAAGATCTTTTAACACTAGCAACATCGATAAAAAGCAATATACATCCCAGGTGCTGGAAAATACTGTTTTCAGACCAGCAGTTCGAAAAATGAGTAGACATGGAGCACGATGGGAATTAACACAAATGACCAAAGACAAATATGAAAAGTTGGGAGAAATATTTTCAAATCTATGAAGACAAAAGTTAACATATAGAAAAAAATTCATACATCAGTGAAGAAAAAAAATGGATAACACACTGTTTAAATGGGCAATGGACATAAGCAGACAGCTCCATAAATGAGAAATAAAAGTGGGATCCAACATCAGTCATCATCGAAGGAACACACTGGCTGTAGAACAGGTGAAGATCAACCAGTGAACGAATGTGTGTGGCTACAGGGTGCTGGCCACCTCATGGGCTGCTGTAAGAGTGTAAGCTGAGTTAATGTTCTTCAAGGTCATTAAAAAACAAATATCAGTACCTTAAAATGTTTATACCCTCTGACCCAGCCTACATACTTGTGAGCATCTATCCCAAGGAAATAGAAAGACTCAAAATGTCTTACTGCACAACAGTGTGTATTAGAAGGTTATTTCTATCTTTACTTAATGTATGCTAAACTGATCTTCTGTAGATAAAGAGAATGGAAAATGAATCTTGATGTGAATGGAAGGGGAGAGGGAGTGGGAGAGGGGAGGGTTGTGGGTGGGAGGGACGTTGTGGGGGGGAAGCCATTGTAATCCATAAGCTGTACTTTGGAAATTTATATTCATTAAATAAAAGTTTAAAAAAAAAGGAAGAAAACAATAAAAAAAAAAAGGTTATTTCTAGTGTTCTAGTGGTCAAGAATCAGAAATAATCTAAACGCTCAACAGCAGGAAATGGCTAAATAACTGACACCTCATTAATACAATGAAATGAAAAGCAGTCATTTCTTCAAGTATTTTTCTGCCCTGGCCCCCACCTGATTCAGGGCTCCTAGTTGGATGTATATTATAGACCACTTGAGCTGTGCCAAAATTCGCTGGTACTTAGTTCTCTTTTTTACTTACTCTTTTTTTTTAGAAGTTTTTTAAACTCACTGTTTTTTTATTATTTTTATTTATTTATTTGAGATACAGAGACAGAGTGAGCTTCCATCCAAATGCCTGAAACAGCCAGGATTGGAAAGGCAGAAGCCAGGAGCTGGGAACTCCATACCAATATCCCACATGGGTTGCAAGAACCCAGTTTCTTGGGCCTTCACTGCTGCCTTGCAAGGTCTGCACTAGCAGGAAGCTCAAGTCAGGAGCCAGAGACAGAAATGAAACCCAGGTGCTCCAGTGTGGAATGCAGCCATCTCAACTGAGAAACCAAATATCTGCTTCTTTGTTCACTTTTTTCTGTACTTCCTGAAGCTATTAATGACCTGGCATTTCTATCCTACCCAGCACATAAGAAAAGTGAGCCCTGGCAGCCAGAGCAGGTCCTGGGGCTGCGAGTTGCAGTCCTGGTGGTTGGAAGCAGCGTAGGCCTGAACACAAGTGCTGAGGGCCAGAGAGACTCAGAGCACCAACAGCTGCTCCTGTCTCAACCCTGCCCTTAACTCTTCCAGGCTCCCCAACTTCATAGTCAGCTGAGGGTCCAGGTTTAGCTCCCCATCAGACAAAGAATCACAGCCTTGAGTTTGTGGCAGGGGCACATCCACAAAGCAGACAGAAAGGGAAAGAGGAGACATTCCTGGGTGAGCCGAGCTGTGGGGAAGGCCTGGTAACAAATCCTCTTGCTGGATGCCCAGCCACCTGAGGGCTTCTCCATCCTCATCTCTGTCTATCCTGAAGCTTAGCAGGTTACACCCCAGACTGGGCAGGCAAACACAGCCGCTCGGAATGACTGGACTCAAAATACAGGGCGGAAGAAGTTAAAGCAGGAGTCAGACGGACAAGGTACATACAGGCAGGTACACAAGACAAGGTGTGGCCCGCAGGCCACACCTTCAGCTACAGTGCAGGCTAACAGTCTAGACAAAGCACAGCATTTCAAATACCAGTTCTGTGTCAGGCGCTGGGAAACAGAGGCTGCTTCGGCACTTTCCGCTGAAGCCTGCATACATCTGGGAACAGAGCAATGGGCCAGCGTGAAGTGGGAAAAATCCGGGCAGCAGCTGGTCTACACAGCAAGAGGCAGAGGGGTACAGCAGGATGGAGGTGTGGGCTCCCGGGGTCCTTGGAGCCAAGAACCTAGACTATATTGTCAGAAGTGGCCGCGGACCACATTGAAATTCATTCCTGTAGGATGTTGAAGCAATGTTCCAGGTTCCAGTCCTGTCTCTGGCAGATTTCCCTCATAACACTCTTGCTGTCAGTCTGTAGGGAGTTTGTGAACTATCCATAATTTATTCCTTCATCTCCGTCTCTCACTTGACCCTCCCACAAGTGCTCCATGCTGGGCAAACCCAGGGACACAGTGATCAACAAAGGCTTCCAGTTCCTGCCTCCCTCATCTCAGATTGCCACCCCTTCCCAGTCTCTCTCCCTATCCTCACACCATCTGTACAAATACTCATGCACACACACACACACACACGAGCCAAGGGTTATGAAGTGTCTGAAATTTTTTCCTACTTACAAAAATAACAGCTCAGTTCGCCACGCTCTCATGGATGCTGGCAGAAGACACAGGACTCCCGGGTCAGAGACAAAGGGCTTCGTTCTCACAGCACAGCAACCTGCATCAGCATCGGCATATTTGGCGCCGGCTTCCCAAGCTCGGATTCCCATGGGTCAACGTGAAAAGGACCAGTTGGGCTGGCGCCGTGGCTAGTAAACTAATTCTCCACCTGCGGTGCCAGAACCCAGGGTTCTAGTCCCGGTTGGGGCGCCGGATTCTGTCCGGTTGCTCCTCTTCCAGTCCAGCTCTCTGCTGTGGCCCGGGAGGACAGTGGAGGATGGCCCAAGTGCTTGGGCCCTGCACCCGCATGGGAGACCAGGAGGAGGCACCTGGCTCCTGCCTTCGGATCAGCGCAGCGCTGGCCGTAGCAGCCACTTGGGGGGTGAACCAATGGAAAAAGGAAGACCTTTCTCTCTGTTTCTCTCTCTCTCACTGTCTAACTCTGCCTGTCAAAAAAAAAAAAAAAAAAAAAAGACCAGTTGGCATATGTTTGTGAAGTAGGACTACATTACAGCAAAGGAACCCAGTGCTTGGGGAACAAGTACCTTTTATGATAAGCAGTGAGCACGCCTTCCCTTGTTCAGGGGAAGATATACCCGTATCTTCTAAGCTTTTTCACCATACAAACATCTTTGAACAAACGAAGCTGGTGCTCACTCACAAGACATCCAGAAACATAAGAGGCAGATGGGGAATTATCTCCCGACTATCACGAGACAAGAAAAGCAGAGACTTTGGAAGTGGACTCTCTCTTCTGTTTACACCTTAGATCCCCTGTCACTAGCTGCATGACGGAATGTGTGTCTTAGTTTTGCTTTTATTTATTTATCTGAAAGGCAGAGGAGAGAGAGAGAGGGAAAGACAAAGACAGAGAGAGTGCTTCCATCTGCTGGTCTTCTTCCGAAATAGTTGCAATGGCCGGGGTTGGGCCAGACTAAAGCCAGCAGGCTAGAATCCCATCCAAGTCTCCTACATGGGTGGTAGGGGTCCAAGCCTTTGAGCCATCTTCTGCTTTTCAGGTGCACTAGCAGGGAGCTGGAGCAGAAGCAGAGCAGCAGGAGCTAGAACTGGTGCTCACAGGAGATGCCGGTGCTGCAGGAGACAGATCAACCTGCTGGGCCACAACGCTGGCCCCAGGGATGCTGTCTTCTGCTCTTGGGATCCCTGGGGATGAGGCCTGCTCCACGCTCCAGAAAACCCTGCCAGGGGATTACCCAGCCAAAGGCCCCTGAGAAATAGTCATACTTGTGCAGCTTGGCTCGCACCAGCTGCAGGAAAGCAATAAGTGTGCAAAGTGCAGCACAGAAGCCCTCCAGAGAGCCGCCAGCCCAGCTCCGCCACCTGTCGAAAGAAAGAAAGAAAGAAAGAAAGAAAGAAAGAAAGAAAGAAAGAAAGAAAGAAAGAAAGAAGAGAAGAGAAGAGAAGAGAAGAGAAGAGAAGAGAAGAGAAGAGAAGAGAAGAGAAGAGAAGAGAAGAGAAGAGAAGAGAAGAGAAGAGAAGAGAAGAGAAGAGAAGAGAAGAGAAGAGAAAAAAGTAACCTGTTGATTCCAAGTCCAAAAAAAAAAAAAGTTCTGCCCTGGAAAACTAACTTCCAGCCAACCTCGGGGATGAGAAGCAAACCCCACTCTGGTTAAATGCAGGCCCGGGTGGTGAAGCACTCTGCCCCCCACCAGGCTGAGACCTGGCAAGTCCAAAGACGTCCTCATGGCTGTCTGGTGTTTAGCAACCAGTGACAGCTGATTGAATCCAGATGGGCACTGCAGACTTCTCTGGTCCGCAAAGAACAAACAGGCCTTCCCAGACATACCCACCCCTACCCTGCCTCCCCAAGGCCAGAGCAGGACCTGGGGCTCTGAGTCAGGGGCTCCCACTCTGTCGCTGTAAAGGGATCACCACGCCTAGCTGGGGGCATTTCCAAGAAGCGTGGGCAAAACCCACAAAACCCTGATGAAGCTTCCTGGGCTGCTTGCCTGGGAAGAGCCTACTGAGACACCGCGGTAGTAGGTGTAACAGCTTGTGCTGATGGGGGCAGCCCAGTCCAGGGCTTGGCACCGGAAGTGGGCACAGTCAGAGCTCTCTGTCTCCTTCCTTCTCCCTGTGGGGAGCACTGAGGGGGAAAGCCAGGGCTTACCCATAGCATGGCAGCCCAGACAGCAGGAGCACACGGGGGAAAGAGAGGCTATGGTGCCTTTGTCCCACGACCCTAGATGGGAAAGGTCTTGTACAAGGCCTCGTTCATGCAACAAGAATAAAACCACAGGCTGTCCAAGGGTGCCTGTAATCAAATCAGCAGAGACAGTGTGGTGGCCATTCCAAGATGGAGGCACGGTGGGCAACCAAAGAGGAGGAGGGGAGCTGTGCGGTGGGGTGGGGGGCCTTTCTGGGGATCAGGGGGCTCCAGAGCCACACCGAGGCCCGCCTCTAGCTCTGCCCCTTACAAGGGGAGTGACCTGAGTCAGGATGCTCATCCTAATTAGCTTTGAACTTCCCCCTCACGTAAAATGAGAGAAACCTTTGTAATAGCATCTCCCAGGGTCCCTGCTAGGGTCAGAGCTCAAGGCACGGTGAGGGCTCAGTAAAAGCAATTTTTAAATCTTTAAAGGACTCCATCATGAGATAGCTACCCAGGAGGCTTCAAGGCATGGAGTCCCCCACTCAGAAGCGGCGTGAGGGGTGTCGTCGCTGCTCACTGCCTGGGGCAGAGTGGGGTCGGGGTGGTGGTTACTGATAATCAGACTCTGCCTGTGCCCATCACACTCCACATCCCAGGAAGACCCCGGCTCCGTGACCACGGCTGCCGCCCCCAGCTCTAGCCAAGAAAGCTGGGGAGGTCACAGTTTTCTGTCGGAGCCCTTCTGCTTTTCAAAAAGCTCTTCCATGAATCCTGCAATGTATTTTAACAGAAATATTACTTAACATTTATTGAGCACCTGTCCTAGGTCTTTCAAACTGGGGTCCACATGTGCCACCGTTACAGAAGCTCCAGGCTACAAGAGAGCTCTCTTCAGTAGAGAGTTTAAACTTTATGTGTCTTATACTAAAAAGAAACCCAGCCTTGTCCCGGAAGAAACATGGGAGGTCGGGATTGGAATATTGAGGTGAAAAAGTCAGGACCGAGGCCACCTTGATGTTAGGGAGGCAGATGGGGCAGCTTGTGCATGCGGTCATTTTGCCACCCCAGAGCCATGGCTGAACTCACCTGACACCGCTGCAGCCTCCCGGGAGAGCAAGCCCTGGCCCTGGCCCTCCCCAGCCCTGAGAGGGGGTCCTGAGGGGAAGGCTGCTGGGGAAGCAGGTGCTGAGGGGTTTCTGGAAAGGCTGTTTCCTCCCAAATAGAGAGATCCATGGGCCCAGTGTGACCCCCATCGACATGCCAAGACATTCTCTCCAGAACTAGGGGGAAAAATTGTAACATTCACGTGGAAGCACAGGAGATCCCAAAAAGCCAAAGCACTCTTGAACAGAAAGAACAAAGCTGGAGGCATCACAGTGCACAGTCTTGATCTCAAGACATATGACAGAGCTACTGTAACCAAGAAAGCATGGTACTGACATAAAAACAGACTCAGTCCAAAGAACAGAGATTCCAGAAATCCACCTACACATCTACAACCAACTGATTCTCAAGGAAGGTGCCAAAAACGTACTCTGAAAAATGCTGGGAAAACTGGATATCCTCATGTGCAGATCAAATCCTCCCCCAATTTCTTACTCTACACAAAAACCAATTCAAAATCAATCAAAGATCTAAATGTAAGACCTAAAACTAGGACTTACTAAAAGAAAACACTTCAAGACATTGGTATAGGCAAGTATATTTCAGATAAGACCCCCAGAAGCACAAGCAACAAAAGCAAAACTAGACAAGTGGGAATATACAAAACTAAGAAGTTTCCATGGGCAGCACTGTGGTGTAGCTAAGCCGCCATGTGCAATGCCGGTATCCCATATGGGCACCGGTTCGAGACCGGGCTACTCCACTTTTTTTTTTTTTTTTAAGATTTTATTTATTTATTTGAGAGGTAGAATTATAGACAGTGAGAGGGAGAGACAGAGAGAAACATCTTCCTTCCTTTGGTTCACTCTCCAAATTGCCACAACGGCTGGAGCTGAGCCGATCCAAAGCCAGGAGCCAGGTGCTTCTTCCCAAACTCCCATGTGGGTGCAGGGCCCCAGGGACTTGGGCTATCTTCTACTGCTTTTCCAGGCCACAGCAGAGAACTGGATCAGAAGAGGAGCAGCCAGGACCAGAACCAATGCCCATATGGGATGCCAGTGCCACAGGTGGAGGATTAACCTACTGCCCCACTGTGCTGGCCCCGGCTGCTCCACTTCTGATCCAGCTCTCTGCTGTGGCCTGGGAAAGCAGTAGAAGATGACCCAAGTCCTTGGGCCCCTGCACCCATGTGGGAGACCCAGAAGAAGCTCCTGGCTCCTGCCTTTGGATCTGCACAGCTCCAGCCATTGCAGCCAATTGGGGAGTGAACCAGCAGATGGAGGACCTCTCTACCTCTCTCTCTATCTCTCTACCTCTACCTCTCTCTCTCTGCCTCTCTACCTCTCTTTCTCTCTCTCTACCTCTCCTTCTCTATGTAACTCTGACTTTCAAATAAATAAATAAATCTCTTAAAAAAAGAAAGAAGCTTCAATACAGCAAAGGAAACAAGAGTGAAGAGACAACTGACCAAATGAGGAAAATATTTGCAAACTATGTATCTGGTGAGGGATTAATATCTAGAATATACAAGGAATGCAAAGAGTTCAACAACAACAAAATAGCAATCCAGCTAAGAAATGGGCAAAAGATCTGAACAGACAGTTCTTAAAAGAAGAAATACAGTCAACAAATACATGGAAAAAATGCCTAGTATCAGTAGACATCAGGGAAATGTAACCCAAAATCCCAATGAGGTATCATTTCATTCCAGTGAAATTAAATGGCTATTATCAAAAAGACAAGAAATAGGCCGGCGCCGCGGCTCACTAGGCTAATCCTCCGCCTTGCGGCGCCGGCACACCGGGTTCTAGTCCCGGTAGGGGTGCCGGATTCTGTCCCGGTTGCCCCTCTTCCAGGCCAGCCCTCTGCTGTGGCCAAGGGAGTGCAGTGGAGGATGGCCCAGGTGCTTGGGCCCTGCACCCTATGGGAGACCAGGAAAAGCACCTGGCTCCTGGCTCCTGCCATCGGATCAGCGCGGTGCGCCGGCCGCAGCGCGCCAACCGCGGCGGCCATTGGAGGGTGAACCAACGGCAAAGGAAGACCTTTCTCTCTGTCTCTCTCTCTCACTGTCCACTCTGCCTGTCAAAAAAAAAAAAAAAAAAAAAAAAAAAAAAGACAAGAAATAACAAACACTGGACTGGATGTGGAGAAAAAGGAATCCTTATCCATTACTGATGGAAATTCAAATTAGTACAGCCTTTATGGAGAATATTATGGGTGTACCTCAAAAAACTAAAAATGGATCCACATGTGACCCAGCCCTCCCCCTCCTAGGTATGCATCGGCAGGAAATGAAATCACCATGAAGGAAACAGAACCAGAGGGACCTCTGTACTCCCCTTTTCATTGCTGCACTGTGCACAACAGCCGAGGCATGGAATCAACCCAGGTGTCCACCAACAGATGAAGAAAGAAAATGACACGACAGAATATTCAGTCCTAATACATGAATGAAATCCTGACATCTGCAGGAAAATGGATGGGACCGAAAATCACCACGTTAAGGGAAATAAGCCTGACACGGAAAACTATCGCATGTTCTCTGTCATCCACCGACGTTAGAAAGTGCGTCTGCACTTGGAATCATGATTAGTACTCTGGGAACAGTGGGGGAGAAGGCAATCACCCTGCCCCCTAAACAGCCCCCCTCGGAAGCCCCACGAGCGTAGAGAACAATCATTGCTCACTTGCACTGTGCCCCAGAGCCCCGCCCATGCCGTGCAGAGAACACTGTCTGGGAAACGTGAACGCATGGTAAACAGCCCCTCAAAGAACAGCTCTGGGAAGACCACTCGGCTGGGCAGGGCCAGCTGCTTTCCTGCTCGGTGCTGGCTGAGATCGAGCCCACGAGGGCATGGGGACCGTGTGTCGTGCGACGAGGAGCAAATCCACAGCAGCATTTGGAGAGGACAGACTGAGGCGAGAAGCCTGGGCCCGCGTGCAGGGCATGTTGGGGGTCTGGCGTGGTGGTCAACACGCCACTTGGGACACGCCTGGGTTTGAGTCCTGCCTCTGCTCCCGACTCCAGTGTCCTGCTAACGCGCAGCCTGGGGGGCAGCACTGATGGCTCAAGTAGTCATCAGTCCAGGTCACTTGTGTGAGAGACCCAGATGCAGTTCCCAATTCCTGGCTACAACCTGGCCCAGCTCCGGTTGTTTCACCCACTGTGGAGCGAACCAGCAGATAGGAGCGATCTCTCTCTCTCTCTCTCTCTCCCTTGAAATAAATACATTAAAAAAAAAAAAAAAAAAAAGCAACCCACTGGGGATGCAGAAGTCTGGACACTTAGCCCAGACAGGAAGATGCGAATACCAGAAGGCAGACGGGCATCTGAGACCCCACGCGCACTCCGGCTGGCCCACAGTTCCACATGGGGTCCCCGGGTCTGCCAGACCAGGGCGGACCTCCGCAGGGGCTGGAAAGGTGTTTTCCACCTGGGCACTTCACTGCCACTCCCTGTGCCCTTCTCCTTCCCCCGAGCACAGCTTCTGAGCCATTTGTTGTCTCTCGGCCTGCAGGGAGCATGCCAAGAACTTCCTGTAGCTCATGAGTCACGGCCTCTGGGCACAGAACATCTCCCCAGGGAAGGCAGGGCGGCGGCGGGGGGCCCAAACCCCAGGGGAACCTCCTTCAGGGGAGACAGTGACCAAGCAGCAGCACCCAGGAGAGGCCCTGCTGGCAATGCCGCTGTAAATTGTTCAGGGCGCCCTGGACATGTCACAGGCTGGCCAGGCCTGTGAGAGCTCAGAGCAGGCAGAAACCAGACGCGGACCTGGGCGCGGGCCACCTGATGTTTGTTCTCGGGAGCCCCGGGTTGACAGGGTTGCTGAGGGAACCACAGGAGAAGGCGCTGTGAGGTTGTTCTACAAGCTGTGAAGCACTAGCGCGACTCTTTGCTCCAGTTCCACAAAGATTAGACGCCAGATCCCCGAGACGTGGTGTTCCCTTTGGACTCCACTGTCTTGCGAGGAAGCTTAAGGAGGGTGCACTCAGGGTGTCTGGACTGCGGAACTGAACTCAGCTGTCTGTGCGGCAGGTGGGCGTTTACTGCTTCTTCACTGACGGGAAGCACACAGCCCTGCATGGGGAGGCCTGCGCACCAGGACCCAGGGAAATGTGCCACAAACCCACACGTCGCAGCCTGCTTTGGAGCCTGCCTCCCTGTTGCAATCCCACTTGAGTCCATCAACAAATGTTTATTGAGAACTCGCCGTGTGCCAGGACTGCATCAGACGCAGTGTCCAGAAGCCACCCAGCATCTTTTCTTCCTTTGCGCTGGTGGCGTGCAACCCACCTGTCTCCCGCTCGTCGCTCCTCTGAGCCAGGTGAGCGTGCGCCAGGGGCCGGCCGGGCATCCACTGTCACCGCACCTGATGCTCTCCTCCCGGCTCTCACTACACCGCTGGTGGCTCTCGGCGTTCTGCAGGTTCGATGCTCTTTCACTCCTGCACTTCTGTTTCTCCTACAAGGTTGAGGTCACACACACACACAGGGCAGGTGGGGAGGGGCTCGCATCAGTCAGAAGACACTCCAGCCCCCGGGGGTGTTTCGGCACCTGGAAAAGGACGATGCTGAAGAAGAGAAGCCCTAAGGAGCCTTCCCGCTGTGTCTTTCTGGGATCCTGAGATTCTAAGCACCCAGACCTTCGTATTTAAAAAAAGGAAAAGGAAGCTCAAAGCAGGAAGCAGCGCACAGGCCATGCGTAGGCCATGTGGATGCCAGGAAAACAGCCCATCTCTGTCCTGGGCCGGAGGGAATCTATTCGATTGGGTGAGGTGAGGAGAAGGCTGGATCCTTTCCCTCCCAGCTGGAAGGCCTGGTGCTCTAGAAGCCTCTTCAGAAGGTAGGCTGTGCTAGCCCAACACACGTGGGACAGGACAGGAAGGCGAAAAATCTAGTCACGGCCTCTTGTACCCTCTGGGAAGCTGGGAGTGCCACTCTGAGAAATGGGTAAAGACACAGATGCAGAGGGAGAGAAGAGTTGAAAAAGACTACAGCAATCTGTATGGCAAGGGCCTGGGATGCCCGGACCAAAGACAAACCATAGGCCCCCGAAAGAGGTGGCAGCAGGCAAGCCCACTCACCCAAGCCGGAGTTCCCAGGACAGACTGGCGTGGAGCGGTGGGGTGAGAAGGGTCGGCCTGAGGGGGCCGGAACTGTTGGGCTGGCTGCACCGTGGGGAGATGTGGCACTCAGCACACGTCGTCCCTTGCCTGCGGACTTCAGTCAAGGCTAAGATCCCTTTACTAGGTCTTCTTGCAGTTGGAAGTGTGTTCTCTTTTTAAGTTTTATTTATTTGCTGATTTATTTGAAAGACAAAGTTACAGAGAGAGAGAGCTAGAGATTTTCCATCCACTGGTTCACTCCCCAGATGGCCACAATGTCCAGCACTAGGCCAGCCCAAAGCAAGGAGCCCAGAGCTGCTTCTGGGTCTCCCATGTGGGTGGTCGGGACCCAGATACTGGGGCCATCTTCTGCTGCTTTCCCAGGCACGTTAGCAGAGAGCCAGATCAGAAGTGGAGCAGCCGGGACTAAAGTGGGATGCTGGTGTCGCAGGCGGCGGCTTCACCTGCTACGCTGCAGCGCTGACCCCGAAGCTGACCATTTCTAAACTACCTAACGTATGGTGGTCTTCAACCAGGAGGCTGAGCAGCTGTTTAAAGGCCACGAAAAGGAACAAAGGACTCAGACACACTACGATGTGCATGAATCTCAAGAACACGCTAAGTGGAAGAACCCAGCCGTTAAAGACCACACGCTGTGTGATTCCGTTTATCCGAAAGGCCCAGAAAAGACAAATCTATAGAGATCAACCCTAGATTAAGTAGCTTACAGCTTCAGAAGTGGGAACCAGGAGAGAGGCAAAGTTGGTACAAGGTGCTGGAAATCATTTAGAATAAGATTGTGATGGTAGCTGCACAAGTACTCATATTCATTGAATTGTGTGCGCACTTAAAATGGGTGGGTTTTTGATATGTAAATGATGCCTCAATAAAGCTTTTAAAGAACTACATGCCCCAGGGCCAGTGTTGTGGCACAGGGGGTTAAGCTACCACATGCAACAACAGCATCCCATATGAGAACGCTGGTTCAAGTCCTGGCTACTCAACTTCTGATTCAGCTTCCTGCTAATATGCCTGGGAATGCAACAGAAGGTGGCCCAGGGAATTCCAGGCTCTTGGCATCAGCCTGGAACAGCCTTGGTTGTTAAGGCCATTTGGGGAGTGAACCAGGGGATGGAAGTTCTCACTGTTACTCTGCCTGTTAAATAAATAAATTGTATTTTTTTATTATTATTTGACAGACAATGAGAGAGAGAGAGAGACAGAAAGGTCTTCTTTCCGTTGGTTCACCCCCCAAATGGCCGCTACGGCCAGCACTGCGCCGATCCAAAGCCAGGAGCCAGGTGCTTCCTCCTGGTCTCCCATGCGGGTGCAGGGCCCAAGCACTTGGGCCATCCTCCCCTGCCCTCCCAGGCCACAGCAGAGAGCTAGAATGGAAGAGGAGCAACCAGGACTAGAACCCAACGCCCATATGGGATGCCGGCGCCATAGGCAGAGGATTAACCAAGTGAGCCATGGTGCCGGCCCCTAAATCGTTTTTTTTTTTTTTTTTTTTAATCATATGCTCCTGATTGCCCCCATTGTTACTACTCTGGTGAGAAAGGAGGATTGGGTATTCTGAAAGAATTTCCTCCAGTTTATGGGTACTTACATGTACTTGTACTCATGTGTATTTGCCTTGCCCCCACACATGAACCACCACTAACCCTTGCTCCTCAAAGAACAGTCTTTGCTGGCATCACTCAGCCACTGGGGCCTGTGGGAAGTCAGACCCCGAGGCCCCAAGGTCTCTTCTCTTGTCACACTTTCTTTACAAATCCAACATTTGACAGGAAGAAGTTTTTGTCTGAGAACAGTCATCCCTTCCTGAAACCACATAATGGGGGCGGGGGGCTATGCGAAATAGCTTTTTTTTTTTTCAACTTAAGGGCATCTGTTATTGGTTCTAAACCACAACCGTCAGTGCTCCCAGCTGGCCTCCAAGCCTCGACCAGATGTTTGTGTGTGGCTGCAACCAAGAGTGACACGCCAGGCATCCGAGGACTGCAGCGCTCAGCACCCTATCCAGATGGGCCCTAGAGAACCTAAGTGGCCACTTGCTGGAGCGAGAGGCCTTGCCGCGATCTGCGCTGATGGGAAGCTGCCCCCTCAGCATTTCTGTCCATAAACTCAGCACAAATGTCACATGGTTGGCACTGTGCACTAGAGAACAACCTACGCACTAGCAATGGGGTCATATTTTCACACTGCAAGGCACATAATAGAGCAGGGATCTGATTTCTAATGGATCCAATTCTGGCCTGGTGGACAAGCAGCGTTTATGCCTTGGAAGCTGGTGTGGGGAGGGTACCTGCAGAAGCTAAGCACTTCCCCACCCCCCAGAAGATGGGGGCACTGAACATTCGCTCAAGCATCTACATCAGGGAGACTTTTCTTTGCCATTTTTGCTTTAAAACAGCTTTACTTTAAAACATTATTTTGATTATGTTAGAGTTTTTTGCCATCTCTGAGCAACAGCGTTGCTTAGAAAGTCTTATGCTCTGGTCTGTCTTCGGACACAAGTCATTTAAGGAGGTCTGGCCTGCGCTGTTACCCACAGTGGCTTCCAGCCCAGGGTCGTGCATGCCTTTCTTTGATCCCATGGATATACTCAGTTTTTTTCCTCATCAACACTGCCTTCAAAAGAAGAGTGAGAGAAAAGGAAGATGACAAAAGCCAGGTTGGTCTCTGTTCCTCTGGAGGTCTGGAGACAGGAGTTGACAATATTTTCACTGTCACGTGAAACTTGTCCGTGTGTTAGAGAAGTTGAACTCACCAGGGGATTTGATAAAAGGTGACAGATGAATTTCGCCTCTAGTTTTTTTTTTTAAAAAAAAGAATACTCCAGGCATTAATAAAAAAAGATCATTCACTCAGTCTTTCCAACTTTGGGAAGTATAAAGGATTTTTCTAAAATCTGCAAATATGTGAAAATGTTATCATATGTTACCTTACTTGTGGTTGATGTGAGAGATGTGGCGCCCTCAGACCGAAGATCTAGAGACACACCGGCAAAGGGGAAGGGAGGGAGCAGAGGGGCTCGGGGTGGGACAGGCTGACCCAGGGGACAGTCTATGGGATGTCACACGAGGCTGTTCCCAATGCCTTAAGGCCCTCGTGATAGATTCCACATGCCATGAAAAGGACATGGTGTACCTCTCATGACCCTGATCCTACCTCCTACAATGTGAAGAAACACACACTAAAACTGCACCTTTGGATGAATGAGAGTCCTCACAGCCTAGATTCCCATCATCAACCGTTACAGCCACTTCTGTCAGAGTCTGACTACCCCATCTTTGACACGTCACTATGAATATGTTATGTTATGTTAAAGCTGCAGAATCAAACCCAGAGAAATCAGCAATTACAAGAAAAAAACACACTCGAACTACAGCAGCCTTGGGTGATGTCTAACATACAATCAAAACATGCCTGCTGTGACAGATGTCACTCGGGACGCCTCCATCCCACACTATAGTGCCTGGTTCAGGACCCAGCTCCACTTCCCATTCCAGCTTCCTGCTCATGCACACCCTAGAAGGTTGATAGTTCAAGTACTTGGGTCCCCATTACATGTATGGGAGACCCAGACTGAGATGCACGCTTTTGATTCTGGGGTGGCCAAGCCCTGGGTGTTGCAGGTATTTGGAGAGTGAAGCAGCAGATGGAAGTTGTGTGTGTGTGTGTGTGTGTGTGTATCTCCCTCTTCAATAAAAAAAGTGCTCGTTTCACAAGCAGACTTACAGTATGAGCTGTTGAATACTATGTATCTCACAACCGCAAGCCATGCCTAAACCCAGATGATAGCTTTGTGATTTCCTTCTACTGTCATTTCTCCAAGGTTAGGTGGGCTCAGTGGCACATAAAGCAGCAGACGACACGTAAGGAAGCCTGTGCTGCATTCCCACACTGAAAGCAAAGAGCGAGTGTACCGATGGTGACTAAGCTCTTTTCATCACAACGGTTGTCACTCGCGTTGCCATTGAAATCACCTTGTGGGGAAGACAGAGGTCAGAGGCTTGTGGACCCTTCCAGCTCGGCCCAGAGATGGAGTTCAGGTTACAGCCGATCAGGCAGGCACACCTGGAGCAGTCTCCCTCGCCAGACATAATGGAGGGAGTGCGTACATAGTAGCACCTTCAGCAATTGAGGGAGCCACTGGATGCAGTCATGAATCTCCTTTTGAAACTCAGAAAAGAACTGAAAGATTTAACGTATTATATTTTGGGGAGAGATGATAATAAATCAAATGTCAATGGTGGAGTAAGAAAAGAAACCTTACTGGGGTAAGTAGATGCTGATTATAATTGGAGATCTGGGAAGAAAACAAATTGTACTTGGCAGCGTGAAAAGAAGTGATTATATGTGTCAAGGTTAAAGAAAAATCTCTTCTGTTTGAAGTGGAGACTTGCTTTGGAACCTGATGGGGGCTCCTTCCGGCGTAGGAGAGAAGGAAGAACAGCGTGAACTTGGAATGCAGAAATGTGATGTGCTTCACCCCAATTGAAGAGTTAGCATCGGAAATAAGGCAAGAGAAAGTGGCTACACACACTGGGAGCACACTGCGGAGCCTGGTGTCTTACCTTCTGACCGCGATGAGATAAAAATTTTTATCTTGTAGGTCATCCTCACTGAACAGGTGGCAGCTGCCTCTAGTCCCACGTCAGGGAATCTAAGCAGTGCTTGGGCTAAAATGAGAAAAAAAAACAGCGGAGCTGCCCTCAGAGGTGGATAGTGGTCCTTGGGCTTCATGACTGCTGACTTCGTCCTCCAGCAAACCAGAGTCATTAGAAGTTCAAAAGCAGACTGACTCTATGAAGCAGAGATGGTGTTGCTAGCAGCATGCCCATAAGATTTGTCCCTAATTTTTAAATTTCAGAACTTGTTCTGAAAAAAAAATACTCAATAATAATTGCACCTTCAATTTGTTGATGGACTGACTCAGTGAGCATCACTGTGTGCCCACCAGAAGCATAGCTTTGGGGCTAAATGAGAGGCCAGGAAAATTGCTGCTGAGCTCCAGGGGTTCAGTCTACTAGGGACAGACTAGTAAAGCAGCCACCAGAGCGACACAGGAATAAGCTAACGGTACTAGACCTGGCTGGAATGGTTCATTCATGATTCTTGGGTGAAGCCCAGGACCTAGTTCTAATTTGGACAAAAAGGAGTACCTGAAAGAGTATTGTTGGGGTGGGGAAAGCCCACAGGGACTCAGGCACAAGAAAGGCTGGAGGAAGAAGCTCAGAAAATAGGAAGGAACCCCCCTAAAAGACTCCAGACACCAAGTAGAAAGAACAAGCCTTCGGAGAGGCAACAGCCCCTGCCTCTGCAAACAGGAATTGAATTCCAGCCACCTCTGATCTTTGTGTCAGCCGCTCACAACCCAAAATCCCAGCAAGCATAATCTGATTGAATAAGACTTGAGCTGCTAGGGGGTGGGCGAGAAAGAATCCAGTCTTGCGTGGCTTTTGACAAAAAGTGCTATTTAAGCCAGAACCCAAAGAAGCAGGAGAACTCAGCTGCAGGTGTTGGTAGAGCTGAATTATTTGCGGGCACACACACACAAGTAAAATTCAAATATGTCCCTGTCTCAGTTGACTGACACGCTCAGAGCTCAGCAGCTCAACAGCCTCAGGCCCCTCTCCCCTTCTCACTTTTAATTACTGCTCTCCTAACCCACAAGTGTGAAACAGATCCAAAGGGATTTGAAAGGAGAAAGGGGAGTAAGAGGTTGAAACCGAAAGATCCCACATATGCCCCTGGTGGACCTCACTGTCCCCAACTCCCAGGGATTTCAATCTGACACCCCCCATTTATCAGACGCGCTAAGAGCAAACAGTGCCTTGGGTGCAACTAATGAAATGTGTACTGCGTTGCTTAGCAACCCCACACTGTTTATCCCACTGACTCCTTGCTTGGACACGTGTGAGTATAACTTTGGTTCTCTGGAGAATGTAACTGAGTCACAATTCTACTTTTATGAGATCAGAGGAGAATAAAAGCATTATTTACCTATGTGCAATTGTGTGCAGTTCCCGAAATGAAGCAGGTCTCCCAGACCTTCAGGTGAGATGACTCAGAAGATAATGAGGATGAACGGGGACAGCAAGTGTCAAGTACAGGCCAGAAATAAATTCTGTTCACATCAGCCTTCCAGAAAGGTGCAGGAGATCTGGGCAGAGGGGTCTCCGTCAGCCTGAGCGCCAGTGAGGGTCAGAGACAATCAGGAAAGTCAAGAGCACGTTGGTTAGACGCAGGCGACCCCTGGCCATCCTTCTTCAGACTGCCCACTGCTCTAAGGAGGCAGGCTGCCACCATGCTTAAATGCAGCCTTTTATATCCAGAAACTTCCTGGGGAGAATGCAATACTCGTGCTCTATGCGGAAGATTGCAAAGATTGAATGAAGAAAATTATAGTTGATGTCCTTTCCTGTGATTAGAATGACGAGAATATCTAAAAATGTCTTTCCTTAATTTCATAGCATTTTTAATCAATAAATAAAGTTTTAGGGGTTTGGTAGCAGGCGAAGGAAGCATGCAGTCCAAAATATGTACAAGTTGATCCACTGAGGCATAGAAAGACAACATTAGAATTTTAATTCAGTTTGCACACTATACATGTATAGTTTATAAATTCAAAAATTCTATACATTACGGGTACTTTTAGAAGATCTAAGATGGTGATGGAGTTATTCCTTACACAACCAAAAATGTTTAGAGATCATTGACTTTAATCCTGTATTTAAGGTCACAATTTGTTTTCAAAAAAAAAAAAAATGAATGAATGAAAGAAAAAAGATTTACAGGGCCAGCATCCCATATTAGCATCAGTTCAAGTCCCAGACGCTCCACTTCCAATAAAAAGGCAGAGTTAGAGAGAGAGGAAGAGACAGAGACAAAGAATCTTCCATCTGCTGGTTTACTCCCAAAATGACCACAACAGCTGGAGCTGGGCCAGGCCAAAGCCAGGAGCCAGGAGCTTCTGGGTCTCCCACATGGGTCAGGGGGCACAAGCACATGGGCCTTCTTCCACTGCTTTCCCATGCACATTAGCAGGGAGCTGGATCAGAAGTGGAGCAGCTGGATTCAAACCAAATGGGCACCCATAAGGGGACACGAGTGACACAGTGGCGGCTTCACCAGCTACACCGCAGCACCAGCCCCTGCTACTTTGTTATAATCGGATATTATCACGTCATTTTAACTTCACTACCCATATAAAAACTATGTATAAATGGCCTCAGACCCCGGCGTGGGACGTGGTTCAACCACCCTCGGCTGCACACATTGTTGGCACTGTTCTGATCGATGCCCTCCTTGTCCATTCTTTACTAAGTGTTAAGCCACGAGCGGCCTCAAGGCTGCCCCAGGCCTGTGTTGGACAGCAGGACATGAGTACAAACGGTTAGGGGAGTTACAAGACCCTCTTTCAGTGGGATGTCTCTGGTGAAGCATTAGCTACTGTTTCAACTCCCTCCACTTCCCTGCTAAAGCTTCTCTGGGAGTGCAGCACCTGCTGCCCCCACCTGCCTGGAGCGTGTGGGTGTCCTCTCCACTGTGCACAGTTACCGTCCCAACCTTCCGGTACGCAAGGCCCATGACAGCAGCTTATGAGACTCTGACATCACCCAGGAAGTATTCCCTTTGGGTTAGCTACATAACCATGCTTAATAAAACAGGCCATCCGTGAGTCAGCCCAGTCTGAATTGTTTGGGCAAGTCACGACTGACTAAGTCACTTCTCAGACTGTGACCCAAGGGTTTGGTGCCAAAGCGAAAGAAACGCTTTCTCTTCTCATGGCTTTAGGGCCAAAGCCTTGGCCAGTTGGAATATGAAATAGACTAGTAACAGAGTCAAAGCTTGCAATTTTTTTTCAGTAAAAACCTGATGTTTCATTCAGATGCAATTTCAAATTACTTGCTGTTGTTCAAAGGTTTATATGGCTCTTCAACACTCCAGGAGGCTTTTCTTAACGACCTTTGGATTTCCACTCTCCAAAGACATTTCTCTGACCCCTTGAAACCCGAGCCATCTGGTCCGCTTGTCCAAATATACCAGTCACCTAGGGCTGACTACAGCACACATCTCCCGCAGCTTTCACTGATGTTTGCAGCGCTTATCTCCACACCTGTAACAGCCCGGTGGACACCCCCAGCCCCTGCAGTGCTGCAGTGTACTCTCCTTCAATGATAAAGGGAAACCGTGAAGGAGCTGAACAAGTGTGATCACGTTTGCTCTCACCGTCCCACCACAGCGCATCCAGTGTCGCGCCGTCTACTGGAAATCAGGAGTCTGCTTGGAGAGTCCGCTCAGGAGTCAAAGTGGGGGCTTAAATCTGGAAGAGTTTCAATGGGCTGCTTTAGAAGCATTGCTTTATAGTTTTGATTTTAAATTTTTATTAATGTAAAGAGACCAGATTAATGTATTTCATAGTTAAAATTCTAATATAACCATACGTAACCACAAACCCCCCCTTCTTTAATTTTTGCAAAAAGATCATCTCAATCCACTCTATAAAAATAGCCTGAATACATCACTAACCATAATATTCAACAAGAAAAACTAGAGACAACAGTTCCACAGGAGTATAACCAAGAGATAAAACAATCAAATAACAAGGTGTCCTTTTCATTCCTATATATTTTTGTATTCTCTATTACTTACCATGTATCACAAAAAAACATGATATTAGTCTTTTCCACTTTGCTTACGGCCTTGTCTAAATACTGATGGAGTTTGTGAACTCAAAAGGCTTCCATAGCCTTGGCAGCTCATGACAAGAGTTTTGCATGATCACTGACATCATAAATAAGAGTGTCAATTGTTAAATCAACAACAGGAGTCACTGTGCACCTAGTCCCCATGTAGGACCTCTATCCTTAATGAGTTGTACTATGAGAATTAACTGTAAAACTTGTCTTCAAATAGTATTTTACACTTCGTGTGGGTGCAAACTGTTAAAATCTTTACTTAGTACAGAGTTGGTCTTCTGTATATAAAGATAATTAAAATGAATCTTAATGAAGAATAGAGAGGGAGAGGGAGTAGGAGGTGGGACAGAAGTGGAGGGGTGTGAGGGTGGGTATGGGGGGAAGAACCACTCTATTCCTAAAATTGCATCTATGAAATTTGTATTCATTAAATAAAAGATTTCCAAAAAGAAATAAAATTGAGCTGTTGCTAGCTTTTTCTCCATTGCAAACAAAGAAGTAACGGACATTCTTTGACAGGCCTCATTTGCTTATGTGCAAGAGTTTCTCAAGTTTATAGACCTCCATGCCACTGCAGATTCTTCAAGTACCAGGTGCTGTGTTACCAGAACAGATCTTGCAGGTAGCCAGTATCATCTGCATTTTACAAATTAGTAATATGAGGCACATAGAAGTTAAGTAACTAGCTGAAAGTCACACAGCAAATAAAGTACAGAACCACAGTTTAATAGGTTTATCTAACTTTAGTGCTCATATTCCCAATCTTTATACCATTCTATATTCTAGTGTCTGATTAACAAAAAATTCTGAATGTCCCAAATTTAACTACAAGAGCCACAGGATGGAGGAGAAGATTAATCAGTTAACAGCTGCAAGCAAAACCAGAGAATGTTTGTGTCTTTTTATTCCTGAACACATGTTAAAACCTCAACTCCAGCTGGCACCGTGGCTCACTAGGCTAATCCTCCGCCTGCGGCACCAGCACCCCAGGTTCTAGTCCAAGTTGGGGCACCAGTTCTGTCCCGGCTGCTCCTCTTCCAGTCCAGCTCTCTGCTGTGGCCAGGGAGTGCAGTGGAGGATGGCCCAAGTGCTTGGGCCCTGCACCTGCATGGGAGACCAGGAGGAAGCACCTGGCTCCTGGCTTCGGATTGGCACAGTGCGCTGGCTGTAGCAGCAATTGGGGGGGTGAACCAACGGAAGGAAGACCTTTCTCTCTCTGTCTCTCTTTCTCACTGTCTACTCTGCCTGTCAAAACAACAACAACAAAAAAAAAAAACCACCTCGACTCCATCATGAACAACTAGGGCCATTGTGCCATTTTCAAGCATTAGCCTTCCAGACTGCTAACCCAACCAACCCAGAAGCAACAGTTCTCTTCAGCACCACGCTCCTACCCCAAACCTTCCCTGCCTCCTATCCTTAATTTATTCACAACCACTGCAGGCTCAGTGTCAATAGCCTATCCCAAAATTTTTGTTCAAAACAAAACGCTCTTTGTTGGGGTGGCATTTGGCGCAGGGTTTAGTCGTAGCTTTGGACACCTGCATCCCATATCACAGTCTAGTTTGAGTCCCAGTTCCTCAGCTTCTGACCCAGCTCTGTGCTAATGCACACCCTGGGAAGAAGCAGATGATGGTTCAAGTACATGGGTCCCTGCCACACAAGTGGGAGACCTGGACTGAGTTGCAGGATCTTGGCTTTGGTCTTTATAGGCATTTGAGGAATGAACCAGCAGCCGGACGATCAGTATGTATGTCCCTGTCTCTCTCTACCACTCCATCTTTAAAATAAGTAAAATTTAAGGAAAAAAAGGAAGATATGACTTTTTAAAAAGATTATAGGGGTAGCTTCTTTTTTCCAGTGGTTACTCTTTTTTTTTTTTCATTTTCAATTCTCCTTATATACAGAAGATCAATTTAATATATATTAAGTAAAGATTTCAACAGTTTGCACCCACGTAGAAACACAAAGTGTAAAATACTGTTTCAGTACTAGTTATAGCATTAATTCACAATGTACAACACATTAAGGACAGAGATCCTACATGAGGAGTAAGTGCACAGTGACTCCTGTTGTTGACTTAACAATTGACACTCTTGTTTATGGCATCAGTAATCACCCTATGCTCCAGTCATGAGTTTCCAAGGCTATGGAAGCCCCCCTGAGTTCACCGACTCTGATCATATTTAGACAAGGCCATGGTCAAAGTGGAAGTTCTCTCCTCCCTTCAGAGAAAGGTACCTCCTCCTTTGATGGCCGGTTCTTTCCGCTGGGATCTCATTCACAGAGATCTTTCATTTAGGTCTTTTGTTTTCTTTTTTTTTTTTTTTACCACAGTGTCTTGGCTTTCCATGCCTAAAATACTCTCATGGGCTCTTCAGCCAGATCTGAATGCCTTAAGGACTAATTCTGAGGCCAGAGTGCTCTTTAGGACATCTGCCATTCTATGAGTCTGCTGTGTATCCTGCTTCCCTTGTTGGATTGTTCTCTCCTTCTTAATTCTATCAGTTAGTATTAGCAGACACTAGTCTTGTTTGTGTGATCCCTTTGACTCTTAATCCTATCATTATGATCAATTGTGAACAGAAATTGATCACTTGGAATAGTGAGATGGCATTGGTACATGCCACCTTGATGGGATTGGATTGGAATCCCCTGGCATGTTTCTAACTCTACCATTTGGGGCAAGTCAGATTGAGCATGTCCCAAATTGTACATCTCCTCCCTCTCTTATTCCCACTCTTATATTTAACAGGGATCACTTTTCAGTTAAATTTAAATACCTAAGAATAATTATGCATTAATTACAGAGTTCAACCAATAGTACTAGAACGAAAAAATACTAAAAGGGATAAAGTATTAAGTTGTTCATCAACAGTCAGGACAAGAGCTGATCAAGTCACCGTTTCTCATAGTGTCCATTTCACTTCAACAGGTTTCCCCTTTGGTGCTCAGTCATCACCGATCAGGGAGAACATATGATATTTGTCCCTTTGGGACTGGCTTAGTTCACTCAGCATGATGTTTCCCAGATTCCTCCATTTTGTTTCAAATGACTGGATTTCATTGTTTTTTACTGCTGTATAGTATTCTATACAGTACATGTCCCATAATTTCTTTATCCAGTCTACCGTTGGTGGGCATTTAGGTTGATTCCAGGTCTGAGCTATTGTGAGTTGAGCTGCAATAAGCATTAATGTGCAGACAGCATTTTTGTTTGCCAATTTAATTTCCTTTGGGTAAATTCCAAGTAGTGGGATGGCTGGGCTGAAAGGTAGGGTTATGCTCAGGTTTCTGAGGAATCTCCAGACTGACTTCCATAGTGGCTTTACTGGTTTGCATTCCCAGCAACAGTGGGTTAGTGTCCCTTTTTCCCCACATCCTCGCCAGCATCTGTTGTTGGTAGATTTCTGAATGTGAGCCATTCTAACCAGGGTGAGGTGAAACCTCATTGTGGTTTTGATTTGCATTTCCCTGATTGCTAGTGATCCTCAACATTTTTTCATGTGTCTGTTGGCCATTTGGATTTCCTCTTTTGAAAAATGTCTATTGAGGTCCTTGGCCCATCTCTTAAGTGGGTTGCTTGTTTTGTTGTTGGGGAGTTTCTTGATCTCTTTGTAGATTCAGGTTATTAATCCTTTATCTGTTGCATAGCTTGCAAATATTTTTTCCCATTCTGTCGGTTGCCTCTTCACTTTCCTGACTGCTTCTTTTGCAGTACAGAAAACTTCTCAATTTGATGCAATCCCAATAGTTAATTTTGGCTTTGACTGCCTGTGCCTCTGGGGTCTTTTCCAAGAAGTCTTTGCTGGTGCCAATATCTTGCAGGGTTTCTCCAATGTTCTGTAATAATTTGATGGTGTCGGGTCATAGATTTAGGTCTTTAATCCATGTTGAGTGGATTTTTGTGTAAGGTGTAAGGTAGGGGTCTTGCTTCATGCTTTTGCATGTGGAAATCCAGTTTTCCCAGCACCATTTATTGAATAGACTGTCCTTGCTCCAGGAATTGGTTTTGGATCCTTGATCAAATATAAGTTGGCTGTAGATGTTTGGATTGATTTCTGGTGTTTCTATTCTGTTCCATTGGTCTATCCATCTGTTTCTGTACCAGTATCATGCTGTTTTGATTACAACTGCCCTGTAGTATGTCCTGAAATCTGGTATTGTGATGCCTGGGGCTTTGTTTTTGTTGTACAAGATTGCTTTAGCTATTCGAGGTCTCCTGTGCCTGCATATGAACTTCAGCATCATTTTTTCCAGATCTGAGAAGAATGTGGTTACTCTTTTTTACATTTACACAAATACAAATACAAATTCTGCCCCTTCATGTTTGATTTACTTGAGAAATCACTGGAAAATCAAAAATGAAAAATGTTTGTTTCTAAACTGTGAATCATATGGGAGAACTGCACTAACTATGCTTTATATGTTTTCACATTGGTCACCTTGAAAGATATTATTGTATTTTTTAATCCCCATTTCACATTTAAAAAATGATTAAAATTCAAAATAAGACAATTTTGTTTTCTTAAAGTTACATAATTATTGAGAAAAAATACAGACTACATAAAGTTACTGTCTGAGATAAATATCTGAGGTTAAAAAATCTTTTGCTTTCTGTTCTTCTATTAAGTATGGCACTAAAAAAGTCCTCAAAATAATCACAGTTAATATTTCAGTTGGTAATGGCTCACTTCCCTGCTGACTTTGGAAAGAATTATACAATTCTATTTATTTTGGTTAAAAACATTTCCAAACCTTCGCTCCATCTTCTGATGAGCTTAAAGAATATACTTTCGGGATCGATTTATTTACATTGCTGTCAAATGTATGGGGGTAACAGTATTGGGAAAATTGACTGCACATCTGAAGAAAAAGACATGTTAGATATCTTATTCCTTAAAAATACAATTAATTTCAACAGAATCAGAGACTTAAAAAGAAAAAAATTTTAATTATAAGAAAAAATATCAGAAACTTCTTGAAATAGTAGAATAAGTGGTTCAACCGACCCTACTGCTGGAACAAAGTACAACACACAATTTTTTTTTAACTTATTTGACAGGTAGAGTTAGACAGTGAGAGAGAGAGAGAGAGAGAGAGAGAGAGAGAAAGGTCTTTCTTTCGTTAGTTCACCTCCCCAAATGGCCGCTACGGCCAGCACTGAGCTGATCTGAATCCAGGAGCCAGGTGCTTCCTCCTGGTCTCCCACGCGGGTGCAGGCACCCAAGCACTTGAGCCAGCCTCCACTGCCCTCCTGGGCCACAGCAGAGAGCTGGACTGGAAGAGGAGCAACCGGGACTAGAACCCAGTGCCCATATGGGATGCCGGCATCGCAAGCGCAAGATCAGCCAAGTGAGCCATGGCGCTGGCCCAACACACAATATTTTCAACATACATACACCTACCGCATGATCAACTATTCCATTCCTGGGTATTCACTCGAGGAAATAAAAATGTATGTTCACATAGATATTTCTATACAAATTTATTCATATAATTTTTATTTTTAACTGCTGAAAACTAGTAATAATCCAAACGCCCACTAACAGGTGAATGAATAAAAAACATTATGGAAGGGCCAGCACTGTGGCGTAGTGAGTTAAGCCACTGCTTGCAATGCTGGCATCCCATATGGGCACTGGTTCATGGCCCAGCTGCTCTACTTCTAATCCAGCTCCCTGCTAATGCGCCTAGGAAAATCAGCAGAGGATGGCCTAAGTGCGTGGGCCCCTGCACCAAATTGAGAGACCCAGAAGAAGCTCCTGGCTCCTGGCTTTGTCTTGGCCTAATCCCAGAGAGTGTGGCCATTTGGGGAGTGAACTAGCAGATCAAAGATCTCTCTATATCTCCCTCTCTTTCTCTCTCTGTAACTCTGTCTTTCAAATAAATACTTTTTTTAAAAAATTGTGGATGCAATGCTACTCAGTACTAAAAAATGTGAACTATCGACATATGCAACAACACAGATGAATGTTAAGATAATTATCTGGGGCTGATGCCGTGGGTAAAGCCACCGTCTACAGAGCTGGCATCCCATATGGGTGCATTTCAAGTCTCGGATGTTCCATTTCTGATCCAGCTCTCTGCTATGGTCTGGGAAAGCAGTAGAAAATGGCCCAAGTCCTTGGGGCCCCTGCACCAGTGTGGGAGACCTGGAGGAAGCTCCTGGCTCTTGGCTTCAGATCAGCTGTTGTGGCCATTTTGGGAGTAAACCAGCAGAGGGGAGAGCTCACTCCTCGTGTGCACTCGTTCTCTCTCTCTCTCTCTCTGCCTCTGCCTCTCTGTAACTCCGCTTTTCAAATAAATAAATAAATAAATCTTTTTAAAAAGACAATTACCCTGAGAAGGAAGCCAAACAAGAAAGAATAAATAGGTGATGCTTTCATTTATGTAAAATTCTAGAAAATGCAAACTAGATGATCATGGCAGAAGCTAAACCAGTGGTGTGCTCGGGATGAGGAGTCAGGACTGGACAGAGGGCAGGGAAAGAGATTACCAAGGGCTAGAAGGACACTTTGGGGAGTGATGGATGTTTTCACTGTTGTGATTATGATGTTGGTTTCACAGTTAAATTCATGCATCAAAATGCATCACATCATTCACTTTCTACACGGACAGTAGCTACTGCTTGCAATGCCAGCGTCCCATGTCAGAGTGCTGATTCAGGTGCTGGCTGCTTCCCTTCTGATCCAGCTCCCTGCCAGTGCTCTCGGGAAAGCGGTGGAGGATGACTGGTACTTGGGCCCCTGTCACCTGGGTGGGGTTCCTGACTCCTGATTTCAGTATGGCCCAGACCTAGCTGTTGTGGCCACTTGGGGAGTGAGAGCTTGATCTTGCTCTCTCTGTCTGTCTGTCTCCCCTCTCCACCTGTTGCTCTGCATTTCAAATAAATAAATCAAATTTTAAAATATACATATAATATACATAGGCAGTTTACTGCTTGTGAAACTCTACCTCAATAACTATCTCCACAATATTTTCAGAGATGACCTCAATCATGTATCTCAGCAAAATGAGTCTACTTGAAAGCACTGGAGCCGGCGCCGCGGCTCACTAGGCTAATCCTCCGCCTAGCGGCGCAGGCACACCGGGTTCTAGTCCTGGTCGGGGCACTGGATTCTGTCCTGGTTGCTCCTCTTCCAGGCCAGCTCTCTGCTGTGGCCCGGGAAGGCAGTGGAGGATGGCCCAAGTGCTTGGGCCCTGCACCCCATGGGAGACCAGGAGAAGCACCTGGCTCCTGGCTTCTGATCAGTGCAGCACCGGCCGTAGCGGCCATTTTGGGGGTGAACCAACGGAAGGAAGACCTTTCTGTCTGTCTCTCTAACTCTGCCTGTCAAAATAAATAAATAAATAAATAATAAAAAATTAAAAATTAAAAAAAGGGTCAGCACCATGGCTCACTTGGTTAATCCCCCACCTGCGGCACCGGCATCCCATATGGGTGCTGGGTTCTAGTCCCAGTTGCTCCTCTTCCAGTCCAGCTCTCTGCTGTCCCGGGAGGGCAGTGGAGGATGGTCCAAGTCCTTGGGCCCTGCACCCGCATGGGAGACCAGGAAGAAGCACCTGGCTCCTGGCTTCAGGTTTGCGCATCGCCGGCCATAGCGGCCATTTGGGGAGTGAACCAGTGGATGGAAGACCTTTCTCTGTCTCTGTCTGTAACTCTACCTAATAAAAAATAAAGAAATAAAACTTTATGGGGGCCGGGGCTGTGGCATAGCAGGTAAAACTGCTGCCTGCAGTGCCAGCATCCCATATGGGCACAGGTTCAAGTCCCGGCTGCTCCTCTTCCAATCCACCTCTCTGCTATGGCCTGGTAAAGCAGTGGAAGATGGCCCAGGTCTTTGGGCTCCGGCACCCACATGGGAGACCCAGAAGACACTCCTGGCTTCTTGGCTTCAGATCAGCTCAGTGCTAGCCATTGCAGCCAACTGAGGAGTTAACCAACAGATTAAACACCTCTCTCTCTCTCTCTCTCTCTGCCTCTCTGTAACTCTGCCTTTCAAATAAAATAAGTAAGTCTTTTTTAAAAAAGCTTCATAGACAAACACATATTAGTAATAGGATAAATACAAGCATGGAGATAGTAAGTACCAACTTAGGTTAGAAATGCTTTTAGGAATGGGGCCAGAGTGGGTTTTACTGTATTTGCTAGATTTCATTTGTCTTGCTGACTTTATTTATTTCAAGAAACATACATATATCCCATCTGCTGGTTCTCTCCCCAAATGGCAACAACAGTCAGGATTGGGCCAGGTCTGAAAAACTCAAACCAGGACTTCCAAATGGGTAGTAGGGACCCAATTTCTTGAGCCATCAACTGTTTGCCCTGGGTCTGAATTATCAAAAAGCTAGACTCAGGCACTCTGATATGGGATGTGGGTGTCTTATCAGTAGACCAAATGCCCACCCCAATTTTATTTCTTAATAATTTTTAGTAAAAAAAAAAAAAAAAAGGAAAGAAAGAAAGAAAGATCTAACGTAAGCCCAGCAAGATGTTATGATTATGGAAAGTCATGTCGTTTGTTCCTAGGTTGGGTAGGGGAGACAAAACCAAACCTCCACTCTGTGAGGCCAGTAGGGCCTGAGGAGTAATCATAAGACAGATCAAGAGGAGAAGAGCAAACCCTTTATTACTACAATTTCCACCTGGCACAGGAGCCTTCGCAAGGCAGTGAAGACCCACAGACACAGTCTGAGCTGAACAAGTTACCAGAGGGGTTCACAGCCAGCGTGTGGGAAATCCACACCACCTCTGTCTCCCAGAAGCCACAGACTCCAGGAAACCCCTCATCTACTAAACAGACAAAAGGGAGTTCATTGTCACCAACAGCTGGGTAAAGAAGGAACTGGCAAGATAAGGGTTAATCTAACAAAATTTGTCCTAATTTCCCTTTTTCTCAACTCCATCCTTGATAAGACTGTTGCCTTTCTCCTGCTGAAGGGAGGCTGTCTCTCCCGGGGGAATTTTATCTCCCACTTTTAAGAAATGGAAGGTCAGAGTGATCTTCGGGCATCTGCTGTTTTTCATGTGCATTAACTCAAAATGGTCAGTATGCCAACAACACACCTTGGGGCAGCATGTTCTTGAGTAATTCCCGCAGTAACCACTGCATAAGATACTTTTGTGTGTGTGTAAAGTTTTTTTTTTTTTAAGAGAAAGAACTGTGTACACAGACACTGAGGACTTGTCTAGTGACAGCAGTAGTCTTGGGGACATAGACAGTAATAAATAAAGTAAATAAAGTCATAGACAGTGATGCAAATGATCAAGTCATGAATGCATGAAAATGCACCAATGAATACAAGGAGCATTAAGACAGCGTGGTCTTTCTTCACAGTGAGGCTACCGAAACAAGGTAAAAATAAAAAATGAGCACCAGGGCCCAAGGACTTGGGTCATCCTCTACTGCTTTCCCAGGCCACAGCTGAGAGCTGGATCAGAAGTGGAGCAGCCGGGACTCTAACCGGCATCCATATGGGATGCCAGGCCTGCAGACAGTGGCTTTACCCGCTACACCACAGTGCCGGCCTCCTGTGACTTTGACTTTTAAATAAATAAATCTTTTTAAAAACAATGTACATCATAAAGTAGTGATGAATATTTGAGGAGATAGATGCATCTTAATGTGAATATTACACAATGCATATAAGTATTGAATCATCACGTGGTACCTTATAAATATGGGCCATTTTATGTTTCAGTTACAGTTTTTAAACATACACGGATTGAGGACTTATCCCAGCAGCTGTGTGGGACTGAGTGGAAGAGGCAGCATTGCATTCAGGCTTGAGACCAGGGATGATTTGTTCAACAAACATTACTAGGACAATTCATCATGCAAGGAGAAAAAAAATACTGATGCCTATCTCATGTCACTTGCAAAGATAAATTCCAGGTGAATATAGAACTAAATGTAAAGCATGCAACTTTAAACTTTTAGGGTCCAGTGTTATGGCACAGTGGTTACGCCGCTGGTGTGAGGCCAACATCCTATATCAGATGCCCATTCAAGTTCTGGCTTCTCTGCTTCCAATCTAGCTTCCTGTTATTATACCTAGGAGGGCGGTGGAAGATGAGCAAAGTACTTGGATCCCTGCCACACTTGTGGGAGACCAGGATGGAGTGCCTGGCCCCTGGTTTCAGGCGGGCCAGATCTAGCTATCTAGAGTGTGAACCTGTGAATGGAAGATATCTCCCCCCCGCCTCCATCTGTTTCTCTGCCTTTTGAATAAGTAAATGAATCTTTTTACAAGACTTAAAACTTTTAGAATAAGTTATAGAGCTTCTTTATGACAATAAAGTGTTTCTTAATAAATATATAAGCAAATCAATAGTGAGAAATATAAATTTAATATATTAAAATTTAAGATTTCTATACATTAAAAAGCACAGAATTCTGAAAAAAGATGTAGTAACTACAATGGTAACTAGATAAAATATGATATATTAAAATTAGTACTAAATATTTAAACTACATTAAAATTTTTATTTTATGTATCAAGAGAAGAAACAATAAAGAGGTAGGCAATTCATAGAAAAGGAAATCCAAATGGTCTATCAAATGCGTTAAAATATGCTTTTTTTTCTAAAAGATTTATTTTTTTATTTGAAAGGCATAGTTACAGAGAGGCAGAGGCAGAAAGAGAGAGAGAGAGAGAAGTCTTCCATACGCTGGCCCACTGTCCGAATGGTTACAACAGCCATAGTTGTGCTGATCCAAAGCCAGGAGCCAGGAGTTTCTTCCAGGTCTCCCACATGGGTGCAGGGGCCCAAGGACTTGGGCCATCTTCTACAGCTTTTCCAGGCCATAGCAGAGAGCTGGATTGGAAGTGGAGCACCTGGGACTTGAAACAGTGCCCATATGGAGTGCCAGCACCACAGGTGGCAGCTTTAACCGGTACACCACAGCAGCAGCACCCCTCACCTTTTATTAAGATTTATTTATTTGAAAGGCAGAGCTACAGAGAGACAGAGGCAGAGAGAGAGGACATTAAAATATACTATCCAGGGCTGGCACTGTGGCACAGTGGGTTAACGCCCTGGTCTAAAGCGTCGGCATCCCATATGGGTGCCCGTTCGAGACCCGCCTGCTCCACTTCTGATCCAGCTCTTTGCTATGGCCTGGGAAAGCAGCAGAAGATGGCCCGAGTCCTTAGAGCCCTACACCTGCAAGGGAGACCCAGAGGAGGCTCCTGGCTCCTGGCTTCTGATCAGCACAGCTCTAGCCATTGCAGCCATCTGGGGAGTGAACCATTGGATCGAAGACCGATGTCTCTCTCTCTGTCTCTGTCTCTCTCTGCCTCTTCTCTCCTGTGTAACTCTGACTTTCAAATAAATAAATAAATCTTTAAAATACACACACACACACACACACACACACACACACTTATCCTAGGTCTGGCACTGTGGCACAGTGGGTTAAGCCATGCAGGCATCCTACCTGGGCACCAGTTCAATTCCCGTCTGCGCCACTTCCAATCCAGCTTCCTGATAATCTGTCTGGAAAAGCAGCAGAAGATGGTCCAATGTGCTTGTGCCCCTGTACCCTCATGGGAGACCTGGAAAAGCTCCTGGATCCTGGCTTCATCCTGGCCCAGTTCTGGCCATAGCGGCCATTTGAAGAGTGAACAAGCAAATGGAAAATCAATATCTCTCTCCCTCTTTCTCTCTCTCCCCCTCTACCTTTGCCTTTCTCTAACTCTGTCTTTCAAATAAATAAATGATTTATTTGGTGCTGTGGCATAGCAGATAAAGCCACAGCCTGCAGTGTCAGCATCCCATACGGCCACTAGTTCGAGTCCCAGCTGCTCCACTTCTAATCCAGCTCCCTGTTAATGCACCTCAGAAAGCAGCAGAAGATGGCCCAAGTGCTTGGTTTCCTGTACCCATGTGGGAGACCAGAAGAAGCTCCTGGCTGCAGACTTCAGATTGGGCCAGCACTGGCCGTTGCAGCCATCTGGGGAATGAACCAGCAGATGGAAGGCCTTGCTCTCTGTCTTCCTCTGTGTGTATGTGTATGTGTAACTCTGCCTTTCAAATAAATAAATAAATCAAAAAGAAAATATACTTATCCCAATTAATGACCAGGAAAATTCAAAAATATAATCTCCTTTTACATTCATCATCTTGGGAACTTCACAATCTCCCAGTGCTAAGCATGTAGAACATCAAGAGATCTCACATTTCGCTGGGGTGTATCCACTGTACAAAGCAATCCAGCAACTTCCGATAAAAACAAGGCCCACAGTCTGTCCCCTTCTAACACATGCTAGTGTTTTCAATGTAACAGTGTATATAACTGAAGAACTGCAAATAATCTAGATGTCAACCAACAAGATAAATTGTGATTTATTAACTCAATTTAAAAATGAAAGGAAATTTCAAGATGGTGGAATAGGGAGAGCACTCACTGCTCTAGTCTAGGGGAAGATAATTATTTTAAAAAGTGGAGAGAGGCCAGCGCCGTGGCTCACTAGGCTAATCCTCCACATTGCGGCGCCGGCACACCGGGTTCTAGTCCCGGTCGGGGCGCCAGATTCTGTCCTGGTTGCCCCTCTTCCAGGCCAGCTCTCTGCTGTGGCCAGGGAGTGCAGTGGAGGATGGCCCAGGTGCTTGGGCCCTGCACCCCATGGGAGACCAGGAGAAGCACCTGGCTCCTGCTTTCGGATCAGCGCAGTGCGCCGGCCACAGTGCTCCGGCCACGGCAGCCACTGGAGGGTGAACCAACAGCAAAAGGAAGACCTTTCTCTCTGTCTCTCTCTCACTGTCCACTCTGCCTGTCAAAAAAAAAAAAAAAAAAGAAGAAGAAGAAGAAGAAGAAAAGTGGAGAGAGTACAATCTCGGGGAAGAGTTAAGGAGACAATGGCAAAGGAAACTCCACACAAATTAGAGGGACACTGTGGATCTATGAGGAGGGTGTGGACGCTCTCAACTTGGGACCCCAGCAGCCGAGAGCCTCAACACCAGCTTTGGAGACAGAGGTGAGACCAGACTTCAGCAGCCAAAGCCATTGGCGATAAGGCTGCAGGAAGAGCATGACAGGAGCCTGGATTGGAGTCCTGTGGGGGACAGTGAAATTGCCAACCTAGAAGGAAAAAAGGGTCATGTTTCTCTCTCACCGACCACACAACACCAGCATTTGGTAACTAGCCAAGAAAGGGAGGGCACCATTTTGAATATACGTAACAGCTGTGCCAGACTGTGCCTGTGTGCCCAGCAACCAGCCGAGAAGAGATGCCTGAGTCCGGCTGGGAGAACTGACAGGGGGCTGGGTGCTCATGACTGAGGGAGCCTTTTGTGCTGGGACTGTGAAGACACTGCGACGGTGTGGGAGAGCATAGGGTGTGTCTGGAACTTTGGGCAGTCATTGTGCGTGGCTCTACATGCTCAGGGCTCCCTGATTCCCTGGTGAGGACCAATGCTGCAGGATCCATGCTCACAACAAGGACTGCATGGATCCTTTGTGTGGTTCTTGTGGCAGTGTGGACGAATATTGTATCCACTGGGGCTAATGCCCAGGCATTGGTCTCCTTGGAGGAGAAGTGAATGTGAGACAATGCCAACCACAGAGCTGATCAAATGCTCCCCTCTGATTAAAAAAAGAAGAAGATTTACCCCACCTCGGACACTCCCCTCACTGTGGAGCACTGAACAGAGCTCTCTGGCCACACCCAGCACACGTCTCTGAGTATTCACTGAAAGACCAGGCACTTCACTGAGGCACATCCAAAGATAAAAGCCATCACGGGGGAAAAAAAAAAAAAAAAAAAAAAAAAAAAAAAAAAAAAACAACAAGAAGTATATCCAAAATAAGGTACACAACATGATGCCCCCAAAAGAACACAACAACACTTCAACACTAGAATGTGACTATGAAGAGACTGAAGAAATGCTGGAAACGAAATTCAAAAATTTGATCATAGGATTACTTAGAGGTAACCAGAAGCAAATCCATGTATTAAAGAAATCCATACATGACATGAATGAAAATTTTTCCCACAAAACAGAGGTATTAAAGATAAATCAAAATGAAATATTAGAAATGAAGTATTCAATAGATAAGAAAAAATGCAGTGGAAAGCCTTGAGTACAGACACAATGAGCTAAAAAAAAGGATATGAAAGTTAAGAAAATCTCTAAAAATTTTACAGTCAGATCAAAAAAAAAAAGAAGAAGAAATCAGAAAACTAAAAAACAGTGTTGGAGATTTTTGGGATATTATCAAATAACCCAACATACAGGACATAGGAGTTTCTGAAGGTATGGAAAAAGAGAATGAATTAGAAGGCCTTTTTAGTAAAATAATTAACAGAAAAGAGAATCAAAGAGATGTCCAAGTACAGAAAGCACATAAAACTCCTAATAGACATGACCAGAAAAGATCTTCTCCATGACACATTGTAGTAAAACATTCCACAGTAACACTGAGGCTTAATGCTATAACGAGTACTCAAACAGTATATTTCACTTTGTGTTTCTATGGGGGTGCAAACGACTGAAATCTTTACTTAATGTACACTAAACTGATCTTCTGTAAAAAAAAAAAAAAAAAAAAAAAAAGAAAGAAAGAAATTTTCAATTCCCAACTTGACTCTCACTGGGATTAAACATGACAATAGGTCTGATCTGATTTCATCATCATTTAAAAAAAATCATCTATTATTTTTCACTTTATGTTTCTGTGTGGGAGCAAACTGTTGAAATCCTTACTTAAGGTATACTAAGCTGATCTTCTGTATATTAAGATAATCGAAAATGAATCTTGATGTGAATGGAAGGGGAGAGGGAGTGGGAAAGGGGAGGGTTGTTGGTGGGAGGGACGGTATGGGGGGGGGAAGCCATTGTAACCCATGAGTCGTACTTTGGAAATTTATATTCATTAAATAAAAGATAAAAAAAAAAAAAAAAACATTCCACAGTAAAACATAGAGAAAAGATTCTAAAAAGTACATGAGAGAAATGCCAGATTACTTTCAGAGGATCTCCAATTAGACTCACAGCAGACTTCTCATCAGAAACCCTACAGGCTAGGAGAGAATGGCAAGATACATTCCAAGAACCTGGAAAAAACAACATCAAACCAAACCCAAAATTAGGGTTAAAAATAATCAAAATTAGAGAATAAAAAAATTGAAACAAGAAAAATACAAAAAATCAGCAAAATAAAAAGTTGGTCTTTTTTTTATAGATTTATTTATTTGAAAGTCAGAGTTACACAGAAAAAGGAGAGTCAGAGAGAGAGAGAGAGAGGTCTTCCATCCAATAGTTCACTCCCCAATTGGCCTCAATGGCCACAGCTGCACCAATCTGAAGCCAGGAGCCAGGAGCTTCCTCCAGATCTCCCATGTGGGTGCAGAGGCCCAAGGACTTGGGCCATATTCTACTGCTTTCCAGGCCATAGCAGAGAGCTGGATTGGAAATGAAGCAGCTGAGTCTCGAACCAGTGCCCATATGGGATGCCGGTGCTTTAGACCAGGGCATTAACCTGCTGTGCCACAGTGCCAGACCTGAAAAGCTGGTCATTTTTTTAAAAATGAGCAAAACTGATATACCATTGGCCCAACTAACCAAAAAAGGAGGTAAGGGGAGAAGACCCTAATCAATAAAATTAGAGAAGAAAAAGGAAATGTAAAATGTAACAACAGACACCACAGAAAAAAACAAATCATCAGAAATTACGACAAAGAGCTGTATGCCAAAATATCGGGAACTTAGAAGAATGGACAGATTCCTGGGCACATGCAATCTACCTAAGTTGAGCCATGAAGACATAGAAAATCTAAACAGATCAGTAACGAAGATGGAAATTAAAACAATAATAAAAACTTTCCCAACAAAGAAAACCCAGGACCATATGGCTTCACTGCTGAATTCTACCAGACATTTAAAGAACAACTAACTCCACTTCTTCTCAAGTTATTCAAAACAATTGAAAGGAAGGGAATCCCCCAAAATTCTTTCTATGAAGCCAGCATCACCTTAATTCCTAAACCTGAAAAAGATACAACAAAGAGAACTACAGACCAATTTCCCTGATGAGCATAGATCCAAAAATCCTCATCAAAATACTAGTCAATCAAATCCAACAACACATCAGAAAGATCATTCACGCAGACCAAGTGGGATTTATCCCTGCTATAAAGAGATGGTTCAACATTCACAAATCAATGTGATACACCACATTAACAAACTGCAGAAGAAAAACCATATGATTATCTCAATAGATACAGAAAAAGCATTTGAGAAAATACAACAGCCTTTCAGCAAATTGGGTATAGAAGGAACAATCCTCAAAAGAATCAAAGCAATTTATCACAAACCCATGGCCAGCATCCTATTGAATGGGGAAAAATTGGAAGCATTCCCACTGAGATCCAGAACCAGACAAAGATGCCTACTCTCACCATTTCTATTTAATATAGTCCTGGAAGTTTTAGCCAGAGCCATTAGGCAAGAAAAAGAACTCAAAAGGACACACGTTGGGAAGGAGGAAGTCAAACTATCTCTATTTGCAGATGACATGATTCTATATAAAAGGGATCCAAAAGACTCCACTGAGAGACTATTGGAACTCATAGAAGAGTTTGGTAAAGTGGCAGGTTATAACATAAACACACAAAAATCAATAGCCTTTGTATACCCAGACAATGCCATGGCTGAGAGAGAACTTCTAAGATCATCTCATTCACAAAAGCCTCAAAAAAATCAAATGCCTTAGAATAAATTTAACCAAAGACATCAAAGATCCCTAATATGAGAATTGCAAAACACTAAAGGAATAGAAGGCCCCCCAAAATGGAAAAATCTTCCAAGTTCATGGATTATAAGAATCATTATCATCAAAATGTCCATACTACCAAAAGCAATTTATAGATTCAATGCAATACCAATCAAAATACCTAGGACATTCTACTCAGATATAGAAAAAATTATGTTTAAATTCATATGGAAACACAGAAGAGACCCTGAATAGCTAAAGCAATCTTATACAACAAAAACAAAGCCAGAAGCATCACAATACCAGATGCCAAGACATACAGGGCAGTATGTCACCAAAACAGCCTGGTACTGATATAAAAAGAGATGGAAAGACCAATGCAACAGAACATAAACTCCAGAAATCAACCCACACATCTACAACCAAATTATCTTTGACAACAGAGCTAAAAATCAATCCCTGGAGCACAGTCTCTTTAATAAATGGTGCTGGGAAAACTGGATCTCCACATGCAGAAGTATGAAACCAGACCCCTTACACCTTATAGAAAAATCCATTCAAAATGGATCAAAGACCTTAGTCTATGATCCAATACCATCAAATTATTAGATAACATTGGGTAAAACCTGCAAGATATTGGCATAGGCAGATAGTTCTTGGGAAATACACCAGAGGCATAGGCAATCAAAGCCAAAATTGACAAATGGGCTTACATCAAATTGAAAAGCTTTTGCTCTGCAAATAAAATCTCAGCAAAGTGAAGAGACAACTGACAGAATGGAAGAATTCTGCAACTGATAAAGGATTAATAACCAGAATATATAAAGAGATCAAGAAACTCAACAACTACAAAACAAACAACATAGTGAAGAAATGGGCAAAGACTTAAGCATTTTTCAAAAGAAGAAATCCAAATGGCCAACAGACACATGAATATATGCTCAGGATCACTAGCCATCAGGGACATGCAAATGAAAACCACAATGAGGTTTCAACTCACCCCAAGTAGAATGTATATCATGCAGATGTAGAATGTAGATGTAGATGTAGAATGTAGAATGTAGAATGTAGAATGTAGAATGTAGAATGTAGATGTAGAATGGATATCATGCAGAAATCAACAAACAACAGATGCCAGAGAGGATGTGGGGGAAAAGGTATCTTAATCCACTGTTGGTGGAAATTTAAACTGGTATGACCACTGTGGAAGACAGTATGGTAACACATCAGAAATCTGAATATACACCTATCATATGACCCAGCCATCCCACTCCTGGGAAATTTAACCAAGGGAAATGAAATCAGCATATGAAACAGTTATCTGTATCCCCATGTTTATTGCAGCTCAGTTCACATTAGCTAAGATATATAATCAACCCAAATGTCCATCAACTTAAGAGAGGATAAGGAAATTGTGGAATATGTACACCAAGGAATACTGCACATTGGTTAAAAAAAAAAATGGAATCCTGTCATTTGCAACACAATGGATAAATCTGGAAAACATCAGAAAACATCATTCTTTGCAAAATAAGCCAGTCCCAAAAGGACAAATATCATATGTTCTCCCTTATCTGTGGAAACTAATAGAGCAACTGAAAGATAATCTATAGAAGTGAAATTGATAGTTTGAGATGCAATGACTTTGAACAGCCTTGTCTCAACAGTTAAACAGTTTTTTTTTTCCTCATACTATTTTTTGAACTCTTTACTTAGTATAGAGTTAACTGTATGTGTATAAAGTTAATTGAAAATAGATCTTAGTAAAAAAATAAGACCGGGATTAGGAGAGGGAGGAGGAATAAGGGTGAGAATGCAGGCAGGAGGGCAGATATGGTAGGAATAATCACTGTTCCAAAAGTTATATTTATGAAATGCATGAAGCTTGTATACCTTAAATAAAAGGTCTTTGGAGAAAAAAAAATCAAAGAACTAGAGTTACATATGTTCATCAAACACAAGGATTTCTGTTTTGATCCCTGGTTGCTGCTTCTGATCACAGAAGTTACAGGCAAAGAGGTGGATGACTCTTGTTGTTGTACCACTCCTCACTATTCCAAGTCTTGGCCCATTAGGCTGGAATGACTTCCAGCAGATTTAAAAGGTCAGTCTCCTATTTTTCCCCTCTCATTTTTCTCTTTTTCCCCATTCAAGACTGGGACATTCCAAACCAACTGCAATGTGGAGAAAACCAGAAAATGACAACATATGACCAGAAAAAGGAGTACGTTCAGAAAAGAACTGAGAAGACCTGAAGTTTACAGCTCAGTACAATCCTTGGCCCAGAGACAGTCTACAATAATAAATAAATAAATATAACTTAGAAACAGCAAATCCTGGGAAAGGCAAAGAATATAATTTGTGGAATTACCATATTATTAGATTCAAATGTTTAGGTTACAGCAACAACAAATCACAAGACATACACAAAAATAGGAAGAGATGATACACACCATGGGAAAAAATCAACAGGAATGTCTTTAAAAAGACCTGTTGATAGGAAGTGGGATACACAGCAGACTCATAGAATGGCAGTTGTCCTAAACAGCACTCTGGCCTCAGAATCAGCCCTTCAGGCATTCGGATCTGGCTGAAGAGCCCATGAGAGTAGTTTAGGCATGGAAAGCCAAGACACTCTGGCAAAAAAAAAAAAAGAAAAGAAAAGACAGACCTAAATGAAAGATCTCTGCGAGTGAGATCCCAGTGGAAACAATGGGCCATCAAAGAAGGAGGTACCTTTCTCTGAAGGGAGGAGAAAACTTCCACTTTGACTATGGCCTTGTCGAAATAAGATCAAAGTCGGCAAGCTCAGGGGACTTCCATGGCCTTGGCAACTCATGACTAGAGCCTGGGGAGATTGCTGATGCCTTAAACAAGAGTGTCAATTTGTTAAGTCAACAACAGGAGTCACTGTGCACTTACTCCCCATGTAGGATCTCTGTCCTTAATGTGTAGTTCAATGTGAATTAATGATATGACTAGTGCTCAAATAGTATTTGGCACTTTGTGTTCCATGTGGGGGCAAACTGTTGAAATCTTTACTTAATATATACTAAATTGATCTTCTGTATATAAAGATAATCGAAAATGAATCTTGATGTGAATGGAATGGGAGAAGGAGCGGGAGATGGGAGGGTTGTGGGTGGGTGGGAAGTCATGGGGGGGAAAAGCCACTGTAATCCATAAACTGTACTTTGGAAATTTATATCTACTAAATAAAAGTTTAAAAAAAAAGACCTGTTGATGGATCTACAGACAAAGATTTTAAAACAAATGTCTAAAAGATATCTCAAAGGTAGATATGGACAAAGTCATGAAAATGATATATAAACATACTGAAAATATCAAGAGATATTGAAAAACTGAAAAGATAACAAAAATTCTGAAGATAGAAAGTACAATAACCAAAATTTTAAAATCACAGAGGAATTTAAAGACAGATTTGAATAAGCAGAAAAAAGAATTCAGTGCCTTGAAGAAAAGAAAATAAAAATGATCTGTTTTGAGGAACAGAAGGAAAAATACTAGAAAAAAGTCAACAAAGTATAAGGGACATTTTAGACACGATCAACTAAACATAATTATTAGGAATGAACCTCTGTAATGCTTTATAGGAGTTCAGAAAGGATAAAAGAGAAAGAAAAGACCAAAGAGAATATTTGAAGCAACTGTGGGTCAAAACTTGCCAAAAGTGATGAAAAAATGAATATAAATATCCAACAACCTCAACTAACTCCAAGTAATATGAACTCAGAGAGACCCACACTGAGACACATTATGACCAGACTTCAAAAAGAAAAAGAACTTCGAAAGCAGAAAGAGAGAAATGACTCATCACACATTAGTGAGCTTCAATCAGACCATCAGTAGACTTCTTATCCAAAATTTAGAAGCCTGAAGACCACAATTTTTGGAAATTAAACAACTGGAGCAAATTAAAAATCATAAGATAAATTATAAAAGAATGAAAACAAGCATACCCAAATTTATTGAATGCTGTGAAAGCAGTGCTAACAGGGAAATTCACAGCTATAAATGCTTGCATTTAAAAAAAAAAAAAACTAAGAACTATGTCAAATTAACTACATAATCAGGGTTCCAAGATGGCAGAGTTGGGAGGGAGCTTACTGCTCTAGCCCAGAAGATAGTTTTAAAAAAGTGGAGATAGTGTAGTCTCAGGGAAGAGTTAGGGAAAAAACAGCAGAGAAAGCTCTACCAAAATTAGAGGGACACAGTGGACCTATGTGGAGGGCATGGGCGCCCATGGCTCGGGACTCCAATGGCCAAGAGACTAAGCACGAGCGCTGGGAAGTGAGGTGAGACCAGACACCAGTAGCCCAAGCAGCTGGCAAAAAATGAGCAGGAAGAACCTAGAGGGAACTAGGCTTAGAGCCCTGTGGGGGAAAGTGTATCAGCCAAACCAGGGAAGAAAAAAAAAGGATGGGACACATTTCTCTCTCCCCAATCACTTTACAATGGCATACTATAACAAACCTATGGAGCGGATGCCATTTTGGACATACAGAATATTGTGCCAGAAACCAGCCGAGGGGAGACTCCTGACTCTGGTGCGGAGAACTAACAGGAGACTAGGAGCTTGTGACTTTGTGAAGCTTCTAAACCAGGATTGTGAAAAAACTGAGGGTGTGTGGGAGGACTCACAGTGTTGCTGAGATTTGAGCAGTCTCAGTGGGAAACCACAAGCTCAGGGTTCCTGGTTACCTGGTGATAGACATTGCTGGGGAATCTGAGCTTACACTGAGGACTGAGCAGATCCTTTGTGTGGTCCTTGGGACAGAGCAGATGAATACTACACCTACTGGGGCTAGCGCTCAGGCACTAGCTTCCATTGAGGAGAGGAGCTCAGCTGAGCAGAATATACCCCCATTGTGATTAAGAGAGAGAGAGAGGGAGGGAGAGGGGAGGGAGGTTGGTTTTATCATGTTAAACCTGGGTGTGTTACTTTATGCACACCCTTAACCCTGGAGAACTGAACAGAGCTTTCTGGCCACACTCACTACAAGCCTCTAATGACTCACTGAAGGCAGATATTCCACTTATTTACAGAGTCAGAGTACAATGATAAGAGCCAGAACAGCAAAAATTTTAAAGTAAAAAGAAGAAACCAATGGGTATCTTCACAAATGCCAAACAACAAACACACAAATCCAAGAAACAGGAATAAGGAAGACAACATGACACCCCCCAAAGAACACAACACTTTAATACTAGATTGTGAAGACGATGAGATAGAAGAAAAAAGAAATGGAACTCAAAAATTGATCATAAGATTTCATAGAAGTAATCAAAGGAAATGCACAAACTACTGAAATCCATGTAGGACATGAAAGAAAAATTTTCCTATGAAATTGAGACCCTAAAGAGGAATCAAAATGAAATAAAGAATTCAATAGAACATGAAATTGATATCTTAAAGAGAAGTCAAAATGAAATGAAGAATTCAATAGAATAAATAAAAAATGCAGTGGAGAGCCTTCAAAACAGAATCAGTGAGGCAGAAAAAAGAATATTGCATGGGGAAGTACAGTCAAACCAAAGACAAGAAGAGGAAATTAGAAAACTAAAAAACACTGCTGGGAATCTACAGGATACTACAAAAAAAAAAAATATATGGGTTCTAGGAGTTCCTTCGGGCATGGAGAGAGAGAGAAAGGATCAGAAGGCCTGTTTAGGGGCCAGCACTGTGGCGCAGTGGGTTAACGCCCTAGCCTAAAGCGCCAGCATCCCACATGGGTGCCGGTTCTAGTCCTGGCTGCTCCTCTTCCAATCCAGCTCTCTGCTATGGCCTGGGATAGCAGAAATGGCCTAAGTGCTCGGGCCCCCGTACCCACGTGGGAGACCTGAAAGAAGCTCCTGGCTCCTGGCTTTGGATCGGCACAGCACCAGCCGTTGTGGCCATCTGGGGAGTGAACCAGCAGATGGAAGACCTCTCTCTCTGTCTCTACCTCTATCTGTAACTCTGCCTGTCACATAAATAAAATCAATCTTTAAAAAAAAAAAAAGAAGGCCTGTTTAGTGAAATAATAGCAGGAAACTTCCCATGTTTGGAAAAAGAAAAGGACATCCAAATACAGGAAGCATATAGAACTCCCAAAAGACGTGATCAGAAAAGATCCTCACCACAATACATTGTAATCAAACTCACCACAGTGAAAGATAAAGAAAAGATTCTAAAATGTGCACAAGAGAAACTCCAGATTACTTTCAGAGGACCTGCAATTAGACTCACAGCAGAATTCTCATCAGAAACCCTATAGGCTAGGAGGGAATGGTAAGATATACTCCAGGCTTTAAGAGAAAAAACTGTCATCCCAGAATATTATACCCTGCAAAGCTCTCATTTGTGAATGAAGGTGAAATAAATATCTTCCACAACAGAAATTGAAAGAATTTGTCACCACCTGTCCAGCCCTGCGAAAGATGCTTAAGGATGTGTTGCATACAGAAACACAGAAACATGGTCACCACTATGAAGGGAGGTAAAGGAAGAAAATCTCTCAGTAAAAGATCAAAGGAAGTTCAAAGTCGAAATTAGAAATAATTTTGGGAAAATGGCAGGGCCAAGTCATTACTCATCAATAGACACCTTGAATGTAAATGGTCTCAACTCTCCAGTTAAAAGACACAGACTGGCTGAATGGATTAAAAAACAAATCCCATCTATTTGCTGCCTACAAGAAACACATCTCACCAACAAAGACGCACACATACTGAAAGTGAAAGAATGGAAAAAGATATTCCATGCTAACAGAAACCAAAAAAGAGCTGCTATAGCATCTTAATATTAGATGAAATAGACTTGAACACCAAAACTGTTAAAAGAGACAAAGGGGGGCACTAAATAATGACTAAGGGATCAATTCAACAGGAAGATGTAACTATTATAAACAGATATGGGCTGGCGCCGCAGCTCACTAGGTTAATCCTCCGCCTTGCGGCGCAGGCACACCAGGTTCTAGTCCCGCTCGGGGCACCGGATTCTGTCCCAGTTGCCCCTCTTCCAGGCCAGCTCTCTGCTGTGGCCCGGGAGTACAGTGGAGGATGGCCCAAGTGCTTGGGCCCTGCACCCCATGGGAGACCAGGAGAAGCACCTGGCTCCTGGCTTCGGATCAGCGTGGCGCGCCAGCCACAGCGCATTGGCCGCGGCGGCCATTGGAGGGTGAACCAACGGCAAAGGAAGACCTTTCTGTCTCTCTCTCTCACTGTCCACTCTGTCAAAAATAAAAAAAATAAATTAAAAAATATAAAAAAAGAAAAGAACAAAGCTACAGTATATACTTGACCAGGGGGAGGCCCAGTCTAGCACACCACCAGCAAGGGAACTGATTGCTCTTCTGACAAATATATACCCTAGGCTGAGCGAGAGTGGGTGACACGTGCTAACCCTACCCTTACCTTCCTCCCTTCCCTGTGGGCTTCAGTGCACATCTGGACGCCACAGGCAGCGAGACAGTTTTGAGAGATGCCTCAAACTCAGGAGATACAAGACCTGAAGTACGCTTCCATTTTTATGCTTTCATTCCAGCCAGGAGGCAAACCATCTATTTTATTTTTTTGGCCCCTGAGCCTACAGAAAAATGCCTCGTCACTTCCCGCACCACTACCTGGCCTGCTTACAAGCTAGGATGGAGAAGTTAGTTTAAGTGTGTTATAAAAAGTGCCAGCCCTCTGCTCTGACTCCCCTTCTCAGAACTCTCTCCTAACAGGCCTCTTGCCTCTGTCACCCTGCATGTGCTCCGGTATGCATCAAACTCCTCTCCTGGGTGTCACAGGGTCCTGGGTCTATTCAGTGAGCCACCAGGGTTCTTCTGTTCAAGCTTGTGACTGCTGAGATTTTAATCCCAGTGGAGGAATTTTTTTTTAACAGGTGACAATTGCCCCCATTTGCCTGGAGGTTTCCAGGCAAGGATCCAGCCCCAATAACTTCAGATGCTATTAAATACATAGGGATTAATCCACATGATGGCTTATTGAGACACCTCCCTACCAGACTCCTCATCCCTGAGCCTGGCTTGACTGACAGCCTCACGATTAGACACATCCAGTATTGGCTTTTGGTTTTGAAGGATACGGTTATTGTCTCTTTGCAGGGCCTCCAGTTTTTCTCTCTCTCTACCCTGCCCTCTATTCTATCACCTATCAGATTCTTCTTAGGAATCTCTGAATGGGTGCCCACCAGCTCTGGTGGATATCCTCTCCCATTAAAACCTAACAATGGTGAGCAATCTCCAGTAGACTTCCTGTCCCTGGCACATGGGTCCCTAGCCTACAGTCACCCTTGAGAGCCATCTCACAGCCACTAAATCTTCTGTTTCAGAGGCCGTCCCAAGTAGCTGACTGATGATCTGGCATCCATGGCCCAAGGTATTTTTTTTTCTTTGAGTAAAAGGAAACTAGACTCAAATTCAATTAGAATCTAAAATGATGTCTTTGATAAATAGAATTTGATTCAACTGTAACGGAACACCAGATTTAAAGAAATTTCTCTCTTGAATCTAGGAATATTATTGCCTTTAAAAATATTGCTTTGTGGGGCTGGCACTGTGGCACAGCGGGTTAAACATCCTGGCCTGAAGCGTCAGCATCCCATATGGGTACCAGTTCTAGTCCCAGCTGCTCCTCTTCCAATCCAGCTCTCTGCTGTGGCCTGGGATAGCAGAAAATGGCCCAAGTCCTTGGGTCCCTGCACCCACATAGGAGACCTGGAAGAAGCTCCTGGCTTCTGATCGGCTCAACTCCAGCTATTGCAGTCATCTGGGGAGTGAACCAGCAGATGGAAGACCTCTCTCTCTCTCTCTCTCTGTCTCTACCTCTCTAACTGTCTTTCAAATAAATAAAATAAATCTTTAAGAAATATATTGCTTTGTAACTTGCCAAACTTGTTTTACAATTTGGTTTAACAGGTTTCTGATAGCAATGGATAATCAATGCTTGTTATAGCCCCCCTAAGGTGAAGTTTACAATCTGATTAATGTCACTGATTTATAACTAGAGTTTTATAAAAAGGAGTAGAATTCTATATAAATGTAACTTTGACCTTAATTCAGATAGAGGTATGATTTAATAACAGCACCTTCAGTCATCTAGGTGTAATTGCTAAATGTAAATTGGGTAAAGCAAATGAGATAAATGTGTCTAAATGTAAACTCTGGCATTCTTAGCACCTTATATTCTATGGAAAAGCTATTTCGGTTTGCTGACATGTTTTCATAAATTGTCCAGATGAAAATAGTTCAGCACCACTTGGAAGTAACTAAGCTTGGAATTTGATGTGTTATCTTATTTAGGAAATGTCTTAATTTGGAGACTTCTAAAGGGTTATTTCAAAATGTAAATCAAGGAAATCAGCAGACAGAAAGCAAAAGCTGTTAGTCTATTTGACATAGAATTAGAAACTGATCCTCTGTTAAAGCAATGAGGGTTTTGCAATGCATGTTGGTAAATATTCTAAAATAGTGTTAAAAATCTGTTTAAAAAAAAAAAAAAAAACAACTGCAGCATCTCCTTTTAATAGCTTTGTTGAATTGGTGACTGTCAGTTTTCTATCTGGCTCCAGTAAGCTATTTTCTCTTCCCTAGCTCTGACTGTTAAAATTGTTCTAAGTTATGGGATAATTCCATGTGCTAACTAATTTAAGTTTTATTTACAGTTCTTGGGATGACCAAATTCAGATTTTGTGTTCTGTTGAAGTAATCTGTTGTGGTCTCTTAATGTCTCTGTTAGGTTCTAATTGTTTAAAAATAGCTGAGTCTTTTATTATGAGTTATGGGTTGTTTAAATATATGTTTATTTTAAAGCATTTGAGCAATCATTTTGTATCAATGATAAAATCTGGTCCATATTATGTCATAATGTAAATGGATCTTATTTCAACCAGGTATTTTGAGCCTCCTTGGCATCTTTGACAGGCATTCAAAAAAAAAAAAAAAAAACCAGAAGTTCCAAAATTTTGGACTTTGATATTTCCAGCTGGGCCTCTGGAACTGTCAAAGGATATATCACTCATCTTGTAGAGATACCAACTAATATGGCTATTTGGATTACATTGAAGTACTGTCAAGATGTGAAGCAGTGGTAAATTTTATTATGGTAGTGTAAAATGCTCCTGATACAAATGTCCAAAGTTAAAACGTCTAATGACCTTGTGTTATCTGACATGATGATAATCTTAATGAAAAAGGCCCAGAGGCCAAAAGGATTAAATGTTTGATAAAATCCTGCAGGTGCCTTCAAAAATACTGCGTGGAATAAGCAAGTGCCTATTCTTGTTGGTTAATGGTTTATAATTTTAAACATGGCTATTTAATGCCTTTTTCATCCACAGTTTTGCATTCTCCTAACCTTGAAAATCAGATTTACTATTCATGAAGTTAAAACACTGTTGGTTCTGTTTTTAAATGTGTCCTTTTAGGTTCTAAAGGACCTCTTTTTCCCTGACCTCTAATGTGTTCAATACTCTTAAGACAGTCTGTAAACAGATAAAACCAATAATGTACTACAGGTTCCAACTTAGAAAAAGTATGGTTAACTCAGATTGCTAAGAGCAGAAAGTAACTCTAATTGGTTGATGGTAATAAAAAAAAAAAAGTTAAAGATTTTAGGAAACTGTTACTGAAGTAGCTTTATTGGTCTACCATGTATGTTATGGTACATGTGTGCATATACTGTATATCTACATGGGAAATTTAATAAGAGCTCTGTTTTAATTGGCTTATACATAAAATACTCCTCATAAATGCAAACTGCTAAGTTAATCAAAGATAACTTTTTGGTTCATGTGATCCTAAATTTCTGTACCAAATGTTTTAAATTTATTGATGTGTTTGCACTTGGGTTTACTGGTCAAACAAGTTACACTTGTGTTAGATGTTTAAGCACTGTTTCCAAATACATACACACTATTTTCTTGAATTTATAGAAGGCATTGGACCTTCAGATAAATGTTTTCATAAGTTGTTACTTAACAGCCAAAATTGGGCCGGCACCACAGCTCACTAGGCTAATCCTCCGCCTGTGGCGCAGGCACACTGGGTTCTAGTCCCAGTTGGGGTGCCAGATTCTGTCCCGGTTGCACCTCTTCCAGTCCAGCTCTCTGCTGTGGCCCGGGAGTGCAGTGGTTACGACCCAAGTGCTTGGGCCCTGTACCTGCATGGGAGACCAGGTCAAAGCACCTGGCTCCTGGCTTTGGATTGGCGCAGCGCCGGCCGTAGCGGCCATTTGGGGGGTGAACCAATGGAAGGAAGACCTTTATTTCTGTCTCTCTCTCTCACTGTCTAACTTTGCCTGTCAAAAAAAAAAGTCAAAATTGTTTGATAAGTTTTCATTTGATACTGTTACTGTCAGTAAGCAATCTGGGAAGCCTGACTTGTTCCCTCATTTCTCTATTCTCTTTAAGATAGGAAACTAATTCTATTCTGAAGAATTCTCTAAAATGTACAATTTGATCTTTAGACCTTATAAAAGGGATGGCTTAACACTTTTCTGCATAGCTAAAATGAGAGCTTAAGTTATGATTCCACAGCTAGATTTACTTTGTCAGGGGGACAGTAAATAGGCAAAACCTCCCTTTTTAAACCAAACAAAGGGAGAGAGATTTACTAATGACTTAAAATTTAATGAATAAGCTGGTCATCAGTTTTGACATAGCTTTCCTCATGGGCATTGTCGACCTCAAAGAAAAACCACTATCAGAACTTGCCTGTGACTACAGAGTCCTAGTTTAGGCCACCAAAGATTAGGGTCGGAGCACCCCCGTGACTTGCATTCTGTTAGAGGTTTCCTCTGGTCTGTTTTAACAAAACGAGGAGGAAGAGGAAGCTAAGCTGCAGAAGCAACGTCAAGATAGGTGGCAGGGGGCTGGCGCCATGGCTCACTTGGTTAATCCTCTGCCTGTGGCACTGGCATCCCATATGGGCACCAGGTTCTAGTCCTGGTTGCTCCTCTTCTAGTCTAGCTCTCTGCTGTGGCCCGGGAGTGCCGTGGAGGATGGCCCAAGTGCTTGGGCCCTGCACCTGCATGGGAGACCAGGAGGAAGCACCTGGCTCCTGGCTTCGGATCAGTGTAGTTCCAGCCATAGCAACCATTTTGGGGGGTGAACCAATGGAAGGAAGACCTTTCTCTCTGTCTCTCTCTCTCTCACTAACTCTGTCAAAAAAAAAAAAAAAATAGGTGGCAGGCCAGTTAATGGCTGCTTTACACAGTGGTCTGCCATCAAGGAGACACAGGAGGCCAGTCCACTGCATTGGTTTTCGATGTGGAAAGCCAGGGCTTCAGCAGAAGTCAGCTTGTGAAGAGCCCTGGCAGCTCTGACAGCCAAGAGTTGGTCCCTGGAAATGGACCTGCCCTGGAGTCGAAGGGCTCCAGGTCAGAATCATAGACCTTGTTCACTCTGAGCTGAAAAGCCCTCCACTCAGCCCAGCTTCCAAAGTGACCACTGCTGTCGAGGGGATGGCCAAGTAGAGTCAACAACATTGCAGGCAGAACTATATGCTAACTAAAAATGTCTTCCTTCTAGAAATGCCACCTACCTTCTCTTTAAGCCAACTATCCTCCCAGGCCAGCTAGGTAATGAGAGTCAACAGGGTACCTCGCTTATCATGCACCACATGTGAAGAGATAGACAGGTCCGAGCCTCATAACTGGCAAGGCCTTAAGCCCACCTGATTATTCTCAAGCCCTTACTGTCAGTGTGTATCTGCCTCTCAATGAAAAACCTGTTTGTGGTTTAGACACTGTTCTTAGGGCCTCTAATAATGACTCCATCCTTGGTTTTAGATCCTGTGAGTTTAAACTGCTTGTTGGATGCGTTTTCTACAGACTTAAGAAAGTAAAATTCTAGGTGGCCATGCACATGAAGCAGTTTCTGCAAGCCGGCACTGCACGCCCCTGGAGAAGCCACCCCCTGCTGGAACCCTATCATGACTCCCCTTCCCAAAGACAGCCCTTTCTAGCATGAAGCAGCCAGAGCGAACATTGTCTAGTCCCCCCTAACAGATGTTAGGGTCCATTCATGCAAAGGGGGAGGTGTGAGGAGTCAGATGGGTACATCGGTAGTCAGGGGATCCCAATGGAATTTGGGGTGTAAAATATTTGCTTCATTCTCCAAAATGTTTTTAGCAAAATAAACAGGCCACTCTCCTTCCTTCAGAATCTCCAATTCACCATGAGAACAGCAAGGGAGCTCTTCCTGGGCTCACAGTTTATCGTGCAAACAAGTGACCTATCCTACCCTGAGCAGGCCAGCCAGGATGGAGAATTGGAAAGGAGGTCTTTTGATGGTTTTTGCCCCTCCACCTGGTAACTGAATGCCAATGTAATTGTCAAGTTTTTTTCCTTCAAAACTGTACTTAAAAACCTGAATGCTGGCCCAAGTCTTTGGGCCCCTGCACTCGTGTGGGAGACCCGGAAGAAGCTCCTGGCTCCTGGCTTCGGATTGGTACAGCTCCAGCCATTGTGGCCATCTGGGGAGTGAACCAGTGGATGGAAGCTCGCTCGCTCTCTCTCTCCTTCTCTCTGTGTAACTCTGACTTTCAAGTAAATAAATAAATCTTTTTAAAAAAAATGAATGCTATGAGGCTTTTTGTTGTTTTCCCCTCTTGGAAGCCCCCCTCCATGCCACTCTGGATAGAGGTCTGTGATTCTAATAAACACTTTTAAATCTCTTTTAGGGGCCGGCACTGTGGCGCAGGTTAATCCTCCACCTGCGGCGCTGGCATCCCATATGGGAGCCGGTTCTAGTCCTGGCTGCTCCTCTTCCAATTCAGCTCTCTTCTGCGGCCTGGGAAAGCAGTAGAAGATGGCCCAAGTCCTTGGGCCCCTGTACCCACATGGGAGACCGGGAAGAAGCACCTGGCTCCTAGCTTCAGATCGGCACAGTTCTGGCTGTTGCAACCCTTGGGGTGTGAACCAACAGATGGAAGACATTACTCTCTGTTTCTCCCTCTCACTGTCTGTAACTCTACCTCTCAAATAAATAAATAAAATCTTTTTAAAACTTTTAAAAAAAAGTATGTCATTGTAAAAATTAAAGAAAATAGGCCGGCGCCACGGCTCATTAGGCTAATCCTCTGCCTTGCGGAGCCGGCACACCGGGTTCTAGTCACGGTCGGGGCGCCGGATTCTGTCCCGGTTGCCCCTCTTCCAGTCCAGTTCTCTGCTGTGGCCAGGGAGTGCAGTGGAGGATGGCCCAAGTGCTTGGGCCCTGCACCCCATGGGAGACCAGGAAAAGCACCTGGCTCCTGCCATTGGATCAGCGCAGCGCTCTGGCCGCAGTGCGCCGGCCGCGGCGGTCATTGGAGGGTGAACCAACGGCAAAGGAGGACCTTTCTCTCTGTCTCTCTCACTGTCCACTCTGTCAAAAAATTAAAAATTAAAAATTAAAAAAAATTAAAGAAAATATAAGAAAGGAAAAAGCATAGAGGGTGGGAATGAGGGAGGGAGAATAGGGTAGAAAGTATCATTGTGTGATTGTCTATATGAAATACATGAAATTTGTTTACTTTATATAAAGATTTAAAAATATAAAAAAAGCATCCCATATGGGCACTGGTTCGAGTCCTGGCTGCTCCACTTCTGATCCAGTTCTCTGCTATGGCCTGGGAAAGCAGTAAAAGATGCCTCAGGTCCTTGGGCCCCTGCACCTGCATGGGAGACCTGGAAGAAGCTCCTGGCTCCTGGCTTCGGATTGACACAGCTCCAGCCATTGTGGCCAACTGGGTAGTGAACCAGCGGATGGAAGACCTCTCTCTCTCTCTCTCTCTCTCTCTCTCTCTCTCTCTCTCTCTCTGCCTCTCCTTCTCTCTGTGCGTAACTCTGAATTTCAAATAAGTGAATGAATATTTTTTTAAAAATTCCTAAATAAACATTTAACAAACCCAAAAAATCATTAGTTCTCAAATGCTGCATTGTTCTAGAATACCCCAAGAGTGGCTGGAGGAATTGTTGTAGAACAACCACAGCTGGGTCCACCCACCCAGTGTGCAGCAAGCACGTTACCCTGGGCTGGTGGAAGAAAGCAGCTTATCTGTGAGGGACCAGGCAAGGACTAGCACTCAATTCCCAGACTTCCCAAGGGATTAAAGCTGCACATCCCACAGTTTAGTATATGTGCTGCCGACGAGAGCACACATCTTACAGTTTAAAGCGGGGGTGAGCAGTGTGGGACCATCTCACGTGTGGACCTCTGGTTGGTCAGCAGTGCACGTGATCGTCTGTTGATTGGTTAATAACAGTGACCAGCCTGTTTCTTTTAAAATGAAAAAGGTGGGCTCCAGTATATCTGAGTCTAAGGGTAGATTGGAAATTACTTTGTTTGTTCAGGGCCTACGAGAGCCTGAGAAAGTCTCAGAATGTAGGCTGGCATTGAGATGCTACCTATAGGAGCAATTTGAGTTTTTGTGGTTCATGGTCTTGGAACTGACTTGACCCAAGGGTCACTCCTTTAATTTATGGATTAATCTTTACAGACGAACTTCAAGTTGTGGAAGAGCTAGCAGCAGTCTGATAAAGTCTACACTGAAGGCACTGGCAGAGGAGCAGGTGGTGTGGCACACCAGTTTGAGCCACCACCTGTAATACCAGCACCCATAAGAATTAACAGTTCGATTCCTGGCTGTTCCTCTTCTGATCCAGGTCCCTGCTAATGCATCAGGAAAGGCAATGGATGACAGCCCAAGTGCTTGGGCCCCTGCCACTCACGTAGGAGACCTGGATGGAATTGCTGGCTCCTGGCTTTGGCTTTGTCCAGCCCTGGCCATTGCAGCCATTTGGCAAGTGAACTAGCAAATGGAAGATCAATCAATCTCTCTCTCACCCTCTCCCTCTGTAATTGCCTTTCAAGTAAATATAAATAAATCTTTGGGGAAAAAAAAGGCACCAGCACAAGGGCTCAGCTTCATTCCCCCTCACTCTTGAGGTATACAGAGCAGTGATCATTCTAGCCACTTCCTAGCTACCTACATTCTAGCCACTTCCTACTGACAGGGAGTGGAAGAGGAATTTTCAAAACTGGAAGGAAGCTGTAGGCATTTCTCCTTTAAGAACATTTTCATCCCAGGCTTAACCTGAGGAGATTCTCTGCATCATGATGGAGTTTGGCCCAGGCACTTTCTACATAACTTATCCTGCAGGTGCGGCAACGAAATACTAATATTCCCGTACCCAAAATGCAAACCAGAGAGATTAGCAAGGGACAATCTGAGTCACTGTGATTCAGGGTCTGGGTTCTGGCCTTACCTTTCTGTCACTCCCTTAACTGAAAGAGTTACTCTTTGTAGAGGAGCTGCAGCTTGAGGGAGAGATACTATGGCCTGAGAAAGTCTATTTCAAAGGCACTGGGGTAGGTAGGATTTGGTTTCAGTGTGGCCAATGAATGAGTAAATTAAGACATGAGACACAGGGCTCCTTACTGAAGAAATGAAAGGAGTGCTCCTGCATTTTACTATATTAGCTGTTTGACTCGTCCATGTATCCACTTAATGCATCTGGATTCCAGCTTGATGCCATCAACATTCCAAGGGAAAGGAGAATCAACCTGCCGTGGGAGGTAGATCACCTTTCTCCCGACAAGGGCTCCAGCCACAACCAGCTTGGGGACAGATGCCCTTTCACCTAGAAGGTACCCAGCACCCTAGAAATCTCAGTATTTGATCCATGAGCAGAGGCCAGATGCAGTCTCCTGGCACCACTCAGTTACAAAGGATGGTTCTCCCATCTCCGCTTCCTCAGAATCCTCATCTCACTCTAGAATCGGAAACCAGGCTCAGAGGTGGAGACACAAAGGGGCCCAAGGCACCCAGAGAGAAATGAATGTCCAGGGTCCAGGTAGAACTTCCCCGTCTGACTACCACACCCAGGCCTCCCAGCCACTGCTGAAAATCAAACAAATCCTGCAGGGCCCAAAAGCTGGTCTTCAGCCAGACTCAGATAACACAGCACCTGAAGATTCCTCGGGCATAAACAGAGCAACAAGAACACGTACTGTCATTTTCTATTGCTTGTGGAATAGACACTAATGATTTTGTATTTTCAAAGCCATTTTGATAGTCAAAAATCCGTTAGTAATGTTTAGTGAGAAGAACTGAAAAGCCCTTGGAGATTTCTTCAAACACAATAACAAAGACTTCATTTTCAGCAAAAGTTGGTTAGTAAGCCTATATTCATCTCACGAGAAAATCAGAAGTTGATAAGTAAGGTGGTACCGATTCAGCACCAATGGTCAACAATTTTAAAAGGTATGCTCACTCTTCATTTAATAATTACACACACACACACACCACGCAAATCCCTGGTAATACAAAATGTAGCGGAAAATACTACTACCAGCCATATTGATAGCTAACATGACTTGCCAATTTTTATAGCTATCCTAACAGCAGCCTGTGATTTGAATCTTATAAAACAGGAAGCCGTGCGCTGTCTCACGCATTCCTGATGCCGTGGTGGTGATCCGCTGCTGCCCCCAGCAGGTCAGCCTCACGAAATGGTGTTCCCCCGCTTCCTTTTAGTTCTGTTTGGTTTCCATCTCCACTATGCATTTTTCTGGACCACCAACTTCTTTAATCAGGACAAATAATTACATAGAACAAGTTTCCTTCATAGGCATCCTTCATAACAACTAGCTGGTAAAAATCTACTATACATAATTATTTTTTTCTTTTAAAAATAGGCCTAACCTCGCTCCACGTCTTCTGTTTCTACATTTTTCTTTATAAGCCTCTAAGTCCTTGCTTCAATTCTCACTGAATTTGTGAGTTTAAGGCTGGTGCCTACAAGCAAGTTCCAAAGCCACATCAACCAGGCTTTCTACCAGGCATTAGCTAGCATCATGTTCTTAGGAACTACTTAGCCTTTTTAGGCCTCAGTTTCCTCCCCTGTAAAATGGGGGTAATAATACCCACAGCTTTCGATTGTCAAGAGGAATAAAGAAAGTAACTCATTTAAAGCAGTAAGCAGAGTGTTTGGCATGTAGTAAGCAGCCAGTGGATAATTCATTATTATGAAAAGCAAGTGCAAAACGTGAGTGACTTCCATCCCATCAGAAGCCAAATCAGTGGGGGAACTCTCCTAGAACCTCCAGATCTGCGGATTCCAGGCCAAGTGCTTTGACCATCACATTGTAATGATGCTGACACGCTATTTGTCTAATTAATAGAAAGGATCTGGCTCCCTAGGGGTAGGCAGAAAATTGCTGCATCATTTTCTTCTAAGCCCAGAACTCTACAAACCATCAGGTCCACTGGACGTCTGTCCAGCACCTGATAGCAACTTCCTTCCCATTTGAAGACACCGAAGTGGTCTCTGCATAAAACACAACTTAAGAATCTTTGCCGGCGCCGCGGCTTAATAGGCTAATCCTCCGCCTGCCAGCACCCCGGGTTCTAGTCCCGGTCAGGGCGCCGGATTCTGTCCCGGTTGCCCCTCTTCCAGGCCAGCTCTCTGCTGTGGCCAGGGAGGGCAGTGAAGGATGGCCCAAGTGCTTGGGCCCTGCACCCGCATGGGAGACCAGAAGCACCTGGCTCCTGGCTTTGGATCAGCGTGGTGCACCGGCCGCAGCGTGCCAGCCGCAGCAACCACTGGGGGGGTGAACCAACGGAAGGAAGACCTTTCTCTCTGTCCACTCTGCCTGTCAAAAAAAGAAAAAAAAAAAAAAAGAATCTTCTCCCCAGAGACAATGGCACAATGTGTGAATCTGATCTCGACAGCCCTTGGTAGTGCCCTCACTACGAAGTCCTGGAACTCTTCCAATGCCTCTTTCTGTCCCACATTCTCTCTTTGTCACCATAGAAAGGTTCAGGACCATCAGCCACTGCCTCCTTCAACACCAGCCTCCAACCACTTGCCGAGCATCTACTCACTCTGGGCTGGCTCAAGGACACTTAGCAGGAAACTGAGGCAGGAGCATGTTTGGCTCTCAAGGAATAGCAAGGGAGAGCATGGTAATGGAGAATACTTAGCTGGGGAGAGATGAGGTCAGAAACATTGGGCCAGACCAGGTTGGGACTGCAGGCTGCTGTCAGCATGCACACTTCAAGTGAGGGAAGCCTGGAGAGAAAAGGAAATGAATTTTTTCCTTTGGTAGTAAAGAGCAAAATCAACAAATTATTAAAGTGGACAGCCCAGGACCAGGTGCCCTGCATCCGTCACGGTGAGCACGGCCACCGGGCCTTCCAGAGACCACTGCAGTCGCCTTGAGATCGGGCCAGAGGTTGCGAACGCCCAGAGCCTGGTTTTGTAAATGAGCCCCTGGACTGGGATCTGAGCAGCGGCTCTGGCCCACGCCCTGCACCTCCCTTCTGCTTTCTTACACTTGCCCACTTGTCATTTCCCAACCTCTCCCGGCAGGAATGTCCCATCCATCTTGAAACTAAGCGGGACAGTGGCTTCTCTGAGCGATAAGGCACCAAGTCCAGCTGGGACGCCCTGGGCTGTGCCAGGGCCGTGGCCCCTCCTCATGCTGCAGGGCACCTGTGTAACCTGTGAGCTGTCTTCACCGAGCCCGGCCTCTGAGTAGAAGGGAGCGCACAGGTCAGCAAAGAGCATCGTCTGCTGGTCCCCAAAGCCAGCCCGGGGGGAACCCGTCTGCATTTCCATCCTGATCATGGTTCAGGACGCCTCACGATGAAAGCACAACGCTACTTCTCAGTGGTCTCCTCCCAGGGTAGGGGGTTTGAACGACTCAAGAGGGACCGATTAGAGCAGCTGGCTCGCTATAACAAAGCCATCAGTGCCCGCCTTGTTGGTGAATGAATTTAAAAATCTGAACAGGATTCAGCGGACAGAGGGCAACGTGAGCCCTACTGGGATGGGACAGTTACAGCTAACGGTAGAGAACAGCCATTGCTGGGCTGACATCTCCAGAGTGCTGCTCTAAGCCATGGGCTATTTGCATTACCGCTGCTCTCATTATGACCGATTAGCTAACAGTCATGTATGTCATAATCACATGCAGCCCAAACCTGAAAACGTATTTAACAACGCCAGGAAAGAAACCCTCCCCGGAAACAGCCTGCACGCATGAGCCTTCTGTGCCAAGGCCCCTTTTGAACCACCCTTTCAAAGCTTCTTGGGTACCCACTCCCTACCTACACCAGCTGTCCAGGGAATGGTTCTAACCTATTGATGTTTGTTAGAATTGTGCCGATTTCCAATCTCACGGGACCAAGTTTCTGCCCACCCTCTGGGGAAGAGAGCTCCCTTCTCACAACTCCTGGCCTCTCTTTGCTCCCTCATTCACCCCAGAGACTCTCTTGAAAGGAATGACTTATCAGTAAATTTTTAAAATTTTACTTATTTTATTCATTGGAAAGAGATATGCAGGAATCATCCATCCACTGGTTCACTCCCCCAAATGCCCACAACAGCTGGTGCTGGGCCAGGCTGAAGCAAGGAGCCTGGAATTCAATTCGGGTCTCCAAAGTGGGTAGCAGGGACCCGTGTCCTTGAGTCGTCACTTGCTGCCTCCCAGGTGTGCATCAACAGGGAGCTAGAATCAGGAGTGGAGCTGGGGACTGAAACCCAGGCACTCCAATATGGGATGCAGGTGCCCCAAGCAGGGTCTTCATCACTAGGCCAAATGCCTGGCCCCTGATTGGTAAATTATCAAGAATAGCTCCACCTTGGCAGGTGACCAATTCTGATGGACAGGAAGCAAGTGGAAGTATGGTATGCATTTTTGAGAATGAGCCTATCCTGTCGGCTTCAGATACACTTGCAGGAGCAGCCTAGACAGGACAATGGGAGCCGCTCAATGAGGGCTGAGAAGTAACAAGCCAGGGGCCTGGGACTCAGATGAAAATGAGCACCACAGCCTGGGCTGCTGAGCCAGACTCTGACCTGAGACTCGAGCTTCCGCCTCCTTGAAGCCTACACCTGGGGTTCTCTGACAACGGCAGCCACAGGATAGCGGCAGGGAATCCGGGGATGCCGGGAGAGAGAGCACAGCCCAAGACAGTCCCCTTGGGGGACAGCTAGAGGAACAACTCCAAAGACGAGAGTGAAGTGACTGAGATTATGAACGAGCAGAAGGCAGGCAAACAGGGAGAAATCGAGGATGTGGGGAACCAACCCAACAATTCATGCTTTGTATTTACACCATAAGATTTGTCTTCAGGAGCACACAATGGGCCCTTGTAAATAAGCCCGTACACATTCCATGAGTTCACGTTCATAGGAGACCTAGAAGTCCCAGGCACATAGTGAATGCAACATAGGTGCTGTGTACTAGGTACATCGGGAGGAAGCGTGCAGTGAGCGGGTCTGTGTCTGTTCCATTAGCCTGCTGCAGTGAAGGTGTTTCCAATGTGATCACCATTTACAAGCAGCTGCCTGCAAGGGAAGCTTATTGAGGGCCTTAAGGCCGAGACCAAGGTTCCCATCCAGAGAGGCACAGCATTCGCCCCAGCCTGCATTTCTTGACTCCCGGCTCATCCTACAGAGTTTGCACTTGTTGGGCCCCGCAGGAGCCAATTCCTTAAAATAAATTTCTAAAAGGGGGAGGGGGAGAAGGGCCAGCACAGTGGCACAGCAGGTTAAGCCACTGCCTGCAGCACTGGCATCCTTTATGGGTGCCAGTTCAAGTCCTGGCTGCTCCGCTTCCAATCCCGCTTCCTGCTAATGGCCTGGGAGAGCAACAGAGGATGCCCCAGGTTCTTGAGCCCCTGCACCCATGTGGGAGACCCAGTAGAAGCTCCTGGCTCCTGGCTTTGGCCTGGCCCAGTGCTGGCCCTTGCAACCACTTGGGGAGTGAACCAGCCAATGGAAGATCCCTATCTCTCCTTGTGTCTCTCTGTAATTCTGCCTTTCAAATAAATAATAAATTAAATCATTTTTTAAAAATAGGGAGAGGTCTCACATTGGTTCTATTTCTCTGGAGGACCCTAATACAAATGGTGTTAAAACCATCCCGCACCAGGAGCCACTAGAATTTGTTGATAAGCAGAGCTGGCAGTGGGGAGGGGAGCGCACCCAGAATCCCCGTGCAGCACCCAGGGTGGCCTCCGCAGGACTTCAGGTGTTGGGTCCTCCTCCTCCCCTTGCTGCTGACATAGAAGATGAAAGGGGCCACGTTGGTACCAACTCACCCCAGCCCTGGGACAAAGGCTTCTCTGGGAGCAGTGACACAGCTTGGAACAGGGCTGCGGTGGCCGCCCCTCAACAAGCGGCAGAGACTCACTGCCCAGGAGCTCTACCTTTAAAATGACTGATGTGTTCTAGAAGTTTTTCTTGAGTAGATTTTGCAAGTGGTGAACTTTGTTAGGAGAACTGTATCTTCGTTGAAAAATTTGCCGATGCACGACAAAAGGAAACATTACCACCTCTTCCTGCGGTGACTGGGCCCGCTAAGCTCCCCAGGAAAACAGCTCCTTTTTCAGAACAGGCCCTCCGGGGTACCAGAGGTGAAGCCAAGCCCATCAACCAAGCTGTTAGCGATAATGAAGAGACATTTTGTCCTCCATCTTCACTCTGTTTCCCAGCCTCAGAGCAGTAAGACTGAAGACACCTGGGGCAGGGCTCTACCGGCTAAGGATGTCCACCCCCACTCAGTCCTGTCCTGCCTCTGACCACACACAGCCCAAGCTCAGTGAGCCTGGGACATTTGGAAGTCAAAGTCCTTACCTGGAGCTGTAATGCTTCTGCTCTGAGGGTAGGTGTTGTGGTACAGTTTTTTAAGCCACCACCAGCGATGCCGGCATCCCAAAGGAGCCCCAGTTTGTGTCCCGGCGGCTCCACTTCTGATCCAGCTTCCTACTTATGGCCTGGGAAAGCAGCGGAGGATGGCCCACATGCTTGGGATCCTGCACCCACAGGGGAGACCTGGCTCCTGGCTCCTGGCTCCGGCCTGACCCAGCCCTGACAGTTGTGGCCATTTGGAGAGGGAACCAGCACATGGAAGTTCTCTTTCTCTGTAACTCTGCCTTTCAAATAAATCTTTAAAAACAAACAAATGAAAAAACCTGCTTTTGCAGTTCGTGCTTTCTTGTAAGTGAGCTTCCAGCTGGGTGCAGCCTATTGAACCTTGGGAAGTGACTGGTGATTGGAGAAACCTGACGGTATGGGTGATGCATCAGATCAAACGCATCCACTGCAAGTCGTCCTTTCACTGTTCTCTGACAGGATCAACATCTATGTGTCCCAAATAGTTCCATCAAGATGAAAATTAGCAGCAAAGATAAGGGATGGGATACCAAGGTGGGCTCCCACTCCAACCCCATGCTATGTCCCCAGGGACATGGCTCACCATTAAGAGGCAGTTGGTCCCTGCCTCAGACAAATCTGAGAAGCCCGCGTCCTCATGGGGTGCCCTCCCCCTTATGTGTCTGTGTGTGTGTGTGTGTGTGCCCTAATCCCTGGATCCCTGTCTTGGGCAAAGGGGGCTTTGCAGATGTAATTAAGATTATGGTTCTTAAAATTGGGATGTTATCCTGGATTATCTGGATGTCCCAAATTTAATCAGATAAGCCCTTCTTCTTCAAAAAAAAGAGAATGTTATCTGGCTAAAGAAATGTAGCAGAAAGAAGCGACTGAGAGATTGAAAGAGGGGAAGGTTCTAGAACAAAGCAGGCAATAAAGGAGGAGTGTGTGTGGCTTTAAGCAGCTGAGAGAGGCCCCCAGCTGATGGCCAGCAAGGCAACAGGCCCTACAATGAGCAGCAACTGAATTCCGCTAATGCCAGTGAACCAGCAAGAAAACATCCTCCCCGAGAGCCAGCACGTTGATTCTGGCCCGCTGTGTCCCTAAGGAGAGAAGCAGCTGAGCCACATGGTGACCAAGCTTCTGGCCTCACACTGCTGTCAATGTGTGTTGCATGAAGCGGCTGAGTTTTGGTAATGTGTTATGGCAGCAACAGAAAATTAACACACCTGACATCTGGAATGTCCCTGTCAGCCCTGGGAGACCTGGAAACTAAGCAGTAGACTCCTGGAATCTTTATCAACCCTTCTGATGAAGGTTCTGTAGGAAACTCCGTCGTGCTTAAAACGCATGCATTGCTCTCTGTTTCCATCACTGACTCCTGAATGCTATATTTGGTTCTATCTTCTCTCTGTCCTTGAAGCAGAGGCCATCCAAAGACACCAAAGCGGGGGGGGGGGGGGGGGGGGGGGATGGGAAAGCATGTTACTTTTGGTTCATTCCCATGAGGCTTCTGAATAACAGTGAATTTCTTGATCACATTATTACGCTAGTTTTAAAATCAGTTGGGGAAGGGGTGGGGGCACTTTGTGCATCAGTTAAGATGCTGCGTATAGCACCCATGTTCCATATTGGACTACCCGGGTTCGAGTCCAGGCTCTGCTCCTAATTCCAGCTTCCTGCTAATGTGCACCCTGGGAGTAGCAGGTAATGGG